>NC_143398.1:242214037-242820443 GCF_052110815.1 Crocodylus siamensis | reverse complement strand
TTTTTCTTAAAGACACTATCTACTTTGAACAAGAATTCATTCGGGAAGTCTGACAATCAGATGAGATGATCACAATTGTTCCTTCTGGCTTTATAATCTTTTGGTCTGTGAATATGTTTTACACAGTGCATATGCAAACATGGAAATACATTATACAGTTGTGTAGAGTCTGATACAATTCTTTGCAGTACCTGGATAATTAGCTGATCATCTCTGATGGAGAAGAAAGGAATTCAGCATGTTTCAGAAGGCAATTTTATACATCAAGGGAAAAACAAATTTAAATTTTTTCCCAATGTGTTGAACATAATTTGCATGTACTTTTCCTGCTTCTCTCTCTTTTACATATACACACACGCACGTACACCACCCCCATTACCTGTCTCCACCCTATATATATATATATATATATATATTACAATACATGCTAGATATTAGCATACACTATACAGATGTTGGGAATCAATGCATACTCTTAGCTTTGATTTCTCTTGTGTTGATTTCATTCTTTCTGCGGTTATCAAGAAATCTTTTACTTGCTTATTTTCATTTTGGAGCTCAATTATAATAAAACCCTATTGGCATACTGTGGATGATGCAGGCAGAGCACAAATCAATGTAACTGGTGCACATATTTATATTGGAGGCTGTACAGGGCAGAACCCATGCAAATCCATAAACAGTTTCAAAAAGTGCGAAGAGAAGAGAGATGTAATCAAGGCAAAGAGATTGCCTTGGATGAAAAAAAAAACCCAAAAAAACCCAACCAAAACCCCTCCTTCAATTTTTCAATTTCCCCTCATGGAGTTTTGAAGATGACAGCTTGTCCTATTCTTGCATTGAAAATATAAGCAATGGCATTCTCTGTTTTGCCATATTTCTTCTTTTATTTTTAGTATTTATTTCCTGGAGTGGAGAAGGAGACCAGAAGTTGTGTACCGGGCACTTGCTTTTGAAAACAGCTGGTGAATAGAGCAGAGGAAGTGATGCAGAACTGGCTGGATGTGGGAGAGAAAAGGTGTGGTGGGGGGGAAGTGTGACAGCTGTACCAGGCAAGCATAGCGGAGCTGCGCAGCCTTCCAGGGGTGGGAAGGACCGCAGGGTCCCACTTCCTTTCCAGAGCTGCTCTTCCCACAGTGAGGTGTATAACTCCTGACTCATGCCTGTGAATAAAGCCCTTACGATCTGCAATGAAAGAACACAATTTTAGGACAGTATCCGTGATAGTAGGTGCTGAATGGAGTGGTTTCACGTGCGTTAGCAGTTTGCTCCTGTTATCTACCAGGGTCGTTTAGGTCATGGTGAGATTCACCACTCGGTTTCACATGAATAATTCTGGAGTGATTTCATAGCCGCTTCTGGTGTAGCCTGGACATTAGCAAGGCAGGCTTCTTTGAATACACCCGGCCATAATTTGATGGGGCCGATTCTAGAAAATTCAGTTCCTGGATCAGCAAAGTAGTTAAGCTAATCATGTGAGCTGGGATTAAAAATAATTAATTATATAGGTGCTTAAAATGAGGGGAGTGCTTGAGCACCGCAGTTAAGCAAATACTTGAAGTTAGGAACATACATGAGTGCTTGGCTGAGCTGGGGCTTTGAGTGGGAACTGGGATCAAGTAGGTACTCAAAGTTCAGTACCTTGCTGACCTAAACCCTCTATGGTCAAACTGTCAAGCAAAATGGAAGTAAAATTTCCAAACTGAAACCTGCTTTCTTTAATAGCCACATTATTTTACCTCTTCATTCCCATGCCTGATGGCCCAGGTAGAAACACTCCTTGAATTAGCATCACAGAACCGTAGAAAATGAGGGTAGAATGGACCTCAAGAGGTCACAGCTAGTCCAACGCCCTGCTCCAAGCAGGACCAGCCCCAACTACATCATCCCAGCCAGGACTTTGTTTATCTGGGTCTTAAAACTTCCAAGAATAGAGTCCACCACCTCTCTGGGGAGTCTATTCCAGTGCTTTACTACCCTACTCATGAGAAAATTTTCCCTATTATCCAACCTCAACATCCCTTGCCGCAACTTGAGCCCATTGCTCCTTCTCTTGTCATCTGCCCCCACTGAGACCAGCCCAGCTCCATCCTCTGTGCAGCCCCCCTGCAGGGAGGTGAAGTTGCTATTCAATCCCCCTCGGTCTTCTCTTCTGCAGACTAAACCTACCCAATTCCCTCAATCCCTCTTCAGAAATCCCAGCCCCATTTTCGTTGCCCTCCACTGGACTCGCTCCAATGTACCCATATCCTTTCTTTACTCCTCCTTTTTATTTTGAGGACCAGAGTTTAATTGTAGTCACTGGATGGAGAAGAACCCTCTGCCCACTCAGCAATCCAGCCAAAAGTCACATTCATCAATCAAGCACCTTTATTACAGCCTCACAGCGTCCTTTAAAACAATTGATTAGGCGATAAACATAAAAAGTGCATTAATTATACTGAGAGAGAAAGTTTACCTCCACGTCTAACTTGACATATTTTTCTTCCCGAAAAGCTGCTAAACTGCCATGCAGCAACAATTTGAGGCTGCGTGTAATAAATTTTGAAGCCTAAACTGTGTAGATATAAAATGACAAATTTAACTGCATTTATATTAAAGCAATTTTCTGCCCATCAGAGAAATGAGAAAATTAATATGTAAACCATTAACTTACACTCAAGATGCACTGTGCACGGCAACTAAAAAAGGATTTTTGATGTTATCACTTACATTTTATTGCTTTCTCAAAAGGAAAAAGCGTACAAAAAAATTACAATCACTGCATTTAAAGAAGACCCATTAAAGGAGTATATACTTTGAGGGAAATCACCCGTGAATTATGGGACATTCATGTTTACAGTCACTCATGCCCTATTTTTTTACTGTTTATTTCACTCATCTACAGTGGGCTTACTGCATTTCCCATAGAGTAGTATGCAAAAGTTGATACATCACTGAAATGCTCCATGCTGCCATTTATTGGTCTACTAAACTCCAAAGTAAAGTTGACTTGTAGACCTAAACAGTTAGTGGAATGGGAATAAAATACAATAAAATAAAAATACAGATTTCAGGAGCACTAGCATCTATCTATCTGTTCCATTTAAGAAGCAAAATGGTTTCTTCTGTTTGAAGACTTCATAGCTATGTCATCCTTGCCGACTTTGAGCCTTTCTTCTACTCCTGAGTTTGGGCACCATGGTCTCCTCCTGAAATCAGTGACTTTGGCTGAAGTCATAAGATTACATTCATAGATCTGTGTGTCCTTCTGTCCTCGCTGTACTACCAAAGGAAGATTCAAATTGCATAGCATCACTTGCACCATCCTGTTCAGAGAAGGGGGTCTGGCTGAAGATTATTCTTATATTTGAATAGATATCTGAGTGCTCTGACATTGTTTTATGCAAACAATCATATAAGGCTACAATCAAGACTATCTCTATGTGGGGTTTCTAGGCTTTACTGTAATTATTATAACAGCATCTCTCTGAAAATGACTCCCCCTGTCTCAGCTACGCATCATTTCCCCTCTCCCAATGCAGTTGTTTAATTCTGTCTCATTTAGCTCTCAGAATTAATTTGGGATATAGTTTGTCAGCTTAATACAATATCATTTAACATTCTGTGATGAAGTGAAATAGTGGGAAAGGTACTCTTTTTATCCTGACTATATATAAATGCTTAGATTGAGTCCAAAAATACACAGAGCTAGGTTAAGCTTTGTTTTCTTGCTTTTTTTCCAATCTGATTAATGGACTCCCAGCTTTCCATTTATGGATTATGATGCCACAGGCTTGTCAAAGTGTTTGCATTCTGTATTGAAATGTTTTATGGAAAGAAAAGGAGACAATTTATTCGGATCTGTTATAAAGGCCATTCTGGCTGACTCACTTCTCTGCAAAAATCCACATTGGCACAAAAGTAAATTAACAAGCTGAGAAACTACAGTTGTGTGAAATGTTTCCTACATTGATGAATTGGGCCTTTGACAGTCCTGTGGGGGAGAAATGCAGGCATGATTAAGCAAAGCATATGTTTGTTCACAGAGGGTGAGACGGGGCCAGATTGAAACAGGAGCAACTATGGGAATGTGCGCCTAGACCTATGCTGCCAGCTCCTCGAGATCCGTGATTATGTCAGAATCTAAGATTTCACTCGGTTTTTAAAAGAAGAATTTTTTTAACCTTTCTGGCTGTGAATAAACCTTGAGAACCCAGACCAAGCATAACTTATGTGTGAGTCTTCCTGAGTCTGCAGGCATTCATATTCATGGAAATTAACTCTAAGCCTCCCCATCTTCTAGGCTTCATCATCACCACCTCAACAGGGCCCCTTTATATGGCAGAAGAAGAAAAATCAACACTACCTCATCAGGATGCTCAGATATATCCTGGCTCCTATAAATACATACTGTGTCCAGATGAGTGTGGCCATGCGGTATGTGGCACCACAGACATGTCTGTGGCACCACGTACCGCACACCCATTTGTTTTCTGTGCTGCAAGGGAGCAGCGCAGAGGGGGTTTTCGACTTCTAGGGGCATATCCAGGTAAACATGATTGTGCGGTACGTGGAGCTGCAAACATTTTTGCAATGCCACGTATCGGGTGTGTTCTGCTCCATTTTTTCCCTTGGTTTTTTTTTGATTTCTGGATATCCAGGGGTCAAAAAAACATGGAAAAAAAATGGACCAGTGCACACTCAGGCAGCATGCACTGTTAAAAAGCAGAGCTGACCCACTTGGGGCTGCACTGAGGCTGCCAGACCTGCAGGATCACTGTGGCTGCAGCTCTGGGAGACCTCTGGGACCCCACATAAGGCTGCTGGGGCCAGCATAATGCACAGGCATGGATGTGATAATGTTATAATGTGGTGTGAGTACATGTTGTGCTGGCTTAGGGGGCATGGCAAGGTGCTTACTGCCCAGTGCTCATGAAGTTAAGGCACTGGCTTAATCAACTGAGGTGTGGGGACCAACACACTGAGTGGAGGAGGTTGAGACAGGAGCCAAATTAATGATATGAATATGGGGTATTTTTTCCCCCTCACAAACAGAGGCAAGAATTCCACAGGCTGCAAAATGTGGCATCAGGATATTTATTGCTTGCAGGTGTTCATGAAAATAATACGAGAATCCCATGAGTGTCACAGATTTTAGAAGGAATTATTATGCACCTGGAAATGTGCACTGCAAGCTGAGGTGTTTGTTTCCTGTTATTAGTCTCATGCTCTTTTTCTATTCACCATGCATTATTCAGTTTTCTTCCAGTAGAAGAGCCCGGTTCTAAAGTATTTTTCATCATTGGTGGAGGACACTAGAGATGGAAAACCTTCCTTGGGAAAATAAATGCTATGATCTGGCTTTTGAGGCAAAAAGGGCTCCACACAACAACAACAACAACAAAAATGAAAAGAAGTGAAACAAAAGCAAGTAACTTCTGAACACCATTATCCAGGAAAAAAGAAATGCTCTTTGTACCCAGCAGCAGGACAGTGGTTCCCAAACTATATGTTGCAAGTAGAGTTGCCACTCTCATGGCCTGGTTGGAAATGCAGTTGAAGAAATGGGAAGCAGAGTTGTGAGCTGGGAAGTGAGATCATTAGGGAACAAGTTTGGGAATGGTGTTCAGAAGTTACTTGCTTTTGTTTCACTTCTTTTCATTTTTGTTGTTGTTGTTGTGTGGCGCCCTTTTTGCCTCAAAAGCCAGAGTTATTTGCTGATGACACTAAGATGTGGGGGGATGTGGGCACACTAGAAGGAAGCAACAGGCTACAATCGGACCTAGACAGGTTACAGGGGTGCGCGGACGAGAATAGGATGGGCTTCAACACTGACAAGTGCAAGGTGCTGCACCTGGGGAGGAACAACCGGCACCATACCCACAGGTTGGGGAACTCCCCTCTTGTCAGCACGGAGGCGGAAAGGGATCTGGGGGTCATCATTGACTCCAAGATGAACATGGGCCGGCAGTGTGGAAAGGCAGTAAGAAAGGCCAACTGCACCTTGTCCTGCATCCACAGATGCATCTTGAGCAGGGCCAGGGAGGTGATCCTCCCCCTCTATGTGGCACTGGTCAGGCCGCAGCTGGAGGACTGCGTCCAGTTCTGGGCGCCGCACTTCAGGAGGGATGTGGACAGCACGGAGAGGGTCCAGAGGAGGCCACTCCCATGGTCAGGGGCAGCAGGGCAGGCCCTACGAGGAGAGGCAACGGGACCTGAACCTGTTCAGCCTCCACAAGAGAAGGCCGAGGGGGATCTAGTGGCCTGTTATAAACTAGTCAGGGAGGATCAGCAGGCACTGGGGGAGTCCCTGTTCCCCCGAGCACCGCCAGGAGTGACCAGGAATAATGGTCACAAGCTGGCAGAGGGTAGGTTTAGGCTAGACATCAGGAGGCGCGACTTCACCGTCAGGGCGGCTAGGGCCTGGAACCAGCTTCCAAGAGAAGTGGTGCTGGCCCCTACCCTAGGGGTGTTTGAGAGGAGGTTAGATGTACACCTTGCTGGGGTCGTTTGACCCCCGTACTGTTTCCTGCCATGGCAGGGGGTCGGACTAGATGATCTGCTCAGATCCCTTCTGACCCTAGAAACTATGAAACTATGAAAAAAAAATTGAAAAAAAGATCTCAGCAATTTTTGGGAAAATGTATTATTATATGTATGAAAATGTATTTTATATATATATATTTATAACTCCTTTTTTAACCCGGTCTAATGAGTTAATCAGCATTTTCTAGAGTTAGGCTAAGTTGCACCATAGTACATTAGTGGAAATTCTGTTTCTAGCAAAATATTTGCTTTTCCGCAAAATGGATCTACCCATGAATTCAACACTCTTGATAAGTGATAGAAGGTATCTCACTTATGAGTGGAAAAGGAGAGACCACTGTCTGTTGAGGTAACTTTGTACTGAACTCTTCCTTTTGTCATTCAATACCATTCAGTTTATGCCATGTCTATAGCATGAGTCACAGAGACAAAATTCACAGAATACGGTCATTCTTCGGTATTGTGAGTTTATTTGTTTTTATTGATCTCTGATAGTTTCTCTGGCCTTCTCTATTAATTCTTTAGGCTTGCTCTGAATCAATCACAGTCCCCTAAGCCTAGGGAAAGAAATTACACATAAACTGGTTTAAGTGATCAGAAGCTGGTTTAAACCGGTAACAGAACATAAATCAGTTTCAAAATGGCTGAAGCGGGTTTAAGATAAACCTGGTTGAATGTCATATCAGACTTCAGTGATTTGGTTCAAACCAGTTTATGAAATTTCTGTCCCAGACCTAAAAGAGAGGGTTAAGAACTACAAGCAAATTGTCCCTGGGAGGCCTGCATGATTGCACCCTCTCCTAATTTTCCTCTTCACTCTCCAGTCACTATTGCAAAATATCTTCCAGTCAATCCCTTACTGGCAACCACCTTTACTCCATAGAGTAACAAAGAAAAGTGGGTGGTTTCACCCCTCGTCTTCAACCCTCTTGGTGGAGGAACACATCTTTTTACAATGCTTTACCTACCATTTCTGCAATCCTGACCCATTTCCTTCCAAGCAGGGTCAAATCTTATCATTTCTTTCTAACACCGACTCATTGATCTACACTTAAGTGGCTGAACTCACAGAAGGAAAGGTGTTGCTCCATGAAAATGGTGAGATTATTTATGCCTGTGGCACAGAGAGGCAGGAAGCGTGAAGGAAATGTAACTTGGAGTCTCCAGCCCGTCCCTAGGATGCTGCAACCATGCTCCGCTGCTTAGTCAGGGCAGGTTGGAAAAATCATAGTTTAATTCTAAGTATTTTAAAGGGAGTGCTTCAATGGCCTCCCTCCACACATTAGTCAGTTATCTAACTGACCGCTTTTCTTAGAATTTGTGCTCCAAAATGCAATTGGAGCAAACCAAAATTTCCCTTTCTGAATTCCTGACTGCTGCTCCGTGTTATAACCCCATTAGCTCCCATAAAGAATCTGTCCCTCTCTCCTGTGTTATTGCTATTCAGTATTTATGCAGGGTGGTAATAGCTCTACTAGTTAGCTTTGCTTCTACACCATGAGCAACAGTGCTAGACCCCAGAAATCTGAAACAAATAGTGTCTGGATGCAATGGCAGACAGCCAACCCAGAAATACATTAGAGGGATTAGATGAGTTTGAGAGATAATCAACAGCCTGTGAAAAGACACAGGGATAAGGGAAAGAAAGAAAAAAAAATGTATTTCAAATTCTTTTGAAATGTGCTTTGAAGCTGGTATGTTCATAACTTTCTGGGTTCTTTAATATTATGTATTAAGCAAATATTTGTATCCAAGCAGGACCTGGACATTCCCACCTGAGCTTCCATGCACACCCGAGCAACAGAAGAGCTTGGCCAAAGAGCTTACAGCTGACACAGAGAGGACAGATGGACATTGAGTGTTGAACTACATCCAGAGAAGTGGCGAGGTTACTCAGTGCAGGCCAGAGGCAGAGCTGGGGAAAAGAAACCAGGTTTTCTGACTTCCAGTCTAGTGCCCCTGGGTCTTTACTTTTCTATGCAGATTAAATCAGATTCCTTTTCATTTCTTTTCACAATATTCAATTGAAGTTCCTTTTCCTAATTTGGAAATGAAAGGTTTGAAATCCGCATACTGCTCCTTCATAAAGGCTTTTTTACTCCACATCTCTAACTAAGAATTATTTTGTGATAAAATTGTCTAAACTTCCTCATCATTAACTTCCTTAAATTATACTGTCTGAAGATGTTTATGGATTAGCTAAGTAATCTAGTGCAGAGCACAAACTGCCGACCAAAGTGAAATTGAGTTCCCAGATGACTGAGAAGGTAATTAATGATTTAACTGCACAACTGTTAGTGGATCTATAATGCAACTTAAAAGCTAATTGAGAAGTGTGCAGTCAAAGGAAAGAGGAAAGTGCAGTGCAACCGCAACGTGCCTCGTAGTAGCAGTTGGTCAGCCTGCTGTCAAGCAAAGCCAGAACATGGCCATCGCGGCATCTGATGAGGATGAAAGGTCTGTACAGAAACACAGGCAGGCTTTAAATATCTTTCGCTGGGCATTTTATGATTAGCCCATTAAAAGGACAGCTTTGCAACATAACAGTGAATCACACAGCTTCCCTTTGTCCCTGGCTGGTAGCATAAATCTCTCTTTCTCTCCCTGTTCAAAATGCAGCACCTCAGTCTCAAACCTAAGCATGCAAACCACCAGGAAATGTTTCCCTTTCCCCTTTTATATCCAGGTTATCTTAAATAGACCCAGTAGGTTCCCTCCTTGCCTGGATCCTTCAATCAGCTATACTTCTCTTTCAGCTGGGGGATCTTTGCCCAGACTCCTGGCAGCTGGTACAAAATGCCTTAGGGAGGGAGACATTTCTCCTCCTTCATTCCTGGAAATAAAATATTAACTCCTTTGCTGCCAACCACATCTCTGCTATTTTTAAGATTGTCTTGCTGCAGTCAAGAGAAGTAAGTGATATTAGGCCGTGTAAGACTCTCCAATGATCCAGACACATAAAAAGGACTTAGATGCATCAGTGTAATCTAGCAAAATTGTTGGACATACCCTAGTATTTGACTTCCTGGACCACGACCCACACTTCAGAGCAGAGGGCATCCTGGGGCACGATGGTCTCCATCTCTCCCCCAAAGGTAAGAATTTGCTTTCTTACAGGCTAGTTGACCTCCTCCAGTGGGCTTTAAACTAATTTCACTGGGGGATGGGGATCCACAGGAGAAAAAGACAACTCAACCAGGTGTAGGACCTGCCAACCAGGTAAGAGCTCAGGTATATACCGAGGGACCAGTTGTCTCTCAGGAAGGGGGGGGGGGGTGCCCAAGGCTCCCATGGGGGGATTAAGGTGTCTCTGCACTAATGCAAGAAGCATGGGGAACAAGCAGGAGGAGCTTGCTCTCCTGCTTGCAAGTAGTAAAATCGACCTGGTTGGCCTAGTGGAGACATGGTGGGATGAAACATTTGACTGGGCAGTAGACATAGAGGGCTATAGGTTGTTTAGAAAAGATAGGAAGGGGAAAAAAGGTGGGGGGGGGTTGCGCTCTATGTTAGGGAGCAGTATACCAGTTCTACCTTCCAGATGGGACCAGAGGAAGGCTTAACTGAGACTCCGTGGGTCAAGCTCCAAGGAGGGCGGGGGGAGAGGGATCTGGCAGTAGGGGTTTACTACAGGCCACCACATTGGGAGGAAGAGCTGGATCTGGAATTCTCCAGGCAGCTGGGGGAGGCCGTGCATTCAAAGGATGTTGTGGTCGTGGGGGATACGAATTACCCTGACATCAACTGGGAGGAGCAGTCGGCCAGGTCTAGCCACTCACAAAGGTTCCTGATGTGTGTACAGGACCTACATCTTGTGCAGGATGTACTCGTCCCCACTAGGGGAAACGCCATACTGGATCTGGTGTTAACCTCTGGGGATGACCTGGTGGGGGAGGTGCTAGTACCAGGGAGGCTAGGGGACAGTGATCATGAAATGATCCAGTTTGCTATTCATAGAAAGGTGGGGAGGGTAATTAGCGCAGCACAAATGTTTGACTTTAGGAAAGCTAACTTCGGTGTGCTCAGGGTAGTAGTCAGGGAGGCACTTGGAGCCCAGCTGGTAACTAGTATGGGGGTCCAGGAAAGGTGGTCCTTCCTCAAGGAGGCTATCCTTGGGTTGCAACAGGACACAATTCCTCTGTGCAGGAAGGTAGGAAAAGGATCCAAGAAACCTTCATGGCTGAACGCAGATATCCAGGCTGGCCTGAGGGCAAAGAAAAAAGCGTACTGGTGGTGGAAGCAGGGGGCAGGGACAAAGGAGGAGTACACCTCCCTGACGTGAGCTTGTAGGGATTTGGTAAGGGAGGCTAAAGCAGCACTGGAGCTTAGATTAGCTTCTGGGATTAAGGATAACAAAAAGTCCTTTTTCAAGTATATAGGTAGCAAGAAGAAGTCTCGGGGTAACACTGGACCCCTACAGGGCAGGGCAGGGCAGTTGGTGATGGATGTGCGAGAGAAAGCAGAACTCTTGAACAAGTTCTTTGCCTTCATGTTCCTGTCCCCTGACAATGGGGTACTCTCGGGTGATAGCATAGAGAGGCCCAGGAAGGATGCGAGTCCCCTGACTGTTAGTTCAAACCTAGTTAAGGATTGCCTGGAGGGCTTAGATGTGTCCAAGTCAGTGGGCCTGGATGACCTTCATCCACGGGTGCTGAGGGAATTGGCTGGTGTCATTGTGGAGCCATCGGCACGGCTGTTCGAGGACTCCTGGTGGTCGGGCCACGTCCCTGAGGACTGGAAAAGGGCCAATGTGGTCCCTATTTTCAAGAAGGGGAGGAAGGAAGAGCCTGGCAACTACAGGCCAGTCAGCCTCACTTCTATCCTGGGGAAGGTCTTTGAAAAAATTATCAAGGGCCACATTTGTGAGAGCCCTGCAGGGGAAGTGAGGTTGAGAAGTAACCAGCACGGGTTCGTGCCAGGCCGATCCTGCCTGACTAACCTGGTCTCTTTCTGTGACCAGGTAACAAAGAGCTTAGATGTGAAGGAGGAAGTCGATGTCATCTTCTTGGACTTCCAGAAGGCCTTCGACACTGTGTCCCACCCAATTCTGGTGGGCAAGCTGAGGGGCTGCGGCATGGATGAATGCACGGTCACATGGGTGGCAAACTGGCTCCAGGGGCACACCCAGAGGGTGGTGGTGGATAGGTCTGTCGACCTGGGAGGGTGTGGGCAGCGGAGTCCCCCAGGGCTCGGTCCTGGGGCCGATGCTGTTCAACATCTTCATTAGCAACCTGGACGAGGGTGTGGAGAGCACCCTGCTCACGTTCGCTGATGACACCAAGCTGTGGGGTAAAGTGACTACACCGGCAGGCAGGGACCACATCCAGGCAGACCTGGATAGGTTGGAGAAGTGGGCGGATCTGAACAGGATGCGGTTCAACAAGGACAAGTGCAGGGTGCTGTACCTGGGGAGAGGGAGCCAGCATTATGGTTATAGGTTAGGGGCTGCCCCTCTCAGCAGCACAGAGGCTGAGAGGGATCTTGAAGTCAGGACTGACTCCAGGATGAATATGGGTCGCAAATGTGACAAAGCAATAGGCAGAACCGACCGCACCCTGTCCTGCATCAACAGGGGCATCACTAACAGGTCCAGAGAGGTCTAGCTCCCCCTCTATGTGGCGCTGGTCAGGCCGCAGCTGGAGTCCTGTGTCCAGTCCTGGGCGCCGCACTTCAAGAGGGACGTGGAGAAACTGGAGAGGGTCGAGAGGAGGGCCACTCACATGGTTGGGGGCCTCCGTGGCCAGCCCTAGGAGGAGAGGCTGAGGGACCTGACTCTCTTCAGTCTCCACAAGAGGAGACTGAGGGGGGAACTTGTGGCTGCCTACAACTTTATCAGGAGCCAGCAGCAGGGACTCGGGGAAAGTCTGTTCACCAGGGCCCCCCTTGGAGTCACCAGGAACAATGGCCACAAGCTGAGGGAGGAGAGGTTTAGGTTGGATATTAGGAAGAACTACTTCACTGTAAGGGTGGCCAGAGCCTGGAACAGGCTTCCCAGAGAGGTGGTGCTCTCGCCTTCCCTGGGGATCTTCAAGAGGAGACTGGATAGGCACCTGGCTGGGGTCTTATGACCCCTGCCACCCCCAGTGCTCCTTCCTGCCCATGGCAGGGGGTCGGACTCGATGATCTGTCTAGGTCCCTTCCAACTCATTGATTCTATGATTCTATGATAGTATATTTGAAGCTTTTCTGGGAGCTTCAAAAGCCCTACTAAGCTACTAACACAAAGGTGTCCAATGTCCCCAAGCTTTCACCCAGGGGAGTCTCTAAAAGCCTAAATGTTTGCTAATAGCAATGCCCCGAATGGCTCCATCTTGACAGACCCAAACAGCTCTGTGCCTGTGTCTCACATAAGCTCTATGTAGATTTAGAGGTTTGGAACAAAGTCAGGGCCTTGTTACATATTGTACTTTCAACTGCTCAAATGTTGATCATGGTTAGTTGTCAGTGAGCAGGGGCCTGACTAGGAGCTGCAGCTGTAAGTTGTCCCAAGAGTGCTGAAGAGCTAGGACAGACTTCTATCCTTGCTCTAAGTGGGGGTAGGTTGGAGAGATGGGTTGGTGGGGGAGGGAGCATGAGGCTGGAAGTAGGGAGAGTTTTAGTGATGGGGACTGGGTAAGCGCAATGGGAGGTGAAACGAAGGAAGTCAACCACTGAAGGCAGTAAAGGATAAAATAAGGAGGGGAAAGCAAAGAAAGAAAGAACAAGGAAGTAAATTAATTATGGTCTTATGTTTTAATAAATTGGGATTTAGCACTGAGATATGGGGAATTCTGGTGGTGCTTCCTGGGGTGGCTGAGAGATGGGAGTAGTGAGGGAAGGTGCTTTTTGGTGGAGCTATTGCCTCTGTCCCAGGGAGGAAGCCCCAGCCCATGGGGACTCAATCCGGCTCGTCGCCTTGGTCCCCTCACACAGGTTCCCCCTAGACCTCACGCCCTATAGACCCATCCGTGACCTGCAACATAACTAGTTGGCATGTGCTCTGCAGGCTGTTTGCACAGGGTTACACCCATGGGGGAGGGAAGGTCATAATACTGGGGGGCAGGAGAGGGAACTGGCTTTGTGCTAGTTTTTTCAGGGGGTGAAATATTTGTCCACACCACCAAGGAGGGTTGGGAGAGGGGACACTGCATCCGGGGATGCTGGACAACTGTAGCTTCGCAGCTCATCTGTGGGGAGTGCCCACACATTAATGGAACAGGAGCTGGGTAACACAGATCTTGAACAAACCTCCCTGGAGTAGAGTGACTTTAATCCATATAAAGTGTGCTTAAAACCATTTTCAGGTGTTAATCCATGGGCAGTACATGGGTTAAGAGCTCCAGGGGTCATTTAAAATTAAAGTGTAACAAGGCCCAAAGGGAGGACCAGATTTAGGCTATCAAACCAGTCCTACGCTCTCTTAGGCAAAGGTCCATCCAAAGACTCCTAAGAACCATGCTCTCCCAATCCATGGTCACACATTACAACTGCAAGGCACATTAGGGATATAAATCCCCAAACACCCTTCAGCAGGTGACAGGTAAAAAACAAGGGCATCATCACACAGGAACCACCAGCACCTGCCACTGCAAGGGCAGAGAAGTTGTCTAGTGAGGACACGTTCCCATGACACTAGATAGAGAACCATGCTCCATGCTACAGAGGAAGGCAAGAACCCATGATCCTTGCCAGCTTGACTTGAGGGGAGAAATTCCTAAGAGTCCTCAAATCTGGCAAGACCTGCCAATCATCTGTTTTACCTCTGGTAATTCAGATTCACAGTGAGACTTTGGAGAAAACTAAATATTTCCTGTACCTCAGAAGCCATTTATGAAGCCATTGATGAAGAAATCCAACATCACCTCAGTTGTGCAAGTGCAGCCTTCAGATACCTCAGAAAATGAGTGTTCGAAGATCACTATATAAGATCCAAAACTGAGTTCATGGTTTATAAAGCAGTTGTGATTCCCACCTTACTGTAGGGAGCCGAGACATGGACAATATACAGGAGACACATCAAGTCATTGGAGAAGTACTATCAATACTGCCTGTGGAGGAGCCTTCAAATCCAGTGGGAAGGTAGACACACCAATATTAGCATCCTCTTGCAAGAAAACACCATGAGCTTCAAGATGATGATCATCTGGCATCAGTTTCACTGGGCCAGTCTGACTTCAGACTCCTAAAGCAAGTTTTATTTTCCCAGCTCAATCAATGTGCATGCTCAAGAAAGCACTTCAAGGATGCCTTCAAGACCAACTTGAAAAAATGTAACATCAACATCAACTCGTGGGAGATGATCACCCAGGACTGCCCCAAATGGAAAAAGAGTTGGCTGAAAGGATCTTGGTACTTTGAAACTATATGACAACAACAGTAGATGGAAAAGTAGGACTGCCAAAAAAAGCATGTTGTGGACCAAATCAAGAATCCAGAGCCACTCATCCAGCACAGAAACACATGGACAAGCTGCAGTAATCTGTTAACCCCAGTTTGACCCCATCAGCCATCTTCACACCCACAGATAAGACAGTCCTGGAAGACAATTATCCTAGACTCTGAGGATTTTCTGAACAAGGAGCTGGTGTAGGCATCTTTATCCACAAAAAGGGGCAAGGCTTTGAATCCCAACTGGAGATAAATGCCTCCCTGCTTACCAAAGTAAAGTACTTAAGAGAAGGGTATATCTTAGATATGCCAATATCCTCAGTATTTTTTGCCAGTTATCTTATTACCCTTCTCAACATGCAGATGTTTGTAAAATTAATCTGTAGGTTCCATACCTTCCCAAGAACTGCATAGAGAAGAGAAATGGGGATAAGATCTCAAGTTAAATCTGGCCTGAAGATAATCCCTCATATAGATTCATAGATTCAGAAGGAATCATAATAGGTCTTGGGTGAGCTAAGTAGGTTGAATTCTTCCAGTCACTCCCTGTAAGTAACGTTTTCCAATCAATGGAAATCAACTTTATCTGAAGTCAAAATTCTTTGTTATTTTCCATATGGGAAAAGTCCTACAGAATATAAGTGGGGAAAGAACAACTAGGATTTTATAGGCGATTAATCAGAATTCTACATAAACACACTAAAACCCAACAGAATGCAACAGGGGAAAATATCCCTGCCAGGGGGAAATCCTGACCCCATTAAAATCAATGGGAATGATGCTGTTGAATTCAGCAGTGCCTGGATTTCACTCCGCCTACTTAGGGAGCCAATCCACAATAGCCGACCATGGAAGCAGGGGAGGATAAGCCTTTATTGTGGGAAAATGCACATACACAACCATTTTCTAGCAAATCCATTGGCATCACTTCCTTCCCCTGATCTTTGATGCATGTCTTCTCTACATCCTCAGTTTCTGAAAGGTCAACTGTCTTTTCAGCACAGGAGCAAGTGAAGTCACTTTGTTCTAGCTCAGTTGCATCTTGAAACATTGCGTGGTGTAAAATGGGCTCTCCTCATTTTCTAAGATCACCACTTAGCTGCAGATATAAGCCTTAAAACTGTAAGGCGACCCCAGTAGGGTTTGAATTAGATTTTAAAATAGTGATTCTCAGACAGGGTACTAGGGCACCTTGGGGTGCCATGAGATATTTTGAAGGGTGCCACAACATGTGAGAAGATGAGTGCAAACTCAGGCTCATCTTTGCTTGGCTACCGTCCTGCCCTTTTGCCAGGTGGTAAGCACTAGAATACATAAATTAGTGAATAAAGGTGATCCTATTTTAAAAATGATGGAGGGGTGCCTTGCAGCTAAAAACTTTGGGAACCACTCCTCTGAAGTCTACAGCAATGGTCTTTTTTGTTATTCTTGTGAATAAAAGCATCAGACATAAATGAATAAATACCAGGGATCACAATTTCCTGTGCAGAGCCATTTTGGAGACTGAAGCAATAGCGATATTTCTTTCTTTATTTTCCTGCTTCAAGTAACTCAGCTTGTGAGAATGACAATGCTGATTGGAAGGTGTAGAGAGGTAATTTGAGCCATCTAATTGGCTATGTGCACCACTCGTCACTTCTCCAGAAATGGCTGTAATTAAAACAAAATCGTCTCATTAAAAAAGAACAGAGAGAGAAAAGAATAGCAATCGGTATGTCAATGTTTGTATTCCATTATTGATGCTAATTATCTGCTTATAATAAAAGAAATATTCTTGACCCAAGGCAAGCATTGGGAATTATGAAGCCCTATCAGCTGGTTATTAATTCTCAGGAAAATGCCCTGTGCCTTGACAGACATTGCTTAAATGTAGAGTGCTTTGAATAAATGGGTTTTTTGTTTGAATAAAGCTTACTAGGAACAGAATGATGGCGATGCTGCTGCATGGGTGGAAAGAGAGGTGAGGATGCGCAACCTAGTTCAAACTGTTCCCCTTTTGTTGCTTTCCACTCTGGTCTGATGTTCAGATGAGGGAACAAGCCTTGCCTCCATTACTCAGGGGACCCAGGCCATTGAAGAGGAAGAAGAAAGGTTGTGTAGATCACTACCGTAGAAATAAGAAACATTGTTTCACTGCCTGCACATCGTTGCCCTTCTGTAAACATCAGATTTGAACAGTCTGTGTTTTAGCAAGGTTACATTTATAAGGGGAAAATAAGTCAGATTGTCTAAGTGTCTGACTGCCATGAGCAGGCTGTGTTTGTTCCATGTGAACTGCAGAGGCAGAGCGGTACAGGGGTCTTGTTATAGCTATGGAGGCATGAGTGCAAGACTTGTCCCAAAGGTCACCCTAAGTTGATCCAGATCTAAATGCACACCTGGTCAAAGGGGACAAGAGGTCAAAAGCAGTTGGCTTTAGTGCTGGCAACTCTGTCCTCCTGAGTACAGAAACTGCCATGTCTTAACCATTAGGGCTGTGCAAAATGGCACCGTTCCGTTTCGCCTTGAGTTTCGATGTTTCGACAGAACAGCGTTCTGTTTCGAATTTCATTTTGATTTGAAACAGCTGTTCGATTTTGCTTTATCAAAACAGTGAGGCTGTTTTGACGCTGTTTCAACCTTTCACTACATCATGCTGGGGTCGGGAAGCCAGCCCAGCTGGGTAACTCCCCATCCCTGGCACTAGATCAGGGATGGGGAGTCAAACTCCCAGTCCCCAGCCAGATCTAGCACCGGGGATGGAAAGTCAGCCCAGCTGGACTGACTTCCCATCTCCAGTGCTATGGTCAAAATGTTTTGACTAGCCTCATTTTGTTTCAAGAAAGCCTTTTGTTTCATTTCAATTTTGCTGTTTTGACCTTGAAATGAATTAAAACAGTGTCAAAATGAAACGGCTAGAGAAATTTTGCACAACCCTATTAACCATTGGGCCATCTAAGCTTACAAACTTTTCACCTTGTTTTGCTATAGGTGATTATACATATGCTGGAGTTGCTGTAGGTGGTGACAATTGATGGTTATTAGGAAGCCATTAACTGATTGGACTATAATTATTTAGCCTCATGTTAAAACTTCTAATTGTAATCATATGAAATATGACTGGATGCCTTGTGTGTGTGTGTATAGCATTTTCCATATAATGACCAGCAGAATTTAAATCCAAGTTCTTCCTGGCCACACTTCTTGAAACATTAAGCATTCAGGCACTATAGGCAGTCAAATGTACAGAATAGGCAATAACCCCTATGTTCAAATCTTAACCTTTCAAATCACAAGTCGACAAAAAGCCCCAGGTCATGCTCTCTGACATCAAGCATTCAAATGCCTCCATAGTATTCAGTTTATAAATTCCCATATCATATTCATTTTGACTGTGTATTTGCTTTTGAGAAGCTGCTTGTTGAATTTGGCTATGTGATTATAGCTTGATATTAGAGCAATAGCATTCAGAGTCACTTCAGGAAAAGAAACTTAGGCCACTGTCCAAGGCCTCAGTTCAGCAAAGGAGTAAAGCCTAATTCCAGTGCATATGAACTTAAATGCTTTGCTTAATAGGGGTCTATTCAATCATGTGTTTCATTGCCTTTCTGAATCCAGGTCTGATATAGTGCTTCTACTTTTGAAGAGGCATTGGGAACAATATGTTCTTACGATATTAATAATAACCCATCTGCCAGATGCTCAGTGCTTTAAAGGCTGGTGAAATTACCTTGTTCCATTTCATCCTGCCCTGAAGAAAAAAAGTCCCCAGTGTTATTGAGAGGCTGAAAAGCAGTGTGTTTATGAAGAAAGACTTGGTGGCTCAGAGGCAAGCCTTCCCTTCACTGAGCACAGGCCTGTGCTGGCAAATAATATGCAAATAACCCCACAACATGATGAAGTCAGGATTAGCCAGGTGTGAGGCCAGCACCAATGCTGAATGTCATGACTCCCCACAAGTAACAGTATATTTAGCAGACATGCTATATTGTGGTTTTGATGGCACCGTCTCCAAGAAATGAGCTGTCCTCAAAAAGTAAGTGTTGACTGTCAAGTGAGTGCAAACTTCTTGGGGAATGCAAAAATCTATTACACTTGGCTCAGAGATGTTACATTTTATTCGACCAGCTAAGAAATCTCGAAAAAAATATCTTTTTCTGCAAGCTTTTGGGCTCACATGCCTTTCATCAGGCTCAGGGAAAATCAAAGATGGTAAAAAGTCCCCACAGGTAAGAAATAAACTTCATTTTTGCACAGAGGGAGCTGAAGATAGAAATTTGTCCCTTTGGGTCCATGAAAGTGTCTTTCTGAGTTGCTCTTTGTTGTGCAGATCAGACAGGATTTCTTCCCTGGTGGTGTCAGATGGCTAGCATCGAGATGTAGAAATATTTCTTCTTGTTCAGCCATGAAATTTATAATTCAAAATCAGCTAAAAGGGAAGGAATTATGCCTGATCTGCACAACAAAGAGCAACTCAGGAAGACACTCTCGTGGACCAAGTGGGACTGATTTCCATCTTCAGCTTCCTCTGCAAAATGTTTATTTCCTACCTATGGATACTTTTTACCATCTTTAATTTTCCCTGAACCTGAGGAAGGGCACGTGAGCTTGCAGGAAATATATATATATATATATATATATATATATATGTGTGTGTGTGTGTGTGTGTGTGTGCGCGTGTATATTTATACATATATGTATATGTGTGTGTATATATATATATATATATATATATATATATTATATTTGCAATTTCTTAGTTGGCCTAATAAGAGGTATCATCTCTGAAACAAGACGTCTAGAGTTTTGAATTTATTTTTGTCCCAAACCAACACAGCTACCAAATGCAACTCCTCTGGGGAGCTCCCCATAAAGCACAACAGTAAATTAAAGCTACCCTTCACTTTTCTGATCCTTTTCACTGATAACAGTACCCATGTCCTCTATATGAATCCATGTTTAAAATGAAGTTGTTAAGACATGCCCCATAGTCCTCCTGCCCTGTAGACATACTACTTCACTTAGCCCTATTCTACTCTTTCATTCTCTTGGCAGGTCTTTGTAGGGGAAAAGAATCCAATTTCTCCATCACACTTTACTTATGGACAGCGATTGGACCCTACTATTTTTTCTCCAGTAGACATTGCACAAAGATCTGGGTGATCTTCTGAACTCTCTAAAAGTCCTGAGTCTGGAAGAGTACACCAAAGATTGTCACAGTATAGATTGCTGCATGACGTTAACGCTGAGGCTCTTGTCTGGGTTGGAAACAGCAAGGTAAGAGACCCATGAAACATTTTGGAAGTCTCATTGAATGCTGGAACAGGGGCAAGAAATGATGTTACATAATTGAAAACATATTTTAATGATCTACAGGTGTGCCCCATCCACAAAAGTGTTAAGATTCAGTGCTGGATTTAGGCTTAAGCTATTTAAGGTATAATTTGGGGCCTCACAATATTAGAGGCCTCTAAATATGAAACCAGGCTCAATATCAAGTTTTACAATAATCAGCTGGTAAATAAAGGAGATAAAGGATATATTGGAAAATGACTAAATATGGACATTTTCATTCTAACATGACAAAAATATAAATATATATGGCTCCACAGTTATTTTTCATATTGAGTTCTTACATTTGTGCAAAAATAACAATTGTTCACTTTAAAATTTCATGAAAATCCATTTTCATGGATTTTGTGGATTATTTTTATTGTATGAAGCCTCTTAAACTGGATGTAGTTTAGGGCCTCTGCGTGTCATAATCTGACACTGTTACTATGATAGCCTTTGTTTGTGTAGATCACAGAGGTTTAGATTTTAAGGCCAAAAGAGGTCCGGGCTATAGCATTTCACCAGGTGGTTTCTGCATCAATGCCATACATTTTACCTGAGCTGGAGCAAAGTGTTCAGAAAGACTTCTATTCTTGATTGAAAGGCAATCAATGGAAAATTTAGTGCACTGTAAGTTCACTCCAACAGCTAGCTGCCACACTGCAAAATTAAATGTCTTAGTTTAAAATAGTTCACTTCACAGCCTCCTGGCTGAGGATCTGCCAAGTGAATCAGGTTTATTTTCAGTTTCCTGTAAGGGTTCCTTTTTTAATCCATATCAGGTTATTCATCACTTATTTTTTTAAGGAGCTTGAGTAAAGTGTTGAGATACAAGAGTGATAGACCTCCATATATGAAACTACATAGGCAGACAGACTGTAAACTTTCTCCATAAGTTCTTAAATACACTTGCAATATAAAACAAGCAACAATATAATTTATGGATTATTTTTTTCTTTGCTTTTGTTTTATCTTTGTCAGGAAATTCATTTCAGGTTAGAATCAAAATCAATCACACGTTTGCTCGGTTAGGAGCACTGTCACATTGACTGAGAACTGGCTGAGGGACCGTAAACAAAGACTAAAGATAAATGATAATGCATCAAGCTGAGAAGAGGTGTCCAGCATGCTGCCCAGGGATTGGTGTTAGGTTTAGTTTTATTTAACAGCATTATTAATGATTTGAAGAAAGAAGTAAACAACCCATTAATTAAGTCTGTGGATGATACTAAATTGAGCTGTTTTGCAAACAGATAATGAGAGAGAAAAATATATATAGGCAATGGGAAATAGGTTTAAAAAATGAAGAGAAAATAGAACAAATGGATTCTGCTTGAAAACATCCAAGGAGGAACTAGCATCCTAAACATATATATTTGTTGGAGGATATTTTCAAAAAGGAGTACTATTAAACAGAACAACAACACATAAGTGATGGTTGAAAGTTAACTGGATACGAATTTATATCACAGTATGGAAGGAAAGAGCGGGTCCATTGTGAAATGCTAGCTTGGGCAAAATTCCTAGCAAAGTCATTAAAGAGCACTGACTGAGTAAAGATGTTTGGATTGAGTTTAGTTTATTCTGGTCTTCATGAATAGATAACTATGCCAGAAATCAAGAAAAAAATGGTGACCATGAGCATTGAATGCTATTCCCAACAATACAGTACTGGAAGAAGATAAAGAAGATATGCTGATATATGAAGAAAAACAAGGGAAAAGTACAGGACAGTTGGAGGAACTGATTTAGGAGGATAGATTAACAGAACTTCCCCAGACAAACCTCAAAATGTTACCAGATGCTTCGCGGTAGACCTTCTAAATTCATCAGAAATGTCACTAGACAATTGAGCAAATAGCGCACATAATAAACTGATACAGGATTCTTAATACATTCACATTGTTACATGCCAATTCTTTTTCCCTAGGGAAACCCAACCAGTTGCTAAATCTAGCAGCAAAATTGCTAAGCTTGCAGTTCTGACTTAACCAAGTTCCTGGTCCTGTTAGGTTAGGCATCATTTACACAGAGCTGAGAGAGAAAGCTCTTGCAGCAAAGAGATTACAATCTAACAGCCTCTTCTTGCCCCTATTACCTAGACAAGGGAGAAGAGATTGATGTCATATATCTTGACTTCAAAAAAGCCTTTGATCTGGTATCCCATGATCACCTCTTGGCCAAACTGGCCAGTTGTGGCCTTGGCTCCACCACGATCCGCTGGCTGGGAAATTGGCTCCGTGGTCGGACCCAGAGGGTTGTGATTGATGGCAGTCACTCATCATGGTGCCCTGTGACCAGTGGGGTCCCTCAAGGCTCTGTCCTGGGACCCATCCTGTTCAACTTCATTAATGATGTGGACATTGGAGTCAGGAGTGGACTGGCCAAGTTCGCCGATGACACCAAACTTTGGGGCAAAGCATCCACGCCAGAAGATAGGCGAGTGATCCAGGCTGACCTGGACAAGCTCAGCAAATGGGCAGACGAGAACCTCATGGTGTTTAACACCGATAAATGCAAGGTTCTCCACCTTGGGAGGAAAAACCTGCAGCACCCTTATAGGCTCGGCAGTGCTACGTTGGTTAGCACTACAGAAGAAAAAGACTTGGGGGTCATCATTGACCACAAGATGAACATGAGCCCGCAATGTGATGCTGCGGCTAGTAAAGCGACCAAAACGCTGGCGTGCATCCATAGGTGCTTCTCGAGCAAATCCCGGGACGTCATTCTCCCCTTGTACTCGGCCTTGGTGAGGCCGCAGCTGGAGTACTGCGTCCAGTTTTGGGCTCCACAATTCAAAAAGGATGTGGAGAAGCTTGAGAGAGTCCAGAGGAGAGCCACGCACATGATCAGAGGTCAGGAAAACAGATCTTACGATGACAGGCTGAGAGCCATGGGACTCTTTAGCCTGGAAAAGCGCAGGCTCAGGGGTGATCTGATGGCCACCTATAAGTTTCTCAGGGGTGACCACCAGGATCTGGGGGAACGTCTGATCACCAGAGCGCCCCAAGGAATGACGAGGTCGAACGGTCACAAACTCCTGCAAGACCGTTTCAGGCTGGACATAAGCAAGAAGCCCCCAAGGTCTGGAGCAGTCTGCCAGCGGAGGTGGTTCAAGCACCTACATTGAACACCTTCAAGAGTAAATCGGATGCTTATCTTGCTGGGATCCTGTGACCCCAGCTGACTTCCTGCCCTTTGGGCAGGGGGCTGGACTTGATGATCTCCCGAGGTCCCTTCCAGCCCTGATGTCTATGAAATCTATGAAATTGATGAACTTACCGATAAAACATCCATTGATTTCAGTAGTGCAGGATGAAGTCATGGATGATCGTGAAAGATAATGCCTGGGAGGAGAAACAGAGAGGAGACATGGACAGAGGCAGTTAGCCACATTAGTCTGAAGTCCAGCAGAAGGTAGGGTGTGGCGGGACCTTCAAGACTAACTGGCAGTCCATTCATAGCATCTAGTAACTACTAAACTGAACACCTTTCTGAACCAGTTAGTCTCTAAAGTCCCACTTCAGAGAACAGACATGACTTGCTCAAAATCATCCATCTGGTCTATGGAAGAACAAGGAATGAGACTAAGATCTCCTGACTCTCCCTGTCCCTGGCCACATTGCTTCTTTACCTACATCACGTGTGTCTTGTAAGGATTATGCCTTTTATACTGGCAAACCACTTAGAGGTCTCTAAATAGGGTAGAAAAACAATTGTCGTTTATTGGTGGGTAATTTTATGTAGGGCCCATTGGACTTTGCTGAGCTGAAGCACTAGAATTGGAAGGTAGTTCTCTGAACCGTATTTAGCTGTGAGAAGAAGGGTGGCTATCTCTTTTGAGTGCAAATAAGTAGAAAAGCAATGTAACTTTTTCACACCATGTGTGCAAACCTGGTTTCCTTTAAAGTCATAACCACTATCTCCATACTTACACAAGAATGAATTTGCTTCTTCGTTTGTTCAGGATCTCACCAAATGCAAAATAAGTATTTCTGGGCATGTCTACACATGCAATTATTGTGCAGCAATAAACTCCGATGGACATCATGCCAGAGTTTATTGCTTGTGGGCACTGTGTTTGAATTTGCAGCCAGGACCACATCATGCTGAGGCAGATCAGTGAAGCCCTGGCTGAAAGGAGGTTCAGGGGGTCTGCCTGACAGCCTGGAGCTGCTCTGAGCCAGCTTAACATGCTGCGGAGGGGCTGGCTGAGGCACGAGTGTGCTTCAGCATGGGGCTAGCCGTTAGGCAGGCCCCTGCGCCCTCAAGTTCCAGTCAGCCCTCTCACCATCTACATGTTCATTGCTATGGAATAGTAGTAGGATAGTACTCGTGTTTATAAGAACTAACCTATGGCAGGGTTAGTTTACTCCATCCTAATAGCATTGTAGGCATAGATGCTAAGACATTTACTGCGGAGCTAATTAGGCAACTGCGCTAAATGTCTCATGTAAACATACCCTCTGATACCAGATAATGCTCGGAGAAAAGTAATGTATTAAGGAACTCAGATAAAGTCCTGGTGCATTGTTACAAACTCAGAAACTAAACATAATAGATCGAATTCTGATCCCTGTTATGCCAGCAGAAATTGAGAACAAATACATGATTTTCAGTGGGGTTTTTTGAATTTGCATTGTTGTAAACTAGCCCATATCCTGGCTTAATAAAATCAAAGCCAGACTCCCTGTGGCATCATTTTATTTTTATAGGTCTTTAATTCTATGCAGTGTATATGACCAACTAGAAGTAATGGAATTAACTAAAGGAAAAGAATATTTAAGATGAATAACAAGAGAAAAGTCCTAACTGTCAGATCGATTAGGCTAGAAAATATTCTCCGTAGGGAATGGGTGGAAATTCCATTGCATGGATCATTTAAAAAAAGATTGGACAAAAGACTGGCAAATGTACTAAAGGGAATAATAAATCTTACTTTTCCTAGAGATATTATGAGAATGGATCAGGTAACCTATTACTTTTTTCCTATTCTAATTTGAATGATTGAAGTATTTTTGTAGGCATGCTTAGTTTCTAATCTCTAAGTGCCTTCCACAAAAGTATACTTATCAGCATACAACAAAAAATCAATATGTACAGTAGCATAGAAAAAGCAAGATCTAGGCAAATAGCTTGACAACGTTAAAACAAAAGCTGAAGAACTTCATCAATTTTGTTTTGTTTTGTTTTGTTTTTGGTAAATCAAATTGTCAACTGGTTTAAGGGCCAAAAGCTATTGGAACTGACCATAAAGGTCTCTGTAATAATACATGTAAATATATAGAAATATAAAAGTAATTACCACTTAGGTGGCTCTGTTCAAAAGCTTGTAACTCAAGATGGCATGAAAGTTATTGCCAGAGATTGATCCAAGTTTTGTTCTCCATTACATAGGTGAAAATCTGAGGTCACCCTATAGAATTCAGAGGAAGTTACTCTGGATTTAGTGGGCTGCACCCAAGCTCTAAGTCTAACATTTTGAATCTGTAACAATGTGTTGCAAATGGATGCAAATGTTCCCAATTCTTCTGAGCACAGAAATAATATCTATTACTGTTTATACAAGCTCTGAAAGATTTATGTCTGGAGAAAATTAGAGGTAGCCTCAAGGTTAATACACAACAGAAAAAAAATCCACATTGAAATTAAAAACAAACTCCATATTGCCTTGTCTCATTTTACCTTCCATTGTCAGAAAATAATTGCTTATCCAGGGAACACTGTCACCAATAGGACACAAGGGAATGGGATATCCAGCACCATAACTTTGACTCTGTAGTTCGAAGGACCAGGTACCTGTTTATATCTAGGGAACTACTAAAATCACGCTGTCGCAGATTTTGCAGAAATCAGAAAATCCAGCATTGCCAGTGAAATTAGGCAATGCCTGCAAAATCCATGGGAAAAACCCTTACTGGGCACATCTACACAAGACGCTATGCACAGTGTTTACTGTGCATTTATTTAGTACTTGTATAATCAAGTATTAAATAAATGTGCAGTAAGTAGTGTTACTCTGCAGTAGCTCCAGTGAACATCTTTTAAGTGACACTACTGAGCAGTAGCCCAATAATACTGAACAGTAGCATATTAGTACTATTAGTGCTGTGATGTGCTATTGCACGGTATTATTTGGCTACTGTGCAGTTAACAGCTCAAGTAGATGTGCCCACTGAAAATAAAATGCTGGCTCCTCAGAGGAAGCCAGCGGTCGTCATGGCACTGCAACCCAGTGGGAGAGGTGGGGACAGGGAAGTGGAGAGGGGAGCTGCCAGCATGAAGGGAAGCCCAAGATGGCTGCTGCCACCACCCCCTGCTACTGATTGGCTAAGAAGTCTGCCTGTCATGGGGCCCCATCTCTCTCCACCAATCTGCAGCAGGAGGTGGGGCCTCATGACAGACAGCCCTTGTAACTAATCAGTGACAAAGGGTGAGGCTATGTGACATACAGCCTTTACAACCAATCAGGGGCAAGGGACAGGGCCACCGGGGCCCCTTAGGAAATCAGAGTTGTAGGGCAGGGGATAGACGCCACAATCAGCCTATAAAAATGGCAGCTGGTCCTGTTATCACCCCGCAAAATCAGCTGACCCCCTCCTCGAGTTGGGTAGACCTCTATTTATATCTGGTCCGACCCAGGGAGCGGGACAGGAAGTAGAGGAGGCTTTGGCACAGGCCCACAAATTCATACTTCTGGATTTATAGGGAGGCATCTTAGCCACTGTACGGCCATTCCTCCTTAGGCCCAGGGCTCTCTGCAATGTCCTAAGAAAGAAACGAATAGAAACAAACTTAAGGGGAAGATAAAAGTCCACAAGGTGTGTATGGTTGTTATGAGAGATAATCACATGTCAGGAGGGTATAATGGGAGCCAAGTGCCTTTAACACTCCAGGAATGTAGTTATCTCCACCAAGCTCAGTCCCTGGAGTGTGTAATTCCACTGAACATCGTATAATTGACTTTTTAAGCAGACAAAATAGTACAGCTAAACGGTTCTGAGATGACTATTGTCCCATAATCACACAGATTGGACTCTTAATTAGTCCATTAAATTGCTTCCTCCATCCTTTCCATCAGTTTCTGTTAGCTGTTGTTTCCCCACACTTGTACAAAGTCCATTTTGTTAAGGAAGATCATTACTGAGAGCTGCTGCAGTTTTTCACGGTAATGTGATTTATTCCCACAATCACCTAGATGAGAAGAAAGGAAGGTTACTTCAACTAATATCACAGTGGCAGAAAGAAGTACCAGAAGAGGCAGCAGAAACAGAAAGTAGACAGAACTGGTAGTGCCTTAGATGCTCCTGGGTCATCAAGACATGGCAATAAAAAAAAAAATCTATAATGATCTCAAGAACAAATAACATCATGTCCTTCTTCACTCCAGATAGAATATTACCAGTATGTTACAAGCTCTTTTTTCATCTCTGTTTCTCTATGCCAGCACCGCTGACTATATTTGTTCCCGTGATGGCCAGATTTTGACCACACTTTTGATGGCCTTTATCAGAAGGAAATCCACTGATGTCCCGAACATTGCAGACACTCAGCGCAAAAAGGTGAAATAGATTATGTAATTGATGGTTTCTCTCTCAATTCCTGATCCTCCTTACCCCTTTGTTCATCTGAATCTATGAAAAAAACCACTCTGGAATTTGTATGGGGAGAAATGGGTCAGACCTTGAAAGGCAGAGATGGTCTTTTACCAGAGAAGTAACCAACCAGTTCTCCACCTTGCGCAACGGTGGAGGTCTCCTGCTGTGGAAGGGATGTTTCATTGTGCAGGGTGAGTGGGGAGGGGGGCAGGCAGACAGCCCCCATCTCTACTCTGGCAGTGCCTGGGTTTTGTGCCCCACTTGCCAACCCATCACTCCACTACTGCTTCTTATGCTAACCTCGACTATATCCCCACATAAAGGTAACATGTCTTCATTACTGTTCTGTGCATGACCTTGTCTTCATGGTGGGAATTCCACTTTAAGATTCAATACTCACTTCCAGGGGAGTGTTCCCAGGGGTGGATTCAGGAGGGTTCACTGGTGCATTTACAGGCTCTTTTGATTCGTGCTCCACCCAAAGTTTAAAACCAAGTGCCCGGCAATGGCAGAGCATTTCTAGTCAAACAGTGCTGTGAGACTCAATTGATTTCATGGCTTTTTATAAGCTACCCGATCCCTTTTAAACTCTTCATTCCATAGGTGTTAATGACCCTCTGAGCATATCTACATGTGTGAATTTACTGTGCAGTAACCAAAATCACTGCACAGTATGGTCGTCAGTCTACACATGCACACCGGTACTGCACAGTAAATATTGCAACTTATGCCAACTTGGGTGTAAATTCAATACCTGCATCATGCACATATCAAATTTATGCCCAATCAGATACTGCATAGTAATGCACATGTAGATGGCTTACTGCACAGGAACACTGTTTGTATGGAATGACTTGGGACTAACTTTAGTCCCATGTCAGCCCACACACAGCGTTAATGTGTTTTAATGCTTGCATGTGTAGGCACCAGCCTACTGTGCAGTGATTTTAAGCCAGTGTAAATGCATGTGTAGACGTATCCGCTCTTCTTTTAAATGGTCTTGATGTTCCACCAATCAAGCTAGCTTTTGTTCTGCAGTTTTGCTGTTACCTGCTCCCAGTAATGACACTCCTGTTTCACAGTCCTGTAGGTTGCTTTTAACTCATTCCAATTAAGTTATATTTGTTTTCAATCTTCAACTGAATAATACATCCCTAGGCCCCTAGCATATTTGTAAAGCTTCTGGTTTATTTTTAACTGGAGAAAAATGTGTATTATTTTATATGGGATTATGCACCTCACCATCTGCACCCCCTTTTCATAATTCTAGATCCTCCCATGAGTGTTCCAGTGCCATGTATCTAGGATTTGTGATGTGATGTGACAGCGTCAAACCACCAAGATTGTTTCTGTGATTGGATCTGAAGCACCTTCCTTGTCCGAAGAACTGGTTAAAAAAAAGGAGTTTGGATGGAGGCCCACTGTGGAGATTAAACAACACTTCCCTTCCTTTTAATATTTAGAACTAGAAATGGCATTAAACGTTTAAAGTCTGAAAAATGTGAATCAGCTGGTTGAAAAATGGGTGAGAAAAAAATTCCGTAAACACCTGCTTTTAACAAATTCCAATTCAGTAAAAATTGCTAAATTAGATAAATAGAGGGAAGAGATCCAGGCAGGGCACTTAAGCATTCTGGAAGAAGCAAGGGGTGGCCTTTTTTGGCAAGTTCTGGGTGCTTCATCACCCAGAGGGGGGAAAAAATAACAACTTGAATCATAACAAGGTAATAATTTATGCAGTAAATTTTTAATGCATGGCTGCCACGTGACCTGGAGCATCAGTCCATGGATTTACAAGCCCACTCCTACCGAGGAACACAGATGCAGCTACAGATACCAAGGGATTTCGGCACAGCTGAAGTCTGACTTCTGTCATTCCTGTTTATTTGCTACTCTGTTCAGTTCCCAGGGACATCTAAGGACTGAAGAAATATGCTAGAATTTTGCAGCACACCAGGGGCTTTCAAACAACTGGGACTTGCCTCTTTATACTTTTAAATTTTCCCAATTTCACTGGGAGAAGCCATTTCAGTATCTATAGGATAATTTAATAAATAACACCAGATTGCACTTTTATTAGACAAAGAAACATAAAGTCATGTAAGTTCATTCCTGGTTTCAACACTGAAAAAAAGAGGCCCATATTACTGCAACTCCACAGGACCAGATGGTGAGCTGATTTCAATGGAGTGATGCTGACTTATATCAACTGAAGATCTTGTCCAAAGATGAGCTCAGGTTATTGTTAAAAAGTTTTTCATCAGTTCAGCTCAAAATTGCCATGTAAAAAAAAAAGGGGGGATGGGGGAGGGGCATTTTCCATTTACAACTTCATTAAATATGTCATAGCTATACAGTAATACACCTAACTAGGTATCTTTTTTCCCCTAATCAAAGGAGGTAAAACAGTAATGTATTATAACGTGATTAATACTGTTCTTATTCTTCTAATCACATAAGGCTCATCCTCCACAATATTGCATTTGTGTCTAAAGATAATTGCCTCCCTTCTTAGAGCAATCTGAATAATAAGCTGTAGTAATTAAAATGAACTGGCATAGTTTCGCAGAGTATTGCTACTTTACAAAAATAACCAGCAGGCACATTTTGGAGAATAAACTTCATTAAGACTTATTTTTTCACAAATGGCTAAAGCCTTTCCTTGTATTGTAATTTATTCCTAGCAGGTGAGGGTTCTGGAAAAGTTCATCCAAATACCTGCCAGGTTGGGAAGGAACAGTGCAAGTCTTTTATTGGGGCTAGATAGAGCCTTTGCACTTTGGCCAGAGATGCAGCAGTATCCTGCTTCATTTCAAGAATGCTCTCAAGAAGGCACCGTGATTCGGAGCCCCTCTCCCTCCCTTAGCTTTGTCAGGAGATTAAAATAAATTATCGCACTCCTTTAAAAGGTGTTACCTGCCTCTCTCCTTTCACCCAGCAAAGGGCTACCCTATTCAGTGAGAAGAGGAAATGTCAAAGATCTTCATGGAGCTCTAAAGGCATCTTTTCAAGCTCTCCTTTATTTTGTGGCTCTCTTTTTACGTCATACTTTTCTAAATGTCCACAAAAAGAACAGGGTATTGGGTTTCATGTGGGTCACACCAACACCCTATGGAAAAGTGAAATTATCCCCCTGCATCTACTTAGCTCTTCTTTATACAGCCAGGAGCCTTTTTTGACCTAGCATCCCATGGGGAGAAGAGGCTGCTTGACCACCATGGCTTTTCAGAGTCACTGCTTTTTAGGAGATAGTCCCCCACAATTCTGCATCTGTGGCATGCATTTATTTCATTCTTTTTGAATTCATCATGTTTCATGTGGCTGTATGAAAAGGTTGTCTAAGACAATCCAAACCATGCAATTGATGCAATAAAAGATATCAGCTAACAAAATCCTTGCCTCTTTCTGTATGAAAAGGTATTTTTCAGGTACCAAGAGCCCTCCCTAGCCTGCTCTATATGACTGTTCAGGCCTTGTCCTTCTTTGCCATCCCCCCAGCTCTTTTGCCATGCACAGATTTTATTAGCCCAGATTCTATATTTACTTCCAGTTCATTGCTGAGGGTGTTAAATGGACACGCTTTAGTACCAGCCCACAAAACCCCCATTAAGAACACCACATTTGCTGTCAGTTCCTCATTAATAACTGCTGTTTGAAACCTGTCAGTGCGACATTTTTAATTCAGTTAATCTGTACTCTATTCATATTTTGAAGTGCCATTTTTAATCAGATTATTTTTGAGTCATAAAGGTAAAGGCAGTAGAAAGTTTAAGAACATCTTCTGGACCTTCACGACTGCTTCATCCCGATGCTACTACGATGCAGAAGATATCAAAAGTCACTGTTTACAATGGAAAATTCACAACACTGAAGAAAAAAAGAAGCCAGACTAAACAGTGACATCTACTTCCTAAGATGTACAAGAAGCATAATATCATCCTCAGGGGATTCATCATCTGCAAACCCTCTGGCTAACATACATAACTACCTATGGGGTTTTGCACATGCCTGTATTTTATTTGCTATTTGGCTCTGCTACGTCTGCTTTTTTTTTTCCCACAGACCTCAGGAGGGCTACAGTGGTACCCAAAGTCTTGTCTTTGTCCTTCCCAGTGATAGAAATGGTCCATAAAAAGCCCATAAATAGCTTTGCTTTGCACATTTCTCCTGGACCATGATGGCTACTGCATTGCCCAAACACTACCACACTTATGCAGCGACTTTTATTGACTGTGTTTGTTACTTTGTCAATGAGTGAAATTAGGTTTTTTGACAAGGCCTATCTTCCATAAAACCATATTACCTGGAATTACTCATAACCTTATACTATAAATCTATACTTATATACTTATGTATCGGATTTTCCATTAGGTTTTTTCCAGGGTTGATAGTAGGCTCCTAACTTAGAGTTACCCTAGCCTCCCTTCTGGCCACTTGAGAAAACAGGCACGTTGACGCTCAACCAGTCTTCCAGAATTTCTCTCATTCTGGGATTTAGTGAGTCAGTGATATCCTTAGCCAACTCTTTTAGAGTGCCTGGCTGTAAATAATCTAGGCCTGATGTTTTCAAAATGTTTATCTCAAGTAGATTTTTTGTATTGTTCTCTTTAATTTCCAACAGGATTGAAAGTACTTCATCACGTACATCTTTTTGGCAAAATGGCTCAGTTGCTGAAGGGAATGCAGTTGGACTTTATTGGGGCTTTTGATTAAGTCCCAGATGACCTTCTCATAAGCAACTGGAGAAATTCTGGCTAGATCAAATTACTCTGTGGTAGACAGATAATTGGCTCAATAACTTCAAGTAAAGAGCATTTATAGATCAACCCATGTCAGAATGGCAGGCAGCTTTGAATGGGATTTGTCCTTTGTTGGGTGCTATTTCACATGTTCATTGATAGCTGGAATAAAGAGCTTCCTAATTAAGTTTGCAGGTGACATGAAACTGGGAATCTTTCCAGGCACTTTGGATGCTAGGAGCAGAATCTCAGAAAGCCCTTGATACAGTGGAAAGCTGGAAAGCTGGAAACAAGATGAAGTTCAACACAGGCAAGTGTTAGAGGCTACCCCTAGGGTAGACTAATCAAAAGCACAAGTATAGAATTGAAGATAAGTGCCTGGGTCTAGTGTTTTGGTGAACCACAGACTCAACATGGGTCGGCACTGTGATGCAGTAGCAAAAAGAGCAAATACAGTCTGGGGCTGCATCAACAGGAATAGTAGATATTAGAGGTGATAGCACCATTTTGATCAGTGCTGGTTGGGTGTCCCTAACCTGTTCTTTCACCACTGAGGGCTGCTCACCTCCCCCCAAACTGTGCTGCCCGGTGCAGGAGTCTGGGAGCTGACCTTGCTTGTGAAGACTGAGGCAAAAAAGACCTTGAGGACTTCAGCCTTTTCTGCATCCTCTGTCACAAGGCTGCCTCCCCCATTCAGGAAGGGACCCACGCTTTCCCTGATTCTCCTCTTGCTACTGACATACTTGTAGAAACCCTTTTTGTTTCCCGTCACATCCCTTGCTTGGTGCAACTCCAATTGCACTTTGGCCTTCCTGACTTCATCCCTGCACGCTCGAGCAATGCTCCTATATTCTTTCCTAGTTTTTTGTCCATGTTTCCACTTTTTATAAGCCTCCTTTTTGTGACTTAGTTTACTGAAGAGTTCTCTGCTAAGCCAAGCTGGTCTTCTGCCATACTTGCTAGTCTTCCTATGTGCCGGGGTGGTTTGTTTCTGCACTCTCAGTAAGACTTCTTTGAATTTTCTAATGCACATTAAAGCACATCTGTAGACATGCCCAGTAGGTATGTATGTGCAAAAAACAAAATCCAAATATTCATGTCCAGACATATATTTAACAAAAACAAAATGGAGAGAAACAACCAATTACAAGGTCAGATCCAGTTCTTCTAGCAAGTTGTATTTTATGCTATAGTGCACTGGTTTGAACATATGATGGGCTGGCTGGCAGTGACCTGGCCCAGGGGTTTTGAAAGGGCAAAAGATGATTGGAGGACTTGGGATTCCCTTTCCGCACCAGTCAGGCCCCAGAGACTCCCCCCCTCTCCCCCCCGTGTCCCGATTGGCCCCTTGGGTCACCCGGAGGGGGATAAAAGGGGCAGCGTGGGCTGACTCAGGGGAGAGACCAGCGAGGGACAACAAGGAAGGAGCTCCAGGAGCAGTGCCGCGGAAGAGCCTGAAGGAGCAGGACCTGCAGGCAGCAGTGGGACCCTCCGCAGCGCGGCATGCGGCCGGCAGGAGAGACTCCCCCACTGGGCTCCAGGATCCCCTGGGAGAGGCTGCAGCCGGCAGGAGAGGCTCCCCACTCCAGCCAGGATCTGAGCAGTGACCCAAGAGGTTCCCAGCTCTGCTTCCAGCTCCTCCAATCAGAGGCCAGGCAGCTTGACGTGAGGCCGGGGCTCCAGGAAGGTCAAGACCCCTTGCAGGCTGGAGCAGCCACTAGTGGGAGGTCTGGGTTCAAGTCCCAGCTGAGGTGACTTGGGTTGAGTGAGATAACAAGAAGCAAATCTTCTTACAGTCGAAAGGGGCCATTGTGTTTCCCCACTTTCTCCCCCTCCAGGTACCAAGGCCCCTTGTTTCCTCGTCATTTGACATTTTGCATTTTGTGCCTTTTTATACTTCACCAACCCGTATTGTTTGTTCTGCTGTTTGCATTTTATATTTTGTTAACCCTGTTTTGTCAGTGATTGTAAGTGTCTAACCTTTGTTGAATCCTGCCCCCTTGGGGCATTGTAGTGTCCACTGTACCCTCTGATTTATGCCTGTTACATTCCCAGTATTAAAAGGCATATGGTTAAGTCTCCATTGATGATCTGGCTTTGCTCTATAGGGGAGGAGAGTCCCTACACCTCCCACAGCACTTGTGCACCTGCTTTGATCCCTTCAGTTGGAGAGGGGGTACCTCTTGGAGTACCACCCGGGTTATAGCACTTAAAAGGGGGTAAAAAGCTGCCTTTCACTAACCTTTGTTTCCTGACTCATACAAACAAATTAAATTAAATCTTTTGTGAACTTAGCTAATAATGATCCTTCAGGTGGCAAACATTAAAAGACACAGACAAATGACAGAAACACTAAAGTTTCTAACTCAAAATCAAGTTTCAGTCATCTAGTTTGAAGATGAACTTCAATAGTAGCAGTTAAATCGTATAATATGCTATTGCACAGATTTGAGCTGCCTTCTTTATTTCAGGCATATGTGCCATATTGAGGTCTGCCAGTGTCACAAACAATCAGAAAAGATCTGTTAAAGCCAACTTTTTTTTTTAAACCATGAACAATGAAACACTTCATTTTTTGACAATAGGATGGTTATTAAATGTTTTAATGGATTTTGAGAGAAAGGCATGCTTTACTTCTTAGAACATTGTAGTCATACAGCCTGACTCACCACTGTGTTACTACACTTACTTACTAATGAAACTCCATTGATTTCAGCGATATAAAAGTGAATCAAACCGCTGGAAAACAAAGCCCAAGCAGATTTCCAAAGAAAACCTGCTTTGAATTTGGTAGAATCCCCTAGATGTTTCAGGGAATACATTTCAGCCTCAAAGAATTAGGAGTGTCCAGCTTCACTTTCACTTTTTGGCTGAATTAATTGGCCATTTTTTCTTGGCCAGTTTACAACCAGCTATGAATAAGGCCTTCTGGGTTAGTCATCTTGCATCTGGATTTGAGAGAAATCATATGGTCTAATGTAGCAGGCTTGGTGCTCTTGCTACTTTAAGAGAGGGCAGGCTGCATGAGAAGCAGCCTGCAGGTCTGGCAGGGGTGAATTAGGGAGTCACCTGATCAATAGAGGGCTGGGATTAAAGCATAAAAGCCCAGGGCCTGAGCCTGTTAGGCAGTCTAACCCTGAGGATTATGGAGAGAGGAGCTCCTGGATTCAGGGATCCTGGTTAACAGCTGAGGTGGGGAAAGCAACTCTGGAGGTTTGAGGAAGGGAGTAAGGGGAGGAGGAGGCCCCAAGAGACCTGGGAACACAGAATAGAGGGCCTGAGGCCAAGAGGAAGAGTGCTTGAGCCCAGGAGGAGCTGGGTAGGCAGGGCTGGGGTCCTGTAGCCCAACTGGGCAGAGTTGGAAGTGTTGACAGAACAAAAGGGCCTGAGCCCCAGGTGGAGCCAAGTATGCAGGTCTGAGCTGGGGGCCCAGATGCTGGGACTGAGAGTGGAGCCCAGGAAGGGTAAGTGTAAGCAGGGCCAGAGAGCATGGAGGTCTGTAACCCAAGAGGGACAAGTATAAACAGAGCCAGGGAGCCTGGGGGTTTCAGTGGCACAGAAGCGGGGCCAGGGCCCAGAGATAGGAGCCAAAAGCTGAGGAGGGCCACAGCCAGAAGCTGGCAGGGCCAAGGGAGCCCATGAGTTGCAGCTGGCCTAGGAGCAGGGCCCAGAGAAAGGGGCCAAAGACCAGGGGGTCACAGTCAGAGACTAAGGGGGCCACGCATCCCGTAGCCCAGGAGGGGCACACGTGAGCAGGGACAAGTGGTCCATATCCTGAGAGGGGTGCTAGGAGCAGCAGAGAGAGGAAGGAATAAATAACATCTGCAAGGCACGGGTGAGAGGATTGGGGAGGACAGAGCCCATTTAATTGGCCCTTAAGGTGATGAGCAGCAATGCTGGCACTCTTGAGGAGAGCTGACTTGGGAAGCCGTGGGGCAGCCTCCCTTTTCTGAAAGTATCATTTTGTCAAGGTGTGGAAGTTGAGAAGAAGGTAAAATTACCCAAAGAGATCAGGTAAACTGATTCAGATAAGAGTTAGACATTGCACGGTATATAATTTCCATGAACATAAAAAAAACCATTGTTTCCATTATTTTTAATTATTTACAGATTCTTTTCCTTTGTTCCTCAAAAAACAAAAACAGAAAATATTTGCAGTTTGATTTGTTGTTAAAAAAAAACAGGAAATATTAGAAGATATTCATTTCATTCCATTTTTTCCTCATTCAAAGAGATGTATGAAACCAAACTTCCAACTAGACCTGGTTTAGGATGTTTCAATATTTTTACTCTGATTGCCAGCCAGGTCCTCATATGCATTGAGCTGAAGGGAGGTATCGATGTCCAAGTCCCGTTGTCTCCCAGTGTTGCACCCGGACTGGTCTGTTTTACTCAACGGCCATCTCTACACGAGATGCTGACTATCCCACGTCTACATGAGATGTAGTGGTTACTAAGCAGTCATTTAGTACTTGTATACCCAGGTACTAAATGACTGCGCAGTAACCAGTGTTACTACTCAGTAGTGTCCCCGCACAGCTTCCTGGTGACTCTTACTGTGCAGTAGCTCATTACTACTGTGAAGCAGCATCACACAATGGTTCATGCCACGCAACGCTACTGTGCAGTAGTAATGAGCTACTACATAGTAAGTGGCTCGTGTAGATGTGGCCAATATTGCTCATCGTTTTGGCTGGAAAGCTCTGCTCTCTGGACACAGCCCTTCCTCTCATCTGAGGGCAGGAGCTACAGGTGGGCCATACCATTACTGTTTTACTCTTGAATGTCCATTTGAAATGGATGTAAGTACCTTTGCAGCTGCTGGAGTGGAGCAAAGAGGACTTAGCCGAGGCTACTTCCTGTGTGGCACATGCAACAACTATCTGCATTTGTGCAGCTGCAGTGACTCACCCAAGAGACAGAAACAGGCAAAGCTAACTCAACCGTGTTCTGCAAGGAAAAGAGGCATATCTCCAGAGCTGCAGGGAAAAGAGGCATATCTATTATGAACTCATGGAGGTGCCAAGTGAAAGCCCCAGATCTGAGCCATCTCAACTGCACAGCTTGGAGCCATCTCTGTTAAAACCCCAAATAAAGACATCAGGATGTCCTTGTGACTTTAAGGAAAGGTAACAGAACCTGCAGAAATGGTGATATAATGATATCCTCCAGCAGTTCCAGTAATTGTCTCTGCTTCCTCATTTACTTTTCTCTAATAGAGCGAGTTGTCACAGCCCTCATATGGCCATGAAGAAGAATGAGAGCAAATGATGTCTCCTAAGGGCATTCCCCTGTGATTCTGACCCTGAAAGGAAAAGCCCAGGTTGAAGTCTCACAGCTCCCTGCTCCCAGGCCATGTTGGAGGGAACAAAAAGGATGGGGAGCCCTGCATCTATCTCACACCTCCTCCACCAAGATTTCCCTCCACGTGCATGGGAAAGTGAACCTTTCCATGGGACTTACTGCTCCCTCCGAGCACACAGTGCCTCCAGGGCTCCTCCTGGGCAGGTGCTATTTATGCCCCATCCCTGGCTAAGGGCTGTGCGTCATGTCTCAGTCTAGCTCAGAGGGTGCAGACTAGAAAATGCTGTACTGGGTCCTGCCAAGATAATTTCATAGTTGCAAAGTCACGTCTCTCAGTGAGCAAAGCAATACACAGGGACTAAAAGCTTTAATGTGCAATATCATGTCATTGCTTCTTCAGGAAAGGGGGGAGGCAGGGAGGGAAACATCTATTTCTGACATACGGTATGTGCACAAATGCTACCAGGTCCTGCAGGGAATCCTAAAAAACAATTTTCCTCTGTCTGAAAAGCTCAGGGGTCCGGTTAGGCCTCAATGACATTTTCATTTTCCTGGTGGGAAAATAAAATGTCCCCAGCAGCGTATACTCACAGTTTTAATAAGTAACAGACTCTTTAAAGTGCAATGTGATATGATGACATTTTATACTGAGAGCTAACTCATGAAGCCAGAGAGCAAAGGAGGAAAAGGAAAATGAGCAGCTGGATGCAAGATCCATTAATATATGGGACCAGTAAGAGCCCCAAAGAACCAATTGCTCTTATATCCACCGGGATAAATTTGGGATACCTCTCTAGTATCCAGTGGAGTTACCCCAAATGTGCTAATGAGGGTCCAGATCCAGGTTCCACATCTTGAAGCCCACATACAGATACGCCCTATCGTTAAATAAAATGGAGAAATAAAATGTCAGTGACATTCCAAATGGCTGCAAGCATGTCTTATTCAACCACGGTGATCAATGCCATCATTAGCAAGTGAAGCAGTTTGTGCTCCGAAAGTAAAATCATTTCCCCTTTTTAGACATCTATCTTGGGGGGGGGGGAGGCTGAAGGGGCGGGGCTTGAGCAAGAGGAGGAGTCTTGGATAAAGAAATAAACATGAAAAACCGAAACAATGATGAAAACAATTCCACGCTGAACATTTTAAGCAAGTAAATCGCAGGTTTCAAGAGCTGTAGTGTCATTTCTCCTTGAGCTAGAGCAGCTGTGTGTTTCATCAGAACAGGGAGATGTTGCAATTGCAGGTATTAATGATGTGATTATTCACTGAGAGATCGGAAAAGTATGTATCTTCTCACCATCCTATTTCAGGGCTTTCACAGAGCAGAAAACAAAGGCAAACAGAAGGGAGCAGGCCTGTGTGGTGAAGGGTTGATTATACTGATAGCACCTTCAGTTATGGAACAGACAGTACTTGTATTTTTGAGAGATATGCCAAGAAAGGAATAAAACCTCCAGACTTTTTACTGTGGCAAATGTGGGAGGGGGAATGCATCTGTTTCTTACTACAAATAAGCAGGTTCAATAATTTTGGCCTGGACATTGATCACTCTCAAATCCTACTGCAGTCAGTAAGATTTGATGACATATTCAGTACTTGGTAGGATCTGACCCTATGCACTCAGGTCCATAACACTGAATCACTAGAGCTGGTGTCCAGTGGAAATTCAATAGCCATGGAGTTGATTCCCTCTCCCGAAGGCTAAGAGGTAGCAGAGTGCAGAATCAAGCATCCCCTTTTAAGGATGCTGAAGGATGTCCAGTCCAATGTCCAGATCTGGGGGTTGGGAGCACATCAAGGAGAATGTGTGCCATCTGAAAGCACTGAGTTGTCTTTCAGTAACAGCTCCATCGTGGACCTCAGAACGATGCAGCAATAAAGCTGGGTGGCCACAGGTTTACCCCTTCAAGATAGTTTTAACACATTGCTGGAGAGAATAGAAAAAAAAAAATCACAGACGTACGAGCCTTTGAACAGTGAAAGGCTTCATTTGCATTTACTAGTCTGAAATTAAAGTTGGTTGCTCTGTTGCATTTGGAGATGGAAGTGACAAAAATAATCATATCTCCTCAGCTGCTGTTTTATGTAATACGTTCAATATCTGCAGGCTTGCCTAGTTGCTGCTGCTCCACGTATACAGATTTGGACATGAAAATACTTACCACAAGCTTTGAGTACCCAAAACTGCTAATCAAAAATCATGGGTTGAAGGTGGGAAGCTCTTTATATTAGTGTTTTTTGTTTGCCGTATCAGCTTCACAGCTCCCTCTGTGTAGCATCTGAGGTTTATTCAAGGTACTCATTGACCAGGTTAGAAGAACTAGTCAGAAATCTCCTTGCCTCATTGGTCATTAATATATCATTTAGACAAAAAAAAAAATCTGCCCAACTGTAATTTTCAGGACACCAGCTTTTTTGAAGGAGTCAACATCCCTTAAAAATTAGGCCCTAAGGAATTTAATTCAGGTGGAATATCAAACACTGCCGCCCAACAACCATAGTCAGGCAATGCTCCAGGATGGCATACTGAGGTCCATATTATGATCTGGTTTGGGGTTGAGACTTTGAAGACAATCAGTGTCTGGGTCCCAGTTTGCATTCAGTGATGCCAGAACATTATAGTTTCATAGTTTCATAGATGTTAGGGTTGAAAGGGACCTATTAGTCCATCGCATCCAACCCCCTGCCCTGGGCAGGAATGATGACCCCTCAGATGACCCCAGCCAGGTGTCTGTCTAATCTCCTTTTGAACACCTTCAAGGAAAGGGACAGCCCCATCTCCCTTGGAAGCTGATGGTTCATCCTCCCCAGGTGCAACACATGGCACTCGTCCTTGCTAAACTGCATCCTATTCTGGTTGGCCCATTTCCCCAGCCTGCCCAAATCAGCCTAGATTCGCTCCCTGCTGTCTACTTTGTGTATCTCCCCCCATAGTTTGGTGTCATCAGCAAACTTGGACAGGGTGCTTTCTACTCCCACATCCAAATCACTAACAAAGATATTGAATAGTACTGGTCCCAGGACAGAGCCTTGCGGGCTCTGCTGCCCACATCCCTCCAGGTAGAGGCTGCCCCGTCCACCACCGCTCTCTGGGTACATCCCATAAGCCAATTTTCTACCCACCGGACTGTGTAATAATCTGCATTGCAGCTATTTAGTTTATTTATAAGAATTGGGTGTGACGCTGTGTCAAAGGTCTTTCTAAAATCTAAGTACATAACATCTACCTCTATTCCTTCATCCAAGCATTTTGTGACCCAGCTGCAAAATGAAACCAGGTTAGTGAGGCAGGATCTGCCTGCTATGAACCCGTGCTGATTGCCCCTTAGCATCATTTTACCTGCTGGTCCCCCACAAATGTGATCCTTAACAATTTTGTCAAAGGTCTTGCCAAGGTTAGAGGTGAGATTAACCCGCCTGTAGTTACCCAGTTCCTCCTTCTTCCCCTTCTTGAAAATAGGGAGTACATTGACCCTTTTCCAACCCTCCGGGACCTGTCCTGAGCGGTGCAAGTGCTCAAACACTCGTGCCAGCGGCTCCACTATGACTCCAGCTAATTCCTTACGTACCCTCGGATGAAGATCATCAGGACCTGTTGACTTAAATACATTCAACCCCTCCAGGTGCCCCTTTCCTAGGTCAGCTCAAACAGTTGGTGGGTTGGTAGCTATCCTGGGCTTACCTGAGGTCCCAGTGGGATGCGTATTTGTATTCGTGTCCAGGAACACGGATGCAAAGACATCATCCAGCAGCTCCACTTCAGCCATCCTATCTGTTACCAGTTGCCCTAATTCATCCTGAAGGGGCCCTAAGCTACCTTGCCCCTTCTTTTACTTCCCATGTACTTAAAGAATGACTTTTCGTTATCCTTAACTTTTGCTGCCAGCCTAAGCTCCAGTTCTGCTTTGGCTCTCCTCGTTGTTTCCCTACAAGCTTGAGCCCAGCAGGTATACTCCTCCCTGGTGGCAGCCCCCTGCTTCTACAGCCTGCAGGCCTCTTTTTTCCCCTCCGGGCTCTCCTGGATTTCCCTGCTCCACCAAGAGGGTTTCTTTGCTTTTTTAACCCCTTTTATGTGTACTGGGGTGGTCATTTTCTGTGCTGCAGGATTAGTCCCTTGAGAAATACCCACCCTTCCTGGACTCCCATCTCTCCAAGGCTTTTACCAGTCAGTCCCTCCCTACCCAATCTTTTGAGTTTGTTGAAGTTGACCTTCCTGAAGTCTAGCACTCCCTTTCTCCATGTAGTGAACCCTATCAATGGGTGGTCACTACCCTCTAGGGTACCTTGCACCTCCAGATCCCCCACCAAGTCATCCCCCGTGGCCAGTACCTAGACTAGTAAGGCACTTCCCCTGGTGAGAACGCGTATCTCCTGCGATAGGTGAAGGTCCTGCAAGGAGGTTAGAAACGTTTGTGGATGGGCAGACCGGGCTGCCTGTTTCTCCCAGTAGATGTCTGGGAAATTCAAGTCCCTCATGACGACCAGGTCCTTTGAGCGCGCTGCCTCTGAGAGCTATCTCGAGAACTTTAGGTCTAACTCATCGGTCTAACTCGTCCCCCTGGTATGGGGGTCTGTAATAGACCCCTGCTACCAAGTCCCTTTCTCCCTGACCCCCCTGTAATCTGACCCATAGCACCTCAATTTGCCCTTCTTCCTGGCCCAAATTAACTACAGAAGATTGCATTGCTCCTTAACATAGAGAGTAACGCCCTCCCCCCACTTTTTTTCCCCACTCTGTCCTGTCTGTACAGCCTGTAGCCCTCAATGTCCACTGCCCAGTTGTGGGTAGGATCCCACCAAGTTTCTGTTAGCTCAACAAGGTCAAATTCTTTATTTTCAAGCGGGAGTGCAAGTTTCTCCTGCTTGTTCCCCATGCTCCTAGCATTGGTGGCATTTAAGTATAGTGGTATTAGTAGTATAGTGGCATTTAAGCCCCCCAGTAGGTGCCCTTGCTACTTCCCCATTGTGATGCTTAGCGGGGCCCTTGGTACTTACCTGGACTATTCCAGCACTTGGCTTGAGGTTTGTCATTCCTGGCCTCTCCCTGTCATCAACATCCCCGTCCACCATTGAACCTAGTTTAAAGCTTGGTGTAGGAGTTCAGCCAACCTGTAAGAGAACAGACTCTTACCTCTTGGAGAGAGATGTAGCCTGTCTCATCCAAACAAGGCCTTATCCTGGAAGTGCAGGTCACGGTCAAGGAATCCAAACCCTGCACGATGGCACCAGATCTGAAGCTGTGAGCTGACCTCTGTAATGCAATTGCTGTGGTACTGTCCTTGACCGCTGACTGGTAGGATGGATGAGAAGACCCGCTGTGCCCCCGGTCCTCTGAGCCTGACTCCCAGGACCATGCAGTCTCTCATAACCCCACTTGAACTACTCCAGGCTGCGTCATTCATTCGCATATGGATGAGGACTGTGGGATAGTAGTTGGAGGGCCTAATCAGGTCTGGAAGCCTCGTTGTGATGTCTTGAAGCAGGGCTCCGGGCAGGCAGTTATGAATTGTGCGCATACAATTTAGCTCTGAAGTGAAGGAAATCTTAAGATAATGCGTTCTAATTTAACTGGGAGCGTATGCATGTCTTGATTTTTATTCTTGTGAGCCATGCCATGGATTGTACTAAAAGGATAGCTCTATTACAGTTAAGGATGTAGCTAATTGATTTGCTGTACCAGTTGGTACCTTTGTTAGTACTGTAAAAGTTCATTTATTTTATCAACCTATGTGATTGACTTACATCATTAATCAACTAGATATCTTGCAATACTGCATAGTTTCAGGTTAGGTGTGGTCCGTGGCAAAGAAGACAGCCAAAGCTGGAACTTGAGCTGTGTAGATCCCTGGCATGTAATATGTGAGGCTTTTTTTTTTTCTCTTTTAGTAAATGCCTCCTGTTTAAGATTAGTAGGAGGGCTAAAGTGTTGTTGTAACCTTGGTAGTCCAGGAAATATATTAGTAAAAAAGCTGGGTTTTTTAAATTATATTTTTTATTGGGCCACCTGTATATTTGAGAGAGATGTTATGCCAACCAGATACCAGAAGAAAGCCTCCTCTTTCTATCTTGGATCTGGCCTAGGACTAAATCCATAGTGTGGATTAGGAACTGGTTGTGATTGAGAGTTCAAGGGCAGGCTCATAGATGTATTGTTATCTTTGTGACATGGGCAGGAGCCAAGGATGATCACTCAGTTTCACATGAAATAAAGCAGTAGTGTGTTGAATAAACCAGCTCTTCAGCTGTGGACAGCAGTCAGTCCTGACTGGTAAGACTAGGAATACTTACCCAGCAGGATTTACAGTGCCAGTTAGATTTCAGCCAGAGAGGGTAGCAGTGGCTTAGGCATCATACAGGGTTGTTATCATTATTTGTTCTTGTTGCCCTAGGACACCAAGGAAAAGATTGGCTGACAATCAAGAGAGATTTCTGACACGTGAAAAGACAGTTGCTGGTTAGGAAAGCCTAATAGGGATGGGTTTTTTTGCAAGAAACTAAAAATATGTCCTAAGAGAAGTATAGGTCCAGATTCAGACATATACCCCAGACTGTCCAGAGACCCCTCCAAGCTCCCTGAAAATGCATGTTAACTTTTAGCTTCCTTCAAATATACTTGACAAGCGTTCTGAAGTTTTGTATAACACCCATGACTCTTCCAATTTTCTTATAAACCTACCTCAAATTATTTGGCCCTATAAATAATGCATGCACTGTCTAGAAGACCAGAGTGTCCAATACATGTGTTAACAAATACGCTGGAAATTCTGCGCCGAGGGTTTTATGCAATGGCTTGTATATAAACAGTTCTGTTTGATATATCATTTTACAAATCCTGAATCTCCCATTGTATTTTCACTGAAGCAAAAATTCTTGAGTAAACTGTGAGTGAGGCCTGCATGATCTGAGCACACAGCGACTAGCTGCTGGTGTCACTAGGAATTTTTCAAATTATCCATCTAGCCAATTAATAAGAGAATTTGTTACAGATTTAGTCTGGCTTGTTAAATGGACACCTTCCAAATTCTCTCTTTAATGCAGAGCATTTGCTTCTTATTTATGCTGGTTTAGCAGCAGTGCAACTCTATTGATTTCAGGGGAGCTATTCCTGATGTATGTCAATGTAAATGAGAAAACCTGTATTAATTCAAGTTTTCTCTTCTTTTACGCCACTTGCACTTACATGTTAAAAGGATTATTTAGAGAAGCTACCAGCTCATTTTCACACCATGAATATGAACAGTGTGAGTCCTAAAACAGACTTACATGTGTATGTTGCAACACAGAAGATCCAGTCCTTTTGGTTTATGGTGAATTATCACTGTATTTTCTCAGGTTCTTTGGCTATATGTGCTGCAAATAAAGATTACATGTATATGTTATTTTGGTAACTGAGGTCCTGTAGGACTTCGAGAAAAGTTACACGGAATTTATTTTAGCTCAAATACTGGATAACTCTATTTCTAAAGCTGAAAAGTGAGGAGGCTAGTCCTACTTCCTTGTTTGGGCACCTCTAATGCCTGAACTCCAGAAGATGACAAAGAACCTATTATAGCTACCTGCCCCAGATGGCTTAAGTTCTGGTGCTCCAGACTGTGAACTTAGAGGAATTTCACATTTAGTTGTTCAGATATAACTGTGATGAGGATAGTATAAAAGCTTCAGGAGAGAGGTCAGAAGACCCATCTCTATGGTAGACCAAACCAGCTTGGGAGCAATATGACAGTGGGCCAAAACCTTTTGACCTGGGCCCATCTTTCATTATTTCAGAAGAGGTGACCCTCGAAGTCTCTTCCAACCCTATGATTCTGTCATCCACATGATGAATCCTACTGCCTACCCAGTTCAGGGAGACCAATCTGAGCTTCCAGAATCAAGTCCTTACTTTCTGTAGCATCTTCAAAAAGTCTCCCAACATCCTATATAGCTTAGACCATATTTGCATCTCACTTGCACTCTGTGGAAATGATATTTTATGCTCTCCCTATTTTTCAAGTCATGAAGTTCCCAGTTGCAATCAACCTGTGCGTGTAGGAAGTTGTGGGCACTGCTGTATCACACAAATCTCAGAAAAGAACGTATTTCTTAAATAACACAGGACAGTGAGAAAGATGAGCTATAAACTGTATACAGGAGTCCTAGAAAGACATGAAGGGGTGAAACTGTTAATGCGTCCACACAGTTATGAGGCCATTATCAGAGGGAGAGAAAAATTAAATGGCATAAGCAAAAAAGAGAAGGTATTTTAAGATCAGACTGGAAAGAAATCATGAGGTGGAGAAATACTGCTTGAAGTGTCACATACTACTTAATCTACTGTCTGCGCCTCTGTTTTGTTTCAGTTGTGGGAATGTGTGCATGTGTGCACATACACTCACCCATATACAAATACATATGCACACATGCACAAGGCAACTATAACCAAAAAGCTACAGGTCAGCCATAAAATGTGATGAAAATGCTATGTAATGTATAGCCTAGGATCTAAAGCTATTATGCTGGCACTAGCCCCCAAAGGGAATTTTTTACCAAATATGGAGCTCAGAATTTTAGGACAGCTGCATAACACCCAGGCGACATAGTGGGTGTGTCTACACGAGATGTTTACTGTGCCGTAGACAAATTAGTTGTGCAGTAAGTGTTGTACATGTATATGTTTGCCCCTATTAGGCTGGAGTAAATTAATTTACTCAGCAGCAGGATCATACTTGTATATGCAAGTATGATCCTGCTGTGGAGTTTTTTACTCTGCAGCAGTGCACATGTAGATGCTGCCCTGGCTGGCTGAGCTGCCTGCCAGCTAGTCCTACAATGAAGCACCTTTGTGCCCCAAGCAGCCCCTCTGCAGGACAGTAAGCCAGGTCAGAGCAGCCCTGGGCTGGCAGGCTGACCTCCCCACCACACCCTCCCTAAGCCCCTTGCCAGCCAGTGCTGCTCTGACCCTGCTCAATATTCTGCATTCACAGGAGCATGTGTAAATGTGGCACCCCAAAAGCAATAAACTGTGGAAGAATAAGCTCCAGAGTTTATTGATGTGCATTAATTTCATGTGTAGACACAACCAGTGTCTATGTAATATACTTCTATGAGCACTATTTTAGTGCCTGAGCACCTCATGGTCTTCAAGATTGTTGTTTGTAGTCGTGCAGGTCTAACGACAAAGGCAGACAAAACTCTTTGGGCAGAGGTGGTATATTTTATTAAACCAACTAAATAGTTGCACAAAGAAATTGTTCTTTGTAAGATTTTGGTCCACACGTCCTTCATCAGGCAAAGGAGATAATGAATCTATTATGATTTCTCCAAGGGAGAAAAGAAGCCAGTTAGTAAAAAAAATCCAGTGATCATCTTATGCTGTTTGAGATGCATTTCCCTGATGAAGGGCATGTGGGCCCAAAAGATTGCAAAGAACAATTTATTTTTGCAACTATGTTGCTAGTTTCATAAAAGATATCACCTCTACCCAAAGAATCATAGAGTTATAGAAAATGAGGGTGGAAGGGACCTCAGGAGGTCACATCTAGTCCAACCCCCTGCTCCAAGCAGGGTCATCCCCAAGTAGATCATCCCAGCCAAAGCTTCATCTAGCTGGACCTTAAAAACCTCCAGGGATGGATATTCCACAACCTCTCTGGGTCACCTCTTCCAGTGTTTTAGTACCATCCTAATGAGAAAATTATTCTTAAAATGTAATCTAAACTTGTCTTGCTGCAACTTGAGCCCATTGCTCCTTGATCTGTCATCTGCCCCCCACTGAGAACAGCCCAGCTCCAACCTCTTTTGAGCTCCGCTTCAGGCAGTTGAAGGCTGCTATCAAATCCCCCATCAGTCTTCTCTTTCCCAGACTAAATAAGCCCAGTGTCCTCCACCTTTCCTCAGAAGTCATGTGCCCCAGCCCCTGAACCATTTTTGGACTCTCTCCAATTTGTCCACATCCCTTCTGCAGTGGGGAGCCCAAAACTGGACACAGGACTACAGATGTGGCCTCCCCGTGCTAAATAACGGTTCACTTCCCTGAACCTACTGGGAAAGAGTTTTGTCTGTCATGGTTTTCAATGCATTTAGCTTTACAGCACCCCTGTGACGTGGCAGCGCATTTATATTTATTGTATAGGTGGGGAGCAGATGCAGAGAGAGATTGACTTGTCCAGGGGCAGAAAGAAAATAGGTGGAAAGATTAAAAATTGACCGTGGGTTTCCCAAGCCTGGTGTCATAATGAGTGAATCACCATTCTTCTCCAGCATTTCTAATGTTTTGTCCTTTAAATAAACTCTAAACATGACCTAACATTGTTTACAGCATTCTCTAACGACGCCTTTCCCTAAGGGCTTTGTTGCACATTAGACTTTAAGCTTTCTCTAATGTTGATTGGTGTTAGCATTAGCTCAAGCTTACAGTAGTTACACATTCAGGCTAAAACTTTCTCTGGCTGTCCCCCACCTGCACAGCTTGACTTGCAGCGGGAGGGCTGATGGGCAGGGGCCTGACTAGGCGCTACAGCTGTGAGTTGCCACTACAGCACTGGCAAGTCAGGACAGCCTTTTATCCCTGCTCTGGCTGAGGGTAGGTTGGAGAGATGGGCTGGTGGGAGTGGGAGCGTGAGGCTAGAAGAGGGAGAGTTTTAATAGTGGGGCATAGATAAGTGCAATGGGAGATGGAGAGGTAATGGGTGAGAATGGCGGCTGGGGAGCTGGTGGTTTCAGTTCCTTCATTTCATTTTCATTATTTGGTTGCCTCTGTTTCATACAGGTATGCCCCATTGCATTCCTCTTTTAAATTGTCTTGGTCTCTTATTCCAAGCTGCCTCGAGCCTTTATTGAGACGGGCGGCATAAAAATTGCATACATAAAAGAATAAAACACTCATGTGATGTAGCAATGAACCAACTTCTCCTCTTTTGTATTATTAATCACAGAGAAGGAATCTGGGATTGAGAGGTTCAACCACTCATCCAAGATTATCAAGTGAGTCTGTAGCAAACGTGGGATTAGACTGGCAACTGCCTGGCTTCCAGAACTTTGTTCTGGTCATTAATTCCTGCGCCTTCCCTCAGCAATACCATTTTTGGCCAGGCTTTCTATCAAAGACTTTGGTTCTTTCTTGCTTTTATTTACTTGTATCAAGAATTAAAGCCATTTTAGTGGACATTTTAGCGTTTCTTTGGGAAGACTGTAGCATGGAGAAGGCATTTGGTGGATCTTATGCATTATGTTGGATTAGAGGCTTAAAAAATAGCACTGAAAAGGTGTGTGCGTGCTCTTGCTTGCTGCTTGGTGGACTGCATTCAGATTCAGAGTGTGTGTAAGTTGCTGCTGGCAAGGCCTGTGGTGACACTTCTGCATTCCCATATATCAGCCCAAGGGGACTGATTGAGCCTTTTGAATCCACCAGGTCTCCTACCTCTTTGGCAATTGGTAGCCCTCACAGTCTTATCTGTGGGTCTGAAGATGCCAGACGAGGCCGATCCAGGATTGACAGGCTCCGCTGCAACTTGGACACATGTTTCCTGCCTACATCTCAGGTGGCAGCATAAATGGTTAGAGGAACCATTCCCTTGTCTATGTAGATGGAAGAGAACAAGAGGCAGGCAGAGTCTCGAGCATACTTCCCAATCCTCTTCACACCCAAACACACTGACTCAGCACAAGAAGGATGCAGGGGCCGAACTATTTGTCACTGAGTTACAGTTTGGACACTATTTTCCTTCTGAAACTTCATAGAAAGATTGTATTGGCCCCTTAGGCAGAGGAGTTTGTTATAGGATCCTAATCTAGCTCATGGTGGCCAGCCTGTAGCATGGGGGCCACATGTGGCATGGGCAGCCTCTGTGTGTGGCATGTAGTAGATCAGGGAGGGACAGGTGGCACAGTGACAGGTAGAGCTCAAAGCAGAAAGCAAAGCAACAAATCATGCAGGGAGAACAGGGAAGGAAGCAGAAAGCAGAGCAAGCAGGGAAGGGAATCAGGAAAGCACTCGGAGAGGGTTCAGGACTACTTTGTAGCACACTTGCCAAGAAGGTTGGCCCCCCGTGATCAAGCCTGTTGTTATAACTCATAATGGGAACAGGATTAGTTAAGAGCTGTAGATCATTTTTCCTACCCAAGTTTGAGCTTGGCAAAAGCCAGCAATAGATATCTGAAGAACTTAGATCCAGGATATTAGTTTTACACTTCAGAATGGAAATGACAGAAAACGGTATAAATATTAAAATGGAAGGTGAGCCTGAACTGCAGAATGTATACCCAGGTCTCATATCAACCTTGCCCAAAACTTTGATACATCAGGAACAAGTCATTTGGCTAGGGACCATCTCCAATTAAAGACATCTCCAATTAAAGACATATATGTATATAATAACCTACACCAGTCCCACTGCTGTTTCTGCCATGTTCCAGCCTTGGGGTCTCTTACACATATTTTAAAGGCCTGAGTCATACGCTGGGGCTTTGGAGAGTTACTGTCTGGGCAACTCTGACTTATAATGGGGGGCGTGTGTGTGTAGTATCCTTATAAGAGTCCATGCACACGCTAAGAAAGAGCAAAAATACAGCTGCAAGCAGAATCTTTACAAAAGCTGGCAGACAGAAAATAGAGCTAAGGGAAATGACTTTCCAGAAGCTGATAGACTGAAAAATTGCATCCATGATAGATTGATAGAGAAACAGTTGGTGAAATAATATGAAGTATGAAGCTATAAAATAGTTAGTAAAAGCATAGAAATAAACCAACATTGATGCTTAAATTATTCTGGAGGTCAAGAGAAATTTGCTGAAGTGGGAGATGGGGTTTCTCTCCTGGGCTGTGGCATTGAACTGTGGTGAGACTTCCAGTGAGTCACTTAGATCTCTTTGGGCACATCTACACGAGATGCTACTTTGCCATAGCAATGAGCTACATCACCACAGCTTGTTGCTACAGTGACATAATGTCGGTGGGCAGGAACCATGTCGCTGCCAATAGGCTACTGCGCAGCAGCTCAGGAAAAGACCCATGCAGTGTCCAGACTGCGCAGTAACATTGGTTACTCTGCAGTCATTTAGTACTTGCTTAAATAAGTGGGACACTGATCTCACTGGGATTTCACTAGTGAAAGACAAGGGAGATCTCAGTAAATGGTAAGGTGTTCCCATCCGTCGTTGAGTGTAGGCTTGTCAATCATGCTGTGACACAAAATCTTGTAAGGCTTCACCGAATAACCCAGTTCTAATCAAGGAAAGGAGAATTTGCTGTGCAATGCTTAGAGCAGCCAGCAGCTCCTAAATTTTGGGGCCTGTGACCCCAATTGTGGTTAGCTTGAAAACCCACTTCCAGAGCAAGCCCAAATTTCCCAGTTGATTTTCAATAGGGCTTACAACTCCAATTCTCAACTCCAACTAGGGTCATGATCCTCTAGTTAGGCCACTGCTGTTTTAACAATATGCTAAACCATAATACCACATGACTTTCAGCTGGATTCAAGTTTAGACATGATTATGGAGCCAAAACTTTGCCTCCACATGGACCACAGGAACTCAAAGGGTAACACACTGCTGGCTCTAAATAGGCATGAAATATTGACTGTAAATATGACATGAGCAGGAGAAATGACTCTGAGTAGGGGGAAAGACTGATTGAACTAAGGTTATTTAGTCTGGGTAACAGCAGACTGAGGGGAAATTTGCTAAGAGTCTTCACATACCTGAAGGAAGATTATGGTGTGATGGAGATGGGCTTTCCTGTGTGGCCATAGGGACAGGACTAGGAGTAATAGCTTTAAACTGCAGCAGAGGAAATTTAGGCTGGAGATTAGGAGAAACTTAAGACAACAAGGGTAGTCAAACTTTGGAACAGGCTACCGAGAGAAAATGTGGAATTGCCAGCCTTGGAAAAGTGTAGAGCTGGTTGGACACACACTTGGTTGGGATAGTTTAGTTGGTTTGATCCTGCCTTGAGAAGGGGGCTGGACTAGATGACCTTATGAGGTCCCTTCCAGCCTGACTTTCCTAGTATCCTATGGTAGGATGTGTGACAGACAGGGCTTCTGGTCACATAGCCTTTCATCTAGAGCTAAAGAACTAAATCCATATGGAAGCCAGGGAACTTCATCAAACATATAAGATAAGTTGAGTTTCATCTCTGCCGTATGGGGAGTGATTCCTCTCTTGTTTATATTGGTGTATAGCTGAAGCAACTCGACTGGAGCCAGAGTACTTACTGATATACATGGCTTCCATACAAAAAAAAAGGGTGCAAAAAAAAAATTGTCAAACAAAAAAATTACCAAAAACCATGTGCCCCTAAATGACAAAGTGTTTCACAATTTTAGTGACAATAGGCCCCATCCTCACCATGCGTATATGGGCATAATGCCATTGTGTCCAGTGGAGTTGGGGTTATTCATCAAAGCTGAGAATCAAGCCTAATATTTTAGAGCTAAAAAAAGCAAAGGCTGAAACAAGGGCTGCTGCAGACTTAATTACTAGGAAAGATTTCTACTAGGAATCTATAAAAAGAGACATTCTCAGTGTCAGGAACAGAAGTGATCAGAAACATGGATTTTTTTCACTGAAGACTGCCACGAAAATGGGAAAAAATCAATTTCATTGACTTTTCAGTGGAAAATTTTAACTTTTTTTGTGAAAAAGCAGAAGCCCCCAGGATATTTTTAACTTTCCAATCAAAGATCCAAACTTTTTCAAAATCTGACACTTTCTGAAATGCATATTTGTTTTGTCCAAAATCCATTGTTCCATTACAAGATGAAAAAAAGGATTATTAGAAATTTTCAACTAGTCCCACTAAACAAATAAGTAAGACAAAAAGTGTTTGCAGATGTGTTTATAGGATGATTTTTCTCTATAGAGTAGCCTGTAAAGGAAAAGAGAATGAAGAAGGGAGCGATCCTTGATTAGCTGGGCGTAACACAAATTGAAGATGTCAAAAAGGGGGAGAGCGCACACTGTAAGTAATAGTGGCCATAAAAAGGGTAAAAAAAAAATAAGGACACTGACTTTCAGCAGAGACAATTTGTGAAGACATGCAAGAAGTGTTAGCTGAAATCAATGGCATGGAGCAATGGAGGTAAAGGACGCAGAGGAGAAATGGAAAGTGTTTGTAGGTAAATTAATGAATGCCCAAAGGGCTGTGAGAGCTATCTAGTAATAAATATGTTTGAAGTGGGGTGGTGGGAGGAGGAAAACAAATGGATGAGCAAGGAAATGCAAAGAGTAATCAAGGGTAAGAAAAAGGCAAATGCAAGGAATGAAAAGCAGAGGCAGGGAAAGCAGGGACATGTGTACATGCTCCCAATACCTCTCCATAAAGACTGAGAAATAATGATGGGGGGAAAATGGTGATTATTTGTTAGACATGTATAGGCATGTAACAAAAGAGCAAATGAGGGGGCCAGGCAGGCCAATGGAAGAAGGTACAAATTCCAGGTGACATTGCTAGTGTCAAACCTGCTTCCTTGTAGGGCATTGAACTAAATGCTGCTTCAGGTCCCTTCTGGTCCCATGATTTCACAAGCTCTGTGATATAAGGTGTGTCAAAGGTGGGTGCTTTGAGGAGAGGCAGGACTCAGGGCAGCGAGGATCAGGAAGGAGGTTACAGGAGTAAGGATAAGATAGAAGAAGCAGTGGTGATGACAGTGGGAAAAAGGAGATGAGGAGGTTGTTCCACTGGGCAAAGTACAGGGCGCAGATTGGATGGAGACCTCCAACCACATCCTGGGGCTGCACGTTCACTTGGCCTCTCTCTCATTCCAGTCCAAACCCACTGAGCTGCCAAGCCCATGCTCTTCTTACCACAGGACCTTCAAACTGTCCGATATATTAAAGTTCAGTTGGACACTTTCTAGCTAACCGTTTTCTCTACTGAACATTGCAGCATTTGATTGGGTGATAACTCTGTTGATGGGGCCCAACCCCAAACCAGATCTGGCTCATGGCTTCTTTGGTTCTTACGAGGGTCAAAAAGGGGGAAAATCCTATTTTATACAGTGGAATGATCAGGATTCATTTAACTATGAGCACTGCATAGACACAAAGTAACCGTTAGCACATTTCAAGATATTCATGAGAAGGTGCTATTTCAACATAGCCACTTTTCAGAGCTGTATCACACCTTGTTTTCTAAGTGCCAGTGGGAATTAAGGGTAGGTTTTTCTTTCCCAGGAATACTCAGTAGTACTGTGCAAAGCTTTGGTCCCTGATTTGATTCAGTGGAGATTCGGTCTGATTCAGTGGCTGAATCTCTGAATCTGAATTGAATCAGAGGACCCTTTAATCTCTCTGAATCAAATCAGAACCCTCCAAATCGATTTGGAAAGATTCAGCAATTTGGACAGACACAGCTTTATATGTTTTTTCTACATACTTCTAGGTGGCAGGTGGCTCATGAATGCTGTGATGCTGGGGTGTCCCACAGGAGCGCAGGGGACTTCCCAGTGCCCTTGGCAGCAGACCCATAAGTGGACCAGAAACACTTCTGGTCCACTTCCAGGTCCACTGGAGAGTGTGCAGTGGTCCTCCCTGTGCCCTCCCAACTCAATGACTGGCACCTCCTGGGTTTGGGGGGGGGCACCTGGGGTTCCCCCATGGTCAATCCCCCAACATGCTCCCCAGTGGACCTGGAAGTGGACCAGAAGTAGTTGTGGTCCACTCTTGGGTTCGCTGCCAAGCATGTGGAGGGTCCTCTGCACTCCCTTTGGGCAGGGGGCTGGACTTGATGATCTCCCGAGGTCCCTTCCTGCCCTAATGTCTATGAATCCTGTGGGATGCTCCATCACCCCAGTGTCACAGCATTTGCAAGCCATACTGATATCTCAAGGTATGCAGAAAAAACACTTAAAGCTGCGCCTGTGTCTGAAACACTGATTGTCCAAATCAGTATCAAATCTTCAGATTTAGATTTGGCCTAATCAAATCAGGGACAGTGAACTGAATCAAATCACTGTCTTTGCTTCAGGCCGAATCCAAATCCAAATTGAATAGAGCCTGCTTCACACGCCCCTAATACTCAGCACTGACTTAGTCCTATTTGAGAGCTTAAACATCAATGAGCTTACCATTGGATCTATATGCAGACCAACTGTCTGGGTGGGATACTATGGAAAGACTGGGGCATTGAGTTAACTAATACAAATGCTCACTAGGGCTGAGCGAAGCTTTGGTCCCTGGTTTGATTTGCCCCGATTCGGTGGCCGAATCTCCAAATCTGAATTGAATTGGTGGACCTTTTAATATCTCTGGATCGCATAGAAGTGTGGGGGACTCCCCAGCACATGCAGCAGAAGACATGGAGATGGACCAAAAGCACTTCTGGTCCACTTCCAGGTCCACTGGGGAGTACACTGGGGGGCTATGCAGTGCCCTCCCGGCTTGGCAACTGGTGCCTCCTGGGTCTGGGTGGGGCAGGTCCCCCCATGGCTGATTGCCGAGCTGGGTAGTGTGTGTGTGTGTGTGGGGGGGGGTCCCAGCATGCTTCTCCGCAGATCTGAAAGTGCTTCCAGTTAGTGTATTAGTGTCAGAAGTACTTCCAAAATACTTCCAGTCCACTTCTGGGTTTGCCGCTGAGTATGTGGAGGTCCCACCCGCTGCAGTCTTGTGGGATGCTCCATGTGCCCCAGCATTGCAGCTTTCACAAGCTGTGCTGGTACCTCGAGATATGTAGAAAAAACTTTTAAAGCTATGTCTATGTCCAAATCGCTGAATCTTCAGATTCGGACTTCGCCGAATTGAATCAGGGACAGTGATCCGAATCAACACATTGAATCACTGTCCCTGATTCAGGCCGAAACTGAATCCAAATCCAAATCTGAATCCAATAGGGCCTGCTTCATACACCTCTAATGCTCACTAATACACTAATGTGAGTGTATTTGTAGGATTCTTGCAACTCATACCCAACTGGAATGTATTTGTAGGCTTCTTGAATCTACGTGCTCAGAAGCCAATCTTAAAAAGCATTCCTATAAACAGTTTTTAGGTTCTTTGCAAATGTGTATTAAATGCATTTTGTTCCCCTTTTTTTCTCCCCTCACTATTTTGCCTTAGGTATCTATCGCCATAACATGGGGGTGAGAGGGAACCCTTCTAAACTCTTTAGTACAAATTCTAACAGCAGAAATAAAAAAGTCAGAATAATTTGAGGATACATAAAGAGAAGCAAAGAAATTCAATGTGAAAAAAAGTCTTAGGGAATTAATATTCTAGCCCTGTGTTGGAGACTGATTCTACATCAAGGCTACCTTGTGCAGATCTGGTGACACTATTATAGGGAAAAATATTGTAGACAGGGAGGTGGTGAAACAGATAGGAATCAGAATGATAAAGGACTTGAGCCTTTTAGTTATTCAAAAGAAAAGTTAGAGAAATTGGATCTGAAGTTCTCCAGTAAACAAGGAGTGAGGAGGAAGGATTCCAATCTCTGATGCTTGGCAGCTCTGATACACGGAAAAATCCACATAGCGGAGGTTATAAATTAGTTTGAAGATGGAAGCTCACCAAGCTTTACACAATTCAGAGTGGGAGAGAGAGGAACAGAAAGGCTGTTTCAGCTGCCCTCCAGTTTGGAAACAAATGAGCATCAGATTAAACTTCAGATACAATAATGCTTTTGTACTTTTGAACAGCTTCTCACAGGCAGAGTTTGCAAAGAGCTTCATAAGCATTAATGAATTAAATGGCACAGGGGATGTAGCAGACAAGCAGACAGGCATGGCCAGGTCACCTATACAATACAGCATGGAAGCTGGGCTCCCTCCTTACCCCAGGGTATGTATTAAGTAATTTCCTCCTCCTTCATTCTCAGAAGATCATCTCCATTAAGGGTTCGTGTATGTACCATTGGTTTTAAACCTTATAAAATTAAATAGGCTATAAAATTTAAACTTGTTTATTTTGGAGTGTCACATCAGTGTCTGCACACAGTAGGTTTTAACAAATTAAGTCCAGTCCCCAGCCGGCGCTGTAGCTGTGGGGGCAAGGAGCCAGCAAATGGCACAAGAAAAAAAAAGTGGAAGCAATTCAGAAGCAGAAGCAATTGGAAGGGGTGAACTACAAAAAAGTTGCACCACCATCTGGTGGACAAAGAGGCTCATTACACATCTTTAAGTGCCTTTGTGTTTGCATGCAATGAATCCATGGACCTGGCACTTTAATTCATGGAGCATCAAACTAAACTATGTCCAAGGAGTTTTACTTTAATGCACTAGATGCACCAGAAAGTCTTTTAAAGCACTGGGAAATCCCACTTGGGCAAACAGTCATGCCACTGCAGTGCTAGAAAGAGCAAAAAATGTGTGTACAAATGCCCTAAGACACCAAAATTGGATAGCCCCTTACAAATTGTCACTGGTTTGGCTCCATTTTCATGAGAGTGAAATAGCTGCAAGCAAGATGAGATCACACAAGAAGTCCCTGACACATCAAAATTTAGGCCGTTGCCTGACAACATCCTGTTAACCACAAGTCCAGCTGTCCTCTCTACTCGCCTTTCTGTCATCCTGCCTTCAAACAGCTCCTCCTGGGAATGCCCCATCGAGGAATATCAGTGCATTCCTAGATTCAGTTCTGAATTATCCTGCTTGCATCCAAATGTTTCTTGGATTTGTTACAGCCAATCCAATGGGCCTCTCCCCTCTGTCTCAATTTCTCTCTCTCTCTCTCCTGTCTGCTTAACTGCCACCAGTCAAAACGAAACTTTCTATGTTCCATTTCCTTCTCTTTTACCCCATCCCTTTTGTAACCACATTCAAAGCCTGTTAACACCTCTTAATATATCCCAGACTGTTGATCCATCCATGTTTAATCCCCATTATAAAAGCTGCAAATTCTGGAGAGGTGAATCATATGAATTATTTCTTAGTTGGTCTGCGGGATTCTTAAAGCAACTCTGAGCTCACAAGCTTCCTTTTTAACTGTTACTTAAATAGACCTTTGCTTTTTCTCTCCAAAAAGGATTTGGTCCTTTATACACAAATATTTGTATCGAAGATGGAAGAATTCCTTAAAATTAGCACTGGCGTATGTAGTTTGTACATGCAGTCATAATTCTGATAGCCCTACCATTCAGGTGATGAATGTTTTAACCACTGAAATTATGTTCTTGCACAGCAGCTTTATTGGCATACAGTATTTTATTTACATTACACTACCCCTATGCTAACTAAGAGACCCTGTCCTGTAAGCGCTTCTGGTATAAATGCACAAAGGAGAAAAGAGGTAGCATTGCCACCATTTTTACAGATGGGGATTGGTGTCACAGGGTGATTAAGATACTTATCCAAAGACATATAGATCATTTGGGCCAAAAAACAATAAAAGGAAGAATAGAACCTAATTCTACCTGCCCAGGGTCTAAATCATGAAAACCTCATTATGGACACACTGAAATCTCTAGCAGCCCCTTGGAAAGGCAGAGGCTAACGCCTGCAAACTCCAGTTCCTGCAGTTCATGGGTTAATGGTAAGCTGGCACCTTAAATATCTGAACCAAGCCATGACACTCCTGGATCTATTCCCTTTCTCAGAAAAGCAGCAGCTTCTTCGATCCAGCTCTGTCACAACTGTCATTTTGTTGGTTCTTTTTCCGATGGAAACACCACATCATCATGCAGACCTTGTCAGCTCACATTATAGGGTCGACGCAGCCTGGTGTGACTCAGCATCAGGGCACAGAGCAGCAGCCAACTACACATGGGAACAGGGAGGAGGGAATTTGAAATAGATAAAACTGGCATTAAAGGGCCCTGCAAATGATCTCGCCTTCAGTGCAAGCCTGGAAAACTCTGAAGTTAATTAAACTGTTCTCATAAAAAGCTAATTAACTTCCCCCCCCCCACCAAAGAAAAACATTGGGGGCAAAATTATTTGGGTAAAATGTAAAATAAAGCAAATCGAAGCTTTTTAATTATTGCATCATTTATTATTTTCTTAAGGTTACTGCTTACATGCACTATTTCCAGTGGTGACAGGTGACAGAACAGGGTCTCAAGTTGCAGCAAGGGAAGTTTAGGTTGGATATCAAAAAAATGATCTCATTAGGAAGGTGGCGAAGCCCTGGAACAGGTTACCCAGAGAGGTGGTGGAGTCTCCATCCTTGATGGTTTTTAAGGCCCTTCTCAATCAGGCCCTGGCTGGGATGATCTAGTTGGGGATGATCTGGTCAAGGTGGAAGATGGGCAATAATGGGCGCCATGTTTCTCTCTGCCTCTCCAAAGAACAGGGAAGTCACTGAGGCTCTGCCTAAGAGGGGCTAACAATATGGAAGGAACTGCAGAGAAAATGTAATGTCTTCTTCTGAATCAATAGATTGATTGGACTGGACTACACTGGGATCCCCTCCCCAAACTAATTGTTACCTTCCCTTCCTCAACAGGTTGGAGATCTATATAATTTAGACCACAAATACCCATATACTGCACAGTGAAAAACTACTATCAGGAACTATGCAACTGTGACGGGCGGGCTGGCAGTGACCTGGCCCAGGGGTTTTGAAGGGTAAAAGATGATTGGAGGACTTGGGATTCCCTTTCCGCACCAGTCAGGCCGCAGAGACTCACCCCCAATTGTCCCAACTGGCCCCTTGGGTCACCTGGAGGGGGATAAAAGGGGCAGTGTGGGCTGACTCAGGGGAGAGACCAGCGAGGGACAACGAGGAAGGAGCTGGTAGGAGCTGAACCAGTGGGGCAGGAGCAGTGCCCTGGAAGAGCCTGAAAGAGCAGGACCTACAGGCAGCAGTGGACCTTCAGCAGCACAGTGTGCGGCCGGCAGGAGAGTCTCCCCCTCCAGGTACCAAGGCCCCTTGTTTCCTTGACATTTTGCATTTTGTGCCTTTTTATATTTCACCAACCCATATTGTTTGTTCTGCTCTTTGTGTTTCATATTTTGTTAACCCTGATTTTTGTCAATGATTGTAAGTGTCTAACCTTTGTTGAATCCTGTCCCCTTGGGGCATTGTAGTGTCCACTGTACCCTCTGATTTATGCCTGTTAAGTTTCCATTGGTGGTCTGGGTCTCCTCAATAGGGGGAGGAGAGTCCCTACACCTCCCACAGCACTTGTGCACCTGCTTTGATCCCTTCAATTGGAGAGGGAGTACCTCTTGGAGTACCGCCTGGGTTACACAACAAAACTCTAATATTGCACATAGTCGCAACATTTTGATGGCTTGTGTGTCACATTGAGGTTGAGAGGACTGATGTTTCTCTCTGTAGTAATGAACTGGAGCACTACAGCAGATTCTTGACCTGTGGGTTTTATGTGGTCTTCGCTGGGGCTGGAAGCTAACTCTAGTGTTAGGCCATCGTGGTATGGTTTCTTTTTCTATGTCAGTATAACCTGTCATCTCTGACAGGGAAAGAGACTTCAGACATGTCTGCAGTGCTGAATGCACAGGTCTGTCCAAGCTAGCTATAATCAAGCTAGCTGGGGAACAATAACTATGAAGAAGTAACACAGATTTCAGCACAAGTTACCATCTCAGGTGTGTCTCCACGGCCTCAAAAGGCCTGAGAAGCTTTGGTTGGGCTTCATTTTTCCAGTTCTTCATTGCTGTTGATATTTAAATCTCCTGTGAAATAGGGGGGGCAGGTTTGGGAGGGTCAGTGTTGGCTATCTCAAGATAGTTTGGTGTCAGACCCATCCTGGGAATTTAAAAAGGTTGTGATATCTATTCTGGAAGAACTAGGAAGCACCAAAGTGTTAAGCGGTTCTCGATCAAGGTGGCGCTTCCTGAGTGACTTAGAGACTGACAGAGAGTCAAGGAATGTGGAAAGTGTATTGAGCCAGTCATGCACTGATAGGCAAGAGAAAGGAATAATATCTAGCTCTGGGCATCCATGCGGTTGGATGGTTCAGAGAAGACTGTATGTATAAAGATGTCCGTTCTCTGGAGAGCTTTGGATTTCTGTGTACCCCGGCGTGTTTTCCCCGTCAGTTGAACTGACCAACTAACGGTGAATAAAGGCTATCTGATTTCTATTTGGTTGCTTTTACTCACTGGTAAACCTGCAGTAGTAGGCTGGAGAAGTGTCCCTGGAGGTTACAACAGGCAATAAGGGGCTCCCCTGGGGGTGGGGAATGGGTAGGGTAGGGTAGGAAGGCTACAGCCCCCTTTGCAAGAGGGGGAGGCACAGGTTTGGGATGAACAGCTATTGGGACGCGGGGTGGGCATGGAGGGAATGAACGTCCCTGTGTTTGAGGCAGGTAACTCAGAGAGGGTTGACACAGGATTGAACATAGGGGAGGAATTTTGATTTCAAAAGGGTTAGGAAATGAGGTTGTGTTGGGCAGAGGGCTGTTCTTCTTGGACAGAGGCAGGGGAATGGGGGTGGGTTGGGGTGGGGTGGATTGCTTTTGAACTGGGGGTGGGGGTTGTTTTAGGGAGATATATATAATTGGGGGGCTGTTCTGCTCTGGGGGGTGTGCACACATATGCATGTGTATGTATAGTCTTTGTTTTTGGAAGCCACCCTCAGCCTTTTCTGAGAAAGGCAGCATATAAATCGAATGAATGAATGAATGAGTCAGTGTGCTAGATAAACACTAATGCTGGTATGTGTCCCTGTGTTGCAGACACAGGAAAGCATGCATACTCTTAGACTGAAGAATGTAAGCAATGACAGCAAACTTGGGTAGTGATATTGTGAGCTTCTAAAAATAATAACACCTAAGCTGATAGTAAGCATTTCTGCAAGATATTGCTTGTATACATTCAGTTTAAGAAGTCAGATTCTGCAAACACTGTGTGCTTCCTCCACACCGATCCAAATATATATGTAAGCTGCTGGAAACCAAAATTTTAAACTTTTGAAGGTTTGGAATTAATTTGTTTTATATTAGAAACAGTTCCTTACTTTCAAGTAGGGTTAGGTGAGTCTATATGTCTTTGGCATACAGTTTACAGTTTGTCAGTGTTGCAAGATTGGTGGATTGCTCCATGAAATTTCAGGTAGTTGCTTCTTTTACTAATGGAGGTACCTGGAAAGAGAGAAATGAAGAAAAAAAAAAAGTTCTGAACTTTTTGCACCATAAATAAGCACTTGTTTTGGGCTTGAGGTGAAGATTCAGGTCAGTTCTAATTTCAGCCGAACCTGTTCATCCATTGCTATCAACAGACCAAGACAGGATGTGTTGGCATAGTCAGAATATATAAGGAAGGGAAATAACTACTGTTGCAGATAAGGGCTGTATCATAGAAACTGGATTTATAGCTGAGGAAGTGGCAGTGTTTTGCTGTATATCTGTTTACACAGTTGCACTTTTGATAGGTAACAGAATTACTTCTGTAGCTACTGTTTTCCTCACTGCTGGATTGTGGGTTTCTGTTTTCATTTTGTTTTTTTTTTACCCATCTTAGCCTCCTCTGAAAGACTATGATTCAGATTACAGCAGTGATTAGCAATATCTGATTCCTCATAGGAGCTGAATTGGTACAGACAAAACCACAATCTGTATTGTTAGCAGAAGAAAAATGTAAGTCATCCCACCACAGTGTTTATCAGCTCTTTGATTCCCTTTATTTTATTCACTTTGGTTAGAAAAGGATATTTAACCAGGCCAAAGAAGACAAAACAAATTGTTTCAAAAAACTTACAAAACATAAAATGAAATTCAGTGCTAATACATAAACACATTCTCTTCTCCCTCTCTCTCTCTCTCTCAGAGTTCAAAAGCACCTGAAAAATGTCCTGTTTTACCTTGTGTTAATTAATACATTCCAGTGGAGACAAAGTAAACAGTTGTGCCTAGTCTTCTTTACTTGTAGGCATTAGTAGAAACACACCAATTTATATCCACTGAGCATCTGGGTTTCCATACTGAATTCGCAAAAGGTCCATAGTGACCAAAGATTGGTATCATCCAATGGTAATTTGGTGACCTATGTAGAATGAACATGTTGGCCTTCTCCGGTGCACAAAACCAATAACAGGCACTGGAGACACTCATTACCAGTCTTCACAACAGGACAAAATTACCCCCAGAAAGGTTATGGTCCTGCCATATCAGCGTCAGTGTACTTCAGCCTGGTAAGTTGAAATGATTTTTTCCCATTCTCTAATCGGTTCAGAGTTATGGACTGCCGTCTTCAGTACAATCAAGTGGGGACTTTTTTGCAAACATTAAATTCACATGATTGCATTGCAAAGAATGTAGATAAAGATAACCTTGAGTTTGCCAAGGGAAATTATTTCCTTTGCAAAATAAATACCAACTATATGTCCTCTGCCTCTTATTCATAGGGTTACTCCCTACTGCCTAGCTTGTATGCATTCCTCAAATAGAATTTCCTTTCTGATTCCTGATTTGTTTCAGTGTGGGATGAAAGTACTGCAAAGGCAGTACACCAAGACCCTCCTGGGAGCTTTTCCCTCATAGGAGGGAACAAGGAGCCTCCATGAATTTGTTGGTCCATGTAAGGGATCTGGCAGAATCTGGATCTATTCATTAGGTATTCCCTAACCAGAAGAACAGGACAGACAGCAGGAGAAGACATATCTCCACTCTTCTAGGGTGCCTACACACGTATTAGCTTTCTGGCAGGGTTTTTTAAAGTCAATTTAACTGTCAGTGCATATACGTATGTGGAGGAGAGTCAGCTTACATGTGGCACAAGATAATATATTTCTGAGGTGTATTATCTTGACCGATATTAGTTTAGTTGAATTAGTTCACAAGATGGCTGCCACCATGTCAAGGAGCTGTAGGTATGTATGCAGTAATGTGGCATAAATTAAGTTGGCTTAGTTAAGTCACCTTATTTTAAGCAGTTTAGTATGTGTGTACACACTGCTACATAGCCAACAGTTCTGCTGTGTGACCACCCAGGTGGAATTGGCTAGGTCCCTCATATGGGTGTAAGGGGATCTATGTTCCTAGAAGAAACCAAGAACTCAGGGGGGGAAATGTTCCCCTCTGAGTCCCAGCATCCCCCATGCTCCTCACAGACTGATGAGCTCCCCATCTGAATTCTGTGCCACAATGGCCTCCTCTTGTCTGACATATTTATAAAGCTCTTGCTACTGTAGCATAATGAAGGGAAACAGGAGAGGGAGGCAGCAATCAGGACACTAGCCAAGGGCTCCCACCCCAGGGTGGAAGGTTAAAAAAAAAAAAAAAAGCAAGTGCTTACTTGGACCAGCTGCCACCATGCCACTGGATTTGCAGCCAGTGACATTGACCCCGCCATGCCTGTCTTGCTCTGAGTTAAATCATTGGTCACTTTGCACTACTTAAATAAGCTAGTCTCAGTTTCCACGCATTTCTTACGCATTGCCTTTTTTGTGGTATCAGTAGGGGATAGAGCTATTGATAAGAGCCTGATGAACTTTGCGCTAGCATTATTAGAGGGTCTGAATTGTTTTCCACATTCCCCTTGATTTCAGTGGAGCCAGAGTGGTGTAGATTCAGGGTCTGGGTATTGGTTTTGTTGTTTGTTTTGAGAGGCCGTTTTATTTGGAATCACAGCATGGGCTGTGCGACTATTCAGCCATGTCAAACAGCAATGAAAAAGCTGCTGCTTCTATTCCATCTCTGTTCTCCACCACAGGTATCAAAGAATGGAATAATTAGTTGACAAGCCCTATTATTTTGACCTTACTTTCTGCAGAAGCTAACTTTTCTATTTTCTCTCTCTCTGAAACGGATGTGACTTACAACCAGGTTCATAACAAAGGTGCCCAGAGCATTATTTCTTGACAGCTTCTTTATGTCATTGAAAAGCCACTCCAATTAATAATTAGTTTCAAGGATAAGTAAATGAATTAACATTGTGTCATCACAGGATTTTGCTGCAGTGAATGAATCAGTGTTCCACTGCATTGATCGAAGACTGTGGGTGTCACTGTTGGGGGGTTTGATACCAGACTGTATTGCTTAATTGTCTACTTTGCTTTATTTAAAACTATTACTTTTTTTTAATAGCTGTGACTTGCATGCAAAGTAGCAGGTGACTATTAAGGTAAAAGACTAATAATACTATGTATGGCATGTTACGGAGGATCTGATTCAAAGCCTCATAAAACCACTGAGAGTTTTGTCTTTTTTTTTTTTCTCCATTCTCCTCAATGAGCTTTGGAACAGGTCCAGCAGGATAAAGTTTATATATGATTTTCCATCAGTAAATCTCAAAGTACTTTACAGTAGCACAAGATAGTGAAATGACATGCCTAAGGTGCAAATCTACCCTGCCTTCTACAGGTGCGAGATGATTAATCGAGTTGATTAATCAAGTCTGCTCCACATTCTAATTAAAGTCTTCTCTAATTCATTCTAATTAGCCTGTTCCACATTCTAATTAGAACGCTCTAGCATTAGTGCAATGTCATGTGTATAAGCCCCCACAGGTTTAAAAATGGCTGCTGGGGTGCTCTAGCTAAAGCTTGTTAAATGAGGTTTAGTTAAAGCATCCTGTGGTCATTTTTAATGCACTGGGACTTAATACACAAGATACTGAGGCATTTTAATTAGAGTGGTTCTCCAGGAACTGGTCTAATTAAAATGCGCTCCCCCCTCCCCACCCCAAGCACAGGTATAGGCAACCTACATGCCTAAGATGAGATACCTGATATCAATAGTAGTATTTGGGCATCTTCAATTCCCTCCCAGTGCTATATCCAATATCAGTCTCTGCCTCCTTAGCTTGAGGACATGGGCAATTCTTCTAAGTTAATCCTTTCCTTCGGGAATGCATTGATCTACAAATGTTGAAAGAACAATGAAATGCATATACAGCCTGCTCCTGATTCCAGTGAAGTCAGTAGAAATTAAAACCTTCTGAATATTGTGTTTTCATTGTGGTTTCATTAACTTTTTTATAATATTGCCAAAAAATAAATAAATAAAGGAAACATTGTGATACAAATATGTTTTTCAGTAAAAACAAAAAGTTAAGGAATGGAAATATTATTTTGAAAAAGAAACCCAGGTTCATTTCAATAAATATATTGCCAAAACCATTATGGGAAGACATTGAGGGGAGAGAAATCTATTCAGTTTTGAACCATGAAACAGTTTCAAAATGACTAGCTCTACTAGTTAGATTAGGACAACAAGGCCAGGTATAGACATGACACTTTTATTGATATAGCTGATCAGAAGCTGGGCTATACCCGTAACATAACAGAAGTTCAGCACACATAGGCTGGTTTAAAAATGGTGGAACTTGGTCTAAGATTTGCTGACCTCGCCCCCCGACACAAAAGGGCAGATGTGTGTTATGTTCGCTACCGACCTAGCCTACAGAAAACTGCATAACTTAAATCTATCCCACCTCCTTGAATGTCTGCACTTTGCCCGATAGGGCATTAAAAACACCTTTGGAAAATAAAACAGTTTTAAGGAGGTGTTTTGAAAGGAAAAAGTGACAATATAATACCGATATCATGGAACAGAGAGTTTAACACTCTCCAGCCCTGCACAGAAGAAAACATTGTCAGCTCTCAGCTTCACACATCACGGAGGAAAGCCTGAACAGTAGGTCAGCATAGGTACATCTCAGGCTAAGGCTGACAGTGTAAGTCTCAAATAAAAGTAAAGGCCCACATCCCTTTGATTCCAATGTTTAAAATGCACAAATTTTGCAATGACTTTCTCAAATCATGCTTGATTTTTATTGCATTGTATGGAGCCTTAAAGTACAGTGAAGGTGGTAGAGTCGTACCGTGCAAATAGCATTACTATTCATATTATTATGAATAGCTGTTTTATATTTTCCTCTTATGGAGGGTAATAATTTTATCCCCTGTCTGATGCCCAGCTAGAGAAGTGCAGGAAGGACAGGTATACACTTAGAAAAGCAAGTTTAACATCTAACAGGCAGGCTGTACCCAGGGGAGCTCTATTAGATGTGGATTCCAGTGTGTCATGCTTTCTAACACCAGAATCATCCAGGATCAAACCAAACTGGAAGCTGCTATGTTAGGTACTACGGACAATGAAAATGTATTGACTGAACCAACTGCAAGACAAAATAGGACTATTTGTTGCAAACAACATTCTTGCTTGGAAATATCTCAATTTCGCACTATATTTTTAATGGAAAAACTAGAGACAAATGACTTTTCTCAAGGAAAACATTTACAATCAAGTTTTGAAATGTTAGAAATGTTTATGTTTCAAAATGAAATGTTTTTTGATTGAAAAATGTCAAAAATGTCTTTTTTCTGTCATCTCTGAGTTGACATCTTCCTTTAAACATTTTTATATATAAACGTTGTGTCCCATTAGGAGACAGAAAAAGGGATGTCAAAACACAAGAATTACCTGTGAGAGAGAAATTCCATTTCCTGGACAGCTCTTAGCGATAGATACAGTAACTCATGCTGTGCCTGTTTTATCTTGGCTTCTTAAACCAGGGGTGTTGTAGGTGTGCACTTTGCTGTGAGAAATAAGTGTGAGCTCTTCCTAACATCCAACATCACTCAAACTGGGAAATGCTTTAATGTATTTTCTTAAGCCTAATTAACTTTTTTGAGTCAATACATTTTGATATTCAGCTCTGCAGGAGTCAGGGTCTACTTATTGTAGCCATAGGAAAATAACAGAACAGTCTTTATCCTTTAGAACGGCCTTTGTTTCCATTTCTATAGCTTCTTTCCATGGAGGATCTCAAGGTGCTTTACACATTGTAGAAAACTTTCATAAATAGATCGATTTGCTAAAAGCCATTTAGCAAATCAATGTCTGGATGGGATACAGAATTCAGGCTTGTGGATGCCCATTCAGGAAAATCAAGTAAGAGGAGCAATTATGGAGAAGGAAAACACAGTGCTAATTCCTTTCAAGGATAATGATGAAATGGCTACCTCTGAACTCTACTTTTCAGGTAATACAAGTCAGACACTGCCAGACCCTGCTGCTTCAGAAGACAAAAGGGTGATAAATTAAAGCGCAACAAATCTCAACAGGACCAGATGACAAGTATCTAAAGTCCTGAAGGGATTTAAGAGGGACTTTGATGTGTTATAAATGAAATCTCTATGAAAATGAGTTACAAAGTGCTAGGTCACAAATGTCATTCCCGCCTTTATAAAAAGACATTAGTGGTTAATCTGGTTTATTTCAGTATTCTGCAAAATAGCTGAAACAATAATCTGATATGAGAGGGATAAACAACCATTAATTCAGGAAAGAAAAGCCCAGGATCCTAGAAAGATTTGTGCATGTCAATAGTGAATGGAGATAATCCATTGGCAGGCCATCTGATGTTTGGAAAAGCCTTTGACAAGGTCCCTTTCACCACCATGCTGAATTCTGTGGAGACATACAGTATAAAGTTCTGCCATAGATTCAACTCTTGCTAGGAACAGAAAACAAAGAGCAAGAGCAGATTATCTGCATGGCAAAAGATATAGGCATCTGTCCATCCTCTGGATTATGGTGTAACGCATAAGAGGTCTAATCAGATGCCTGATGAATTCACTTGTGGCTGACAGGCCCAATCTGAGTGACACAGCTTGTTACAAGTTTCCTACATCCATGTGTTGTCTGAGTTGGAGCGCAAGTTTACAGCACGCTGCTTTCTTCTTTCTCACTTTGCTTCCATCCTCTGAATCAAAGCCGCTTCATGTTGGGCTGCATGCAGTGCCAGATGCTCCCTCCAGCTGAGGTTGGGCTTCTCCCAATTTTCTATGTTGATGTCAAATGACTTCATATAATTTTTTCACACGTTGCCATACAGCCACAGAAGGTGATCCCACTTTCTAGACCCATCTTGAACTGTATTTTGGGAGAGATGGTCTCCTCCTTTCCTCCAGACATGGCGGAGCCATCGCAACCCCTTCTTGATGGTGGTTTCTAAGTGTGTCAGTCCTGCGCCCTCCAGCACCTGTGCATTTGGTATTTTGTCTTTCCACTTTATTTTCAGGATCTTACACAGGCATCTCATGCAGAAACTGTTCAGTCTCCTGATGTGCCTAGCATATGTAGGCCACGTTTTTGGACCATAAAGCAGGGATGACAGCACGCAAGTCTCCTAAATGCACATCTTCACTTTAATTGATAGTTTTCTGTTATTCCAGGCACATTTCTGGAATAATCTGAAAGTCTCCAATTCTGTCAGTTCAGTCTAAAGGTCAAGCTTCCTGCTGATCATAGAACCCAAGTAGCTAAAACTGTTGATAACACCATTTACCCTCCACAGCGATGTCAGGTATTGTTTCTTCTACCCCTTGGTACTCTCAGTCTTCTTGAGACTAATTATCAATGTGAAGCTCTTGCATGACTCAGAAAATCTGCCCAAGAGATTTTGCAGGGAAGATTCACTGTAGATAACCAAAGCTGCATCATCCGCAAACAGGAAATCCCCCAGGACCAGTTCTTGCACCAGGGTAGAACCACAGACCCTGATCTAACAACACCCTTGAGCATGTGAACAAGACCTAAAAGGCCAAGTTAAACTGAATCAGGCCATCAGACTAGCACTGTTTACTGTATTCATGAATTGTAGGGACACTGAGCAAGCAGACAAAAACTGCAAATGACCCAAACACTCTTGTGGTTAGACAAAACTAAATTTAAAATTATAAAAATTATAAAAATCATAAAAATTTAAGGAAATCCCAAACAAAACTAGATGAACGGATAGCTCATTTAGCAGAAAAATGTCCTTGTTGACAACATATTTTGGAAGGCATAATACAGGTACACAGTGCTGGGCTCTAAATTAGCTGTAGTCAAATTTAATTAACTGTAACAAAATGCCAAGATGTGTAAAGAATATAATACTGTCAGCAGTGCAGTGTCATTATGTAAATCACTGGCATGGCTCAGCCTTAAGTTATGAGGTCACTTCCAGTAGCTGTTCTCTCAAGAACAAGATAGAAGAAACAGATGTGGCTCAAATAGTGGCAGGATAGATTTCAAGGGGTGTGATCCCTCCCCCCTCCATCGTCCCCAATGGAAAGACTGAAAATATGGTAATTGGAAAGCTCACAGAAAAGAGAAATAAGAATGGACTCCCTCTACTGTAGGGTATTCAGATAGCAAATTGAATCCCTTATTTATCATTTTTCATAATATAAGGACAAGGGGCAAAACATAAGGAGTGAAAAGTAGCCTACTTAAACGTTAAAAATAACTCTTTATTTTTGTTTGTTTCTTTGTTTTGGTTTTTTTTTTTTTTTTTTTTGCATAATGCATAATTTACTTGCATTCATTGTTTTGTAGCAAGAAAACTATCAACTCCAAGCATTTGGAAGGATTAAAAACCGAATGAGGCATCAACGTGATTAATGTAAACACCCACAGTTGCATTAAATAGAACAGAAAAGAGACATAAACACTCATGCTACCAGACACAGTCAAGTACTACAGAGTAGTACTCTCTGTACCCAAAGAGTGAGAGGGAGGGGTTTTTTTTTAATAGTTTAAAGGTGCCTGGATACTACTATACATACACTGTACGTATACATATAAGTGTTTGTCTAGGTAGATAAGTAGATGGATATTAGAAGAAACCTTTATTCCCCATTATCAGCCTTCTTGCACATTGGTTCAAAACATCCTGTACCTATTAAAGAGAGGACACCGAATTAGGACAAGGGTCTAGGCCAACGTACCAGTTCCAGTATCCTATCTATCTGTGTCCCTTCCCTAGTGCTGGCTGCAAGACTAGAGACTTGGCCCAGCAAAAGTTAGTTGAAAACCCAGTGCAGCACATGTCACACATATGTAAATGTCCACAGATACTTATGCTGAAGTGTGTAACTGGTTCCATTGACCTCAATGGCATTTAAGCACTTCTCATAATTCAGTACTTGCATCACTGGTTTGCTGAATTGCACCTTCAAAGCCTGATCCTAAAAGAGGCTCCATGCATACCCTTGAAACCATGTGAGATTAGAAGCCTCTCTCAAAATTCCCTGTTTTGGACATTATTCCATGTCCTACCATTACGAATGCCAGGGGGCCATTCAAAGAGGACTTCCCTTCTAGGAGTTCAGAGAAGGCTGTTGTCAGAATAGCAGATGCTTTGGAAAAGCAAGATGTTTGTTTGTTTGTTTTTATCACCAAATTTAATTGTTTGTTTCCCTGACTGTAATGAAATAAGAAGATAATGAGTTCTTCATTGTTCACTAATTGTATACTAAAGACGAGACACAGTCAGCCAACTGTAAATTGCTGCTTTACTGTAATGTTTGGATATTTCAGAGCAAATAGTCACAAATACATCTGTTCCCACATAAAGCAAAATGTTTTTGTTATGAAAATAAGCGGATGTAGGGAGCAATAAAAAAATAACCATGATGACTTCTGTTGATTAGAATTTGGTGTATTATTTGACATCTCAGAAGCACTCGTGTGCACAGCAGACTCAGCCAATATTACAGGAGCCTTTATCACGGTATAGTATTTAGAACTGCAGACTCGGAGTTGATATTCACAGATAATATAAATCCTGAGATCTAAGTAACACTGCAATGCAAAATGACAAAACCTGTTAAAACTCAAACTAAACTTTGGTTGCTTCTAAAAATAAAGATTCCCAAGGTGAGTGAAGGAGCAAAGTGTGCTTACTTTAAAATCCCCAGCATGTATTTGGTCTCACTGGATGCATCTATTAATGTTCATTCATGTACCTTAGTTACTGAGTATTTACTTACTACTTGCTGAATGAAGTAATAACTAAATGAGCAGTAACTAGAGTTACTGCGCAGCAGCGCCGGCGTACGTTTTTCTTTGTGATGCTTACTGCACATTAGCCTAATAACACTGTGCAGTAGGCTCTTAGCACAGATTTTAAGTGTCCCGCTACTGTGCAGTGTTATTAAGCTAATATACCCACTCTCTCATTTGCCTTGTCTAAAGGACAGGCCTAGGTCCTGGTTTTCAAGCCTGGATCCAGATGAAAACTCCCCAAAAGCAACAAGGGCACCCTAGCCCACTGAAGTCAAAGGGAGCTGTGCCGTTGACATTGATTGCATCAGATTTCCACCCAAGAGATATTAGAGATGGAAAATTACTATGTGAACATTAAGTCCATCCATTATACAAGTCAGTGGACATTGGCAAACACTTCACAGGATCTGAACCAAACCCTCTAGAAATGAAGGGAAGGATTAAGTGAATGGAGGGCAACAAAAATGGTTCGGGGGCTGAGGCACATGACTGATGAGAAGAGGCTGAGAGAACTGCTCTTATTTAATCTAAAGAAAAGAAGACTGAGGGGGGATTTGATAGCAGCCTTCACCTCCCTGCAGGGGGGCTGCAAAGAGGATGGAGCTGGACTGATCTCAGTGGGGGCAGACGACAGGACAAGGAGCAATGGGCTCAAGTTGCAGCAAGGGAAGTTGAGGTTGGATATTAGTAAGAACTTTCTCACCAGGAGGGTAGTAAAACACTGGAACAAGTTACCCAGAGAGACAGTGGACTCTCCATCCCTGGAGGTTTTTAAGACAAAGCCTGGGCTGGGATGATGGAGTTGGGGCTGGTCCTTCTTGGAGCAGGGGGTTGGACTAGATGTGACCTCCTGAGGTCCCTTCCTATCCTCATTGTCTGTGATTCTGTGATTCTGAGTGGCTACAGAGTACCTAAGTTCAGACATAAGATGCACTTAGCACACTTCAGGATTAGACCCTTCACTCCTCTTATCATTCATTTTCCTCTTCGGTACAATATTTTATTATACAGAAGAGCACATGTTCATCATGTTGGTAAAGTCTTCTGAATACCTGGCCTAGATGGAGTACTTGAAGTGTAAATGGTTATTTATCATCTCTTACCAGTTCATTTCCTGCAGTATTTTCTCTTCTCATCTCTCACATCATTAATTCTTTTACCTGTTGCTTGCCAGAAAAAATCAGAACTAAGTTTGCTAACAACAAGTGCTGCTTGTGTGTCTTTGTGAGTATTTAAAAATTGCTTTTTATTCTGTAGGAGTCATAGGTATTAGTTCCAGATGACTGTATTCATATTTCTTTAGCATCATATCTTTTTGTATGCCGCTTGTATTCATCATGTCGCTTTATATTACATGACATCATGTAACAAGGTGAGCGACCCAGGCTAACATCTGGCAGTGGTCAAAGTGGAATTGCCAGCCACTTAATTAATGAGCTACACCACTCCATTCATTCCTACTACTTTAGTTTGTACTCTGCTTGCACTTGTGATTTTGTTTCTGCTAGCAGGTCATTTGAAACCAGCAATTTAATGTTGGGGGCTGCCTTCTGGGGTTCATTAATTATAATGTGTGCTTACAAAACAGGTGTAATAAGGGAAAACAGAAGTATGATGCATATCACTCGGTAATAGCTGTGAATACGTTGGCTTAGTTCAAATGAATCTTTTCCCCCCTGTCTTCATTTGAATGCACTGCATGTTCTAGCTAGCTAACCTTTAAGGGTGTGATTCTCTTCTACTTTGCATTTGGGATAGGTTTAAAACCTGTGCCAAGTGTACACACAATGTTACTACCACTGTGGATGGATTTGGTAATAACTTACACTCTTTTTAACCTCATACTCCCAAGGTGCAGAGTGGAATACTAGGCCCAATGCTTCTACAATCAGTCTACTTACTTTCTATCATTTATCTACCATTCATGGCTAACTATAATGGCCAGCTACCCACTGAAGAAAATTATGGATAGATTCAGAGGAGATGTATGCAGCTGGCTTCAACTGAGAGCACTGCAGCCTCTGGTCATGTATTGGAGAACAAGTACAGGGGCACCAGACTGGAGAATGTCTATTTGGAGAATGCCCTGGAACAACTACCAAGAGCCTATTTTGGATGACCAAAATATTGCTTCTGTGCTTTAGCTGGGTAATTCAGAGTTGGTGACAAGGTGCACTTTGGTTGTTCATGAGAGGTAAAATGGAATTCTGCCCCCAGTATATAAAGACATCGGCATTTGCTGAAATATAAAATTTCGCTGCAAGGGGAACCAGAGAGGATGGGATTAGAATTAAATTAAAGGTGGTTTGAAGTTCTGCAAACATCCTAGCTAATTTTCTGCTGATTTTCTCCTTCTGAAAGCACAGATCTTCAGTGAATTGGGTCCCCTGCTGATGGACCACCTAGGGAACTTCTTCCTACAACAACAAGAAAATGAAGAAAACTCGTCTTAACAGACGCTTTTAATTTTTCCATGCAAGGCCAAAAAAAAAAAAAAAAATTGCAGTGATTGAAAAATTGTGTAACACTGTTTCTAATTTTTTTCCCTTCCATCTGGGATTGTCCTGCATTGTGTAGTTCACTGGGTGCTATCTGGACACTGGAGATGAGTCTGTCAAATGATAATGTAACTGCTGACTTCATTTATTAAACTTCAAAAGGCCATCCCTGAAGTGTAAATAGAAAAATCACTATCTCTGGATGCTGACAAGGATAATTGCAGCTATGGTTACTACAAAGGCAGCCCAAATGTTTTGCAAAAAGAAAATGTGAGGCAGGCTTTTCTCAGTAGATAAACATCCTGTTGTAGTTCTCAGTGAGTGGAGAGATAAAGCAAACAATGTGAGTGGTTAGTAAATAACGTTGCTTATCGCTTGGCTAGTGAGAAGGAAAGGCTGAGAATTATGCAATCGAATCAAAATGTGGGGGTGAACCCTAATCAAGGAGTGTAGCTATGCCCTGACTTATCTTTTGTGCCTGTTGGTTCATCCACAGTGGGAACTGCAGTTCGAATGACTTGGTAAATTAACTCTCTACATTTCTCAACTCATAAATACGTGTGCCTTGTTTAACATTCCCTCCCTGACTCCCCGTGGGTATAATTGCTGCAACCAGCCTTTGTGCCTAGTATTTATTATGTTGTGTTCGAGTGCAGAGCTCTCCGGTTGCGAATATTTTCTATCAGTTCAGCAGGAAATGAAACTGGAAAGGAGAGAATTCATGGCCTAGTGCGTGACTTTGGAGAGGAATGGCAAAGGGCTTGTTTCCAACCCTCCTGCTCTATGGCTCCAATGAGACAAGGCTAGAAATGGAAGATTTGAAGTTTTGTGTAGGAAGTAATGGATGCCCAATAATATAAAGGACTAGGTTTTGCTTAACTCACTTACACAAGGCTCCATTTTCTATCTCTTGTTGCATTTGGCCTGTGCTCATTACTTGGCTAAACTGATGTACCATCTGCCATTGAGAAATGAATAGGTGGGATGGTCTTGTGATTATGGCACCATATGAGAAGTGAGGAGACTGTCATACAATTCACAGGTCTGTTACAATCTTCTTGCATCATCTCATATAGTCTCATACATCATCTTCTCTAACTTAAGAGGGGGGTGCAGTGGCAGAGTGATTACAGTATCTCCCTGTATAAGAGACAAGAGAAATGTCAATCTGAGCATGTGGATTCAAACAATTTATCCCTAGCTATAAGTACAGGTACTCCTCAATGTCATCCTGTTATTATGTCACTGATCTACTAGGGAACATACAGCAGATATGGCCAGAGGGCAGCCCGGCTTCAGGCTGCTGCAGCGGAGGAGGGGTGTGCACATTCGGATACCCTCCATTTTCTTGCGCTGGGGCTGGGACTTCCCTACTGAGATTCAAGACAGACTCAGGAGAAACACAGCCAGGCCTAAGGTCAGGGAGGACTGAGTTAGAGAGCTTCTGGAGGGGCTGGACATGTTCAGATCAGCAGGTCCAGGTGTTCTCCACTCCAGGGTGTTGTGGAAATTGGCAGGGGTTATTGCGGAGCCCCTGGCACAGCTTTATGAGTGCTCGTGGAAGAAAGCCAGTGTGGTTCCCATCTTTAAAAAAGGGAAGACGGAGGACCCGGGCAACTATAGACCCATTAGTCTAACTTCAGTTCTGGGGAAACTCTTTGCGAAGATTATCAAGGAGCACATCTGTGATGGGCCAGCATCAGGGATGATGCTCAAAGGCAACCAGCACGGTTTCATTAGGGGCAGGTCTTGTCAGACCAACCCGATTGCCTTCTACAATCAGATCACAAAAGCATTGGACGCAGGTGTCACAGTGGATGTAGTCTTTTTGGACTTCAGCAAGGCCTTTGACATAATCTCCCACCCCATTCTCATTAAAAAGCTAGGCCACTGTGGCATTGATGCCTACACAGTCAGATGGATTGCAAATTGGCTGAAGGGTCGTACTCAGTGGGTAGTGGTGGATGGGTCTTTTTCAACCTGGAGGGAAGTGGGCAGTGGAGTCCCCTAGGGCTCAGTCCTTGGGTCCTGTAGCAGGGCATTAAGGTGCCTGCTACTGGTAGCAGTAGTATGGGCTCAGCTGCCACTCACCAGGGCAACACAGGTGTGGGTTGCTAAGACAACCAGTTGGGTCAGCTGACCAGAAGGGGGCAGGGCCTGGCCTTCATAAACGGCGAGGCCGAGGCCAGAGTCAGTCCCTCTCTGGCAGCCTAAGAAGCGGGAGCTCTGTTGGAGCAAGCAGGGCGGGCATAGTGAGGAAGTTGGATGGCCTGAGCAGTGTTGGCATGATGATATGAGGTGGAGAGAACCCCGACAGGGATATGGACGAAGGATAGCCAGGTTGGCTTAGGATTTATGTTATAGCCGAGGGGCTTTGCGTTTCTGTTTTGGTTGTGATATTACACCGGAGGACCGGGCGAGGCTGTAGGGGTTGGAGGAGGCCTCATAGGAGCTCCCCAGCAGTGGGGGGGTGGTTCTAGCGCTGGAGAGAGCACTGCGTTTTGGGGTGTCCCGACCCCGGCCCCAGTGTGGGCGATTATTGGGAGGAGCCCAGTGTGGGCGTAGGCAAGAAGCCCAGTGGGTGTAAGACCCAGGAAGGGAGTCTGGGGGCCAGGTAAGGCTGAGGCCGCCTGAGCCCAATTGTGAGAAGCCCCAGTGGGGCGTAAGACTTGGGAAAGGGGCCTGGGGGGCAGGTAAGGCTGAGGCCGCCTGAGTCCCGATTACGGGAGTCGCGGGCAAGGCCCCAATGTGGGCGAGCGTGAGACACAGGCCCCGGTTGGGGGCGAGAGCACGGGGAGCTAGAGGCAAGACCCCGGCACGGGCGACGGTATAGAGGCAAGGCCCCGGCGCAGGCGTTGGTATAGAGGCAAGGCCCTGGCACAGTGAGAGCTGTGAGGGAAGTGAGGGGGCACCCGTGAAGGCGCAGGCAGGCAATTGGACAGAGCCCTGGTACAGCAAGCACCGTGCCAAGGAGGGCAAGGGGGCAGCCTCCCTTTAATGATATTTACCAGCAAGACATGGCCGGCGAGATAAAGAGGGTGCATTCAAGACCCGATTTGGCATGGTAGGTAGGGGCTCTGGGGGAGGTCATGGCACCCCTAGAGGTCGTCCTGCCACAGGTCCGCACTGTTCAATTTCTTTATTAGTGACTTGGACGACAGGGTCAAAAGCAACCTGTTCAAATTCGCTGATGACACCAAGATTTGGGGTGAGGTGGGCACGCTAGTAGGGAAGGACAGATTACAGCATGACCTTGACAGGTTACAGGGGTGAGCTAATGAAAATAGGATGGGTTTCAATACAGATAAGTGCAGGGTGCTGGACATAGGCAGTAGGAACCAGCAACACACTAATAAGATGGGAAACTCCTTCCTCAAGAGCACAGTGGCAGCAATAGATCTTGGAGTCATTACTGACTCCAAGATGAACATGGGCCAACAATGCAATGTCACAGTCAGTAGGGCTAACCATACCTTGTCGTGCATCCACAGATGCATCTCAAGCAGGACCAAGGAGGTGATCCTCCCCCTCTATGTGACGCTGGTCAGGCCGCAGCTGGAGTACTGTGTCCAGTTCTGGGCCCCGCACTTCAGGAGAGATGTGGACAGCATCGAGAGGGTCCAGAGGAGGGCCACCTGCATGATCTGGGAACAGCAGGGCAGTCCCTACGAAGAGAGGCTATGGGACCTTAACCTATTCAGCTTTTGCAAGAGAAGGCTGAGGGGGGACCTGGTGGCCATCTATAAACTCACTAGGGGGAACCAGCAGGGTTTGGAAGACACCTTGTTCCCCCAAGCGCCCCACCCCCCCCGGGATAACAAAGAATAATGGCCACAAGTTGTTAGAGAGTAGGTTTAGACTAGATATCTGAAGGCACTACTTCACAGTCAGGGCGGCTAGAATCTGGAACCAACTTCCAAGGGAAATGGTGCTGGCTCCTACCCCGCGAGTCTTTAAGAGGGGGCTTGGTGTCTACCTGGCTGGGGTCATTTGAGCCCAGTTTTCTGTCCTGCCCAGGGCAGGGGGTTGGACTAGAAAATCTACAAGGTCCCTTCCAACCCTACTTCTATGAATCTATGAAACCTGCACAGCCAGGATCGCAGCTGGCCAGCAGGGAGATAAGTTTCTTTCTTTACCTGAGCTTGGGGTGGGGGGGAGGCAGATCAAGACTCCCACAGTGCAGGAGGCAGTGGGGTAGGGGCAGGGGAAAATCATTCACCCTGACCCTACCCTGCTCCCTGCTGCACTGTGGGGATTGTCCCATGACGCGGCCTGGCTGGAGCCACATTCACAGTGAATGGGGCCCTGACTATGCTGGGTCATGGGACACTCAGAGGCTGGCAGCTCCTGCAGAGGTGCAGTGCAGGGGAGCCAAGGGGATTGGGGGGCACATGGCACCCCGCTTATTGCATGGGGCAAGGGTGGGCTGTGGCTGCAAACTGGGCTCTGCCTACTCCCTGCCTCTGCACCTCACTGCCACTGCTTCAAAAGCAATGAAGCAGGACACCATGTGAGTCCCAACACTCCAGTGAGGCACACGGTACCACACCACTTTCAAAGCAGCAGAGGCTGGGAGCAGGGAGAGCCCAGCTTGCAGCTGCAGCCCACCCTTGCCCCGTGCAAGGATCACGTGGGCATGTGCTCCCCGCTTGGCTCCCCAGGAGTGCACTGTGCCTCTGGAGGAGCCACTGGACTCCGATTGTCCCAAGACCCAGCCCGGCTGGGACCACATTCACTGTGAATGGAGCCCCAGCTGGGCCCAGTTGTGGGACAATCATAGCCCAGTGACTCATCCAGGGGTGTGGTGTGGGGGAGCCAAGGGAGGGGGAATGTTCCCCCCCTACCTCTGCAGTGCATGCAGCAGCGGGAGCCTCCCTCCCATGCCCCTGGAAGAGATGCCAGACTCCGATTGCCCCATGACCTAACCCAGCCTGAGCACAGCCCGACATAACCCCAGCCCCACTGCACCCCATGACCCTTCTCCTTCTCCCCATCTGTTCCCCTGCAGACTTTCCCATGGGGTGGTGGTGCACACGTGTGTGTGTGGACTCAGTCCCTCGCAACTTTTTTTTCCTCCCTCCACCTATGGTTATAACATTGTTTGGCTGTCACCTGCTAATAGGTAGCTACCGTGATGTAATTGGATTCTGTTAACATCTTTTTGCTTAAAGTCGCATTTTTCAAGAATGTAATTATGACGTTATGTGAGGAGTATCTGTAGGTACCTAGTCTTTTGGGCTAGGGAGAACAAGTGTGGCAGGGCACCTTTGGTGCCTGCCACTTTAAGGGCTTGAGCAGGCTGCAGACCAGCCTGCAGGTGGGAGCAGACCTAATCAGGTGGCCACATGGTACCCAGGAGGCTGCCTGATTGGTGTAGGGCTATGCAGCCAGGGTATAAGATCAGACCCAAGATGAAGGACTGCCAATTGCAACTGGGGAACGGAAGGATAAATGTCACCTGGCCGATGTATTGCTGCTCCCAGAACACCTGGAGGTCAGGGCTGGAACTATGGGGATGGAGGATGTTTCTGGTCTTGGGGCATGACCTGAAACTACAACCTGCTGGGATTGGATGGAGTAGTGGGCCTGCCTGTGGCAGGGCAGTATCCAGGAAATGCCACACCTGTACCTCCCCGCTGAAAGGCAAGGATGGGGTGCCATATAGGATCATCCCCTGCTGCCTTATGGGTAGCCCATGGAGGGGAAAGGCTAGGGGAGCACACCCCAACAGAAAAATACAGAGCTCAGGTCCACAGAATGGGGCCTGAGGCAGGGTCCAGGCCCATTGAGTGCGTCCTGCAACAGGACCAAGGTCCACCAAGCTGGACCAGAGAACCCAGAAGTGTAAGGCCCAGAAGCTCCAGTGAGGGGTCAAAATAGTGGCCCCAGTGAGGGGGTGAAGCTGCTGGAAGCCACATAGAGTAGGGCCTAAGGGGGCTGTAAGGACTATGTGTAGGCCAGGCAGAGCAGAGGCCCCAGTGAGGGGGCATTTGGACCAGGCATGTCTAAGGACACTGGAGGCCACATTTGGGCCAGAGGCCAAATGTGGCCCAGCAATGGGGTTAGGGGAAATGGAAGTAATTTTCGAATGCCATCTGAGAAGCATGGGACATGGTAAAGGGGAGGTTGGAGCTGTGTTTTACACCCTTGGCATCAGGGCATTAAAAGGGGATCCTCCCACCTAGAAACAGCTATTTAATTACAGCCAAGGCATGGCAGACAAGTCATGTGGGTGGACTGCCCTAGGCAGTTGGGTGGGCTGCCATCATGGCTAGCCCCAGGGTGGTCCCCTGTCACATCAAGATGGCTGGATGTGATGCTAGTCATATTATTTCCTCACATGCCCTTTGCTACAGACACAGGGATGCTTTTACTCTCATTCCCCCAGTGGGGTGCTAGGCTCAGGTGGGCTCAGGAGGAAGGCATCTACTTTACCCTCAGGAGGAAAATGCTGGAAGATTTGGACTGTCTGAAGCTAAATTTGTTTCTTTTTCCTCACCGATGAAAATAATAATAGTGGATTTCAGGGCAGGTGGTAGAGAGCCAGCTGCTAGTGATAAATTAATAAATCTTCACATTATAGCAGGACTAACTTCTTGAGTGAACTCAGACTGAAGGGTTTGTGGGGTGTTGGTGTGGGTCAAGCATGCATATGGTCGGTTTAGACGGTGAGATGATAGACAGACTCTGAACAGAAGCAATCAAAACAAAATCTGTTAAGGAACAGACAGCAGAAATATGATCACTGGAGGCATGAAAATTAGATTGACAGCTGAGAACAGCAGATAAATGATAAGTGAGATCTATATATATATATATATATATATATATATATATTCTTTCTGGAAAGCAGTTCAAGCAATTTTTCCCCCCTGCTAACACATTACCCACACTTCGGGTGTTGTAAATGGTTGCATATTAGGAAAGTAAATGACAAAGGAAGGCATTGTTCTTTTTGCAGTAGGTAACACAGCATATTACTTATCCTTTCCATGAAGGGACGTGGTATTTGCTCTTTTGCAAGGCCAAGTCTGTGTAAGTAGTAGCATTCTACATGCATGTTTCTAGAGTTTCCATCACATCATACCTAGATAATTTGACTAGTGGCAATGACTCATCATCTCTCATGCTAATGAGGAAACTGAGAGAGCGGCTAAGTAGCAAGAATCTTGCCTCAGGAAGATTGGATGTTAGCTTTATTGACTTACAGAACAACGCCAACTGCATTATTTAAATTTAGCCCAGGTCTGTTGGTGTTTGGTAGAGGAATAAGGACTATGAATGACATTCTGGCTCCACTGAAGGGGATGGCAGAATTCCCATTCATTTCAATGGGGGTGGGATTTCCCCCTCTGTTTTCCAACCTGGAGAGCAATCTGAATATGACCAAGAAATAACATCAATATTTTGCCGTTATGTGATTCCTTCACTCCATTCAGATGCCTTTGTGTGTGAAAGGGGAAGACTCAAGGACTCCAGCTCCAGTTGCAAAGGTATATAAAGACATATGCATTTACCCAGCATGATGCAGCAAGTCAGAAGAAATCTTTGACAGAGCCCCCCCACCTTCACCCCTCAATTAACCAAAATGGTTGTGCAACCTTTTCATCCCATTTTGCTTTCTATTCATCTTCTAATTCATAGAAGTGCAATAACCTCTTGTGAGTTATTCTGATAACTCTGCTGTAATCACTCCACAGTTGCAGGCTACAAAGCGGTTTTATTATCTGTAACTACATTAAAGCAGAGATGCTATGAGCTCACATTCATACACTCAGAGCCTGAACAGTAATAATAAAAAAAAAAGTAATCTTTGCCAATTACACTCCAAATGGTTGCATTTTCCTTCCTTTAGGAGTGGTATTCTTGTTGTTTTTTTAAATTATAAATGAGTTCCAAAAACGCATCTCTATCAACAGAGCCAGAAACAGGCTGGTAATATGTAAAAAATAGTCGAAGGAGATATAGATGCCACAAAACTTGGGATATGCAGAAACACATCCCAAATGAGTTATGTTACAGAGAGGCCAAAAATTGAAGCCTGCTGAGAGAAAGGAGAGTTTTGAAGCAGGTGAGCCTAGATTGGCAGCCAGTGATCCGGCCACCATTGCTATCACTTCTCCATGTTGCCTGGTCATGAAGCAGTGCCAACAAATCTCCCCGCTGCCAATGTCCCTAAGCACAAAACACTGCCAAAGCCTCCAGGCTCGATGGGCTGGGTCCAATGGCTCGTCAAGCCAGATCTGGCCTATGGGCCTTACATTGCTAACCCGTGGCCTAGATGGTGTAATTAAACACAGCAGTTTAACCAGTGCCCAAGAGAGGGAGTCCGTGACACTCAATTCCTGATGCTGATGTCCTCACTGTGATTAGCCAGGTGACCCAGGATATGATTTGTGCCAAAAGGCACATGCAGTCAACTGCGCAGGGATTAGGACTAGGATTGTCCTTCTGTCAAGTGAGTGCCCTGACCCAAGAAATTTTGAATTAGTTTCTGCAAAGCAGCAGCATTTCATAAGGAAAGGTGGAAAATGCCCCCACCTTAAAACACTGAGGACTCTTCTGAGAGGTGAATGATGTGGTTTTGAACCCCTTGGCCAAGAAAGACATTGAACCCATGGCTCCCCAGCACCAAAGGGGTGAGTGATTTAGCTTTTGAGTAGGGGAAGGGCATACGTTTCAAAAGAAAAGCCTTCTCCATTTTCTAAAAGAAGGATTTAACACAGAGATCAGGCCAACATCCAAACTGATTTCAGCTCTGGGTAATGTACCAACACATAAACGAAGGCCATTTCTGCCTCAAACCATTTACAATCCTTATTGTCGGACAAAGGCTTATTAAAAACTAGACTGAGAAAACCTGGTTTTGTTTTGCATTCTGTGTGCAACCCCGAGCTATGTATTTGCATTTCCACATTACTTCGATTTTTGTGTCAGTTCTGTTGGCTTCAGACACCTTTATGAATAAAAAATTGGCTTTAAGAACAAGGGTGTCAGGATAAACTATGCATGCGGCACCGTGATGAGCATCATGATGAGTGGTAGACTGCATTATTACTAACAAGTGATAAAACAATAGTAATAGAAATGTAATATGCATGGCACGACTACCCCATGCCATACACAGAACTTTTAAGGCATCTGAAGCATCCATAAAAAGATTTCTTTCCTAGAAAAATAGAACGCAATTTGTTGTGTAAAATACTGTAACAATGGGATGTGGTTAAGCCTTTATTGAGGCATAGGCAAATGGATGAATCAATCTATAAATCCACCCGGCCTGCACTAGTTAACCGTGTTCTTATTATGATTTGCAACAGAAAGAGGATTATTCTTATAGAGCTCTTGTGGGCCTTATACTACAGCTAGGAGCAGTGAAACAGTAAAGATATTTTTCAACTAGTTGGAATAAAAAGCAGCTTAGAGCTGAGCAAACTAGTTCCTATAAGCTAGGCGCTAAATCAGACCTGTTGTCACTTAAACCAACCCCTTCTGAGATATGCAAAAAGATGATTATTAAAGGTATCGCTTCAGCGTTGTACACAGAGATTTAGGACCTGATCCAAAGTCCATTGAAAGACATTAGCAGGCTTTGGTTTATGACCTTAGGGCCTGAACCAGCACAACGCTTAAAAAGCTGTTTCTCTCTTACTCAAGCATATGCTCCAAATCAGACACCTGTTTAAGTGCTCTGCCAAATTAAGCTAGTAAGGGACATATCTTGATAGGAAATTTCTTTGATATGTGTCAGGATAAAACCCCCTCGTCCCTTTTCCCTGAAGCAGGCTTCCACTGAAGCCACAAATGTGGGCACAGATGTAAGGTTGTTATTAGCGCTCAGAGCATGTATCGTCACATGTTTAAAAGCCCACTTCCGTGTCATATCTGTCCACTGGTGGCTTGAGGGAAGACATTACAAAAGTGAGAGACCGTACAATTCAATTTTTTGCTGTTTGAGAACGGCAAAGAACTTGTAAATATTTTACTATCCATTTTATGTTTTTTTGTAAATGAAGTGCATAAAAGAGCTAAAGAGATTATAGCAATTTCTGTATCTCTAGCCCTGCTTTATGACCCCCCAAACATTAGGTGAAAATCTGCAAGTTTATCCATAATATGCAATGATACAGCACATATATTCTAATAGACTGTATTACAGTACGTGGCTCTCCCAAAGCTGAGGCTGATGAAAATGGATGTCTCTGCACATGAGGTTGGAAATGTGGATGCCAACTTATCATTTCAATAACACTAAATCTATAATAAAAACATACTGCTGTTGTTATTATTATTGCATGTGACTGCAAAGAGCCTGTCACCTAGAGAAGCAGCCACATGGACAGAAAGGCGTGTTTTAAAATGCTGCTTTCAGGCAATTTGTGACCTCACGCTTTTTCAGGAGCAATTTACCTCTTTGTGCAGACATAAACATGAACGTTTGCATGAATGAGTGAAATAATCAGATAATGGCCTGCCCATATTTACTATATGGAAAAGGCTGTAGACACATTGAATTATTTTTAGCATTATGTAGCTCAGGTATACCCAGAGGTGTGTCTTGTCTTCAAGTGGAAGAGATGGGGTAGTCAGGCAAGAGTGCCTGCCACCTGGGAGCAGCTCCCCCTCTTCTCTATAGAATCAGGCCGAGACAATGGGAAAGTGCTTAACAATATACAAATGTATTGCTACACAAAAATAAATATGAATAAGAGACATTAAATATTTACAGTAGAATTAGTAAGTGAGGCCATATACAATAACCTGCAATCAACACATCGCACCACTTTGAGGGACTGCAAAACATAAACTGGGTGACTCACAGCATAGGCAATAATTAACCCCCCTGCACAGAATGAGCATTAACACTCTGGAACAGGTAAGTCAAGGCATCCACAAAATAAACACATATAAGCATCTACTTAGATGAACCCAGGTAAGTTGAGGAAGCAATGCAATATTCCAAGAATAGGAAGTAAGCATATATAGGTAATGAAGACAGATAAACCCATATAAACCCCTTAACGAGTACCCATAATTTTATTAACCTCTACAATACGAAGCAACATCAATCACAGAATATGGGGTGCACTGAGCACTCCACGGGGTGTTCCCTTGAGCCCCTCCCCTTTAGGATGTGGACACGCCCCTCCCCACAATGGAGGAGGTGGAGGCTGCAGACCCTCCTCTCCCAAGCCCACCTGCCCTGTGGGACCTGCTTCCCCAGCAACTCCTGCTCCCACTCTGAAGCAGACAAGGCTCATCCCCTGCTGGCCCGTCCCATGAGGGCCTCTCTCCAGATCCTTTCGATGGTCTGGCGCCCTGCACTGGGAACCAAGGGCGCTCCTACAGGAGCCGAGCCCTTACTGGCTCTGGTTCCCTAGCCTCACACTAGGGGTTCTTCCCTTTACCGGGCCCTGCTCTGGGCGTCAGGGCTTTTTTAGTTTAATTTGAAGCCACACTGGAGGGTCTAGAGCCAGGGCTAACTTGAGCAGCCTCGAGCTGCTCCTGAGGTCAGCTCTCCATGCGCTGACCTGCACACCGTGTGGGGCCTGAGCAGCTTCAAGCTGCTCCCAGGGCCGGCTGTCTGTGTGCCAGTCCACGCACCACCCACCCAGCCGCTTGCTGGGCTCGCAGGCCCAAGCTGCCTTGAGCAGCCCCCAGAGCCTGAGCACCATGCGCTGATCTGCGTGCCATCGAGGCTCAGGCGGGGACCCAAGGATGGCCTTCTCCGGAGCTCCTCTCTACTCGCCATCCCTCACTGCGTCTTCTCCCCCAGCATACTGAGCATGCTCTCCTCGTATACGCTTCGGGGGCTCCGACCCTGAGGTCCAGCAGACCTGCCATGCTGCAGTCCACAGTCTGGTCGGAGAGCTCCTCTCCCCCTCCCTTTGGGACAGGGGTGCCCACTTTCCCTCAGCTTGTTTCTGATTGGTGAATTTGCTCCACCAATCGAATTGAGGATTCTCGAGCCCCTGGACACATTGCAGCTCAGTTGGGTAAGTCTGTCACAATGACTTAATTATCATTGCGATTGTTGCCTCCTTGACCCAAGTGGCTAGACAGGATTTGGGATCCTGCAAAATTGTTTCCTATCACAGTGAGAAAATGACTAGTTATTCTTGAAGTGATCTTTTTTATTCATAAATTAATTGGCATGGAGACCAGTTTTGCCAAATAGGGAAGAACTAACAAAAACCAGGGCGTTTCTTGGTTGAGAAAACCCCTAAGACTTCCATACAGCAAGCTCAATGCCCAAGAAACTTGGTCTCTCTACTTCCTATCAGGTTTGTGCTCCCAACCACGGCATTTCCCAGCTGCTGTGTGGTCATGTGGGTGAGGTCCTCAGGCAGCAGCTTCTTGTATCTGTTGTTTCACTATGTAAAAGGGCTTAATCACTCCTTCCACTGAACCTAAAAGAAAATGCTTGTCAGCCTCATTGGCTGTAAAAAGGTCTATGATGATGTATAAATCCACCGCCTCTTGAATGACAACCATTAGCACCTGTCAGCACAATGGTAATAGTATTAGACTGCAGAATAGCATAAGGACTCTCAATTCGAATCTCTCCAACTCAAATTGGAGGCTTTCGATTCAATTTGGAGAGATTAATGAGTCTCCTGATTCAATTTGGATTCGGGATTCAGCCACCGAATCAGTCCAAATCTCCTCTGAATCAAATCAGTGACCAAAGCTTCGCACAGCCCTACTCATTAGCTAACATTTCTTGATTGGAAACCTGATTTGGGGAGATGGGGAGAGACAGATGTCCAAATTACAGCTGATGGGACAATGATCCCATCTGAAAATGCTGAACTGCTTCATGGGAATGTGTTGGTCTCAGTACCTGGTCTGGGCAAATCCACAGTCTGGGGTAATGGAAAACAAATTGAGTTATATTCCCTCAAGCTGTGTGATGCCCCAGCCCTGGATGAAAGCTGCTTCATCCAAGTGGGTGATGAAGGTGGCCTGTGGTGATGGGAGGACAGATTATTTAGTACAGGAGCACTAAAACTTCCCCTAGCTAGAATCGGTGAAGATGGCAGTAGGACCTGCATTCCAGGTTGCTTGAAGTCATCTTCACTGCCTAATTACCAGGATTTTGCACTCATGAAGCAGGAACAAATGAGTGGAGTTTGTTTCTCAGGAGCGGTCCTGAGTTCAGCAGGAAGTCAATATACTCATAGCCCTAGTCTGTCTTATCACCCATTTGCATCAACACTTTTTACCTGCACTCCTTCATCTTCCACACAGGAAGAGATGGATGCAGAGCCCCTGAAGGAGAGAGACAAAAAAGGAGGAAAGGTCCCTTGACAATAGAGAATGAATGAGAAATACAGCCCTTAGACAGAGAGATGTAAGCGGGGTCTTTAGCAGACAGCTGGAGCAAGTAACGGAGGCAAGAGAGACAGACACAGGCAGACCAGGATCTATTGTACATCAGAGCTTTCAAATGCATGCCAGTGATTTATTATAGGGGTACGATTTATAGCTGCAAGTCTGGGAGCTTTCAAAGTTTCCAGTTTCATAAATACATACTAGGTTGCACTTATTTGTCTCAGACCACATCCACGACCCTGCTCCATGGCTCGGTGCCTCAAATGTAAGAGGCATCAAAAAAACACCCAAAGCTATAAAATCACAGAGAGGTGGTAAGAGCCCTTCTTACCACAAAGCAGATATGATGACGGCTTTTAAATAAGTCGCCCTGCTGGGGTGATTGTATTGATTGAGGAGAGAGGGATAATCACTTACTCTGATTTGATTTCTTTTTTCCCCCACCAGAAATGTGTCAATGTGCCTGATTTTTTATAAGTAAGAAAATCTTGTGGGTAAATTGAATACAGCTGTATAAAATTTATGCACAGTGTCAGCTGAATCTAGGTTGCATTTTATTTTCTTCCTCCTTTCCTCCCTTAAATTGTTGTACAACTTTAAAACACCTGCTGTGCTCCCTTCCAGAAGTGGCTGCATTTCAGTGGTGAACTGCCATTTATGTGATTGCTCTAGCTTCCCTGCATAATGCAATATGAATGCATGATGCTTTATTATGATTGTTATTATTATTTTATTATGTGTTGTGGTAGCAGCAGTGTTGATTTCATTCTTCTATATAAATAGCAGAACACAGAACATCCAAAATTTGCACAATATAAGAGCTTGTTAAAAATTCCAGAAATACAAACAAGTGAATAATAACAGCTCTTGGCACTTCTCAAGCCCTGTATTTTCGCTTAGTGTTACAGGAATATCTGTGTGCAGTGGCTAAAGTCTTGCACTTGTTCCTGAGGCATGGATTTGAGCTTTTCTTTGGAGCCATGTCAAAGGCCATCTCCAGGGAAACCATATGGAAAAGGGTATCTAGGTTTTTGGGCTGAGGAATCAAAGAAAATGATGATAGTCACATCACTGCACTGGATGCTTCAAATACTTGTATTCCTTTTCTATGAGAAGCCAATGTGCTACCTAGGCATGGCTCGACCTTTAATCTAGTAAAATAGCAAATAATTTATGCTTGTAGCAATGATTCCAACTTCTCCCCAGCTACACTCCATCTATGAGACCTCTCATTACCTTCTGGGGTGCACTGTTAAAGGCTCCAGATCCCATGGAGTAATTACAGTATCACCAGCAAGTAGGAGGAGGAGAATCCATCTCCCCTGACCCTCCACTGGATCAGCTTTTGACACTTGCAATCTGTAGATCCTAGTGGTTGGCACTTCGTTTGCCTCTCCCCATCTGAGGAGTAGCTCAGTGAAGACAGGCACCAGGAGTTTTTTGGATAAGGCCTTTTAGCACAATAGAGCTATACATTTTCCGCACCAGAGACATGGAAAGTCAGCTGGAATCTGCTTCCAGTACGTGACAGCAGCATATATCCATCCATTCATCCGTCCATCCACCCATCCATCCATTTATACAGTGGTATGCTGCTACTGTTGGGCAACCCATGAGACAATAATTTCCTTGCTAAATAATAAATTAAAAAAACAATTGAGTTGTCTATCCCAGGCTATGGGATCCCCATAGCAAGGTTCTGGCTGTGCAGCATAGATAAGTCCTTCACGAGTACATGGGAGCATGAGGATATAACCCTAGATGGAGCTGCATTATGCTCATACATATATAAACACCAGTGATGGTTTGGATTTGTGGCAAAACATGCCAGGAGCTGAAGGTGACTGATATGCCATAACTGTCATGGGAAAATACAGCATATACACATGGGAGGCGAGGGTGAACAAAGTCTCATTTACTTAGACACAGCACAAATGCTCCTCTGTTATCACAAACCATCCTGCTTTATTGTAAGCCCAGAGTAAACTTTTTTTAAGGACTCTCCCCTCCTTTGGTGCAACTACATGAGACGCTAATTGTGCTGTAGCTTAATAACACTATACAATAGCGTGCCAGCAAAAAAACATGCTAATATATTACTGCGCAATAGTATTAGTGAGCAGTAAGTATCACTAAAATCCTGTGTGCTGGTGTTACTGTGCATTGATTTACTACTTGGTTATACAAGTACTAAACATAATGTGTGCCCTAACTACGGTGCGTTAATGAATGTGTAGACATGCCCCTTGAGTATGATTTTTGGTCTGATGTCTCCTGTTTGGAGTCACTCCACTGCCATCCAGTAAAAGGATCGTGTAAAAATGGGGAAGGAAGCAGAAGGATCAATTCTGCTTTCAAAGCACTGCTTTGTGTGACATAACAGCAACATAGCTGATATGATCAACTGAAATCTGATTGCTGAACAGAGCCAAAGCCTGGAAGCCTTTTCTTACATTTGAGCTTGTAAAACACCCACTACAAGGCATTTCTCTCAGATCACAAAATCATGTGGCAACTTGAACAGGAACAGAAAATAAAAGCTCTAGTCTCCTCCTGTTATTTGAGAACTGAATGCCAAGGACAACAAGGGATTTCCTAGAGTCTATTATATCTCCAAGTTCATTGACCATATGCATTTTTTTTTCTGAACCCTTCTACAATTAACATCATTCCACCCTTCCCTCCAGTGGAAGAATAGCTCCTTGTTGAAAAAAGTACTAATGTTCCTATCAAATTTTCATCCTGTGCCCACTGACTCCTCTGCCACCCTTCCTTGGGACCACTAGCTTTCTCGATGTCTTTTGTCCTTTTCTCTTTTATTATCTGCCTTACGCCACCAGAGAAAGCAAGATGTTCGTAGATCTTATGTGTTAGCCACTTATATAGGCAGCCCAGCCTGATGTGATTTTAAACGTGTTCCATTTTCTGGGAAGAGATAAGTGCCTTCAGAGTTACCATACTTAGTTCAAAGCAAAATGCAAAACCATCTGCTCTCGAGGATCTCAAAGACTCCTCTTCCATGGCTGTCTAACAATAGAGTCAGTGATCAGGGGCTCTAGTCATATTCTAGCTTAAGGGACTAAATTCTGCTTTCTTAGATTTCCAAGTGTCTGCGTTTGGGTATAATATGCTTCTAAACTTCTTGCCCTAGGCAGTTTTGTGGCATGCCATGTTTTTTAAACAACTGAATCCCATTTCAATAGTGAAGGTGAAGTGGCTTTCCAGTTTCACTATACTTCCCTCCACGGAGTTCATGAAGTTATGAAGCTATGAAGTTCAATCAGAGACAGTACAATTTCTGTGGTGAACCACCTGTGACTGGAAAATCAAGTGGTGCTTGACCTACCAGTAATACAGTTGAGCATCGGTCAGGAAGCATTTTTCCTATGAAATTTCACCAAAAATAGTTTAGCAACATGAAAGTAAAATATTCCACCCCAGAATTACATCTATTGGTTTGCTTTGGGATGATTTTTTTTCAGCTTTGTGTGGCTGAAACAAGACACATTTTACACATTTCTTTTTTGATGACCTGAACACTTTAGACAAAAGCAGACTATTGCCATAGAAGTTCCCATTACAACAAAAGAGACATGTTCCTTCCAAAACGTTTTTTCAGAAGGAATTTTGTGCCTGGCTCTAATACAAAATTTACAGCTGGTTGTTAGTCAATGATCCTCTTGCTGTTAAAAATCCATTCTCAGTTGTATTGACACGGCAGTGCTAAAAGTAATAACAAGTTAAGCAGATCTGACTCAAACCCACACAGGAAGAAGATTGGTCAAATGGCATGGTGCCTCTTTTTTATTATTTACATTGTTACTTTTCTGAACATAAATGCAATTTAGGCTACAGGAAAATTTCACTGGTAATAATTTAAGAGATGTATCCATTTATCCACAGACTGTCTTCAAAGATTAGAATTCAGGATGGAAGTTACCGTGGACTGTAAGTGTATACATCAGAACTGGAATTTGAAAGAATAATAACCCCTGTCCATTTCAATGAAGACAATTGAGTGGAAAAGCACAGGAACTAAACTAATTGAATTTCCAAGTCTTGTACCTTTGAAAATGGGCAGAGGTTTAGTCTAATCCAGCGATACTACATGTTCACAAACACTGTTTGTAGTTTTTTCCATACAAATTCAATAAGAACGTATGGGACTTTTGAATTCAGCATTCAAGCCATGTCCTTAATTAGGCCTGCATGAGTAGATTGTGCTCTTAATGTGGAGTACATGTTGGTTGGGAAGAAGGTATTTCTTACTACTTCTATGAACACTGATTGACCGTGTCGGGTAGAGAGGACCAATGCTTTGTAAAAAGTAGACCTACCTCCTTCTCCACCACTGCAGGTGAGAAATTCTGTGACCAGTTATATGCAACATCGAGTGTCAAGGATTGTGGTACCCCACTAGATTCTGGGTGAGGTCCCCAGGACCTTGCAGGAGGCAGAAGAGGAACAGGCCAGCCACAAGACTCTTGCAAGGGCAACAGAAGAACTGTTACTATAAACAACTGTAGATAAGTTTTATATGTAATTAAGAGCTGTTTTTCATTACAAGCTGAAAGATACAGCAGCATGGACAACCCAGCTGGAGTGCCAGGAGAGCATGCTTCAGACTGGGCATCTCAACAAATGAATAGACTGGAATAAAAAAGGGTGGAATTGCTAGGTTTCTACTATGGAAAAAAAAACAGTTAGTGCTATACTAAGAGGACAAAGATGCGACCTGCATCTTTTATGCTCAGTGTTAGGATAAGGAAGCAAGCCCAGGGGAAATACAACCTGTGAGAGCCCTTCCTGCACAGAAGTTGATAGGAAGGTGAAGTATTCATAGATTTCATAGACATTAGGGCTGGAAGGGACCTTGAAGATCATCAAGTCCAGCCACCTGCCCCAGGGGCAGGAAGTCAGCTAGGGTCAAAAGATCCCAGCAAGACAAGTCCCTTAGGGCCTCAACAATGACCCTCCTGAGCTTGTCAAAGTCAGCTTTCCTGATGTCGAGGACTTCAGTACTGCTGACTGACTTTCCAGCTTTGCAATGGATAGTAAAGGTGATTAGCTCATGGTCACTATCACCCAGTTTTCCATCGATTCTTAGGTCACTGACTATGTCATCCTCTTTGGCCAGTACCAGGTCCAACAATGCTTTACCTGTTGTTGACCCATAGACTTCTTGAGACAGGTAGAGCTCATCCATGCACGTGACGAAGCTTTGAGACTGATTAGATTTGGCTGAGTGCTCTTCCCATGAGATGTCCGGATAGTTAAATTCTCCCATGACAACTATGCACTGAGGGCATGTAGCCTCAGCCACTTCCGTGGCAAATTCCTGGTCCAGCTCTCGTTTCTGATTAGAAGGTCTGTAGTAGACTCCTACCATGATGTCCCCTGAGCCATGTTCCCCATGCATTTTGACCAAGAGAGACTGCAGTCATCGCTCCTGGGTCCCAATGTCAATTTGGAGGGATGTGTATCAGGCCTTGACTTAGAGGGATACACCCCCACCCTTTTTATCTGTACTATCTAGCCTGTACAGGGCATAGCCATCTATACCTGTGTCCTAGTCATAGGTGGAGTCCCACCAGGTCTCTGTTATCCCTATGAGGTCATAGTCATTCTTGTTTAGCATGAGGGCCATTTCCTCCTGTTTATTCCCCAAGCTCCTGGCATTGGTGTACAGGCAGGCAAGTGTCCCATTGGGGGCCCTTGCTTACCCTACAGATCATTCCGGGGGTTAGGGTAGGGGTAGGTTCCCTTAAGTGCCTTAACCTGCTAAATTTAGTTTAAAGCAGGTCAGTGTGGCTGAGAAAAGCCTGCTCCCCAACAGAGTGAGGTAGAAGCCATCTCTCCCCAGAAGACCATTGCCTCTCTCACCAAAGAGTGGACTGTGATTGTGAAAGCTGAAGCCTTCACGATGACACTAGTGCCACAGTCTTTGGTTGACTACCTTGACCCGTCTCTCCCTCCTCAGCCCATGACCCACAACTGGGAGCAGCGAGGAAAAGACCACCTGCTCCCCCAACCCCTAAGCCCAGCTCCCAGAGCCCTGTAGTCTCTCATGACCTGGCTGGGATTGCTCCAAGCCGTGTCATTTGTACCCATATGGATAAGGAGCATAGGGTAGTGGTTGGAGGGCTGGATAATTTTTTGTATCCTCTCTGCAATATGAGCATTCAGAATATTCTCCTTCTGTTTCCCTCCCCCAGAAAAGCTACTTCTGGCCAAAGAAGCAAAAGACAAAAATCTCTGCCTCTTCCTGCAATGAACCATTCTACATAACTGTGAAAATAAGAGGTTAACTTTGAGAAGTCTGGCACATTTGGCAATGTGTAACTCGGTAATGGCCAGACAGGTGCAAAGCTATGATTATTAAGCACTCTGTGTACAGGACTGCACCACAATGATGTTGTTGTGTCTATAAACTTATGAACAGAGCTAGTCGGGACATTCCCTATTAAGAAAATTTCAACAAAGCTGAAATGTTTTGTGGAGAAATTTTGCTTTCCATGTTCTCTTGTCAGAGAGAAATACAAAGTCTGTAGCCTGTGGTTAAAGCATCAGCCATGGATAAAGATCACCCAGTTTCAACTGCTTGCTTTGATCTGGGATCAAAACTCTCCTTTTAATCAGGAAGACCAGGGACTTGAACCTCAGTCCCTCACATCAAAAACCAGTGCCCTAACACACCAAGATGTGAACAGGTCTGGACCCCCAAAACCTGAGAAGCTTGGTTTTTGATCATGAAAACCAACATTTTGACATAATTTTGTATCAATGAACATTTCAAAAAGATTTTATTGTCCTTCCAGTGTGGAAAGAAAGCATATTTCAAAACCTAATAAGTTGCTGAGAAACAGATGTGATTCTGATCAATGCAACAGGACCCATAATAGATGGGGCTCTTCATATACACTAAATATACATCAAAGATGCAAGCCTTTGACTGGTGATCCAGTCTACTGATCGGCTAAGAATTATTCATATCCTTTTATATTTACATTTTTAACCCATGTTGCCCAACCGCCCCATCTTACTTGATTGTCTCTTCCACCTGTTGTACCTTTGCTTGAAATTGTAAGTTATTTGGGGCATTTTATTATATATTTGTATAGCACCCACAACCTAACCTTACTGTCTATGTACAGACAGTCAGAAAGCCTGAGGCAGAATTGATTCTATCTACACAGGTTTTTCTAAACTGCATAGATTGAACTGATACCGAACTGAACTGATTGTTAATCTTCCCTTGGCCAAGACAGGCAAATGCCTGCACTGGCCATTGCCAGATGGGTGGGAGTGCTCACAAATGCTGCCGAGCTCCTGTAGCCATGGGAAAGGACAAGTGGGAGGGCAGGAAATGAACCCCCACTCCATCCTGGCTTCCCCCAGCAGAGGTCAGTTGGGGGGTGAAAGCCCTCAAGAGCAGGCTTTCCCTCTCCTCTCCCCTCACAACCCAGCTCTGACAGCTGGAAGGCCAGGGCCCCACTCCCTCAATAGTCCCCAGCCTTTCAGGCATGAGGGGAGTGCATGGGTGGGGGAAGAATAAGCCCACTGCAGCCACTGTGGGGGTCAGTTCCCTCCCCACTCACTCCCCTGTGCTGTGTATAGGCCTGGCTGGGGAGCAGAGACTTTGCTGCCCCAGCTCTATAAAGCCTGTGGGCTGCCATGTTCAGCTGGAACTGAGAGCTGGGGCCACAAAGCAAGCTGGTACGCTGGAGGACTATGACTTAATTTGATTTCTGATTCAAATCAATTAATGAATTACTATTAATAATTAATTAAGTATTATTAATAATAATATAACACTTATCATTAATAATATAGCGATAATATTAATTATACAATCAATTAATCATTAAAATGATTAATTAATGAATGAATTGTTAATTAACCGTTAGAATTATTTATGTATTAATTAATTATCAATTACTTGCTAATAGTAATTAATGAATTACTAATGAGCTATTATTAATTGATTATTAGTTAATTGTCATTAATTAATGATTATCAATTAATTGATTATTGATTATTAATTATTAATTAATATGCCTTAGTTTTTGGTTTCTGCTGCACTTAGGCAGTAGAAACCAGCAGCACACTTATAGAATGGGAAACTCCCTTCTTGAGAGCACGGAGGCAGAAAGGGATCTTGGAGTCATTATTGACTCCAAGATGAACATGGGCCGACAATGCGAGGTCACGGTTGGCAGGGCTAACCGCACCTTGTCGTGCATCCACAGGTGCATCTCGAGCAGGTCCAAGGAGGTGATCCTCCCCCTCTATGCGGCACTGGTCAGGCCGCAGCTGGAGTACTGCGTCTGGTTCTGGGCGCCCCATTTCAGGAGGGATGTGGACATCATTGAAAGGGTCCAGCGGAGGGCCACACGCATGATCCGGGGACTGCAGGGCAGACCCTACATTGAAAGACTGCGGGACCTGAACCTGTTCAGGCTTCACAAGAGAAGGCTGAGGGGGGACCTGGTGACTGTCTATAAACTTACTAGGGGGGACCAGAAGGGTTTAGGGGAGACGCTGTTTCCCCTAGTGCCCCCTGGCATGACAAGGAACAATGGACACAAGTTATTAGAGAGTAGATTTAGATTAGACATCCGCAAGAACTACTTCACAGTTAGGGCGGCTAGGAGCTGGAACTAACTTCCTAGGGAAGTGGTGCTGGCTTCTACCCTGGGGATCTTTAAGAAGAGGCTTGATGCCTACCTGGATGGACTCATTTGAGTCCAGTCTTTCTCTCCTGCCCAGGCGGGAGGTCAGGCTTGAAGATCTACAAGGTCCCTTCGACCCGGCTTCTATGATTCTATGATTTGCAATGGGAGCTGAGACAGGCCAGTTTACCCTAAAGTTGGATAGCCCAGTTTACCTTAAGTTGGATAGACTGGTTTACTTTAAATTAGTTAAGTCTGATACTACATCCATCTAGGTTTATCTTAAACCAGTTTTGGTCCCTTTGAAAATGGTTTATGTGCACTGAACTTCTGTTGTGTTACAGATTTGATCCAGTTTCTGATCACTTATACCAGTTTTTTTTTTTTTTTAATTTCTGTTCCTAGCCCTGATGACATAAGGGCTAGAAAAGTTACATAAAATTATATTTCTAATAAGAGATATAACAGAGAAATAATACTTAGCAGAACAAGTACCCTAATAATGCTTGCTCTATATATTTTTAGTGTACTGGCTTCAGGCACACAGAAAAGAGGATCTTTTCAAACATAGCTTCTTCCTTCAACTAAAGAAGTGAACCCTGTCTGACCATGAAAATAAAGAGTTGGAAAAGGGTCATTGCATTTAACATTGCTAGTCATGTGAATGATTCTAGCTACTCTGCCTTAAATAACATCTCCACTTCAACCATCAATTTTTCTGCAAAACGTGATGACTTGGAAAAGACTCATGGTCTATGTAGAAAGAAACTCCACTGACCCACTAACATTGCAGTTAGAAGTGACATCAAGCAAAGTGCTGACACTTAAAATGGATCAGGTTTAAATATAGTGTTTGATTTTCATCCTTTTAGACTTTAAATTGCTAGACTTCCTTGATGTTGACATGCCTTTCAAGAATTTTTCCCATCTAAGTTGTGTCATGACTTGTAATGTTAAGCACTATTTTTGAAAGTCTATTATAAACACTTATTTTGAGTATTACTATGTTAGAAGATGGATACATTAATACCACAGAAGGTTTATTGAGATAAGTTTTCCCTTTTTCCATCATATATGCCATTTACAAGCTACAAGCAAATTTGGTTGAAGCATAAATCCTAAAGGAGAAAAATCAAAACCAAGTTAAGACGCTAAAGCTGTTTTTGAATATAGCGTGTTTTTTTAAAAATATATATTATTATACAGCATTGTGCACAAGGAGAAGAAATTGTGAAAATATTAGACAAGCGAAGTTGTTAGATGAACCTGACATTTGGCTTGTCTCCATTTAGAGAAAACTAATGTATCACCTTTTGAAAGAAGCGGAAGGGAACATCTCATCTGACTTTGGGTATTAGGATGAGATGTTATTACTTATCTCACTGGGGTGCTGTAAGGTTTAGTTGACTAATATGTGTGCAGTGTTCTAGCTCTTCAAAAGATTGACCTTTTATAAACAGATCAGCCAGATTTTCCAGTTTGTTAGAAAAGCTTTTGTATGATCATACAGTTTCAACCTGCTCAAAAAATGTCATAGGAGGGCATGTTTATACATGCAATTAATGCAACTGAATAAACTCCAGTGCAATTTGTGCCAGAGTTAATTAATCCAGATGTCACCATCTACACATGGATTTAAACACAGTAATTTACTTCACCATCAATTAGTACTTGTGTCTGGACAGGACTATCCAACAGTGTAGTAAATTAGTCTACACCTGCCCAATTGTTGCACATGTGATGCTCTACTGTGCAGCAAACTAGTCTACTGCACAGTAAAGTGCATGTGTAAATACAGCCAGATTGCAGAAAAATAGAGCTGGAAGGGACCTCACAAGTTCATCCTCGAAGCAGGATCATCCCTGGGTAAACCACCCCAGTCAAGTATCTGTCTAATATAGTCTTGAACATTTTCTGGGAGATTCCTCAACCTCTCCAGGAAACTTATGCCAAATGCTTAACCATTCTCACAGTGAGGAAGTACTTCATAATCTCCAACCTAAATTCCTTCTGATGCAGTTTGGAGTTCCTAGTCCTGTCCCCTATGACCACAGATAATAGTCTAATTCTATTGTCTTTATAATAACCCTTAAGGTATTTAAAGACTGTTATTAAATCCCCTCTCCATCTTGCCTTCTCTGGACTAAATAACTGATTATCATAAGGGGGAGTTTTCTGAGTGTAGGGGTGTAGTGTTATAGCAGCAGTGCTTATACCAGCCCCACAGAGGCTGTGGCTAGTGAAAAGAGGCATAGTTAGGCTTATTCTGAATCACAGATGGTGCATCTACACATGCCATTAGGACAATGTGATAAACTCCAGCCCAGTTCACACTGCAGTTAACTGCTCCCAGGTGCAGCATCCACACATGGTCCTGGGACCACAGCAATTACAGCTGGGGCATAGCAGCCTTGGGCTGGCAGAGGGCCCAGGGGGTCAGCCCTGGTGTCTGGGAGGCAGCATCAGGTGGTGGACAGGTTGGCAGGAGCACAAGGGTGCTACAGTGCAGGGCTAGGCAGCAGCCAGCCCCTGTCACTGTCGACACATGCATTGCAGTGCAGTTAAGCACTCCACCGTAAGATGGTACTGCCCCTTATAGTAGTATCTTATAGTGGAGTTAATTAATTTACTGTACCCTAATAATGGTGCATATGTAAATGATGCCACTTTAGTGTAGAGCTAATTAGTCAACTCAGCAGTAAAGCGTACATGTAGATGCACCCAGGAACACTCAACTGACATAATGTATTCTTGAAGTTATTGGAAACTTAGCAACATTTAGGTTTCCCCAATGTGTAACATATGGCTTATACCCTGGCCTGGGATTTCACAAGTTGGGCTTAAAGCTACTTTTCCACATGCTGCTTGCCATGCAGACTCATGATTCAAGGTCTAGGACTACATTTACATTATTTTCACTGTGCTTGGGTTTAGGAGCAAGGCTCAGAGAAACTCTGCATTTGCCTTCTACATTTTTTGCATGCAAATTTTTCCATGCGTGTCCCTGGAAATTCATAAATCAGCTAAGCAGAAGAACTTTGCATTTCCACAGATGATCTTCATGCTGCTGCAATGACAGTACTGAGCTCATACAACATTCAGAACCCCCAAAGATTTGTTGAGTTAGGGTCATAGGTAATTTTACCAGCCACCTACCACAGCAATATTTTGCCGTCTGAAAACTGAAAAAACTATTTTTCCCTTGGGGAACATGTTAAAGTAAGGAAACTTGTCATCCACAAGAGAAAAATAAAAAGCAGCAAAATACCTAAAGTAACATGAATTGTACTAGCTTTGCTAGTACGTGACACTGTTCACTCAGCTCAGTGTTGATAAAATGCTATATTGTTAAAGTAAAGCTGGTACAGTAGCTTTTTATAGGGTAGAATATGGAGGAACCACGTTGCAGATACCAACAAAGGAGATATAAGAAGCTCTCATTAGCAATTTCAGCTTAAGCGTCACAGTTCTCTGTGCTAAAATATGATATTGGAGGAGTGTGAAAACGGTTTATTTCCTCAATGAGGCCCCAGTCAGTCAGGCAAATGGTGTTTCTTTATTCCAACTCCGAGAAGCACAGCAGGGACCATTTAAAAGCATGGTGTTACCTTGACTACAGTAATCTGCATTACATTCTATTGTCTCACTGTCGTGCCCTACAGCAATGTACAGCAGTGACAGGATAACCTGGAGCATATACATCCCAGTGAAGACATACTAAGGAGGATGCTCTGAAACTATTAAAAGCCCAGCCAGTGGGTGCTTGAGCATAGGCAGATGTCAGCCACTGCTGCCAGCTTGTAGCCCAACAGGGCCTTTCTGAAATACAGAAGTGATGAAGGGCCTTGCTAGTTTGGGTGATGTGTAAATGAACCAAAGTCCCCACTGTGTGTGAGCATCAAACACTCACTGGATATTATTGCACCACATCTGCTTGGAACTTCATGCCACTTTGGGGGATAAAGCTCAGCTCCTCGCTCTCCAAATGCCTTTGCCTTGAGCATGTGAGTAGGAAGAAGATGTTATCTAATTCCAGCAGAGCACACACTGCAGCATTCACATCTGAGTGGCTCTGATTTGCTCCAGTGATGCATGTGGCCATTACCCAGTTCATTTAGGTCATGTCTGTGTTACCTCCCAGCCAAATAAAAGACTACTATTGTGGAAATAAACTCCATTAACCTGCTCCTATGTTGTCCCTATCCAAATCCAAGTTAGGCTGCATGGATGACCTACAGAATTCTTGAGTGACCCCAAGCATATACCCTGTTGTTGCTATTGGACTGTCCTGAGAGAAATGCTAGAGTCTAAATTCAGAATAAACTAATCGCTAAGGTTTGGTGTGCACAGAGGAGCAAATAAGCGCAGGTTATTTCTTTATCTGCAATCCCTGACTTGGAAGGATGCAGTACGAACAAACCCTAAGAATTTTGCCATTGACTTGGCTCAAAAGATTCATATTAGACTTCCCTCCACTTTTTCAACACCTTGTACTTGTTGCCCACTATCTCTGTTGCAGGTATTTATGTAGATAGAACTGGGATCATGTCAGAAAGGTCAGTAAAGACGTGCTCACTGGGCATGTCTACACATGCAATGAATGAACCTCAATTTTCTGTGCAAAAAATTCAGCTGCATTAAACTGCATCCCTGTATGCATCTGACTGTGAACCCATCAGGAGCATATTTGGTCCCAGTGGGAGCAGTTTAGTCTGGGACTCCTCCTGCTCTGCTCTGCTTCCCTGAAGCAGCCAGAGGGAGCTCCAGGCTTCCCCAGGTGCCAGTCCTGGACTGGCAGGGGGCATGGGGGCTGGTCCCGATCTCCACAGGGTGGGGCAGAGAGGTCCCGGCTGACAGGCAGCATCCCACTGAACCTGGGCACCTCTCCCCGCACCCCACTGATCCTGCCACTTAGGCTGACCAGGAGCAATTTGCTCCCAGTCAGCGGCTACACACGCAATTTGGCACATCAGTTTAATGCGCCAATTTCTAGTTCCTCTATCTATTAGGCTAATCTACTGTGCAGTAATTGCTGCACATGTGTAGATGCTGCCACTTTACTGTGCATTAGTTTAGTCTAATTCACAATAAAGCTCCTTGTGTCAACACACACACTGAAAAATATTTCAAGTAACAATGCAGTAATATAACTAAGGTTGGGTGACTGGGCCAGCAATCCTGGGCACTAACTTAGGCGGGATGTGGGGATATAAAAATAACCATTCAGTGTTGTTAAATACTGCTGCAGATGCCAGTGCCACCAGCAGCTAGAAATCACCATGCTAGGCACCCATCTGTCTTGTTCCACCTCTGTAACAACGTTCCTCCTCCATGCATGGACCTTGGAGGCTTGGCTGGAAAATATATGCTTATGCTCTTTCCTCTGTGTTATAAAGAGTGCGGAGTCAGGTTGAGTTGTGTTAACAAGCTTCTCTGTCCCTCTCCCATGGTGGTTGCACTTCATCACAGAAACATGATATACCCATTTATTCTGATTGTAAGTCGCATTTTTTCTCCCTCCAAAGGAACCATAAAAATGACAACTTATAGGCAGAGGCAGCTATAATTGGAACAATACGGCATGGAACATGCTGCTTTTAAAAGCCAGCCACTGTGTTAACTTACATTCAGGAAATAACGCTCCTCTTCCAAAAAGTGAACCCCAAAATGTGTGGTGATCAGCTGACATTTAGGAGGGATCTATATTTGGAACAATATTGTAATTCATACAGTGGTTCTGTACATGATTAACTATATCTATGTGTACATGCAGATTTTACCACAACGCCTTCCTTGTATACGGTGTGCATATCTATGCATCTCTACACACACACATTATCTGCCCATAGACATATCAGAGGAAGAGGGCAAGATCTGGAAGGCTCTTTGGGAAGGCACTTTATAAATGGAAATGGATAGGAGTAGCATTGTGTAAATCAGAGCTGTATAGAACTGTAGCTGTTCCTTTTTTGTCTTGGAGTAGTTACATCAGGAAAAACAAAATGTCAGGATGGTCTTCTGACTAGCACATTTGAATAGCATGAACTATGTTTTTTGACAGATTTGACATTTAATATGGAGATAAAAGGGCAATTGTTTGCCTTAAAAAGAGCCCCTCGGGGCATATATATAATAGGTTTCACTAAGCTGAGGAAGAGCTAGATCATGCAAAAGAGTGAGCACTCAGCAACCAGCCTATAAATGATATCCTAGCTTAAAAAATAAAGCTGAAGATGTAAAGGTAACAGAAAGCAGCATTCGGTGGTGTGGAGTCAAGAAGTCACAATCACCTCAAGCCTGAGGAATACAGTTTAGAGTTATCTGTGTATTACTGGCCAGAAATGATGTAGAAATAACTTAATCGACCACATTTATTCCAGCTAAAGCTCTACACAGTCATTTTAAGATGCTCCCGATTCATTTCTAATACAAACATCTCAACTGTATCCAACACCCTGTAAAATATACAGGCGTTTTATTCCTCTGAAAGGAAAACTGTCTTGTCTCTCAGCAAAATTATGTAAAAGCACTTCAACCTGTCGGCTGGCTCCCAGGAAAGCACTGTCAAGGTGATCGGAGCCATGTTACACTACATTTTCAGGGTGGTCAGCCAGGTCTTAGATCTAAATTGTTCTGGCTACAGCAGTTCTATGGGGATTGCTCCACGGTGCATTGCAGCCACAGCTCTTCGTACCTGGGCACCCCTTCTCCATACTTGTGCATTCCCATTATACATCTTAGATCAAATGTAGGTGTCACACAGTTAAGCTATACATGCTTTGTGTCAGCCAAGAATCTTGTCATCAAGCAGGAATTTTCAGCTGGCTGCCTCATTAAGGGAGCTTTAAACCTCACACAGGGGAATATTCAGATCCAAAAGGATTAGACTTAGCCAGATCTCCAGGATTACTGAATTCTGCAAGAAGGAAAAGAGGCAGAGAGGCTGTCCTAAGGAAGCCAGGTGATACGGTAGCATATGGATTGAAACAATACATAGGGAGTTTGTTATGATGAAAGACAAAGCAAAAAATCAGTGGCTGGAAAGGAGGGTTTTTTGGATTATTTTTTTCATATGTGTTGAGAGTAGAGCTGTTTAGATGTGAAATTTAGAGAGCAACTCAAGGGATACGAAGTGGAGCAAGTCTCAATAGAAGTGAATCTACCTCACAGATGTGGGTCCAGATGTGCAGGCGCATCTGCTTTCTGGCTCTGCAAATCTCTTCGGGGTGCCACAAACAGCATGCCCAGCATGTTAAAATCCCGGTAGCAAAAAAACAAAACAAAAAAAAGGTTGCAAAAAAAGGGACCCGGTACGTGCCACAGGAGCATGCACTGGCCGACATGGAGGCTCGGTCCTTCCAAGGAGATGCTCTGGCTGCTAGCCAAAGCATCTCCCCTCCTCTAGGTCCACCCCAGGTCCTCCAGCAGTCCAGGAGCTGGGAGGAGCAGAAAAAAAGCATTTACCCCAAAGCAGAGTATTTTGCCCCACACCAAACTGCACGTGCAAGGTTGCGCATAGCGGCACAGATTTGCGCTGCTACTTCTTTAGCTGCTGCAAGCACACACCCCTGCATGTGGGGGTGCACCCACAGGAACCAAACCTACCTAATGTCCTTTGTCAGGAATTAAAGTGTTATTACCCAGACTCCAAAATCATGCCAGATTTGAGATATTTAGTATTTGCAGGATTATGTAAAATGATACCATTTATAGAGATAGTAAAGGTTTTTCATCTAAAAGCTGTTTTCAGTGAGAAATGGCATTTTGCCACTATGGCGTTTTGCCAACATGTAAAAAATGTTTGTTTTTGGCAACATTTTTCAGACCTAAACCTCCCAGATTTTTGGCTTTTTTTCCCCCCTCCCACTGAAAACTAAGAAAAGTCAGCCACCTCAGAAAACCCCTAAATCATGTCTGGCAGTTTACATTTGTTGTTGTGTTTCTGAAAACAAATATCTAGATGAGTAGATTAAAAAAAAAGTAAGAAAAATTCATATAAGCAAATCATTGTTCAAATTTGTAGGGGAAAAGAGCCATGTCTCTGCTTGTTTTAACTGTGGGATGTATGCAGAAATAATGAGCTTTCCACATGATTTTGCATTTTCAGCTTTTTCTTTGCTAAGGCTGTTTCCTGTTATCCTTTGCTGTGTTATATTTACTATAAACTGATGGCTCTTTGTGAGTGAGGATCTGCCACTTAAAAAAAAGAATCCTTTATGGGCCAAAACCTCAAAGGAAAATTAAAAGTTGTATTGAATATAGTTTCAGCCAGTTGTTTCTGTTTAAAACTAAGGTGTCACACTTTTGTGGATGCAGTTTAGAATAACTAAGCTGTAACATACAGGCTTTTGAGAAATCCTTTTTTGGAGTTAATGAGTTTGAGTTGAAGTAACGGGCTCAGGTTGTCAGCTACTATATTTCAGTATAGTCCCACTGGACTTACACCAGGATCTAGTATTACAAATAGACGCAGATCCCACGTCCACATGAGCGTGGATGTTTGTTTCCCCAGGGACAAGAAGCAGCAGCACATTTTGCACCACTGCTACTTGTCCCCAGGGAACACCTGTACCATGTGCCCTCTGGTGCATGGCAGGTTACCCCGGATGGGCTGGGGAGGCTGGGGCCAGCACTGGGCTGGCCCCAGCAGCCTTACCTGGCATCCTGGGGGCCTCAAGGAGCTGCAATTGTGGCAATCCTGCTTCTCAGAGCCTGGCTGGTAGCTTGAATGCAGCTCTGATGAGGCAGGCTCCCGTTTGGGGCAGCACACGCAGTCCCTACAGTCACTGTCCCACTTGTTCTGCATTGGTTTTTATGGCCCCAGGATCTCTTGAGGTCAAAAAAATCCCCTGTTCTGCTACCCTGCAGTGCGGAAAATACCTGAATGTGCAGCGTGTGGTGCAGCAGATGGGTCTGTGGCAGCACATGTCTCACGGCTGTGCTTGTCTGGACATGACCAGAAGGTGTATCTACTGTGAAGCTGCCTAATTGGTTCCTCAGTATAGTCTTCACAGCTACACGTGCAGCCCTATCAGGCCACAGTAACCTAATAAACTCCACCGTAGGATAGTATTTCTAAATACAAGTACTTGTAAATACAAGTACTACCCTATGGCAAAGTTCTTTCGTGCACAGCAAAGCATGTGTAGACACGCAGGGCTGGCTGGGGCATGAGGGTGTTTCAGTGCAGAGGGCTGCCTACTGCCCAGCCCCTCTGCAGCCTGCCAGGACTGCTCCGACCTGGCTCAACATGGTGCCATCCCAGGTGCACGTTCAAATGGCATGCACAGGAGCAAGAAACTCCAGCGCAATATGTGCTGGAGTTTATTGCTTCATGTCAACTGCACAATATATGCTGGAGTTTATCGCTTCATGTCAACTGCACGTGTAGATGTGCCCAATCAGCCATACCCTTGGCTGCTGTCAGCTCCGTGTCTCTCCACTGAAGTCAAGTGCTTGCCTATTCTTATTTATTACAGTCAAGTTACTCCCACCAGTAAAATTACTCTCATACATAACTGTTTGTATGAGGTTATCCTCAAGTTATGTATTCCAAGGCTACAGAGATAATTTAGTAGAAAAGAAGGTGAAAGTTTAGCTGCAATGTTGAAAACAGAGTTTAATCTTTTTGAAATGATTTTGTTGGGATGTGTCTGAAGTCTCACCAAGGAGAAAAGAGATGAATAAATAAGCTGCACACTGGAGTTACAGAGAAGAAGTTGCAAGCCCACAGGCTGGCTAAAGCCAGTTAGGAAGGGCTATTTCTCTTGTGTATGTTCCCAAGTTTCCTAAAAATGTATCAGAGAAGCAACCAAGAGCAAAGAGTAAGATAAGAACTACACTGATCTTTTTTAAACCTAGCAAATGTTTTCCACAACTAAATGGATTTCCCTGGTATCATCTACTTTATCTAAATTTACAAATTGCTCACAAAATTAGAGTAACTTTGTAATTTTTTCAAAACCACCGGGCAAGGAAAGCAACATTTTTATTGTAGCCTCCTGATTTTTGTCATTGTTGTTAAAGTCTGCGCTTTGGGAATGTGAAAACCTTAGCTCTTTCTTTTCTATATATTTATCTTGAATAAATATATATTTATGTATATAAAAGAAAGAGCTAAGTTTTTCACATTCCTGAAGCGTAGACTTTAACAACAATGACAAAAACCAGGAGAGTTGGGAATCCTGTTATTGCCAATGTCTGCTCAGTTTTTTCTCAGATTTTTGAGCTGCTCTAGGCTTCTTGGGATTTGCCCAGTAGGTTTCAAGGCCCTGTTTCTTTTTAAAGGTTGATCAGAAGCCATTTTGCATGTATTTCTTTGAGGAACAGGGTATAGTTACTCTTATTTTCCAAAGGATAGTAAAAAGTTATTAGGCTATCATCAAAGGGAGTGTAAGATTTGTCTAACAATTAGAAGGTCTCTTCTTCGTATTTGCACAGTGTGCTGTGCAGAAGTACTCCTACATCTGTAACAATTATGGTTTATTAATTTTATTATGGTAGCAGCAAAAGACTGATACAAGGCCCCTGACTGTAATATTGCTCAGCAGCACTGTCAACTTCAAGCTGTCAAAAATCAGGAATTAATACCCTTGTCCTAGTCATGAGTTAGTCTAAAAACCAGGAAATTATACACTGGCCTACCTGGCCTTTGTCGCTGGGTTTTTTAAACCATTTAGGTTTGTGTTTGAAAGCTTTTCTGCATATTCTGAAAAGTAACAAACAGCACTTGCCCTCAAAATCCTACATGGCAAAGCCAATAGTTTGCCACCCCTTCTCACAAAAAGCTCCTTGAACTACGAGTAACACTGGAGGTACAGCTTCAAAGGTTTATTTTGCCTGAGTGATCGTATTATCCCATTTGAGACACTTACTCCAGTGCTGCATGACCTTACATTTATAGTCTCAGGTAGTTCAGTTGCAAGACAAGATTGGGCCATTGTGACTACCTTAGCTGCTATTTTGGGGACTTGGGGCAGGAGTGGAGAAAAAGGATTATCAACAGGCTGAAGGGGAACAAGCACTCAGGTGAAAACCAAGCTGTCTTTTGGCTCTGTAACCCCCAAAAAGTCTTGTAATCAAATCTGAAGTTATTAACCTAAAGGATATAGTAAAATATCCACACTGGTCCTACAAAGAGAGCAGGGATCTATTTATTGCTGCTTCCTTCCACAACAACATTGACTTTCTGGAGTGGGTGGTCCTTTCCTTGGCCCTTGAGGTGATGCATGGGTCCCATCCTTCTGACTAGAAAAGGATGCATCTCACTGATAGAAATGATCATTATGGCTGTGCGAAGCTTCTGTAGCCATTTTGTTTTGGAGGTGTTCTGGCCTGTTTTGGCACCCAAAACACTGAATCTGTAATGAAACAGAAGGCTCTGAAACATCTCTGAAACAAAACTGAACCATCCAAAATGTTTCGGAAAATTTTGGCGTTTCAGAGCTGGGTTTGCAGGGAAACAAACTAAGAAGAGGGAGGAGGAAGTGAGGGGCGGAGGGGAAGAACTGCTCTGATATTGACATCTCTAGCTGCCAGTGTCTGAGCTCTGCCCCTGAGGTCCCTTCCAATCCCAGTGCTCTGGAGGAGGAATGGGCAGCCTGCTGTCATCCCGTGTACATATCCAGACCCCCCCCAGGAGGAGTCTGGCACAACCCCACAGCCCTCCCGGGGGGCACGGGCCCCTAGATCTGTGTGCAGGATGACAGCAGGCTGCCACTGCCAGCTGGGGCCCGTGGCAGCTCCTGTCCTGCTGGCGCTTGGCGTGGGCTGTGCCAACCACTGACCCCAGCCAGCAGCAGCAGCCTGCTGTCATCCCAGATGCAGAAACCCCTGCACCTATTTTCTTGAAACTTGGCAGACTTTATGCTCTACAAAAGGGCTACCATCCCTGGAATTTTCATCTCAATCAGGAAAGAAATGACAACATTATAGGCATTTTAGTGATTCCCCATTATAGCATATGGCCAAATCACTGAAACAGCGTCGAAACTCTGAAACAGATTCAGCTGAATTGAAACAGAAAAATGATCCGAAACTAATCACTGTCTCTCCGAAATGGCCAAATCCTACACCAAATCAAAGCATAGCAGTTTCTCACAGCCCTACTGAAAGTAGAGAATGAAATTTACTCCTCTGGTGTATGTAACCTCCATCATTCATGAACACGTGCTACCTGAAGCCAGTTTATTCACTGACCTTAGAAAAAACTGAGAACATATTTGTCCCTTCTTGGAAATGCAATGCTGCACAATGAAAAATACCCAAAGTTATTGTTCATTAGAAGAAACAACTCAAGAGCCCTAAGCTTTGCCAGAAATTGCATGTGATTTATAATTAACCAGCTCTCCGAGAGGGACCTTAAGCCCTGCAGTAAAGCTCCATGAAAGGAAATTTATCACTCATCAAGGATTAGTCTTCCCCGAAGACATATGAAGGAGGAACAGAGACGACTAGGGAATCAAAATGACTGCTTTGCTTACCTAACAACGCTCTTCCGGGGATCTTGGAATTGGACACCAGGGAAGGGCTGAACTTTGCACACTCTCCCGGCCCTCAAGAGAGCCTGTTAAAATTTCACTGTAGTTCAAAAGGGCCAAGGGGGAAAAAATACAGACAAGCTGCCTGGAATGGAAGCCCTGTAGATTTTTAGTGCTTGTTTTATGTATAACTTCAACTTGAAAAGATTAACTAGTTTAACTAATAACTTCTCTGATCATTACAGGTTTGCTCCGACGTGGTATTGCTCAAGCAGAAGGGAAATCTCATTTCGGGGGACAACTTGCATAAGCCACATAATACAGCTTGTCAGGTGGTACTCAATCATTGATGTGACTCCTGCGACACCTCCATGCAAATCCATCACACCAACTAATAATCACAGGTTTAACACATCTCTCCTTTTAAAAGGAGCTCTTTATTTTACCTGTGGCTCAGCAAGTGAGGAGGAGCTGATTGAAAATGGTGAACCCAGGGCTAACTGCCAAGCAGGGAGGGCTCATACTGAGCTAATTCTTTTTCCAGCCTGAAGCAATGCTTGATCTACAGAGGTTTCATAGGGATGCAGTTAGAACTGATGAATGCATCATGCCTAAATATAAGGAAAGTGGGTTTTTGGCTGTGCCAAAAAAAAAAAAAAAAAGGATTAAATGATAATGCTGAAACAACTGCATGATAACTAAATGATAATGCAGAAACAACTTCATGTTAGTGCTTTCTGGGGTATCACTGATTTAGCACTCAGGAATAATTTGGCCATTTACAGGAAAATTACCATAATGAAACTGTACAAAAATCGCAGATTGTCAAAGAAGAAACAGGGAATTCTGACGAGATATTTATTTGCCTCGACTTTGTAGACTCCAAAAACTTAGAGCTAGATGCCCTAGAATGACTCAGATGCCCAAATCCTACTTCATCTTTTAGTAGGGTTGTAGTACTGTTGTAGCCATGATGGTCCAGGAACGTGCAAGAAGTAGGATTTCTTTGGCAACATCTTTTAGAGAGTAATCCTTATGGGAGAGATTGGGACAAGTTCTCGGGGCACCAAAAATGCCTTCCTCAGGTCTGAGAAAGAAGCAGGTACAGCATAAGCTAAATACCAGGTAAAGCACTGACTTTTGTTTAACCCCATTTTGTAATTGAAAAAAAAAGTCACTTTAAAGAAGGGGAAGAGAACAGCTAACTCATGGAGCAAAAAGAAGCTATCCGAGTAGCTGCAGATCAAACAGCAGGTGAAATAGATGAGCTTAACTATTTAAAATTCAGACCATTTAAAAGGGAACAGCATCTTCCTGGGGGGATTCAAACCCTCTTACCCCCTTGGAGACCGTTCTAGCTATCTAGATATAAGCTTCTTGTACTGTCGAGTTGGGGGCTCCTGTAGAAGTTGTTTGACTTGGCATGGTTTAAACAAAGATCCTTTGGGCCAGAGAAAGACTGTGAACGAACATGACTCTTGACCTTACTGGTTAGGGCACTGACCTTGGAAAAGAAAAACTTGGGTTCAAGCCCTTGTTCTAACAAGTGCTTCAGGTTTGTATTTAGCCTACAGACTGCTGATTAGGGCACTAACCTGGAGAAAGGAGGTTGTGGGCAGAAGACGCCATGGGACCCTGGCCTCTCAACCCCAAATGAGTGCTGTAGCTGCTTTTGGATAAAATGGGCAGAGGTACCCTTAAAAGAAAAGGGCTTTTATGCCTAAGTCCAGGAAAGGACTCAAGGCTGCAAATTGCAAAGGGAAAAAGATACCCACATTCTGTACTGGGCTAGGACATCTGATGCCCCACAGTCCTGAGCTTCCTATTTGGTAGCTCCCTACTCAGTGTGTTAGATGCTGCAAATCACCTTCTGAGGCATCTGCTTCTTCTCATTCATTGCTCAGGGGGATCGGGCACCACAATGATCAGCATTGCAATGCTTATATGCCTTTGTTGGTCCAGCTCTCAGAGTGGACTAGGTCTCCTAGGAACATAGAAACGTCAGCCTTAACGGGAGCTTCTGAGTTAGCCACTCCATTCCTTACGCTGGTAGGCCACCATATGAAATCCAGAGACTCAGGGTCCTTCTTAAATGTGAGGTGCTCCATAGAAACGACGAATCGTGGCTCATCCGTACCCCCGCCCCACAACTTGAGTTGCAATTTTGTTTCTTTATTTACCACGGACTGCAATGTAACTGGAACCAACTATGACACAAGAGACATCTAGTGGCTGAATCATAGAATGTCGGTAGAGACGTTATACCCTCAATGCAAACCTCACAGGATCAGCCCAGCCCACGTATTAAAGGGATATGGAATAATATTTCATAAGGGTTTGTGAGCAGCTGGCATATAGCCTCGAGATGTCTGCAGCACAACAGAGACCTGTGGTAGCTGCAACATTTTGGAGCTGGGTGCAGGCTGGATTACAGACTAACCCCAGTTGAAGCAGGTATTTATATCTGGAGACGTAGGCTAGTCCCAACACAAAATAACATGTGTATAAGCAGTACTTCTCTATATTGCTTGTAGTCTTCCCCCCTCCACACATACACATAGATAACTTGAAATATCTTCCTTAAAAAAAATGTTCGACTTACATTATTTCTCAATAAATGTGTTTGTGTAAAGCAACATTCTCCATTATTCCTTCCATGAGAGGCATCTTCTCTTTGCCGACCAGAAAGAGGAGGAAGAACCAAGTAAGCAACACATTTTCCTAAGGGGGGAGGCTTGGGAAACGTTCCTCCTGATTTCGGTGGAGAATGGAAAGGTATCCTGTATGTCTGGCACTTCTCTAGCTTTCCCCACTATATTAGTCCAGTATATCACAGTCTTGTAAACTCACCCCAAATCATTTCTGTGAAATAGAGGCTTCCCCCATTTTATAAAGCCAGGACTCAGGACAGATAGAGACACCAGAGACAGACTTCACAAACAAACCACTTCATATTGATTTCATATTGTTGAGTCTTATTCTCTCTATAACCCAGATTCTGTAGTGACTCAAGCAAAAAAGCTCCCATTCTTTCAAACCATATACCCTCCTCCCTCTCTGTGTTATATTGCTGAGAGCACCTGGAGGCCAGTTGAAGATAATTAGCCCTCAATTATCACCCCCTTATATTTTCATCTGTCATGCTTGTAAATCCCTGCAACTTTCAGCTTCTCCAATTAGCATGTTCTGACCTGTTCTCCCAAAGGGAGAGAGAGGGAGGGAGAGAACAAGGAAAGGGGCCTGGGATTAACCCCTTCCAGGGCAAGTTTTGGAGTGATGTTTCATCTGTGCAATGGCCACAGCAAGCTACTAACCCTGCAGCATTTCCTATAGGAGTGTTTCCCCACTCAGTCCTCAGTCTCATATAGTCACTGCCCTGAAGGGGAAGGAGTGAGCTGAGCCTGAAGTTCCTGAGTCCTAAGCTTGGTTCCATCACTAATACCTATTGTGTCCTGGGACAAGGTGTTTTCCTTTCTTTGTGCCTTAGTTTCTCCATCTGCATAATAGGGAGAATTACCTACCATATCATGTTCCCCAGTGTATAAGGCTTGTCTGTGTATAGAACACAAAGCCATATAAGGATAATATGATAGGGAAATCCTTTTTAACATAAATTTGATTGAATTATGGTAAATGTTTATTATAATGGATTTGATTATTTGTAGTTTTGGTTTTCTTTCTAGATTTCCCATTTCAGGAAAAAAGAAATTTACCAGAAAAACTGGTAAAATCTCCATTACAAAAAACATATAGTTAAAGAAAGTCATGGTCTTATTTAGAGGGGACCTTACAGGACCTCTGGGAGGCCTGGGGAGGCCCTCTGGCCATAATCTAGCTGGAGAAACTGAGGATCAGAGCAATCAAGGCACTTGGCCAAAAGGACACACGAATTCCAGAGCAGAAAAAGGAATCCAAGCCCTTTCTCCTGATTCCTAAACTATGCCCTTAACCTCAAAACCATCTTCACTCCTTCCTGCGATACACTGGCTGATGACTCAACTGTCAGGTCACCGTGTCCTTTTGGAGAGGATAAGGTTTGTCAATTTGTGACAGCCAAGCACTGGAGATTTCTTGCATAGCCCTACAAAATGGTACACATGCAAGCTTAAAGGGCAATGAGAATAATATGAATGTGACATCTCCACTCACACTGTGACAAGGGGTAGCACAAGAACTGGTTCTGTTCCTCAGTGTTAAGTCTGTATAGGTTTTAATTGATATTTAGGATTTCAGTATTTCCCACATAATTGTCCAGATTTATTTTTGGCTCAGCAAGTTTCCTACCTCTTGTCTGGATAACTATCTTGACAGCTGACCTTCTGTTAGTTCTCAAATTTAAAGACTGATCTTATTCAACGGATCCATGAAGCAGATGGAGAAGGAAATTTGCATTTTTTTTAAGGCAGAGGAAGATAAAAACCAATGTCATTTGTGGGGTAGCGGAAGCTACTTTAGTGATTAGCACAAGCTAATTTCACACTCCCTTTTTTTTTATTCATATGGCAGTTTTGATTCTTCACTAGTTTCTCTCCCATTCTGGTTTGCTAGTTAATGTCTATTATCCCATTGTCTATTACTTCCTCATAGGGCGCTTACAACAAAGGTGAGATCTGCAACATTCGTATTTTGTAGCACTTTCCCACTGTGTAATACACCAGCCATAAAGGAATACGCTGTTTTAGATGAGCATGGCAGTCCTGTAGCATGCACAGAGCCAAACTCTACAGCAGCCTTTAAAAAATGCCTCCTCTCAGAAATCTGGCACCTAGGGGGAAGCCTAACACTCCAGCAGCCTGACTTCTCTCATTTTGCACCCTTAGAAATGCATCTGCAAACTCCCATAGCTATTAGTATGGTAGATATGTTCAGTGCCCTGCAGACCTCTAAGGAGAGAGATCTCTGCCCTAAAAAGTCTGACAAGCTAAGGCCCTGCTCTTCATCCTTTGAAACAAAAGGGGATTTGGTTGTTGATGTCATAGTCAGTTGTGATTTAGTTCTAAAGGAGTCAATGTGCAGAGACGGTTTAGACAAAGGACATAGACCTGAGCTGGCTAGTACTTAACCATAGGCAGACATACCAGCATATAAGTTATGCCCTGAAAATCAACCATGTCTAGGGTGACATAGGCAGACAAGGTTCTTTGGGTAAATCCAATATCTTTTATTAGACCAACTCAAATAGTTGGAAAAATTCTTCTTTGCAAATTTTTGATGGGAAGGGGAAAGTAAATCTTGTGATAAGATGTAGCTGGTAAATAGTAGAGGGGTTATCTGGGTTATCAGATGTTAGGCATGTTATAATGTACCATAAATCCAATGTCTATATTTAGTTCATGATTATTTTTGTATCCAGTAGATTTATGAAGTGAAGTTCATAGGCTCATCTGCGAAAGGTGTTTTGTAAATTCCCTTTGAGGATTTGAACTGAGAGATTGGAAAGAGAGTGGTTGTCTTATGAGAAATGTGCCCCAACTGGTAATTGGGTATTCGTGTCCTTGCTAGATTTTTGGTGTGCATTCATTCTGGTACACAGTTGTTGTTTGGTTTCTCCTACATTGTTATCCATCAGGTGGATGAGATGTATTACATTTCTGGAGGTGTGGGTGTAAGATCCAGGAAAGCTGGTGGTTCTGTTGTGGGGTGAAGCTATTGTGAGGGTGGTGGTGGTATGTTGGCAGTTTTTACATTAATTTTCCCGGCATGGTCTGGATCCATTCTGTGTGTTTTGGGCCATAGGAAGTTTGCTTCTGAGGTGATGAGGTTGGCAATGTTTGGTGCTTGCTTGAAGGCTAAGATGGATGGTCCTGGGAAGATCTCTTTAAGAACTGGGTCTTCTTCTAGTATGAGTTACAATTGTTTGAGGATTTTCTGTATAGATTCTAGGGAAGGATGGTATGGCATAACTACTTGTGTGCTATTTGTGGGGATCTTCTTTCTATACGGCAACAGTTCTTCATGTGGTATCTGGGTAGCTATTTCAAAAGTGTGATATATCTCTCTGGAGGAGTGTCCTTGTTAGGTGAAAACCGTTTGGAGATTGGGGAGGTGACACTCATGGGTGTTCTCCTCAGTGCAAATTTGGTGGTATTGGAGGACTTGACTGTATATTACAGCTTTCCTGGTGTGTTTAGGGTGATTGCTGGTCCTGTGCAGACATGTATGTTGGTCCATGGGTTTCTTGTATATGATGGTTTGGACTTTACCATTCTGGATAGTGACCATAGTGTCTAAAAAGGACATGTTGGTGCTGGAGTATTCAAGACAGAGCCAGATGGAGGGGTGATGGTTATTGAAATTCTGATGGAAATCAATCAGAGATTCCGGGTTTTCAGTCCAAAGATTTCATTGATGTATCTTAAGTATAGCATTGGTTTGATGGTACAGTCTTTGAGGTATTCTTCCTCCAGGTGGGTCATAAAGAGGTTGATATATTGTAGGGCCATTTTGGTGCCCATAGCTGTGCCCATGGTCTGGAAGAAGTGCTGGTTATTGAAAGTCAAGTTGTTGCATGTGAGGTGTATAACTTCAGTAATATCTTTAGGTGTGTGCTTTGAGTTGTAATCTTGGTCTGGTAGATATGTGAGAAAAACATCCCTTCCTGGTGTGGGATGATGGTATATAAGCTAGTAACATCCATGGTGGCTAGGAGGGTGTTGCTGGGAAGGTGGTCTATGTTTTTAAGTTTCTATAGAAAGTCTGTTGTATCCTGGACAAAACTCACTCTTTGGGTGACAAGAGGTTCTAAGATCGATTCAATGAAACCTGATATTTCCTCAGTTAGGGCTCTATGATTGGATATGATAGATCTGTCAGGGTTCCCTTGTTTGTGGATCTTAGGGAGCAGATAAAAAGTCCCTGGGGTTAGGTAGTGGGGGGATCAAGTTCTGTAATTTCTCTTAGTTATTCAGATGGAAATGATTTGATGGTAGTTTTAAGGTGAAAAGGGGAGTAGGATCTTCTTCTAGTTTTTTGTAGTAGGTGGTGACAGTGAGTTGTCTGTTGACTTATTTTATGGAGTAGGGTGACATATGCATGTAAGTGTTTCATTGAATCAGGGCCATGGGGAAGGTTGCAACTCAAGATCCATCTCCCTGTCTTCCTTTGTTATTTTTCTTTAACCCTTTATATCCCAACCTTCTCCCTGTTTTGAACCATTTCTCCTACCCACCCCCATTTTCCCAGTAGTTTCTACATATCACTAATATTTGATGTTTTTTAGTGTAGTATTAAATACCCTTGGCTGGGATGTTTAGATAAGAAGGATCCTGCCTTGAACAGGAGGCTGAGCTAGATGACCTTCTGAGGTCCCAGTCCTATTTTGCTATTATTCTACATGATTCTGTATGTTCAAAACATAAAAATACACATGCCTAAGGTGTGGAGGACAGGACGGTTTAGACAGAAAAACAAATAAGAACATGGGTTCTGACTATAATGCTGACATATGTAAGTATATTGTGAGTCTTCAGGGCAAGATCTCTCTCTTATCATGGGTCTGTACAATGTAGAGCACAGAAGGAGCCCCAAGGACTACTGCAATGTAAATAATACATTTTCATTTTTCATTCATTTAAAATTCTGGGTCTTATGAGAAAAAGCTAGTTTGTCTCAGAAGGTGCCCAAATGCTTTGTTGGTGGGAGCATGAGATTAGAGAGACAGATTGGGAGGAGGCAGCATGCATTATAACTGACTAGCATGTATGTTTCACTGTAATCATCCTGAGATGAATCAAAGCTAAGGCAGGATTAGCAAGCAGAGTTCTGCTTCCCAGTGAGCTACCAATCTGAGGATTTTGAATTTATGTATATACATGACCTCATAGTGACTTTTGAAGAACAATGCCCTATAATAAAAACATAGGAAAAGACAATCCTGGCCTTGCCTGTACTCTATGACAGCTTCATGGGTTTCCTTTATTTCATTCATTGTCCTTACGATTAAATGATACTCATTTAAATTACTACATTTGTAAAATATAATATAAATTTAAGAGGCATGTCAACTTAAAACACAAAGGTGTTTTAAGAACAAAGACTTTAATTGTTGAAATCAACCATTGTTTCACAAATGGAAGCAAATAAAGTATACCTTTTGGACTGACAAAAATATCACCAATATCCTGCCATTATTTTTCAATTAAGATACTATCTTTTTGGATTTTTTTGCTTCTGCCCCTATATTTTCTCATATTACCTTATCTTGCAGCTGTCACAACCTCTGCCTTCAGAGTCAGTTTTGATCCCTGCCTGTGTTATATGAATAATGTTCTAGTTCAGCAATTAACACCAAGTGCCACCCTTTGGGATGCTTTGGAAAGAATCCAGATATACAGCAACACAAATGAGAACAGGCTCTTGTTCTGACCCACCATTAGATTCTGTTCTTTGGATTCATTCATGTGATCTTTATATCATCTCTGTTTGCTCTCCTGATCATCTGTGGGTATTCTGAATAGGACAGCTATATCTGACCCCTTCTAGCCTTTAAGATGTAGTGATAGGAAGGATTTCTTATTTTAAAGAAAAGCTTTCTTCAAGCTGTAGGTTGCTTTCTTCTTTCTGTTCATTATTTATGTAGTGCTATAAGTAGGCACAGTCTTCCAAAAGGCAAATGCATTTAAAGACAAAATCCTGGCCTAGGAAGCCAAAAATTGGGCGCATCTACATGTAATGCTTTAGCTCAAGTTAATGCGCATTAAGGGTGTGGGTCTACATGTGCATGCCCATAATGCACATTAAAAATGGCAAATTTCAGCTATTCACACCTAAATTGTAGGTATCAAATTTTGGTGCAAATAGTGAAAGCACATTAACACACGTGTAGATGTGCTAAAAAGGATTAACATTGTGTGTGGACCGACTTGGGAATAAGATTAGTCCCAAGTCAGTCCCCACACACAGCATTAATGTTCTTTAACACCTGCACTTGTAGACATATGCCTAAAGCCACTTAATGCACATTGAGCTAATGCACATTTAAATTTAGGTGCACTTAGATGCACATGTAGACACACCCATTCTCTCAGATAATACTCCAGCAAAGTATTAAATATGTGCTTAGATTTAAGTACATAAACATTCCTGTTGAAATTGCTTCTCTCTGAGGTTAGTGATTACACTGATGTGTAGATGTCACCGCCACCTACAACATGTGTAGGTGGTCTCTTTCCTCCCAGTGCTGGCTGGGATGGGTGGAGCTTGCTGAGGCTTCTACTGTCTTGATGAATGGAGGTAACTGCAACCTCAGGCCACTGATAATCATGCTTTAAGATCTTTCAACTTACCATTCCTGCCACTGACAACCCACCCAAGGGCACAACACTGTAAACAGTGGCTTGAAGGGTAATGGAGCTTCATGAGCTTTTGAATTGAGCTGGAAATAAGACATTTTCCAATGATGTAAAGTTCAGTTTTGTGACTGAAATGTTTCCTTCCAAAAATGTTGACAGGCTTTTGCTGACTCCAGCTTAGATTCCTGGAGGGTCTTTCTTGAGCTAGAGACTCTTGGAGCTGCAGGATACTTGACCCTAGGGCAATACGCTGGCAGATCTACCCAATATCCAGGAATAGCATAGAGTACCCAAGCCTGGGAAAGGAACACTAGTGAATTTCCTCTGCAGCTGGGAAACGTAGAAGATGCAGGTTCCTGGCAGAGTTGCTAACTGTCTGTAAATTAACAGGTCCATAAAAGCAATGCTAAAAATCCCTTTTTGTAAAACCCATGAAACATGGAGCTATCTGTAAAAAAAAAACAAAAAAAAACTAAGCAACTATAAGCTGAGTGAAGATCCATTTTCTGAACAAGGCTGGATACTGAAGGACAGAGAGAGAAGACCAATGGTACCTGTTGTCTGGAGCAGGAGTGCAGCACCCTACAGGGAGTTCTTTCAGGCTTTGTGGCCCCTGGGAACCTCTATGGCCCCTTACAGGCAGGGTCAGTTGTGCAGCCCCAGGCAGGACACAGAAGGGGTGGTTAATAAAAATGTTTGCTTGTCAGTAAAGAAAACCTGTTTCTGCAAAGGCCACAGCTGAACCACTGTCAGTCCAATATGAGCCAAAACTAAATAAAAATGTTTCAAATCTCCTGCCAGTGGGAACCCCTGCTTTTCAGCCAGCTCTGTCCCAGGACCTTGGAATCAACTTCCCTACCTGGGAAAAGCATCCACCAAGGCATTGTGCCCTGATCTACAGACCCACTTCTGTGTTCTACTTAGGAAGAAAGGTCCCTGGTGAATGTCAAGAAAGCAGAGATAGACAAAGCTTCTGGTCTGCTCCACTGACTAGAATCCCTTCTTTAGGTCTTGTCTAAGGCCGTGTGTAGACGAAATGAAGGGCATGTGTGCACAGTACTTTAAAGCCTTTGCACCACTTTTGCACCACTTCATAGTGTCAGTGTTTGCACATGTTGGCAGTGTATAGTGCAGTAATTCCAGCCATTATAGCAAATTCAGCAGCGTAATGTGCCTTAAATGACTTGGGGTGCAGCAAACTAAAACTCCTCTGAGGAGCCGTGGAGCAAAGCACTGGGCTCTGCAGAGCTCAGGGGCTCTGCAGGGACCTGTGCAGGCAGCCCGGCAGCAGCCTGGGAAGGCAGGCTCTGCCCAAGAAAAGTGGTGAGCCTGATCTTTTTTTTCCCTCCGGAGCCTGCCTGCCTGCATGAGCTGTGCAGGGGCCCGGTGCTTCCCTCCGCAGAGCTGCGGTGCCCCCTGGGACTGCCTGAGCCAGGTGCCTGTAGGTGGGTGCCGTCTTGGGAGGGCGGGTGCCACTGGTGCAAAGGGAAGCACTAGCCTCCCCTGCAGCCCAGGGAGTGCTCTGCCCACCAGCAGCTCACCTTCCACTCCCCACCAGAAAAGCAGGTTGGGTGTGTGCGTGACACGGGGATTTAAAGGACCCTGAATTGAAGTGATGTTTTTAAAAATCCACCACTTCAATTTAAGCCCCCCTTTTCATCTACACATGCTCCAATATGTAGTTGTAGAGTTTCTCCTTGTACACAGTGCTGGTTTCACTTTGCAATTCCCCCTCATCAGAGCATTTGCCTATCAACTTCATCATCTGTCTTTAGCGGAAAGTAAACCCAATCCCCTATCTAGCATTTTGGTGTGGAATATCTCCTTTTACGCCTTGGCTGAGCAATACATCAAAATGGCATCTGTCAATCTTTGACAGTGCCCAAGAGATACTGAAGCAATGCTATTTATGCACTAAACCAAGTGACAAAATGCAGTCAACCCAGCTGAGAAAATGTACTGTCTACAAAGGTATTTAAATTATATGTGGGTCTGAAATATTGAGAGCTAAGCACCAATAATGTTAAAAAGTGGGCAAAACATTCACAAGTAGCTAAGTAACCTAGAAGGTTACTCTGGGCTGACAATTGACAATTAATATAATCTGGGACTGTAAATCACCTAGCTGCTCTTTATAAATGACATATAGCACCCCTGCTGTCTCAGTTACTCTACCATTTCAGCTGCTGCTACAAACTTTTGTGACTTTTACTTGGGTTTACTAAGAATTACTTAAAATTAATCCATGTACTCCCAGGGAATAATATTCATGAACTGCTTGCAGGGTCAGGACTTTTATTTCAAAATTACTTAGTGCATTTTAATTACTTAACTACGGCCATGAAATATTTATCAGGAAAAAAATACCCAGAAATACAATGAGTAAGTACATTCTCGAGGAAGTGACTTAGTTGGTGTTTAATTACTAGTAGAGAGATCTATCAATTACTAAATATTACTCAGAGAAAGTAACTACTAATTGCATCCATGTATTTAATTGCCCCTTTGGGTGATCAGTCCTGTAAGCTAGGAAGATTGGATCACAGACGGGTGTGACCCTGGCACTTGCTGTACCGAAGCACAACCTCAGCCCCTCACAGTAGCACAGTCACTCCGCTAGCTAACTGCAAATAGACCTGCACATTTTCAAGGCATTATTTCCTCTAACAAGGTTCTCACGCCAATGCTGTGGGTCCTATAGAAGTTCTTGTTTCCAAATCACCCCTCATCTCTACCACTGGAGGAAACAGAATAACTCAATTAACTAGCAACCTACTGGGACGGTTTCCTCGACAGAATCAGATCTTGGCTATAATATAGGCTTTAATACTGTATAACAATCACTCACTGGAATACTGAGTGGATGTGTTCCACTGACAAAGCATGTGTAGAAATGGGAATACAAATCTAATTTCATTTTGGTGTGTTTACGATTTTGATTTTTCCTGCTGATTCTTGCACTGCTGCATATGTTCTCATTAGAAGCAAACCAGAAGACTCACATTAGTCATTCATAAGTGTCATCCCTTAGGATAAATGAACAGAATTTATATTTACTGCCAGATCATCCCTTCAGTAACAGCAGCGAACAACAGCCATGTAGAAGGGGATTCTCCATAACTTTCCAGAGTATACTTTCTACTACTTTCCACCCTCCTCCAGCTGTTTAAAGGTGTTATATAGTGTTGAGTCTCACTAGGCATTAGTTACAGTTCCAATCTCATATATATCAATAGTTATGAAATTTCTCTGAATGTTTTGCAGACTCAAGATGAAGGGGAGGAGGGGGGAATAAAACAGCAATTCTTGCTTGTGCCCCAGATTGCTCATTTAAAAAAAATAACACACAACCCAAGATTTTTTTCCCTGCTGTTTTTTAATTGGAACCATCTGTTATTCTCTTTGTCTCCCATAAAGAACCAAAATATGTAATCTGGTCTGGTGTTGTCTATATGTGACATAAACATCTAGGGCTGAAAGCAAGGGACAGGTAGGTGTTAAAAAATGTGATACCTCACCCACCTGGTAGGAGTGTACTTGCAGGAGAGAGAGAGAGAGAGGAGAAACACACAAGCACCTTGGTAAAGGTATAAAACTTTTCATCTCATTTTTCTCTTGTCTCCACTATTCCTTATTAACAAGCCACCATTACTATACGAGATGCTTCTGGAGCTGGTTCATATTCATTTTCCTGTAAAATTTCCATGAGAATTTTAAAAAAGGAGATTTCACTGAAATTATTCATGGACTTTTTTGAGTGAAAAAAAATCAGCATTGTAAAACTGATATGACACCCCCACATATTTGGGGTTGTGTATAGTAAAGTGTGTGCTTTTAGTTTTTACATATTGTGCTTTTTAAGGACTAGAGGAGGACCACCTCTCATGTCTGTCATTGTGCCCAGGCCATTTCTCAAAAAACCCTGTAAAACTAGTTTAGTGACTCTGGCTAGATCCAGGAGCACTGAACACTTTTGAATTGATTGGTCAGCATTAGCAGTGTTCACATGCTGCTGTTTCTTGATCGGGACCCTGGGATGATATCAAAAGTTATTTAAGGTTCACGCCACCTGGGCTAGGGTCTCTGTCTCCTGGGGCTGCTGAGACCTGAAAAGATGAATTGGAAGCTGGAGAAACGGCTACCCATGGAGGGGATCTCCCTCCCGTCTTCACTGGAGAAGCAAACTGAAGCTATATAAAGGGAAAGCCTCAGGTACAGGGAGAGAAAGTCTGCCTCAGGGCTTGAGACACCTGTGCTCTCCCTCTTCTTTCCCCTTTTGTTTTTTTGGGTTTTGAGTGGGATGATACCATGGGGGTATCAATCCATGCAGCAAACTACCCACGGCTGCAGCCTAAAAGTTTTGCTGACATGTTTTAGTTGCTGTTGCAATTTCTTTTGATTCCAGCCTAGATGTGTGGCTGCACCCCAGATGCATGTCTTCCTGGCAGTTTTGGCCACATAGGTCTTGAGTGAGATAATACCACAGAGGTGTAAATCCCTGGAGCAGACTGACCAGGAATGGGTCATGGCAGTTAATGGCCACATGGGTCTCGAGTGGGATAATACCATGGGGGTGTTAATCCCCAGAGCATGTAGCCCTGTGGGGTCAGGCCAACTCTCAGGATCCCAATATTGTGCTGTTAGACAGGAGGGTGTGACACAATTGCACATACACAAACACACAAATCAATTAGGTGCATACACACACACACTACCAGCTCAGGCACATATACATCCAAACCAGCCTAGGCAAATGCATACCTATTGTCAATTCAAGCACATACACTATACACCCCAAAAGTCAGACATGGATCACTAATTCGTTTATCATACACACAATGCCATATATATATATATATATATACACACACACACACACACACACAGAGTCACCGGTTCACACACATACAGCTCACATACACACCAGTAAGTTCCTAACATGGATGGTACAGTGTGTATGTGTGTGCTGGGAGAAGGTTCAGGTGAGAGAGAGAGTTAAAGTGCAGGGAGGAGAAGTTGCCAGAATCAGGATTAGAACGGGTAGACTAGAGAAAAGCTGGCTGAGGAGCTGAGGCTTGGGTTTACTTAAGGTAGACTGGGGCTAGAAACTCAGGCAGACAGCTGAGATATTTGGGGGTGGGGGGTGGCAAGTGGTGGCAAGGAGGAGACAGCCAGGAAAGAAACTGAGGCAGAAACCTGGTTGCTCAGGGGAAAAGGATAAGGCTGTGGGGATAAGACAGTGGCAAAGAAACAGGGGGTTTGGAGGCAGAGAGGAACTCAGGACAGGTGTTGGAGGTGGCAGTGAGAAGCAGGAGAGGGAGAAATGAGACAGAAGTTAGAGGGGCGAGGAGCAGAGATTGGAGCAGGGCCAAACCATAGTAAAGCAAAAAAAGGGCACCTTACTAAGCTCTAAATAAACAGCAACTCATACGATGGTGTTGACGCGGAGTGCTGCTAGGGCCCCTGCCCGGGGGGGTGCAGCCTACCTGGGGCTTGCCTGAGGCCTCCACCCAGACAGAGCCCATGTGGGGGGGCTGTCATTTCCCCCACCCCCTGGCCTGCAGCGGATGCCCAGCAAAACCGGGGGGGCAGGGATTGGGGACCCCCACACCTGTCCTGCAGGCGTCCGCCTTAGGGCCCTGGAGGCACAGGTGGGGGAGCTCCAGGAGGAGGTTAGCAGGCTGAGGGGAATCAGGGAGGCAGAGGATGAAATTTATGGTTATTTCCTTTCCCTGCAGGTCCAAGCACCCAAGGAAGAAGCACCTCAGGAGGTGCCCTCCACTGCAGAGTGGCAGACGGTCACCTCCAGAACCAGGGCTGCTCGCAACACAACAGTACCAGTTCCTCCAGTCGAGCTGGAGAACAGGTACAAGGCCCTGGCAACACTGGAGGAGCAGGCAGGAGCGGAGGCAACCAGAGAGGAGGCAACTCCACACTCTCCATGCTCCAAACAGGCCAAAGGAGCTAAGCAGTCCCGGAGGAGGAAGAGTCGAGTCATCGTCATAGGGGACTCCATCCTGAGTGGTACAGAGGGCCCCATCCGTCGCCAGGACCCCTCGACACACGAGGTCTACTGCCCACCCAGAGCAAAGATTCAGGATGTCATGGGGATGATGCAGTCCACGATCCAGCCCACCGATTACTACCCCATGGTTCTAACCCATGTGGGTACTAATGATGCGGCTAGGAGAAGCCCTGATCACCTGATGGTGGACTACCACGCTCTAGGGGCATGCTGAAGGAGATACGTGCACAGGTGGTATTCTCTTCTGTCCTACCAGTGAGAAGACGTGGAACACTTCATGATACGTGCATCACAGAGACCAATTGGTGGCTTTGGGAATGGTGTCTTGAGGTGAGCTTTGGCTTCCTTGACAATGAGCCGCAAATCACGACGAGAGACATGCTTGGATGGGATGGGCTCCACCTTTCCTCTGAAGGTAAGCATGTGTTCTCTTCTAGGTTGGCAGACCTCTTCCAGCAGGCTTTAAACTAGGCTAGTCGGGGGAAGGGGAAGATGAGGGCGGAGGAAGCCTTGGACCGCTAAAGCAAGCAGCACCCACAAGTACAGCCCAGCCTAGACTGATGAGGAGAACATATACCCAGGTAAACAACAAGAGCCAGGGCAATGCTGAGATTAGGGGGCCAGTGCACACATCCTCAAGAGTCCTCAAATGCCTCTATGCAAGTGCTCGTAGTATGGGAAAGAAGCAGGAGGAACTCACCCTCCTGCTAGCTGACACCAACCAGACATAGTGGGGCTCACAGAAACATGGTGGGATGCAACACATGACTGGGCAGTGAATATCAAGGGCTATAGGCTGTACAGGAGGGACAAGACAGGGAGGAAATGTGGGAGTGTGGCTCTCTACATTAAGGAGGAATACACATCCTCATCAAGTAGCACAGAGTCAGAGAAGGGACACACTGAAGTGCTCTGGGTTAGAATACAAGGCAGTCAAGGGGAAAAGGCCTAAATGGCGGGGGTCTACTACAGACCACCCAACCAAGGGGAAGAGCCGACCAGGAATTCTTAAGTCAGCTCACGGAGGTAGTTAGGTCAAAGGATGTGGTCATCATGCGTGACCTGAACTCTCCAGACATCTGCTAGGAAGAGCAGTCAGCCAGGTCTGATCACTCACGTGGGTTCCTACCCCAAATGCAGGACCTCCATCTAACCCAGGAGGTGCACAGTCCCACCAGGGGAGATGCCTTGTTGGACCTGGTGCTTGTCACAGGCGACAACCTAGTGAGAGGGCTGTGGGTGCTGGACCACCTGGGCAACAGCAATCATCACCTGCTGGAATTCACCATCCAGCACAAGGTGGCAAAAGCCTGCAGCAAGGCAGCAGCCCTAGACTTTAGGAGAATGGTCAGGGAGGCACTGAGGTCCTGGAGGGGAGGGGAGCCAGGTGTCCAAGAAGAGTGGTTGCTCCTTAAGGAGATGGTCCTCCAAGCCCAAAGGGAGGTAATCCAACCCAACACAGATCAAAGGGAGCAAGAGGGCACAAAAGCCCCCATGGCTCACCAAAAGCATCGAAGAATGTCTTCTAGCTAAAAGGGAAAGGAGAGGCCATCACTGGGGAGAATTATACTGCAAGTGCTTGGGGATGCAGGGGGGCAGTCAGGAAGGCCAAGGCGGAGATGAAACTGGGACTAGCTACCTGGATCAAGGACACCAAGAAATCCTTTTTTAAATACATAGGGGGCAAAAAGAAGTTACTGGGTAACACGGGGCCCCTGCAAGACACGCTAGGAAATCTGGTCGTTGCACCAGACAACAAAGCTAACCTATTTCATGACTTCTTTCCCTCCATTTTCCTGAGCAGGGACCAGAACAGCGCCCCCAGTGGAGCCCCCTCAGGCCCCAGAGGAGGCGCACTGAGGCCAAGGGTCAGTGAGGATCTAGTCAGGGAACTTCTGGAGGTCCTGGATGTATTTAAATCAGCTGGTCTGGATGATCTCCACTCCAGAGTGCTGAGGGAATAATCTGAGGCCATTGTGGGACCCCTGGCATGGCTGTATGAGCAGTCATGGTGCTCTGGTGTGGTGCCAGAGGACTGGAAGAGGGCCAAAGTGGTTCCCATCTTCATAAAAAGAAAGGAAGGAAGACCCAGGAAACTATAGACCAGTTAGTCTTACCTCAATCCCAGGCAAGCTTTTTGAGAGAATTTTCCTGGCACATGTCCACGAAGGGCAAACAGGGGACATTATGCTTAGGGGCAACCAACACGGGCTCATTAGAGGCAGGTCCTGTCAGACCAACCTGGTGGCCTTCTATGACCAGATCACCAAATCCTTAGATGCAGGGGTGGCAGTGGACATAGTTTTTCTGGACTTTCAGAAGGCCTTCAACGCTGTCTCTCACCCTGTTATCATTAAGACATTGGGGGACTGTGGTGTCAACACCCACACAGTCAAATGGGTCGCCAACTGGCTGGAGGGCCGCGCCCAGAGAGTGGTGGTGGACAGGTCATTTTCAACCTGGAGGGATGTGGGCAGTGGGGTCCCACAGGGCTCAGTCCTCAGGCCCGCACTGTTCAACATCTTCATCAGTGACTTGGATGAGGGGGTAAAAAGCACCTGTTCAAATTTGCTGATCACACTAAGATGTGGGGGGATGTGGGCACGCTAGAAGGGAGGAATAGGCTACAATAGACAGGTTACAGGGGTGGGTGGATGAGAATAGGATGGGATTCAACTCCAACAAGTGCAAGGTGATGCACCTGGGGAGGAAGAACCAGCATCATACCTACAGGCTGAGGAACTCCCTTCTCATTAGTGCAGAGGCAGAAAAGTATCTTGGAGGCATCATTGATGCCAAGATGAACATGGGCCGGCAGTGTGGGGACGTGGTCAGGAAGGCCAACCGCACCTTGTCATGCATCCACATATGCATCACGAGCAGGTCCAAGGAGGTGATCCTCCCCCTCTATGCGGCACTGGTCAGGCCGCAGCTGGAGTACTGCGTCCAGTTCTGTGTGCCCCACTTCAGGAGGGATATGGACAACATGAAGAGGGTCCAGAGGAGGCCACTCACATGATCGGGGGCAGCAGGGCAGGCCGTACGAGGAGAGGCTACCGGATCTGAACCTGTTCAGCCTCCACAAGAGAAGGCTGAGGGGGGATCTAGTGGCCTGTTACAAACTAGTCAGGGGGGACCAGCAGGCATTGGGGAAGTCCCTGTTTCCCCAAGTACTACCAGGAGTGACTAGAAATAACAGTCAGAAGCTGGCAGAAGGTAAATTCAGATTAGACATAAGGAGGCGCTACTTTACTGTCAGGGCAGCTAGGATCTGGAACCAAATTCCAAGCGAGGTGGTGCTTGCTCCTACCCTGGGGTTCTTTAAGACAAGGGTTGACAATCACCTTGCTGGGGTCGTTTGACTCCAGCACTCTTTCCTGCCATGGCAGGGGGTCGGACTAGATGATCTGCTCAGGTCCCTTCCAACCCTACCAACTATGAAACTATGAAACTATGAAAACCCAACTCAGGCATCCAAAGAACAGTTTTATTACACAGACAGCACACTACACAGCCCCACGAAATTATTGGTACGCACACAAGCACACACACACACACAAGCACTCACAATGGCAGCAAGAGAAAGAGACTCAGAGGAAGGGCTGGAGTCCCGGTAGGGAAGAGAAGCAGAGTCCAAGTCTTTGGTTGAAGAGGGGGTGGGGGGGTGATAGCTCCCTATCCAGGCTAGAAAGAAGTCCTTGTCCAGTAGGTGTTGTCCAGAGGGGGGTCGCTGGCAGGGCCTCTGGGTGGATAGGTGGTGTGGCATGATGCTGGTCCAGATGGAGAGGGCATCCCACTGGGTCTGTCTTCACTGCCCCTTTTTATAGGGGCAGACCTTGTGTGAGCCTAGTGACAGGATGCATGCCCAGGCAAGGGTCAGCCCCTGGCATACAGAGCATGTGTGCTCCATGCAAGGATGTGCAGTTTCGGGTGTCTGTAATGGTGGCGTACAATGGTAGAGTTGCTGGTTCTACAGGGTCTTTTGTCTTGCAAATGCTGGGTTCTTGTCTCTCTTCCTGGATGAGGTCTGTGGTTCCTGAATGAATCAATGCAAGGTGATGGCCCAGTTGCCACAGGCCATTCAGTAGAGGCCTGCTACCATTATATTTCAATCATTCCCAATCACTGTCATTCATCTGGGAACCAATTTACATGGGAGGGGTACGTGACTCATACAGTTGCAACACAGGGCATGCCCAGGCAGAGGACACAAGATGGAGGCTTGACATACAAAGTGGAAACTTGACATGACTTTGGTTCACTTACAAACACAGGCCTAAACCATAGAATATCCATATGAAACAATAAAAATCAATATAAAAATGATAATAATACAATATACAACAGTAAAAATCAATGCAAATCTAATACTACTACAATATAAAACAGTGGCTATCCAAAACCAAAAACTTGCTACCAAAATAAAAATGTTAAAGCTTATCCTAAGTTTGAGCTCACTTATGCTTGTCTATAGGGAATAGAGAGGGAGAGAAAGAAAAGCCACAAATAATTGGGGAAGGGAATACATATCTATCATATTATATATATATATATATATATACACACACACACACACACACACACACACACACACATACATACCTCTGTGTGTGCGTGTGTGTGTGTGTATTAAAAAAGAAGCTGCCTTGGTGAGGCCGAAGCTGGAGTACTGTATCCAATTCTGGGTTCCACAAGTCAGGAAAGATGTGGATAAGTTTGAGAGAGTTCAGAGGACAGCTATGCGCATGCTCAGAGGGCAGGAGAACAGGCCTTATGAAGAGAGCCTGAGAGCCATGGGACTCTTCAGCCTGGAGAAACGTAGGCTCAGGGGGGACCTGGTGGCTGCCTATAAGTACACAAGGGGTGTAGATCAGGATCTGGGAGAACATCTGTTCACCAGAGCGCCCCAAGATAAAACAAGAACCAACAGTCATAAACTCCTCCAAGACTATTTCAGGCTGGACATAGGAAAAAATGTCTTTACTGTTCAAGTCCCCAAGACCTGGAACAGACTCCCTCTGGAAGTGGTGCAGGCACCTACAAGATCTCCAGCTCTAACGTCTATGAATCTATGACTGAAGAACCTCTGTTGGTCTCTCCCTCAGCCGGTGGGACACTTCAGGTTTGTCTAGATAGCACAATGTGGTGCCATGGATTGACACCCAAGCTAGCTCTGAATGAGATAGTTTGGATATTTGAAACAAGGTAGCCAATTTAGAACGGACAGAACACCATGCCAAAACTATACTCTTTCCGGTACTTAAGCTATGTTGAGTGAGTTTAGGTCTCTCTAACATGGCATTACACCATGCCATGTAGATGCAGCCTGTATTCCAAAATGGCTAGAATCATCTTAAGGTTGGTGGCTTCATCGTGTAATTAATGGAATCATAGTAATTGACTCTAGAGCATACAAATTTTGCATAGTCATGGCTAAGTCCAAACATCTCAGCAGAAAACTTCCAATTTAGTTTAGCCACCAGTCTACTAAATTTAGCAGCAGGAAGATGGCTTAGTAAGGGACTTAAGAGCCTTATCATCATACCCAGATCCCATTTCCCTTTCAAGTACACACCCATTCTCTCCATGTGCTAATCGCTTATGAGTAAATAAATAAATAACTGTTTTTTGACTAACCTGTGCAGTTGCACACACACATACAGCTTGAAAACTTGTTTCCATGAGAGACAGAAGGCGATACATGGCACTTCATTTTTCTTGTCCCAAATCTACCACTGCAATAGGTGCTATGCCCCATCCTCCATCAGCCTTGCAAAGATCAAGGCCTTAATTTGCCAAGCTGCTTCCAGTACTAGACTAGATTTTTGTTATGAGATTTGTTTTCCTTCATCTGGGGACATTGGAAATCCTGCAAGAATGGCCTTTCTTATAGAGCTGCCGCCTTTGTGCTGCCAGACAGGTTCAAAACTAACCAGGGAGTGGAGATGTAGAGGAACATCAAAAACATAGGTGAACATGGACCTTGATCTTACTGCTTTTAATTTCATCTGGCCCAGGGTTGAGAGCTATTATCTGCTGATGGCTGTTTGAAATTGGTCATTATTGGTTTATGCCTTTTTCTTTACAGATGCAACCTTTTTGGCAGTCTCGTCAGACTGAACAAGTGAACGGACATGGAGGCAAAAGTTACCTGCCAGATGGCTTCACTAGAATAGTCATGATAGTCGTATCTAGAGGCAATGCAAGGGAAACGTCTCGGGGTCTTGCTCCCAGACTTCCTCTGTAGGCAGAGTATGCTTTAGTATCTTTTGCCATTGTTTGATAAACATTAAATTCACTTAATAAAACAGTAACCCTTTGAGATTAAAGAAAGAGAGAATCAAAGGCATGGCAAACTATCTGTTAATCTGTTAGAAAATTACCCTAGACTTAAGACTGACACATTATATTTTCATCTTGTTGTATATGAACTTGGCCCTCAAAGAGGCTAAAGAGGTTAAAGTATAAGGAGGACATAAGCCAGCAGTTGATTCATTTTCATATCAGGAAGTACCAATATAAGTAACTTCCTTTACAGAGTGCAGGGATAATATCAACCATGGCATATTAGAGCTATTATCTCACTACTACTTTCTGAGATGTCGTTATTGTTAATTCCCTTTTTCATCTGTGTTTTCACTGGAGAGCACGTTAATGGAAGCACATTTTGCACTAAAATGCATTTGGTTCTGGATTTTGGGCTACTTAGTAGAAATCAGCAGGGGAAGAAAAAAAACACTAAAAGAGATGGAGCCAACCAGAATATTAAGAAGTCTAAATGTTTCCCAGGGAGACATTTAAAAAATACCCCAAACTTAAATATTGTTCGTATTCATGGAATTCGTTTATTGAGAATTTATTTTTAGAGTAGACGATTTCAATGATCATCCACAGATCCAGAAGCCTACTTTTTCTCCTTGTTGGGCTCATTAACAAGGTTGATGTCACTGTATTTAATAAATGTCCTGTCAAATCAGACTAGCCCATTAAGCACCCATGGTCCAAACTCTCATCTTCCCTTGACTTCAAGGATAGTTGTACTGCAACTAGAGGGGCAGTATGTAAAGATGTAATTTTCAAAGTGATCCATTCAAAGCAACATCAGTAGTTTTCAGTGGTAAGGCAATAAAGCAGAAACTGTGATTGTAGCGATGATTTTGCAGAGGATGTTATACATACAGTACGCAAAAAACAGCACCAGAAGGAGCTTCATGTTTGAAAAAACCACCTCTGTAATATGAAAATAATATGTGATGCTGAATTATGGGGGGAAATGTAGGTCAAAAGAGAATTCATCAGGAAGGAAAATTGTGATGAAGGGATTTTTCAGTAGAAACTGATTACCAGTGATTAGACAAAAACAGTGGAGTGACTCCTGAATTATATGACTCAGGATGGAACATTTTGAGATCAGATATACTGAAGCAAAACTGGCCTAACTCTACCAAATTTAAGTCTTGCCATGAATTTACACAGCTATAACTGTGTCTTGACAAGGGCAATGGTTTCTTATTACATTACTTGGACTAGCTGTTAATTTGTGTGTCCTTTAAGGTGTTAATCAACTTGCTCATCTCAACTGATCCAAATCGACTCAGTTTTTACTTCTTGTATCAGTGTCTCCTCCTCCTGTCCCTTTCCCAGTTTTTACTTTTCCTAGCAGTGTCTCCTCCCATTGTCACTTTCCCCTCTATGTTGAAATCCTTGCTTTGTGAGTTCATTCATAGTGTAACAGGGCCCTGACTAAGACCCTGTTACTAAAGGAACAGGGGCAGCTGAAGACAATTACAATTGTAACCCACAGAGGACCAATGAGGCCCGGACCCAAAGGATAAAAGGGAGAGAAGGTGAAGGAGACACTGCCTTCAGGCACAAGAGGATGAGCTCAGGGTTAATCGAGACCCCAGGAGAGGAAAAGTGGAAGAGGATTCTGACCTGGGGTACCGGAGAGAGCCGTGAGGTTGGGACTCCAGAAGACAGGTCAGATACAAGACGGACAACTGCCTGGGTAACTGAGCTGCATTTTGGTGAGTGCAGGGAGAAGCAGAGCCACACAGCGGGCTGGATCCACATCTGGCATTAAGGATCGGGGAGGCTACGCCGATCCAAAAAGACAGCAGGGAGGGATGACCCCTTCCCAGACCCCTAAAGAGTCTGGGGAAGCCAGATCCCATCCCGAGTAGGGAGAGACACTGAGGGTCAAGAGGGCAAGCCCTGACCATGGGAGAGCTGTGGAGCCTGCACACCAGCTGCCGGACAAAGACTCAGGCAGTGGCTGTAATAATCCACTAATGAGATAATTAGCGGTGGATACCGGGAATTTGTGCTGTACTTACCGATTGTATTAGTGGGCACTAGTGCACACCCTTGGCTGCAGGGAAGCTATGGTGGTGTAGCCAGCCTGAGCAATAGCCTAGGATAAACTAGCCAGAGAGGAGTTTAATTTCCCCCTCCTTGTCCCACTGGGACTGAGCTGGGTCTGCCAGGTATTCCCCTCTCACTGCTGCAGCGGTGGGACCAAGTGTGGTCAAATGCCAACCAGCATGGCCTCCTGAGGTGGCAGGGCACGGAGAAGGGCTCTTTCCACAGTGTCTGGGGAGTGTGAGCTTCGTCCTGGTGGGGGGCTCTATGGGGTGGGTAGAGATGCACTGGACTGCATGTGTCAGCACCAGGGCTCAGAGGGGACCAGAGCCCTCCACGCTGCTGCCGCTATGGCCTGCAATTGTTTTCCTCATCCCTCAGTGTGGCCTTGCCTGCAAGGAAGGGGTTTGCACTCCCCAACAACATGACAGGGACTTCTGCCCCCATCACGGTAGCCCCCCCCCCCCCCACTGCTATGGCGGCCAGGTGGGGGAGGGGCCAGAGCCCAGCTGGCAAATCCCCTTAGGTGGGGGCACAGAAATAGGGGATATTTCCCCCCTGTGCCCCAGAGCACTGCAGCAGGGTCTGCCTGCCTTGACATTGCACTGCTTGCCCCAGGCACAGAGAGAGCAGCAGCAGCAGTGGCAAAGTCGCCTCCTTCCCCCTCATTGTGCTCTTTTGTAGAGTTCTTCCAACAATAGCGAAACATCAAGTAGGTTGTATCAGCAAAACTTGTCCTATCCAAAGGTGCATCTTATGGCAGACAGTATGAATCCTAGGGCAACGGTTGTGTGCTTTGCCAACAATAAAGCAATTTTCCCTATTTTTAGGTTGTGGAAAGGAACAAAGCTGAGATACCACTGTCACTTACCTTCCAAACCCAAATGAGAACAGTGGTCATAGAGTCACGGAGTCAGGAGAAGGAATGAAGGAATGGAGGGAGGGAGGAGAGTAGAGGAAAGAAAGATGAAGACAGAGAATTACCGAACAACCTTTAACTCCAGAGGAGTAATTACGATGTCATGGTGAAAAGATCCCTGGCCATTTCATAGATTTCATAGATTCATATATATTGTGCTAGAAGGGACCTCAGAAGATAGTTTCATAGTAGCCAGGGTCAGGAGGGACCTGAACAGATCATCTAGCCTGACCCCCTGCCACAGGCAGGAATGAATGCTGGGTTCACAAGACCCCAGACAGGTGATCATCCAACCTCCTCTTGAATTTGCCCAAGGTAGAGGCGAAGAGCACTTCCCAGATTATACCACCCTAACTGTAAAATATTGCCTTCTGATCTGTAACCTAAACCTATTGTCCATCAGCTCATTACCATTGTTCCTTGTCACCGCCGGTGATGCTGGGGAGAAAAGGGCTCTACCTATTTGCTGTTGATCTCTGTTGATGAGTTTGTAGGCAGCCACCAGGTCCCCCCTCAGCCTTCTCTGGGGGGGAGGTGTTTCTGCCCAGCCAGGGGCCCTGCTGTCCCTCAGTGGGAACCCTACCAATCAGACAAACACAAGAGAGAGGTTTAACAACCTGCGGGAGGGCTGTAGCCACTGAGGCAAGCCCTCTGCTGTGGGGTCGGTCCAGGCGCTCGGCTCAGGGGGAACGGCCGGCCATGCCGCAGGCTCCAGCGACTCCTCAGTGCTCCCACGCCAGGGACCATGTGCATCTTCTGCTTCCCTTGACTGGCCGTCGCCCTACCTGAGGTGCGGCAGGGGTGATGGCAATAGGATAGGGGGTTTGGAGAGACGGGACGGGCAATGAGATGATGGAGGTGAGGGACCCGCAGCCCATGGGCAACGGCCTTCCGGGCTTCTCTGCTGAGAGGGAGGCAGGGTGACCCCTCTCCATCCCAGGGGCCATGCAGGCAGGGAGCACCGAGGGTGCTGGCACGTCCGCATGTGCCCGCCCTCCCTCACCAGACCGCCCCATGGCTGCTTGCTCAGACCTCTTTGAACCTCTGCCCTGGCACCCCCGGCCTGCCCCGCCGAGCGGGATGAGGAGAGGGGCCAGAGTGCTAGGTACCTGGTAACCTGGGGGTGAGGGAAGCGGTTCTGAACTCCAGGTTGTCCCAACCCTCCCTTCTGGATGCTGCCTTGCCCCCCTCCCCCCTGCAGACGGGCAGGCGAGGAGCGGGCGCCAGAGGGGGACGTGGAGCCGAGCCCGGCTCCCTCCAGCCAGCTCCACAAACCCACGAGGGGGGAGAAGCATCCACCCAGAGGGCAGCAGCCAGCACTCAGTGCCATGGCCAGCACCTTCCCATCAGGTGGGGCCCGGGGTTTTTCTCAGGTCCCGGCTAGTTTCCCCGGAGGCAAACATGGCTGGGGCCACCCCAGACAGAGCCTTCAGGGACCCCACTGGTCACAGCACACCACGATAATTGACTTGCATCAACCACTACCCTCTGGGTCTGACCACAGAGCCAATTCCCCAGCCAGCGGATCATGGTGAAGCCGAGGATGCAGTTGGCCAGTTTTGCTAAGAGTTGATCATGGGATACCAGATTGAAGGCTTTTTTGAAGTCAAGATATATGACATCAATCACTTCTCCCTTGTCCAGGTGATAGGTCACCTGGTTGTAAAAGGAAATAAGACTGGTCAAGGAAGACCTACCCACAACAAACCCACATTAAATGTCCCCTCACAGTAATTCCAGTGAGAGAGTCAACTGTAGATGTGAGGGGTTTGTAGGCATGTGTACCTCAGTATGGGCTGGTGCTTAAAGGGCTTGAAAGGGGACCAGAAATCACCCTAGAGCAGTGGTTCTCAGACTTTTTGGACCGTATCATCCTTGCCAACCTTTCATGTTTCTTGGAGACCATAGTACAAATTTTTCGTTGAATTTATAATGGACAAGTGGATGAGGAGCGTTATGATCTCCAAACCAGTTGCAGACAAGGCAATATATTTCCAGGTCTCTGGAATATAATCCTGAACACCCCACAGATCTCTGGATCTGGAATCAGTTTTTATTACTGTGCATTTTGGTTCTTGCAACTGCTGTACTACTAATTGCCGGCTTTGTGCAAAGTTGTCTCAGATACGATGACTTCCCAGGCACCGTGCAGTCTGCCTGCAGAATCCTACAGACAGATATATGTGGCTGATAAAAAATGCATGCATCTGAGTTGCCATGGTGCTAACTATTTTAATTGTAACACTCCTGATACTTAATTTAACATACTTTTAAATCACATCAGGATGCTTAGGACCTGGCATAGACATTTTTATTACACTAAGAGTTAACAAATAACACATATGTTGTCATTTCTGCTTTCTGCTTTTCAAACTGATGCACATCTGGGCAATATCACAAGAACAGCAAAGATATATCACCTATTTGTTAAGGCAGGGAACACCTTTTACTCCACTTATATGAGACTCTTCATCATTTGTAAGCAGTATAGGGACTTCATGCACAGCTGAACAGTTCTCATTGCATCCAGTAGAGCACGATGTTGCACACAGTCCAGTTTATTCAAATACATCAATTTTTGTCTTTCATGAATGCTGCCAAACGTCACATTTTGATGTGTTTCAAAATTTGAAATGATTTCAAAGCCTCGCTCCCTGCTGCCAGCCAAGACACACTACAAAGTGAGCTAGCACTGTTATTGACATATCATTGATAGCAGACAGCTGTTGCGATTTTCCCCCCAAATGTTTTATGTCTTTATAATGAAACCAGTTTTTTCCTCTGACAATGACAATAAAAGTCAGTTACAGTATTGCTTCTTCATCTTTCCCCACTGTTTTTGAAGTGCTAAGTTGGACAAATATTTCCCTATCAGAAAATTGCTGAAATAAGTTGGGAACAGGACAAAATGGAATATTTAGTAAGTGCTTATATTTGAAGTGATATAAATTTCTCCTGCTAAATATTGGTTTTAAACAACAGAGGAATTTGGATCAGGCTGTCATTCTTTTGCTAATTCAAAGGAAATTAATTATAGAAACTAAATGGTCAGATCATTTCTTCTTCCACAGACAAAGTAGAAGAGAAATCCATCACATCTTTCATCTTCTCCCCCAGAGAAATAGAAAGAAGATGTTGTAACTGTCCCTATTCCATTGCCCCTGAATGAGCTCCTCTGGAGTGCTCTGCCCAGATAAAGCCCTAAAAAACTTCTTGGGTGTGCACTTAGTTTTACTTTCATACTTGGGAGAAAACCAATAGCCGTATTTGGTGTCAGGAAGGAATATCCCTGAAGGGATTTATTGCTAATTCCACTTCCACAGGTAGATCCAGGATTTTGAAAAAAAGCATGCAGATGGTGTGGTACATCGTAACAGCACATTTTTCCAGTTAAATAGAAAATAGAATTTTTTACCAGTATGATAGGGGGCTAGCTTTATATTATTCAGTTAATGGTCAAAGCAAAAACAAATAGAACTACTGGAATATGTGCTAGTTTGCTAGAATATATTTAACATTAAAGAATTGCAACAAATTAGGTGAAAAATAGTCAAAAGATATTGTATCATTAATCCTGTGGTCATTATAAATTTCCATTTCTCATTCATGTTCATAAAATAAAATCTGACCTTTGTGACCTTCTTGACAGTCTCTCCAACACTTGACAGTCAGTCATTTCTACACCTGAGTTATTATTACTCCACCTGAGTTAAGATTTTAGCCAAAGCTAAAAACAGTCTAAAGGGGTGGTGAAATAGAAGAAAGACATTACCAGGAATGGCTTCCAGACAGCAACATTGAGGAAGAAAGGATAGTGCGAATAGCGAAACATCAAGTAGGTTGTATCAGCAAAACTTGTCCTATCCAAAGGTGCATCTTATGGCAGACAGTATGAATCCTAGGGCAACGGTTGTGTGCTTTGCCAACAAACCTCAGGTCTTTGCTCATCCTTTTACCACAAGCATATAGTAAAATGGCTCTTGGCTCTGGCAGAAGTCAGTAGGAGTATAGCTGCCATGGCAGCTAGAAAGGTCAGATGACCTAGGGCCTTCACATTCAAAGTTTTGCCTTGAGTCGATCTCCAAAACAGTCAGGCCAGCTCTGCAAAAGAGTAAATCCCAATTCAGTGTTGGGATCATTCTGAAAAGAATGCCATTAGTTGATGTTTCCAGTTGTGTGTGTGTGCATGCGTGTGTGTGTTTCAGCAGTCAGGGTATGCTTGCTCATAAGTTGGGAAAATCTTAACACAAGGAAGTTTCTTAGAAGAGCTGTGGGTTGCAGTTTAGGAAATGGAAATCCCTAGGTAGTTCTTAGACATAAAAGGAAGCTCCACTGTAAAGAGGGTTCCAAAATGTAGAGATGGGGTAACCTATGCAAAAGGGCCTAATGTGTGAATCAAAATCTCACTTTCAAAAGTGACTTAGGAGACTATCTGCAAAGGTACTTAGGTGCCTAACTGCTAGCGAAATAGAACTGGGGCTACAAGGGCACTTATGCAATTCTACGGCAAATGCAGGCAAACCTCCAAACAGGTTTAGCTTTTGAATTCAGTCAGATTGCCCCCCATTACATGCACACAATTATGCTTGCTAAGTGATCAGCATTCCTTGTGATTATAAATACCTGTTTGAAAAAAAAAAACACATGAGAATGGTCCTCCACTGTTGAATATTAAGTATTTCTTGCTTCCAGTTGGACCACTAATAACACATATAGCAACCAGCACTCACATGAGTAATACCACACGAAAGTGATTCACGTATGCTGGAAGCTTCAAGCCAGATTCTGCTCAGCTCCAGTTTTAGATGCAGATTCGGATTCCTAAAGTGACTGAGCAAGTTTTGTCCATCCCTGACATATAGCACATGAGGTGAAATAACTAACCCCAAGCTGTGGGGTAAAGCAATCCTTCAGCACGCAGTAGGCACAAGTATATAAGCAGCAACACTACAAAATATAGCTACAAGAACCAAGCCAACAAGCTTGATTTCAATCCTGCTGCTTTCCAAATGCTTATTTATAACTGCATTCTTCCCCACAGTTTTTGAGTGCTGTCTGAAGATTAATGGCACCAGTCACATGATAGAGATAGGGATGTATTATGGTATGGAATGCATGGCTCAAAGAGGTAAGAGCAAAACTTTCAACAACATCTGCTAGTTCAGGCTTTCTTAAATTTTGTAGCCCAAGTGTTAAGGATCAATAAGTTCTTAAGTGTTAAAAACTGAAGTACCAAAATTACTGGTGATCTTTGAAAATGTGGTCATGCTCATGTAGGTTGTATATGAAAAAGCCAAAAGCATAGTTTGTTTCTCTTGGTCACAGTCTTATCTGAGATACATTGCCAAGAAAGCCCAAGGAAGGGAAGAATACAAGCAGGGAATAAAGTGATTGTGACCCATAGGATGAAAGTTCTGCATCCGGCCAGGATGTTTCGTAAGGCACACGAAGCTGCTTGTTACCTGTTTAATTTACATTTTCTTTTAAAATGCATACAGAATAGTGATAGCTAATAAGAGACAGGCGAAGTGAAGAGGGGCAGGAAAGGAAACAGAAGGACATGTATGAAGGCCCAAACTGAATCTATTTCATATTTTTTCTGAAAAGTCTGAATGCTCTTGGAGGAAAAAAATCCTTTTGCTGCTTCGTTCCATGACCAATAGTGATCTGCCACAATATGGCTGCACTCATTTCCTGGATTGCAGAGTTTTCCCCCTGTATCCTCTGTGTCTGAGCTGAAATATAAATTCTCCAAAGTAAGGATCTTGGGTACAATCCTAGAAGGTATCTAAGTATTTTAGAAGCCTAAGTCCCATTTTAGGAGCTTGTACTCAGGACGGGAGAGGGAAGATCCTGCCTTGAGCTGGGGGTTGGACTAGATGACCTCATGGGGATCCTTCCTGCCCTGTCTTTCTGTACTTTATAAGAAAAGAAGCACAAAATCTGAACCAAATCATCCTTGTTTTGCACTTTTTTGAACACTGGAAAGCTTTGATTTCTGCCATTGTTCAGTTGTCCCAATCATTATGCGTGCCCTTCCCCGTTCTAGGCTTTGACATCGATTCCCTGTTTCCAGATGTTTGATCTATTTTTTTGAAGCAATCCTGCCTGCAAATTGATATAGCTAAACGTTGTTTCCCAGCAACTGTACAATATATCAGACATGGCCATCATCTGCTCTTGCTGTCCTGTAATCTATTCTCATGCTATGCCATCTCAAGGCCTTACCAGCAGCTGTCTTTAGTATGGTAGGGTCATCCAGGTCAAAAGTGTTTATTCCAAAAAAATAACAAAAAACCTCAGTGAGCCCCCAAACCATTTTTCCAAACTATTTAAATGATACTCTAGTTTGACTGTGATTACTCTGCCTGACCTGACTGGCAGTAGAGAAAATCCAAAGGGAACTACTGCATTACAATCTGATAATTGCAACAAGAATTCACTTTGTTTTCATTTCCCCTTTTCTTGTTATAATTTGTATAACAAGAATGAATTTGGGGCCGTATGATTTCATTTGCTTTCCCTATCAAGCTCTGTAAGAATCAAAGGCTAGACTCTGGGCCAGAGAGTACAGCTCAGATCTGCACATGGAGGAACTCTCTATGCACCCTCTGATATGTTACAGAAGGCTCAAACACAGCCTTAGAAATAGCATTTCCTTTCTCTTGCCTGCTGTCCAGGTCTGAGGATCTGCATAATGACAAGTGTGAGGTGGGTGAGAGGCAGGCAGGGTGCTGTGTAACATCTTTCATAGAGCTCAGATTACAAATATCGTACCGCTAAAACAAAGTGACCGGAGAGGATGCAGGTTCATTTTTCCTGCTGAAAGCTGGAGAATGCATCCTCTGTACCTGGACATGGTTAAGAAGTGTTCCTAGGTAGCTCCCCTTCCTCCCTTACTGGTAGAGCAATAGATCTCCCCAATGGCTTTCTGAGCCATTTTCCTAGAGACTGCCCAACAAGCATCTCCCAGCTGTTGAAGTCCCATTGAAAACATCATTGGAAGTATGTTTCCAGGAAGTAGAAAACTGAGGCCTCAGGTTTGCATGGAGGCACCACACTTCAGACCAGATGTCTCTGGCTTCTAGGGGGCTGCTTATGTCATGGCAATAGAGTGTCCCATGGAGGAACAGTCAAATACACCCCACCAATTTTGCATGCAGTGAATCCATGGATATGACACTTCAATTCCTGGAAAGTCAAACTGAACGACATCTGAGGAGTTTTAATTTAATGCACAAGAAAGACTTTTAAAGCATTGGGAAATCTCACTTATGCAAGCAGACATGCAGTTACAATGTATGAAAGGGCAAAAATTGTGGCGTGTACATGAGCCCATAAAATTTATTGTCTAGCAAGGCAGCCTGTTCTACATATCAAGACTTTTTTTTAACAGAACGGCCTTTAACTTTCTTTCCCTGTTGTTTTTTTTGTTTTTCCCGGAAGGGGCAAACACATCCTCTAATCTCTCCTACGCCTGTGGATGTGAGAAGGGTCAGATTTTAAAAAGCAAATCTACATAGAAGGGTTTCAGGACACTGTTTTACCTTTACCCATTATCATCAGTGGTAATTAGGTGCTTGTGAAAAATCCCATTAGACATCTATCTGCATTAGTAGGCGTTTAAATACTTTCAGCATTCTGACCTGAGAACCAATGCTGAAATCATATTCTTCTGTCAGATTCACAGCTGCAAATGGATCCTAGACAAAGTTAATGATGGTCACCATAAAGGCACACCTTGCCCCTTAGCATAAATATTATTGGAATCTGGACCAGGCTTTCAGAAGTCAATATGTTGAAGCCATGGTGGATTTAGGAATAGCATTTCTCCCTTCATGCAGGGGATTGCACAGATGACTTTTGAAGCTTAGATTATCTTCTGGGATTAAGGATAACAAAAAGTCCTTCTTCAAGTATATAGGTAGCAAGAAGAAGTCTCGGGGTAACAGTGGACCCCTACGAGGCAGGGCAAGACAGGGCAGGGCTGGGCAGGGCAGTTGGTGACAGACGCGCAAGAGAAGGCAGAACTCTTCAACAAGTTCTTTGCCTCTGTGTTCCTGTCCACTGACAATAGGGGGCTCTTGGGTGATAGCATAGAGAGGCCCAGGAAGGATATGAGTCCCCTGACAGTTAGTTCAGACCTAGTTTAGAATTACCTGCAGGGCTTAGATGTATCCAAGTCGGCAGGCCCGGATTTGGCTGGTGTCATTGCAGAGTCATTGGCACGGCTGTTTGAGGACTCCTGGTGCTCGGGCCATGTCCCTGAGGACTGGAAAAGGGCCGATGTGGTCCCTATTTTCAAGAAGGGGAGGAAGGAAGGGCCTGGCAACTACTGGCCAGTCAGCCTCACTTCTATCCTGGGGAAGGTCTTTGAAAAAATTATCAAGGGCCACATTTGTGAGAGCCCTACAGGGGAAGTGAATTGAGGGGTAACCAGCATGGGTTCGTGCAAGGCCGATCTTGCCTGACTAACCTGGTCTCTTTCTGTGACCAGGTAACAAAGAGCTTAGATGGGAAGGAGGAAGTTTATGTCATCTTCTTGGACTCCAGAAGGCCTTTGACACAGTGTCCCACCCAACTCTCATGGGCAAGCTGAGGGGCTGCAGCATTGATGAATGCACAGTCACATGGGTGGCAAACTGGCTCCAGGGGCAAACCCAGAGGTGGTGGTGGATGGGTCGATGTTGACCTGGGAGGGTGTAGGCAGCAGAGTCCCCCAGGGCTCGGTCCTTGGGCCGGTGCTGTTCAACATCTTCATTAGGGACCTGGACAAGGGTGTGGAGAGCACCCTGTTCACGTTCGCTGATGACACCGAGCTGTGGGGTAAAGTGAATACACCGGCAGGCAGGGACTGCATCCAGGCAGACCTGGATAGGTTAGAGAAGTGGGCAGATCTGAACAGGATACAGTTCAACAAGGACAAGTGCAGGGTGCTGCACCTGGGGAGAAGGAACCAGCATTATGGTTATAGGTTAGGGCCTGTCCCTCTCAGCAGCACAGAGGCAGAGAGGGATCTTGCAGTCAGGATTGACTCCAGGATGAATATGAGTCGCCAATGCGACGAAGCAATAGGCAGAGCCAAATGCACCCTGTCCTGCATCAACAGGGGCATCACTAACAGGTCCACACAGGTCTTGCTCTCCCTCTGTGCGGTGCTGGTCAGGCCGCAGCTGGAGTACTGCATCTGGTTCTGGGCACCGCACTTCAAGAGGGACATGGAGAACCTGGAGAGGGTCCAGAGGAGGCCATGTGTATGGTTGGGGGCTTCCGTGCCCAGCCCTTGGAGGAGAGGCTGAGGGACCTGACTCTCTTCAGTCTCTGTAAGAGGAGGCTGAGGGGGGATCTTGTGGCTGCCTACAACCTTATCAGGGGCCAGCAGCATGGACTCGGGGAAAGTCTGTTCACCAGGGCCCCCCTTGGAGTCACCAGGAACAGTGGCCACAAGCTGAGGGAGGAGAGGTTTAGGTTGGATATTAGGAAGAACGACTTCACGGTAAGGGTGGCCAGAGCCTGGAATAGGCTTCCCAGAGAGGTGGTGCTCTCACCTTCCCTGGAAATCTTCAAGAGGAGACTGGATAGGCACCTGGCTGGGGTCTTATGACCCCTGCCACCCCCCAGTGCTCCTTCCTGCCCCTGGCTGGCAGGGGGTCGGACTCGATGATCTGTCCAGGTCCCTCCCAACTCATTGATTCTATGATTCTATGATAAGGAAATGGGGTATAAGGTGGAGGGTTGCTTCACTGCCCCTAGGAAAGGAAGAAAGTCATTATCCAAGTCCTCTTAAGTATTGCTTGAAAGTAAGATTTACTATTTTAAAATAAAAAACACATATAAAATAAAAGTCAGGTGCTAAACTATTGACTACAGTGCCCAGAAAGCCCTGCCCCACTCTGTCCTGTGAGCCTGGCTTCCTCCTCCTTTGACAATCGCTCTCAAGCAGGTGGTAAGAAGAGATTGCTTGAACCTTCCCTGGCTGCTGCTTCATTTTATCATGTGGTGTTTAATACCTCACAAGCAAATCCAGGTCTCCCATGAGGATTCTGGAGCACTAGGGATGTTGACTTTCACCTCTGTGGGGTAGTGAGGACAGGCCAGGAAGTAACAAAAGTTACAACGGAACCTGGATTAACATTTTCTGAAGTTGTCTGTCAGAAAATGCTGAATTGACCAAATCAAAATGTTCTTGGGCTTTATGTAGTCAAATGTTTCAAATGGGGGTGGAAAAAAAGATCCGACCATTCTGTTTCAAAAAGGCCAAAATGCTTTGTTTTGTTCTGTTGTAACTTCTTCATTTTTATTTGATCATTTCAGCTTTCCCTCCTCATCTTGAGAAGCCTCTTGCAAGACTGTCAAAGTATTTTTTCCTAAAATTCTACTCCACAAGGAATTTCAAAATTCAGACTTTTCCTTCTGAGCAGGACGGTGCACCCCAACCATGCTTCTCCATCTTTTCTTAACCCCTGGTCCACCTCCAGACAATGCACAGCCCCACCAACAGTCTTCCCCTCAGCTCCATCTGCTTGTCCACAGCCCATCTCCAGTCTCTCACCTCCCACCCTGCTGTTCCTTGTTCATCCACTTCCCTTGTCTCAAGCATTGCTAATTAGCCTATCGGCCTTGCTAAGTAGCCAATCTGATGAGTTCATTATATCCCTGTCTCTGACCTTGGTCTCCCCACAACACTTCTACAGTCTAGTAGTTGACAGCCAGGGTGCTACAGGTTCACCAAGAGGGCTACCCAGGCATCTTAGGGTAGCTACCTTAGCTCCGGACTTGGTGATTCAGGCTATGCTCTCTTTTACAAAGTTTGACCTACAGACACTTAGTAAAGATTTACTACATTTACACAGTTCTGTTTTACTAGCTCCATAACTGTGAGTAGTATCTCAGCGGAAGCTGCCGTTCTGCTGATACTTCCCAGTAGGAGCATCATTTTGCTGTTATATGGCAGGGGAGAGATTTCAGCTTCGATTTAAATGCATACTAAACCACTCTTAAACTAACCAATTAAAAAAATAAAGGAGAAGGAATGCCTGTCCTTCTCTTTGATCAACTCTACTGCTTTCCTGAATATTCAAAGTCAAGCTATTTCTCTCCACCTAATGTACATCATGCTGTTAGAACACTGAATTGCTAGCTGTTAAATTATCTTTTTTTTTTAAATTAAATTTAAAAATACTTCACTGTCCTCTATAGTAGGATGTGACAATGATAATGCATGTTATATAACCAACATCTGTTACTAGCAACACATCAGCATCCTGTTGCTATTTCTCTATTGAATAGCTCTTCCTGCAATCAGAAGTATCATCTGAATACAGGGTATGACATTTTTTTCCAGAGAGAAGGTTGCTGATAAAGAGGTTGTTGCTCTTACCAGGTGTTGCTGGAAACAGGTAGCAACTATTACGCTGCTTGTTCCTGTTAAGAGATATAAGGTTGCCAGTATGGCACCTGATAACTTATGCTTGATTTCATTTCTGTGTTTCAACATCATGAAAATAGCAGTTTGGGGTCTATACTGAAACCTCTTTGGATGTGATGGCATTAGTGTTATGTCTGGTTCAGACTGACGTACTGACTTTGATCATGGACCGGGGTCACTTTGTGTGAGGGGCTATATGAATGAAGAGCCAAAAGGCAGCCCTGGTCTCAAAGAAGTTATCATCTAAGAACTGGCATGTCATGCACAGTTTGGACAATTTGAAAAGATACAATGAAGGTACCTGTAAAAATAAGTGAAGATCTGATTCTGATGGGGAGCTCTGAATTTGCCCTTGCTCTTCTTCTCTACCAGCTCCTTACCAGCACCTTCTCTACCAGCACCTAAAAGTTGCTGTGCAACCTTTTATCCTATTGCATTTGCCAGCAGTATATCAGAGTATTTTTTCGTATGCAAATAATGCCACTATCCCGTAACGTTTCAATCTGATTAAATGAATCCAGTTCATTCTTAAGAACAACAGAAGTACCCAACATTTATGACTGATGGTATATTGCAAAATGCTTCATTGTACCTCCTAGATAACCAATCTGGAATCTGGGGAACTAGCACAACTAGAGGTGTTAGCAACATTAGGTGACCCATTGATTACACTGAATAATAAGGCATGGAAAGGAAGAGGGAAAACATTTGGAAGATTTTTTAGTGCTGGTAGAGAAAAAGAGCAAGGGCAAGGTGTTGGACAAACATAAAGTAACAGTTCTTCTCCTGAGAATAAGGGCCAGAACTTGACAGGACAAGGACTTGACAGGGACTCGATTCCTGGCTGGCATAGCTTGATAGAGGTCTTCTAACTTCAGTCGAATAAAGGGAATGAATCTGGGTTAGGGATCTAGCACAATCTTTGTACAACACAGAGGTGCATCAAACTTGACTTGCCTCAAACTGGTCTGGGGAGTTGGAGCACTTTCAATTAATGTCTGTACATCCCCTTACTGGATTTAGTTATAATAACTATACTATAAACTTCCATGGCACTTAAGCATAAGTATTGCCCTGAATTGTGCCTAATGGACAGGATGAGGTGATGTTTTTAGAGCGGAGTGGCCAAACTGTGGTACATTTATCCCTGGGGGTATGCAAGATATCTCTGGGGGAGGGCGGGTACTGGGGAAAAATTGTGTAATGGCAGATTTAATTTTCATTATAATATTAATCAGCATTTTAAAGGGTTAAACTATAAATCATATACTGGTAGGGGTACACAGGCAGTTGGTAAATTTGGAAAGGGATCTGCAATAGGAAACAATTTGGGGAACCTCTGTTTCAGAGCGTTGACTGAAGAGTCTGCTGGTTTTTGATAGCTTGTGGGTTCTTTGTTGCTGTAAGCCACTCTTTGAAACGGTAGAACATAAATCTCAGAAATACTACTGATAATATATAGCAGACAAATGTAGTTATGAATGGGATCAGGCAGGGAGGAATACAGAGGTAAGAGTAATATGAGCACTAGTGGTTTTGATTGGTTTTGCCCCATTTGATATAGTCCTTCTGTAGTCCAGAAGAGCACACATTAGTGAGTGAAGCTCCTAATGTAGCAAGTCATCCAAGACTGAATATTACCAAAATACCCGTTTTATTTTACATTTAATATAAAAAAAAAAATGTTGATGATACAAAGTAGATCAGGTTATGCTCAAACTCTGTGAAGTCATGCTGCTTCCCAGAAATGATCTGGGGAAATCTTCAGATTCCAGTGGGATATATCAAATTGGCATGTTGTGCAAAAGCTGATGCATGCTTGTAGACTCTGACGGCAGTAAAGTCCTCAAAGTACCCAAAATATGTACAGTATCCTGTCAAAATATTCACTTCTTGCCCTTTCAAAGATATAGAAAAACTTCAGCTGTCAGACTCTTTCTGTCTTAAGAGAAACTGGGTCAACACATACAAACAGACCTGCAGTACTTGAATTTACTTCCATAACTGGTCGCCTACATACTGTACAAATAAAATGAGAAGTAAACACACAGACCTGACTCAAATTATACAGTTCTTCCTGCATATGCATAAGGGCATGCTCTCAGCTAGAAAGCTTGTCAATTTTGAAGAGGTGAGTTAAAGCAGTTTCAGGAGGTAGGCTTGCTCTGGGGTCCCCAAGCCAATTTTTGGCAAGTAGATCCTTCCATTTTAAAAAAAATATATATATATATATATTTTTTTTTCTTTCCCTGACGGCTGTCTAAAAGACCCACACAAACACCAGGAGGGATGCTGACTAGCTGATTGTACAGGGGAAAATGGAAACCAGAATGTACACTAGGTCAAATGCTCAAAGTAAGCCAGAGAAGTGCAGAGAAAATATGTTTTCTTCCAACCTTTCTTATAGTAATTTGAAGTGTGACACATGGGGAGGGTGGTGTGGTAGCTCAGTCTGTAGACTTGGCCTCTAGAAATTGAATCCTGTTCCTTGGACTTGTGCATTGTTGGGCAAGTCGCTTAATCTCTCCAGGCAATGGACTTCCTTTCTCCCACCCCCCTTCCATATTGTCTTCTTGCAAACTCATCATGGCAGAGATTGTCCCTCATTAGACATATGCGCATAAACACAGAGCCGAGCAAGCAAAAGATCTCAAACTGCTCTTGAATAAATTTCAAGCGTCAGGTAAAAGGGTCCGAAAGGGGCCATTATATCCTCTAGGCTGGCCACTAGTTACCTCTGTAATCATCGTAATATCTTGTGCTTGATTAAACCACGCACTCCAGAAAGGCAGCCACAGTATTACCCTAAGGCCGTTTCTTTCCTAGGTAGTTTGCTCCCATGGTTAATGACCCATACTATTAGAAATAAAGCACACGTTTGTAATGTGACTTTTTGTAGCTTTTGTTTTGGCTTGCTCGGACTTTCAAGGTGTGATTGTCAAGTTGACCATGTTTCTCTCTCATCATATTTTTTTTCTTTTGCAATATTCAGGTAGTGAGGTTTTTTATACATCAGTATGTCCACAGGCCAAAATACTGACCTCACGTTCTGTCCATATATTCTTAGCCTTGTTTCTCATTTTTCATGCTTTTTAAATTAATCATGTTAATTTGTAAAAGTCAATTGATATAAAGGTAATGGGTTTTTGAGAAAGCTGTTAACAGTAATTTGCTTAATTAACAAATCATGTATAAAATCGTGCTCGCTATAAACACTGCTGTGGAGCAAATGCAATCCATTAAGATTCAAAGGGATGCGTCACGTTCTGCTCTGTCAAAAAGACTTAGCTGCTGATGAGTAGGTTTTCAAGACTGCGCACTGGTAGGAAGTGTCTTTCCATATGTCCATTAAAAGTCTTTGCTTTTTCTGCTGCTCCGGTGCTAGCCTGCCAGTTGCTGTCAAATCTACTGGTTTCCACTAACCTCCTATCCAGCCCTATGGGAATGCATCCTAAGCACAATTTATTGAACACCGTGACCTTTAAAAGGCTCTTAGCTTTCAGACTGCTGGGAGGAGGGACAAGACATGGAAAGCAAGGGAGCCAGGGCCAGTATTTATCACATGGCTGTAACCCTCAGACCATTGTAGCAAAATGTAAAGCAGATCTTTTATTGTGGCAGGCCATTAATGTTCCCATTTATTAAAAAAATGTAATGTGCCTATTCTTGTAATGCCCGGGGCCACACTGAGACAAGGGGAAACTCTGATGCTATTAGATATCAGAGATATATGCAAAGCCGGACACAGGTCCAGGCAAACTGGGAGGTCGTCCAGGGCCTGGATAGGAGAGCGCAAAAATGGTAATTTTAAAATTATTATTATCATTATCTCTGGTAAAGGGGGGCCCAATACTAAAAGTTCACCCAGAGCCACCAGGAATCTAGGTACGGTGCTGGATACATGTTTAGGTAGACTATGGAGGCAATGTCTGATAATCAAAAGACAGGAATACACTAATGATTTTTCATGCTATGGGCCATAAATTCAGCTGATTTAAACTGGCATTGGGCCACTGAAGTAAATTAAGCTATACTGCTTCACACTCCCTCGGCCAGGTACAGACATTACACTTTCACTGGTATAAATGATCGGAGACTGGCCTATACCTGTATCAGAACAGAAGTTTAGCATAAATAAACTGCTTTGAAAAAATGGTGGTACGTAGTCGGAGATTTGTGCCCCCACACCACCGAAGGGTGAATGCGTGCTCTGTTCACAACCAGTCTAAACTATGATGCTTAGAGAAAACTACATAACTTAGATAAATTCTGCCTCTGGCTTTTTCGAATATTTGTAACTACCCCTGGTGTCTGGCCCAAGCTTTCCATATTCATTTGGCATAGCAGCACATTTTGCCTTTGGCTCACAAGCATATCCTCTGATCACCTGGACACTATATCCAATATATCTGAACACACACTCCAGGCTTCTCCTTTTCCAAATTTAGCCCCCAAACTCTTACAAATAAAGTTTTGGGTCCATCCCTTTAGTAATGGATACATCATTCTTTTGTTTGAAAGCATTATTCTTCATGGCATATGTAATAAATTCAATCCATTAAGGCGGAGAAAAAAATAGAAGTGGCTTCCATTGGATTTACTGTAGAACTGCGTAAGTGGCATAATGAAACCAAAAGTCAAGGGAATTTGGTCTAGGTTTGTTCTTTGTCACCAGCTTGAATCTCTGCTCAGAGTCAGCAAAAGGTTTGGGAACAGTCCAGTGACTCTCAGTTGTAGCCCTTGATATCATTGGAGAAGAGCCACAAACAGCTGGGAGCAATACTTGAATTACAGCACGTGCTTTTAGCCAAATTCGGTCCTGACTGGCAGTGCATTGACATTAGCAAGATATAAGTAAAATGGAACGCATTTACTTTCGTTGTGGGGTTAGGGAGGAAGGTTCATTTTAGTAAAATAAACTTTAGCTAACACATAATTAGACATTATACACAAGAGAAGGCTGAGGGGGGTCTAATGGCCTGCTACAAACTAGTCAGGGGGGATCAGCAGGCATTGGGGGAGTCCCTGTTCCCCCGAGCACTGCCAGGAGTGACCAGGAATAACGGTCACAAGCTGGCAGAGGGTAGGTTTAGGGTAGATATCAGAAGGTGCGACTTCACGGTCGGAGCGGCTAGGATCTGGGACCAACTTCCAAGAGAAGTGGTGTAGGCTCCTACCCTGGGGGGCTTTAAGGGGAGGTTAGATGTACACCTTGCTGGGGTTGTTTGACCCCGGTACTCTTTCCTGCCATGGCAGGGAGTCGGACTAGATGATCTACTCAGGTCCCTAGAAACTATGAAACATTTCCTATAAATGCAGGTCCTAACAGACCCTTAGAGATTACTTAACAGTATGAAACATTATTTATAGGTCCCTTACCCTTGGGATGGCTGTTCCTTACATTTGGTTCCTTTCCACCTGTCCCCTATAACTGTGAAATATATATAACTGCATCACACTGCCATGTTCAGGTTTTGGGGTGACTTGTTCATTGTGCAAATGATAGCTCCTAAATGACTTTATTCATATATCTATATCTATACACATGTTTTGTTGCCTGGGCTTCAGTTAGGAAAACAGTAGGTTCCCTCACAATTATGGCAGCTAGAGGAGGCAATTTTGTGAATTCAAATGATTCATTAATAGAGATTTAGACTTGACTCTAATGTGGGGGGGATGTGTGCTGATTGGTATTGGATTCGTTTGTTTTATGGAGTAGCTGTCGTTTCCATTTTCTCTTAATTTACTCTTGCCAGCCACAACAGAAAGCCATTGGGGTACTGAAAAGGCCTTGCTTCACATCAGCATTGAGTTACCTGAGCTTCTGCTATTGATTGGGACCAGATTTATTACAGCCTTCCACCTTTCAAAGAATTAGTGATTGACAAAGCATCACTTACTACAAGAGAGACAAATTCTGTACGATCTACTAACAGACCCGTTGATGACCACAGCATTCATCAGCTCAGACCCTGTTGCCTGGGGGTTTAAAACATTGATCATGGTGGAAAGCAATGCGAGGGTAAAAGCTAAATTAGCCATGACATCACTACCCATAGGCTAGGTACATCAATGTGTGTCAGCTTTTAATAAAAGTATGTTTGGAGGGTCTTCCTTTTTTGTGCATGTTAGGTCAAAGCCACCGTTAATTTTGATTTTGTTGTGACTCTTGGATGCAAAACTTGGAGAGAAGTGGAGTGAGGAAGCTACTCGGGATCTGGAAAGGACAGATCCAATGAGCTAAAGTGGGCACAGGTGGACTGCACAGCTGTTTTCTGCCTGCTAGCCACCTGGCAAATGAGTTGGGTTGGCCAGTGGGGGAGTGGACTCACACTGGGGGAAAACTAGGCATTCCTGAATAGGAAGGGACCATTGCTTGTTAGACATGTATTGAAGAGAAATAGGGGCTTAGGAAAAAGTTCGTCTCAAGGAGTTCAGGATTTTTCCAGATTCTGTTCATTCTTAATCCTCTTTCTCATCTCCCAAAGGCTTGTTGGGTACAAAATTATCTTCTCAAACTTGTAGGCAGCCTTTAAAGGTTTAAAACACACACACGGACACACAAAATTTGGACGGGCAACTCTCTCCTCTCTCACGTGAGGATAAATCTAAAGTAACACCAGTGATTTTATAGTGAAATCAGATTGTGGGGAGTGAACGTGACACAGCAAATCTTCAGGTACCCGGCCATAAAGATATTCAATGAATTCCTTTAGAAAAGGCACGGAGACCAACACCTTACCCAGTGTGAATCAACACAACTTTATGACTTCAGTGGATCTGTGCTTATTTACACCAATTGCACATTTGGCCTCAGGATAAAATGAGAGTTAAAAATGCCCACATTTGAGGGGGAAAAAATGAATATCAACATGGGCTTCCACATGACAATTGCTACCACTGATTTCCGACCATGGTACCCATATGGTTAATGGCACAGTAAATTACAGTCCACACCACAAGCACTGCCTATATATTACCACACCGCGTTACTGACTCTGGAGCTCTGTTGACTTCTGTGTAACCCAATCATATCATTTCATACAGGGCCTCAGTAATTGTTTGGATGATGATTATAATTTGCTGCTGAACAATTCCAAGGGGAGCAGCGGAAGTCAACTTAAAACTTAGAAAAGAGACCAAAGAATAGACCACAGGAGACAATCCCTGTAACCTCTCATTGCGGATACACAGGTTCACATATAATAAGACCAGGAGGGACCTTTGCCTGACCTCGGAACTACTCTGGTTTAATTCTTGCTTGAAATATCATGTATTGTTAAGAAAATTACGTCTGATTCCAATTTAAAAATTGCCAGTGATGGAGAGTCAAACTCAGTCTTTGTTCCAACAGTGATTTATACTAAGGCCCAAAAATGTACATCTGATTCATACTCTCAATTTGTCAGGCTTCAATTTTCATCCATGGATCTTGTTATACATTTATCTGCTAGACTGAACAGCCTATTATCAGGTTTATTTTCCCCTGCACAGGTGTTTATAGACTGTGATCAAGTCACCTCTTAAATTCTCTGAATAAATGGAATTCCTTAAGCCTTTCCCTAGGAGACCTGTTTTCCAGTCCTTTAATCTTCCTGCATTTTTTCAGGGTCTAACTTGAACTATGAATGGCAGAATGGCACGTGGTTGCATTGATGCCAAATGAACCTATAATATCCTTCTCAAGATTTCTGTCTTTATACATGCCAGGGTCTCAAGAGTCCTTTTTGATTGCATTGTTCACTCATCTTCATAACCACTACGAATCTTTAGCAGAATCACTGATTCCTGGAAAAGTCTTCCATCCTGTAAGCATGGCTGATGTCCTTTGTTATTGGATGTATGGCTTTACATTGGCCCTGTTATAACTTGTTATGTGCTGGAATCCAGCTTACTCAGCGATTCAGTTCACATCGTGTGGATGACTTATACTCTTCTGCAGTTACCCAATCTTAGTATCATCTGCAAAACTTGTCATTAATGATGTTATGCTTTCTTCCAAGTTATTAGAATATTACACAGTGCTGAGCCAAGAACTGACGCCAGAGGAATCCCATGAAAAATGCATCCACTGGATGACAATCCCCTGTTACAGTTGAGACCGATTGGGTAAGTCAGCTTTTAATTCCATCTAATGTGCTCCACGATGGTTTTAGATTGGTCTAGTTTCTTCATGGAAATATTGCACAGCACCAAGTCAAATAAGCTTAGAGCCTATTGACAAAGTTAAAGTGTATTGAATCAACATTGATACCTTTAGCTAGCAAATTTGTAACGTTTTCGTCTCATATTTTTGTGAGAGACAGATCAAGCTATTCTGATCTAGAAAATATTCCATAAAGAGGACTCATTTTTGAAGTCCCAGACCATCGAGTGATTATAGGGCATTCAAATTTGATTTGGGGTGACTTTTTTATGACTGTAGGAAATGGAAAGCCAAAGAATGGGGTGGGCAGGAAATTAAAAGTCAACCCTTTTTGGTAACAATAAGAGTTATATCAATAAAAAAAAGAATATAGTTCATGGCCCAGCAATTGGGCTTTTTGAAACTTGGGTTCAAAACTCCTTTCTTCATCCCAGACCTCAGGTGTGACCTTGACAATATCCAATGCCTCAGTTCTTCATCCTTAAAATGGAGAAAAAATAACACTTTGGTTTCTCTCAAAGGTGTTGACTACATTAAAAGACTGTGGTACTGACAGCTATTTAAATGCTATGGATGAATAGAAGAAGTAAGAGTAGTAGTGTTAACGATATCAATGAACTTTACAGTTAATATGGAATGAAACGTCTCCGCTCTGATATATCCCGGCTGATTACATGTCATCTTCAATAGGAGTTCTCTGTTCTCGGCATCTTACAGGATCGGGACTGGATAGGCGTGCTTAAGATAATACAGAAAGTTTTATGTCCTGCTGTAAATGAAGGCAAAGATAAAACTCCTGCTGGCTTCAAGAGCACCAGGTCTGGGGCCCAAATTGGTGACAGACATGGTTTCCTGGCAAAGACTGGGCTTTTACCACTACCCCACGCCACTTCTCCTAACACCCCATCCAAATTTTGTTGAAGCCAGGGAAAAGAGTCTGAGTGACTTCAGTTCACATGCTGTGGATTGGGACTCTTTAGCTCAATCCATGGGGATAGTATTGCTTTTGTCTCCCATGCTAGCAGGATTAAACCTTTTCACATATATATGTGAACAGTCATAGAGTAAACCACGCATGCTTGGGGATCACCAGCCCTCATGAGAAGCCTCAGTGAAGTTAATGATATTGGCTACAGTTGGTTCACATGAGCAACATAAAAACTGTATAAAATAGCCCTTCTGATACCAACAGCTCTGATTCCCAGGAACTACTGAAAATGCAAACAACATTGGCCTATTTCCAACCTATGCACAGGATTCCCATTTTTTTTTAATGGTAACATCACAAAAAGTAGAAAAATCCTTCACAAAACCTGACAGCAGATGCATTTTTAAAGTTTTCTAGTGAAGAACACCATGTTAGCTTCCTACTATAAGTCACAGAGTTGTATAAATATGGTTGTTTATAATGATGCATGCCTTTTTTTTCCTTTTACATTTGATTCGGAGGGTTGTGTAAATGTACTCATGCAGTAATTTAGGCAACTGACCGTGGGATGAAGAACAAATAATGAATTCAGATTTGATAAATCCATTCCCGTGACAAATTATCTTTACTTCCCTCTCACTGTGATAACCCCAGTTAAACTTCTTACAATCGAAGTACTCTGAAGATAATCAAAAATATATATAACCAAATATCTTTTATTTTAAGATGCTAATGCTATTTAGAGATTCATTCTGTACCCCTTATCTAGCTAACACAGCCAGTGATGGCAGGACCGGGCCCAATCTTACCTTTGATAAGAATCAAGTAGATGCATGAAGGAAGTTAAACAGCTTCAAATGCAGTAAAATATCTACAATCAGTGACCTTTCACCTATTCTCCAGAGTAACAGTATTTAGGTTTAAAAGATTTATGAATCCATATATATAAACACCTCAGTAAGGGCTAGTTATTCAATATCTAGGAGCAAAATCTCAACTTATTCATTTTGTACAGTACAGTCCTCTGTCCAACCTAGGACTAGACAGTTATCTCAAAGTGAGTAAAGGCAGCAGGTATTTTTGTGTAGAGGCAGAGACAAATCCCAAATCTGTCTGCATTTCCCCTTGCTACACAGAAGAATGAGGTTGTGTCCCCCCTTGCTATGGTGCAACTTCTCTCCTGATAAGGTTAGGATTAGAGACTTGGCCCAGCCCAGAGGACTGGCACAGAGCCCCTGCATTTTGTGAGGAATGGGTCCTTGGCTCTACCTACTCCTTGCTACCAACCATCTATTTTGTGCCCACCTGAGGGAGTCAGAACAGATAAGAACATAAGAACGGACTATTTACTGGGTCAGACTATGGGTCCATCTTGCCCAGTATCCTGTATTGCACAGTGGTGGAGAGCTGGAACTTACCACCTGGCCTTTCTTCCCACCATCCAGTGTTGCTCCCCATGATCCGCATAAGAAGCAAACGGGAAGAAAGTTGTTCCCCACTGCTTCACATTTTGGTTCTTATATTTTTAAGGGTTGATAAACCAGTGGTATATGAGCCTCATGCTGCTAATCCAAGCTACCATATATCCTTCCTAGATTCTTCATTAAGACATCTATCATACTTGATTAATTTGTTAATTGGATGGAGTTGCCCTGTTTTATTACTCAACATTAACATGTCCTAAGTAGACTAAACATTTTACAAGCTAGGATCTAGCAGTAAGACTTTAAAGAGTCACGGTACCAGCTGAATTCTCCTCCTTCAGATCCTATAAAATTACTACAGTAGATGCAGTTACTTTCATGCAAATGAAAGAGGCGGGAAGCTGAACCTTAGGCAATTTAATATTTCCTTGATTGTACTTAATTTATAATTAATGAACTCCGATGAAACAAGACCTCACTACTACAACTACGGTCTGTAATTAACATGTTAGTACGTATTTGGGAAGAAAATTTGTTCCTCGGAGTATAAGAGCAGTACCATAGAACAGGCAACGGGAAATTTGCCTGACTTATCTAAGAAGTCAGAATCATGGTTGCTAAGAACTTCTCATCTGCCATTAACTACAGAGGGTGGCAAATATAGGGGTAATTTTAAATGATGGTTATGACTGCATTTGAGACTTGCTACTGGCTGCGGTGTTTTCTGTATTCTTTAAAGTGGTGAAGAACAATTTGTCCCTCTGAAAAAAAGCAAACCTTTTTCAATAGTCTTCTAACAGCTTACCTTTAAGGGTCATTAAGAATGAACACCTGAGCAAGGGATGCATTTGGTAGCTGTACTGGTCTGAGACAAAAAGAAATGCAAAACTCTAGAACTCTTTGTTCAGAGATGATACCTTTTATTAGATCAACTAACACATCCACAGATGCATCTTGAGCAGGTCCAGGGAGGTGATCCTCCCCCCTCTATGCGGCACTGGTCAGGCCGCAGCTGGAGTACTGCGTCCAGTTCTGGGTGCTGCACTTCAAGAGGGATGTGGACAACATGGAGAGGGTCCAGAGGAGGCCACTCGCATGGTCAGGGGGCAGAAAGGCAGGCCCTACGAGGAGAGGTGACGGGACCTGAACCTGTTCAGCTTCCACAAGAGAAGGCTGAGGGGGGATCTAGTGGCCTGTTATAAACTAGTCAGGGGGGACCAGCAGGCATTGGGGGAGTCCCTGTTCCCCCGAGCACTGCCAGGAGTGACCAGGAATAACGTTCACAAGCTGGCAGAGGGTAGATTTAGGCTAGATATCAGGAGGTGCTACTTCACAGCCAGGGTGGCTAGGATCTGGAACCAACTTCCAAGAGAAGTGGTGCAGGCTCCTACCCTGGGGGTCTTTAAGAGGAGGCTGGATGAACACCTTGCTGGGGTCGTTTAACCCCAGTACTCTTTCCTGCCATGGCAGAGGGTCAGACTAGATGATCGCTCAGGTCCCTTCTGACCCTAGAAACTATGAAACTATCAAAAAAGTTTGAAAAGATGGACATTTAACATTGGAAAGATTATGAAGGATCATATTTGTGGGAGTCCAGTGGGAAAAATAATGCTCCAGGACAACCAGCATGAATTCATAGCAGGTAGATCAGGCCTGACCAATCTGGTTTTGTGTTATGACAGGGTCACAAAGTGCTTAGATGCAGGAGTAGAGGTGGGTGTCATTTTCTTAGATTTTAGCAAAGCCCTTGATATGGCATCTCATCCTATTCATAAATAAATTAAGAGGTTGTGATAGATGTTTACATGGTCCAGTGGGTGGCACATTGACTTAGGAGTCACACCCAGAGCATGGTAGTAGACAGGTCGGTATTGACCTGGAAGGATGTGGGTAGTGGGGTCCCAGGGGGGTCGGTCCTTGACCTGTATTCTTGGACCTGGGTCTTGAAGAGAAGTCTGGATAGGCATCTGGCTGGGATTATCTGACCCCAGGACTCTTTCCTGCCCAGGCAGGGGGTTGGACTTGATGATCCGTTGAGGTCCCTTCCAACCCTAGCATATATGAATCTATGAGTCTGTAAGTGGTTTTATAGAAACGGTGTTGAAATGATTTCCTGAGGGTCCAGGAAATGTGTGTGAGGTAAGAGTGTTTGTGGGTGATATTTTTTAGTGGATTAACTACATGGTTGAGATAGATTTAGATGAACTTCTAGGTTTCATAGTACTATCCTTCAGGTCTAACACTCTTCAAACCACGCAAGTTGTCCAAAAAAAGATATCAGCCACAAAACTCTTACATCTCATTTCTTTCATTAACAACTTTCATTAGTCTGGTGTTCTCAACTGGGCTGTCTCTGTGTCCTGTGAGCCCCAGACTGCATGAAGGTGAAACAGGCGCTGTACTGCAGCATATTAAGTGGCTTTTGAGGCATTTGATTGAAATTTCAAAGTTATTTTAAGAGCTACCTTTTGTTCTCCATTCCTACTTGAACCTACAGGCTGTGACCATATAAACCTTCTGACCAATTCCATAAAGTTATGTAGTGGAAAGACCTCAAATGAGTTCCACTCAAAATGTGAAAAGCTCTTATTGTTATTGCCTATGCCAGTTGGCCTTTCAGGGATTAAAAAAAAGGAACTGATGAACATAAAAAGTATGATGAAATGTACAGAACATCTAGTTTGCTTTAATGTGTTAGTAAAACCCAGTTCCAGGGCCTGATCTTTATTCTATTTCCATCAGGATAAATGCAAAGTAGCTTCATTTAAATGAGCTGGAGTATTCCGGGTTAAAATATACAGACTGAGACAAACAATACACACATCTGCAGGCCTTTCCTGCCTCAGATTTCTATCCTTCCTGGCCATAATTCCTTAAGCCTTGGTCAGAAACTACTAAGGAGCCCAGCATCCCTCCTCTTTTCCCTTCCATACTGCTATGGCTTCTTCTTCTCAGACCCTTTCCTCTGTAGTCCCTCTATAGTTTAGACTTGAGGACACATCCACACATGCAAACACATGTGCTTGCAGCAGCTCAGATAGAAGCAGTATAAATTTGAGCTGGGGCTTTTTGCCTCACCGCACATGCCCAGACATGCACTTTGGTGTGGGGCAAATTGTGCCACTTGGGGCAAAATAACCCTGTCTGATTCCTCCTGGATCTGCAGCCAGGGGGAGCTAGAGCCCAGGGCCAGCACCTGTATTCCTTGCCCCCTCTACCCACTGCAGCAGCCTGGCAGTGGGGGCTGCCGCCTGGCTGTGACCTCCTGTGCACCTGCCAGACCCAGATGGGGACTGTAGAGACAGCAGAGGCATCTGCCCCTCTCAGCCAGCTGCCAGTAGACTGTGGCTGCAAAATTAGCCTTTGTGCATCACTACTGCTATGCATGCCCCCTGTCCAGCCATCTGTGCAGCTATCGCCCAGAAGATATTCCAGCTGTGGTGGTCTGCTTTCAACTGTCAAAGCATGTCCCCTGCCTGGGCATCGGGGGCAGCCATAAGGGGCCTGGGGGAGTGGGAGTGGGTGGGGGCTGGGGCTGTGGTGGTCTGCTTTCAACTGTCAAAGCATGTCCCCTGCCTGGGCATCGGGGGCAGCCATAAGGGGCCTGGGGGAGTGGGAGTGGGTGGGGGCTGGGGCTGAGTAGGGCAGCAATCCAGGGGGTTGGGGGAGTGGGTGGGGCCACCCCCCCATGCTCCCCTCCTCCAGCCCCCTCCCTATTACCTGGCAGGAGCCTGGGTCCAGGTCCCTGCAGCTTGCACCAGGGTGAGGGCCAGCCATAAAGATGCTCTGGCTGGCTATGAGAGCCTTTCTGTGGAGGACTGAATCTCTGGTTGCCTCAGGCCATGGTCCCGAACCTGCTTTTTTGCCCTCCAGTTTGTTTGTTTTTTGACACCTGGATAACCAGGGGTCTAATTCTGTGCCCCACACTGCAAATGTGGGAAACGTTTTTTTATACCCGCATGTGCCTCTTGCAGCATCTCAAAGGGCTTTGATCGCATTGTCTCTCAGAGGTGCTTTGAGATGCTGCAAGAGACATGTGTGTGCTCATGTGGATGCGCCCTGAGAGACTGGTCTTCTTTGGCACCGTTGTCCTGGTGTATGCCATTTGAATGGAGTTTAATAGCATAGCCATATCCCAAGTTCAGAAATATCTTCTGTCATCTTATGTAAATGTATTCTCAACATAGAGGCAGAATACAGTGAAGAAAATATCAACCCTTGTATCCTAAATGTAGTGTGCAATGCAATAGTTACATATAGACAGCCCCAGCATAGCTTAATTATTAAGCTATGGATAGAAATAGTTTTCAAAACATCACTGGTTTATGTCAAAGTGACATGTGTCAAAGTTAATGCTTTTCTTGGTTTAAAAAAACAGATTTTGATATTTTAAGCAATAATAAATTTAATTCAGGGTCTGAATTTTACTGATAAAAAAAGGAATTATTTTCTTTCCTAAAAATGGATAGTCATTAAAAACATTAATGAATATTTAATTCCTGAAATTTCTCTTTGAGTTTACTGTAAAAAAAAGTATAGAAGACAAATTCTCAGGGAAATAATTTTAAAAAGATAAATCGAGTACATAAAGTACATATATATTAATTTATATCTCTCACAGCTTTTACCTTATTTTTTTTCAGTTCCTTCACTGCTGAATTTACCTTTTTCCCTTTGGATACACCAGCCAGTAGAAAAAAATCTTGTTCAAGGTGGCAGGTGAAAGCAACTTGTATTTAGTGATTTTTATTTCCTTTTATTAAATGTCCATAATGCATAATAGTAACTTTAGCTTCAATCTAGCATCCCTCTGGCTGGAGCCACCTACTTCTGTTCACACATTTCCCATATCACCAGAGCTCTATACCTATAAAGTTCTGTGAGTTTTACCCATCGTTGTCCACATTCATGAAAGCTCAATGCAAATTATGCATTGCACAGTGATGAGAAAAATAAATTGATTTTTCTTCTTGGCTTGAAATCCATATTTCTAGATTTCCCTGTGGTAGTCAGTGAGCACAGATTTGGGAGTAGATTTGGAAAACTAAGTTGTAGGGTTTAGTTTCTGGAACTGGGAAGCACATACACATGTTGTCCAAAATGATACATGTAGATACTCAGGAGGAAAAGAAATACTCAACTCTTATGAATGACAGGAGATTTGAGTAAATAGAAGAAAAAATCTAGAGGGCCAACAGTATGCCTTCTGAAATCAATGGAGCAAACCAAATTAGACTGACTGAGGGTTTGACCCAGTGTTTATATCTAAGTTGATAACACCTGACGTATGTTGTTGTGTTGTGTTAAAATGGGTAACACAATGCACACGTGAAATCTAGCCCTGATTTTGTTTCCACCTGGAGCTTGAAATATAATGAACATTTTGGAATCCACTCTCAGGAAGCTAACAATAGTTCAATTGTGTGATTTTGGTGTAAAGATGCATGTAGGAAAACTTTTACAAATTCCCTTGACAACATATGGGAGAAGCATCCCAGGACTGAAAGACTGTAGGGTGCTAAAGCAGTGAAATACTAATTATTGATTCAATTCAAAAGCTTTTCATCTTCAGATGACCATTTATCAAAGATTTTGGCTATTAATGTACTGTTCTACAGAGAGGAAAAGAAGATGGGGTGTGAAGGGATGAGGTGACTCAAAATATAAACCATGAACCCCTTCTGGCAGAATGAAGACAAAGGTTCAGCCCAACCACGATGGATATAATTCACAAGCTGGAGAGTTTGGAATGGATGTTGAATAGGGCATCAGACCCCAGACAAAGCAAAAAGTTAAGAGAAAACAACAAAAGAGATTATCCTTTCTTCAATACACCATGCATCTGTGGACACCCTGTGGATGGCCTTTTACTCCATGCCTTCATTCACATGACCTATTATGTAGGGTTCCTACTCTGGTCATAGGCAAGGGTCCATTAATAACTTTAGCTTGTTGCAAAATACATGGGGAACCTTAAAGATTTCTGTCTGTCTCTTCATCTTTCCTTTAACTTGAAACTCCAAAGACTAGAGGCTGTCCCTTCATGGATGTCTGAAAACCCTCCACGTTGCTGGGTTGTTGGTTGTAGCCATGTTGGTCTAAGAACATAGACAGGCAAAGTTCTTTGGGTAGATGTGATCTCTTTTATTAGACCAACTAATTTGGTTTACACAGCAAAGTTGGTCTACTAAAAGAGATCACATCTACCCAAAGCACCTTGCCTGGAAACCCTCCAGCACCCTGCGGCCACTCTCATTACCACCCTGGTAATCAGGGTTTCCCTTAGGGTCAAGTGAAAGAGATGGGGACCTGGGCTCCATACTGCGTGGGGCTCCACACAATGGGGATAAAAAAACCCTTGAAAATCCATTTTTTTAAAGAATCAGGTACAACATTGTACATTTAGTTATGTTGTTAAAATGCCAGGGTACACATGTAAGCGCACGTTATTATTTCATAAGTGTAGATTGTAGGTGTGTTGGTCTAAGGACACAGGCAGACAAGGTTCTTTGGGTAAATCCAATACCTTTTATTAGACCAAAAATGTTTTCCAACTATTTAGTTGCTCGAATAAAAGACATTGGATTTACCCAAAGAACCTTGTTTGCATTATTATTTCATGGTGTTTCTTTGCAACTGTAATAAATCACTAGGCTGCCAATTATCTTGTGTTGCAGGGAACCCATATTTACTTCTGCCCTGGGTCTTGCCATTTTTAAGGCTGTCCCCAGTGATGTTTATGATGCATACCAGGCTAGGAGGTACCTGATTAAAACACTGCACACCACAAAACAAGTTACCAGGGATTCAGAACCAGAAAAACGGACCCCGTGCTTGTGCTTATCTTAGTTTTGCATCTAGCTTTGGTAGCCCTAAATAGTTTTAAAAAATGCCAATCAGCCTGAAAAGCAGGCTAAAAATCTGTGTGATTATAGGAAATCCTTCACCTTGTTTTCATCTAGCATCACTCAAAATGCTGTTTACATGAAATTCGATGTCTGGGATAGAGCATGCTAAATGGAGCCTTATAACTAGGGAACTGGAAACTTCAAAGCTAAATGGATTTCCAAAGGTTTTAAGAACAGTTGAACAAGGGGAAAAAAAAGAAAAAGAAAAAAAAACCCTTTTCATATGGGAGAAGCAACACACCTAGTTTTTACTGCAAAGAGCAAAAGGCCATAGGCATTTGATTCAGAGGATTTATTTATATTGAATTTTAAAATGGTCTGAAGGGACACAGGGTTAAGCCATCAATTATGCACCTGTAAACGAAGAACCTGTGGCAACAGAAGCATAAAATTGTATGCTTCAGAAATGACTGTTGAGAGGCATTTAGGAGTTCAAGGTTAGCTTCCTTCCTTGAGCTCTTATGGATTCTGTAAAAGTGCACACCACTGTACAAAGCAAACTATTAGTCCAAGAAACAAGTCTAAAAAGGGAAAGAAGCACCCAAAATTGTGGTTTGCTCGGCATCCTAAGAGAACAGGCTCAGGCTGAATGCAGTGGAAGCAAAGGACGAACAAAAACTTTTGCCAATTGAGCCTACAGTTGCAGTAACTGCAATTCAAGCACACATTCATTAAGGTGATGGCAGTCAGACTGCTTATGTCCCCCCTCTCCATCAGCCACTACATTACCTATCAGCAGCACAACAAATCATGGAGAGACTTCAGTGCAAATGGGGTATGCCTGGAGTGGAACTGAAAACTTGGTATACTGGCAAGAATACATAAAAAACAGTAAGTGTGTGTGTATGTGTGTGTAATGTAAAAGGTTTGGAGCTGATGCAAGGTCCCCGGTTCCACTTGCCGCCGGGCTCTGACCTCCCCACCCGCACTTCTGGGCTCACTGGGTCCTGTCCCATCATCTAAGCCTGCCACGACTGGCTGTTATAGGTTCGTAGGGAGGCTGCCCCAAGAGGCAGATGTAAGTTTTGGGGCAGGTCCTTGTCTGAACTCAGGTCCTCCAGGCCTCAGCATCCTTTTACTCCACTGCACCAGGACCCTAGGTTCTCAGGCCCTAGCTCCAGCTCAGCCCTCTGCCACTCGGCACCTTGGCACACCCCCTTTGTGGGCATGGGGTTTCCACTCCTCCCAGTCTTTGCTGCCAGATATTTCTGACATGCCACAGTCCTCTGTTTTGAAATGGGTTTGGGCTACTGCCTGCATGCAACACCCCAGGGCTCCTGCCCTGAGGAGTGCTATAACCTGGGTGCTTCTGCTGCACCCCAGCGGCCTCCAATCCACCCCTTATGGCCAGCCCGGTCCTAGGCTTCAAACATAAATCAGAAGTATGAGCATCCACTCCCACACATAGGGCTTGTCAAACACAAGCTTTCCTGCTGGGGTTAATTATCACCTGGGGGTAGCACAAATGCAGAAGGTTCAAAGTACTCATCTCTTGTCCCTCACAGCACAGAGCTCTCCTGCCCTTCTGTGGTACATAGTCCTTTCCTCCAGGCAGTCTGGACTGGCAGCTCCTATATCCAGATTGCCTTTCTGGGCCAAGCCCCAGGTTTTGGAGCCTCTCCCTAACACTCTACTCCTGCCCCAGACCTGCCAGTCACTGCCTACACCCGTGGCAGGTCACCATCTTATTTACGTCCCTTTGGGCTCATCTATACTTCTCCACACGGGGACGTTGCTACGGTGCCGTGCTTTACTATTTCCTTCTGGAAGTACTAAAGCATGGCACCATCTGGGCGGTTACTGCACTGTGCATGCAGCGCACCGTTGGATTTTGCCCCAAAGTCGCTATATCAGCATGCTATTACCGGGGAGCATGCTGCTACAATGATATAGGTGGTGATCACGTGTAGACTCCCATGACTACGACAGTGACGTGGCGTGTTGTATGGTGATGGAGTGCATCACTACATCACTGTAAGGTGACATGTAGACGTGCCCTTTTTATCATTAAATCTTTTAATGGGCTGGTCGACAGGCCGTGGACCCCCTCCCTGCCCTCAGTGGTGGAGCAGAGACCCCACTGCAGTGTGAGAGAGAGAGACAAACACACAGAGCATGCACCGATGTAAATGCCCTTTCCGGAGGCCCATCCTAAAATCAGAAGTATGCTCTGGGCAGCGATACATAAAACCTAAGCCCAACCCGCAAAAAACCTTGTGGAGTCTCCAATTCTCCACAGCCGGTGTTTGTTTTCACTCTCACCTGAGGCTGCACACAATGAGATTAACTACAGGACATCTTTCCCCCCTTGTCTGTTTTCTGAGCACCACTGTAAATTTAACCTGAGTAGATGTTGTTCTTCCAGTGTCTAAACACTGTGGCCGCTGGGGGGGACTTAGGTTATTTGCAGCCAGGTCCCAAAAAAGAGAGAGGTGTTTAAATTAGGACTTGAAGAGCAGTCAAGTGCCTAAATCCACCTGAAAAGGTGCCACTCACCTGCTGCCTAATCCTAGAGGGACCTGAGCTCTCCAAACACCCCTGTCCTTCAACTTCATTCCCTCAGGTGCCTGCTCAGGCTTAGAAGCATCTCAGTCCTGACGGGACTGAGACGCTTGACAGCTCGCTCATGCCTAAGCCCTGTTGGGATCTGGGAACTAGGCATTCCCCTCCCACCAAAATCCCCTGAGGGACTCAACCCAGAGCCATTTGAATAGCAGCAGCCACAACTTTCTTTTAAAAGGCAGCAGATTGGGCATGGTGCATCCCATATTAAATAGCTTTGTACTTAAGCAATAGCAACCGCATGTACACCCAGCATGAGAGCACCTAGAACGAGGGAGAAATGAGTTCAGTTCCCTCCTCTTTGCCTGATAGGACTCAGCTGCTGTTTCCCTGGAGCATGAACCTTACCACCAGGCTGGGCACAAGTTCAGCTCCTTCTGTTTAAGCAGTAGTATTGTGCAGAAAGTAACTGGAGGATCACTGGGTCAGAGGTGGGCAGTACAAGAATGAGCATAACTTTACAGTCCAGTGACTAGGGGTACTCATTTAGACCCTGCTGCAAGGACTTCTTCTTCATTTTACATTAAACCGTTATTGGATAAAAATACAAATGCATACCACGTGGGACTCTTGATACGTGGAATAGCATGTATGAGCCAGTTCCTCAAATGATTAAAGTGTATTTAGCTCCACCTGGGCTACTGCTCATGCTGGGTGTACATGTGGTTGCTATTGCTTCAGTACAAAGCATGCATAGTTTTTATTCACTTACTGCTATCCAAAATGATCATTACATAGAACAGGAATAAAGGCTCAGGAGAGGCATATTCACAAGGCAGCCCTGTGGTAGTGAGAGCTATTGTTTCCCCTCATTTATGCTGGCCAGGTCCTTTTTTCTGTGCTAGTCATATGCCACATCTACAGGTGTGGCAGACTGCACAGTTGTTACTGCAGTCATTTAGTACTTGCAATAACTGGTGTTACTGCATAGTACCATCACCACATGTTTTTTTTTTTCTGATGCTACTGCGCAGTAGCTCATTATTACTGTGCAGTAGCATCTCATGCATCTAGCATCTGGCAATACTACTGCGTGGTAGCAATGAGCTACGACATAGTTGCTACTTGTGTAGATGCGCCCACTGTAGTTCATTCAAAGGAAGCAGGACCATGGCAATTACTCCTGCTGAGGATCTGGTCCTAGGAGTATTTAAGAATTACATATGCGTGGTTGATCAACGCAGCCCCAGAGAAGATGCAAAGGGAAAATCTCTCTTTATGCCCCTTTTACTCCATTCCACCTTGGCTGTGAGGGACAGAAAGTACTTGGAATAGAACCAAAAGTGTGGTTTAAAAAATGTGTCCATAATCTTCAGAAAACAAACTCCTCCGGACACCATATCTTCTTTCTCTCAGGTTTAAATGTCTGTAACGTGGGACATTTAAGGAAAAAAGAACAAATACTGCAACTGGGACCTACGACAAAATCCACTGAAATTATCATCTGACTTTGAATCAGGGCCTGGGAAAGCATGTGCAAAACACTTAGATAGGGCAGTACGAGGCCAGAACCAGTCTGGGCATCAAGAACGTGACTTTGAGTACTCAAGCAGGAAGACAAATAACTAGTCAAGTTGAGGAGGGGAAGTCAGCATGACTGCAACATCTATCGGTCAGGAATTGTGTATGCTGGGTTACTAAAGGTCACTGGATTATCAACTCTTACCATATTCACCTTTGCTTGTCAAGAGTCATTCAAGCACAAAACTGGAAGGGTCCTGAGGGATTATCAATCCCAGACTTGTCCTATCACAGGCCACAGTCATATTAGCCATTTTCATGAGCTATTCAAGCTGATTAAGGGGTTGTCTTCCTTACACTCCTAGTGCTATTGGTGACATTTGCTATTAAGCCCCACCAACCTCTTCATACGCCTTCCTGCCAAACATGGAAATGTAGCCATTAAATGATGCCTGCTCCAGTTGCACCTGCCGATTTGGGTTTGGTGTGGGGTCCCTCAAGGCTCTGTCCTGGGACCCATCCTGTTCAACATCTTCATTAATGATGTGGACATTGGAGTCAGGAGTGGACTGGCCAAGTTCACCAATGACACCAAACTTTGGGGCAACGCATCCACGTCAGAAGATAGGCGGGTGATCCAGGCTGACCTGGACAAGCTCAGCAAATGGGCAGACGAGAACCTGATGGTGTTTAACACTGAAAAATGCAAGGTTCTCCACCTTGGGAGGAAAACCTGCAGCACCCTTATAGGCTCGGCAGTGCTACGTTGGTTAGCACTACAGAAGAAAGAGACTTGGGGGTCATCGTTGACCACAAGATGAACATGAGCCTGCAATGTGATGCTGCAGCTAGAAAAGCAACCAAAACTCTGGCTTGCATCCATAGGTGCTTCTCGAGCAAATCCCGGGACGTCATTCTCCCCTTGTACTCGGCCTTGGTGAGGCCGCAGCTGGAGTACTGCGTCCAGTTTTGGGCTCCACAATTCAAAAAGGATGTGGAGAAGCTTGAGAGAGTCCAGAGGAGAGCCACGCGCATGATCAGAGGTCAGGAAAACAGATCTTACGATGACAGGCTGAGAGCCATGGGGCTCTTTAGCCTGGAAAAGCGCAGGCTCAGGGGTGATCTGATGGCCACCTATAAGTTTATTGGGGTGACCACCAGGATCTGGGGGAACGTCTGTTCACCAGAGCGCCCCAAGGGATGACAAGGTCGAACGGTCACAAACTCCTGCAAGACCATTTCAGGCTGGACATAAGGAAGAATTTCTTTACTGTCCGAGCCCCCAAGGTCTGGAACAGTCTGCCAGCGGAGGTGGTTCAAGCACCTACATTGAACACCTTCAAGAGCAAATTGGATGCTTATCTTGCCGGGATCCTCCGACCCCAGCTGACTTCCTGCCCTTTGGGCAGGGGGCTGGACTCGATGATCTCCCGAGGTCCCTTCCAACCCTGATGTCTATGAAATCTATGAAATGGGGATATCTGGCATGCACTCAAGAGTTTGCTTCCCGGAGAGCAGTGGAGACAGATGTCATATCTTTCTAAAGTGACAGCCAAAACATGCATTGGATAGATTGGCTTAAAAGCACAGTCAATGCTCAGTTTGGTTCAATTTAGGCTGAAGCTTTAGGCACAAGAGCAGCACAGTTGATGGAAACAATACACCCATCCTGTACACTGGTTAGTAGTTCTTTGAGTTATGCCTACATCATAACTTTTAATAACTATAGGAGACTTGCCCCAGGTAAAGAAAATGATTCCTTTGAGAAACACCAAGGGGAATTAAAGGAGCATAAGTTCAAAACAAATGAACATTTTCCCCTGGTTGATGGATTTTTTTTTTAACCTGTAAAGAATCTGTGGAGTGTAGAAGCCACAGAAATTTTAATTGAAATCAATAGGCTTGAATTTTTAGCCACAGTGCTTAACCTGAAACTCAGTGACGTCAATGAGAGACTTTCCACAGATGCCAGCGGGCTTTGATTCATATCCGTGCTGCTTAAAGTGATGACTTGTCTTTTCAGATCCAGTCACTGCAAACATTTGTAAATGTACTACAGTTTTCTTACACAAGCCTCTTGGAAGACCGTACATCCAGTGAAATATTATGTTACATACACTGGAGAGAGTAGCAAGAACAGAGCATAAGACATCTAATTAGAAGCGGGTAGGAAATTATGTTTCCCTGCAAAAATGTTTGATGAAAAATATTATTTTTATTCAAAATGTTCTTTGATTTGTTTTTTAGTTTCTAATTTAAACCTAAAATATGTTCATGTTGCTGTAAAGGCATTTTTCACTGAACAAGAATTACATTACAAATCAATTCACAGGTCTGTCCCTCTAGTTTACTATTTATGTTTTTACAGCATTATCAAAGTGTTTATACACCCTAGCCATGAATCAGGACCACATACATTTAGGCATTGTACAAATACAGCAAAAACACATTCTCTGTCCCCAAGAGCTTATATTCCAAGACATAGTAACAGAGTGTACAGACGGGCATATTGGTCAGTGGGATAGGCAGAGGTCCCAGTTTGACCATCGTTAAGGGGTTTTTGTTGTTGACATCACAGCAAAGACGAGTTTTAAGGAGGGATTTTGCAGGATGATAGCAAAGCGACTCTTCCAGAGTTTCTTATAGGATTTGGTCTTGTCCCTTAGAAATGGGAGCAATAACACTATGTAGAGAGGATGGGATTTGGTGCTTTTTTTTGCAACAACTATTTGCTAATATTATTCCCTTTTTCATAAAAAAAATAGAAAATTCAAATAATTCAAGTATCTCTTGTATCACACAGTCGTGTTAATTAATTACAGAGAGGATTAATAATGATTAATTGCAAGGAGGCCTAATTAATTAGCACAAGTGCGGTTTTTCTCTGGAAAGTGCTACTGAAGTGCCAGGTATCATCAACACCATTATCCAGCCTGGTATTTGTGACACCTAAACCCATGCCTCGTTATAAGTTACAAAGCTGCGTTGTGAGCACATGTAGCTATAACAAACTGTGTGTGCATAAGTCTTGTTGCCGGAGGGAAAGTAAAAATTTATTTGACACTGTCTGCAGAGGAGCTGAGTTGGCTGGCTGAATAAAGCAGAAATGATCATCATTGTCAAGGCAAGGTCTAGAAGAGTTGACAAAATGTAGATCTCTTCTATATGGATGAAGTTTTCCTGCTCACCGTAGGCTTCATAACCTTTTAGTAAGTATTGAACTAATTTTTTTTCTGCGAAATAATATGTATTGTCGGGGGGGGAGGGGCGGGGAGTAACTGTACAAAAAAGGAAATAACTATGGTTTTCAGGCTGAAATATTATAGTAGCGTATCCTGTGGGTTGTAGTCCAGGTGAATCAAGCTCCTATTTTTTATAGGACAAGTTCCCTCCCCCTCCCCCATCACACATCATAGTCTGCCATCTTGTCAAGGGATAGAGGTGCATCTTGGGAAATAAAAGCTGACTCTGATTTTTCTCATACTCAGACCCATGTTTTTCATAGCCATTTGCTCAGACACCACAGCAGAGGATGAACTCTAATGCCCCAAACCTCAAAGATACTTAGATATCTATTTCATTAGAAACCCAGGTCAACCTACAGACACCACAGCCATCCTCAAAACTGATTCTCATATACTGCTTAACCCTTTAAGTGACTTGGTGTCCTCAGGTAGGCATGCACAAAGCCATCTAAGCAATGACCCCATCTTCACTCAAGCCAAAGAACCACAGTACAATTCTCAAGGTAGCGAGGTCTGTATCTGTTAATACGTCATATATCCTAACAAGTTGGGTTTCTCTTTAGATATAGAAGACCTGATGTCAAGGCTAAGTACAGACAATCAACAAGCCCAATGCTGAAAAGATTCAATTTTCACTGGTTAATCTAAGTTGGGTAGATTGAGCCAATAAGCAAGTGAACAGACCTTCACATTTGATTGCAGAAATGCAGCCACCTCCCTGCAGTGGCGCAGGCCAGAAGCCATGGGGAGCATGCCTCGCTACTTGATTGCAGCAGACAGCTTGGGCCAAGGCTCGCCTACTCATGCTGTTATGCGAGGTTTACAGGGGAGGTGCAAAGCATCCTGGGATGCTGGGGGACTGTGAGTTAACTTGAATCTGGAAGGGCTCTAGGACAGAAGTTCAATAAACCTATTTCACCTAAATCAGTGAAGTCTGATACTATATCCATCCAGGTTTATCTTAAACTGGTTTCAGCCATTTTGAAAGTGGTTTATGTGCACTGAACTTCTGTTGTGTTACAGATTTGAACCAGTTTCTGATTACTTCTGCTGGTTTATGTTTAATTTTTGTCCCTAGCCCAAGTCTCTACTCTGAACAAGGCCAGCAGGGGTCTAAATCATTATGTCCCAGGACTCATGTGCACATACTACCCTTGAGACACTTGGCTATTCTGCAGTGGTGCTGTTCCACTGTTTTTTCTTTAATAGGAAAACTATACTTCAACACCTAACTTCAAAAGAAGATTCATAGGTGATCCTATGCCAAATCAGGTTGCCTATCTGGCCACAAATAGGTGCCTATCTCTGGCCAGATCAGATAAGCCCAGCCCTTTCCTCATACATTTTACTCTTGGTTCTTCCCCACATATATAACCCCAGGTTGAGGAATGCACAAGGTGGCAGGTGGTTTAGTGATTGGGCACTGCCATGTCTAAATGCCTTTTTGGACCTGGAGCTAGTTTGAATACATCATAAAAACGATGTGCCTTTTTAGATCATCCTCAGAAAGACTCACTGAATCATTTTTCCCCAGCAGCACATCTAATTCATTCAAGTGCAACTGCTTCTTTTTTTTTAATATTAATGCAATTACTAAATGTAAATTAGAACAGAATGTTAACAGATGAAGAAATATTAACTTAACTCTAACTCTTTGTTCTCCCACAATCGCTTCTTTAAGCCTATTATCATCAGGATTAATCAGGCTATTATAGGGATGCTCAGAGGAACAAATCTGATTTTTATAAATATTTGAATTTCCATTTTACTTCCTTTGGAGAGATCTGAAATGCAGATAAGTCAAGGTTTAAATGTGGATAACTGCAGCTTGCTTCAAGGACCACACCCTCCCTGGAAAATATGATTTCTTGGAAATGCATACATCATCCTACCAACGAGCATAAAGATAGCTCAGTTGCAGCCCTTAGTTCTATTTCTAAGCCAAAAAGCTGCTGAAGCAGGTCCTTATTTCAAAAGGAAGCAGTGAGGATACAAACAGACAGGATGGAGAAACTGAGACAGCTTCAACAAATGGAAATTTGGATCATTGTTTGCAATTTTGCTGCTCGTTTGTTTTCTCTTCTTCCTCACCTTTGTTGGCTAGAAAATGATATTTAGAATTTGCTTTTGGAAATTGGCTTATAGGTTATATATATATATAACCTATGTATATGTATTAGAATAATGGTTATACCAGCAAGGGTTAACTGATTTTTAAAAGCCTGGGTCTCATACACAGGTTTCCCAGCCTTCAGAAGCAGACAGGGTATCTAACCCATGCAGGAAAACAGCAAGGCCACATATCTGGGGTAACTGAAAACATCCAAACTTTATTTTCATAATAGAGATAGGCCTGGCTCCAGGGCTTCAGGGCTACACTGCCTGCTTGCAAAAAACTTTAAGCTTTCTGGTTTTGAGGGAACAGACCAAATTAGGAGGACACCAGTAAAGCCCCAAATTAGGATGTGGGCATGTGATAGGTTTATGAAAGTGGGGTTTTGGCTGACAACACACGACGAGGACTGTGTGATGACCAAAGGAAGACCAATTAACAATGCTCGGGGTGAAGAATCATCAAGAGTCACCAGAGAAGAAAGAATACAAAAGGAAGAGTTTTCCAAAATGGGGGGGGGGGCAGTTGGCAGCAACCCCGACCTCCAAGGTTGCTGATGTCATACTCTCAAGCAAAGAACCTCAAGGTCACATTTATGTACCAGCCGGCCAGACTACTCACCTGCGTATATTCTGGGCGCTGGGAAATTTGGGTAAGGTATGTTGTACTTGCTTTGCCTGCATTGCTTTTATTTCCTATCACTGCATAGCGATAAAATTGGCCTATTATCAACTGGCCTGGGTTGTGGTTGATCTGAAGGCTGTGCTTGCCCAGAGCAAAAGTACTGGGGCTGGGCTGTGAGTCCAGCATCAACAACCCTGTAAGTAGAAAATATTTTTTTCTGCTTATGTGGCATGCAAGGCTTCCTTAACGAATAGATAGTAAAAACCTGTAGAAGGAATATAAAGATACAACTCCTCCTCATTTTTTTTTTTTTTAACAGAAGTAAAGTCTGACATTTTCTGCAAAAATTCAGCCATCTCTGGAGAGGAATTTCTCTTTGTAGGAGTGGGACATGGCTTCCAAAAGCTTGTCAGGCACAATTTAAGGTACTGGCTTTGACCTATAAAGCCCCAAAAGGGCTGGGCCCTATATACCTAAGGGACCACCTCCTCTCTTATCATCCATCATGATCCCTATGGTCAGCTGAGAGCATTGCCATCTGAACACCAAATTCATTTGGTGAAAGCACATAGGAGGTTGTTCCCAGTGGTTGCTCCTCTGCTCTGCAACAACTTCCTCCATGAGCCTGAACCCGACGTCTTCTGGAAGCAAGAGAAGACCTTTTATTGGACAGACATTTAGTGGAGGTGGAGAGAGGGGAGGAGGTAGAGGAGGAGTGTTAAGTTTGGAGCATTGTTTGTGGAGTTGTTGGAGTTTGTTATTCTATTTTAATAGTTTATCTGTTTCTATAATTTATCTTGTTCTATATTGCAAGCCGTTTCTGAGGAAGATGATACAGGTAATTGAGGAGGAGGATATGGGCAACTGTTGACCCGATGGATCATGGTAAATGCATAAGAAGTCTAGTTAAGTGCCTCATGCATCTGCTTGTGGCTGACAAGCCCAATTTGAGAGTGACAGAGCTTGTTACAAGTTTCACAAACCCATGTGTGTCTGAATATGAGTCCAAGTTTACAGCACGCTGCTTCTTTCTTTATTGCTTTGCTTCCATCCTCTGGATCAAAGCTGCTTCATGTTGGGCTGCACCCAAACACATCATTTTTGCACATGCTGTGATATACCACCATAGAAGGCAACCCCACTTTCTAAAGAGTCTTGAATCTCACCGTAGAAAATATTCTTAGAGATATTCTCCTGACATGGCCAAGCCATTGCAATTTCCTCTTCTTGACAGTAGTTTCTAAGTGTGTCAGAGCTATATGCTCTAGTACCTCTGTGTTTGGTATTCCACCTTCCCACTTTATTTTCAAGATGTTGTGCAAGCATCTCATGTGGAAGCTGCTCATTTTCCTGATGTGCCTAGCATATTTAATCCACATTTTTGAACCATAAAGCAAGAATGACAGCATGCAAGTCTCGTAGATTCACATCTTCACCTTACCTGATAGTTTGTTGTTATCCTATGCACGTTTCTGTAATAGCCCCAAATTCTTGGCTGCTTTTCCAGTTCTGTTAGTCAGTTCAGCCTGAAGGTCAAGATTCTGCGGATCAAGAGCCGAAGTAGCAAAAGCTATCAATGACTCCAAGAGATTTCCTTGCCAGAGAGATGTCAGGCACAGGTTCTTTCACTCCTTGGTACATGACCGTTTTCTTTTTGAGACTAATTGTCCACCCAAAGCTTTTGCATGATGCAGAAAATCCTCCCAAGAGATTTTGCAGGGAATATTCACTGTGGGCAACCAAGGCCACATCATCCTCAAACAGGAACCAGCTCTTTCATTTTGGTTTTCACTCTAAACTATGTGATGTTGAACAAGCCTCCGTCTAGTCTGGTTGAAAGATAAATGGCATCACTGCAGTTCTTCAATGCATGAAGAAGCAGGAATGAAAAGTAGATGCTAAAGAGCATGGGGGCTAAGACACATCCCTGTTGATGTCTTAGCTGACTTCTGGTAAGACTCTTCCACCTAGAGATGACATCAGTCTGGGGAGCATAATGCGAGTGACAACTTTTCCGACAATGCTCAACACGGAGATGCCGCTATAGCTGTCACAGTCGTTTCTATCCCCCTTGTTTTTGTATAATTTTACAAACCGAGCATCCTTGAAATCTTGCGGCACTGCTTCCTTTTTCCGACGGAGCAGTATAATTTCATGAAGCTTTGGAAGCAATTTGCCATTGGCATATTTGTAGCTTTCAGCAGGCAAGCAATCGTTGCCAGCTGCCTTGTTCCCAGGAATCGATTTAATGGCTTTCTGCAAATCTTCTAATTGCTCATTGTCCAAATCCATCATAACTTCAAGCTGTGGTAATCCTTCAAGCTCTATGTATTCAATTCCGTTCTCACTGGAGTAGAGCGCTCCATAGTGTTCAATCCAATGCTTGAGTTATTTTTGTTGATCAATGATGCCATTTCCATTTAAGTCTTTCAGCAGGGCTGTTTTCTTCTCCACCGGACCAACTGCTCATTTGATGCTTTCATACATTTGACGACTATCCCCTGCATCAGCAGCTTTCTGATTATCACCACAGAGTTTATTTATTAGATTTTATAGCAATCTAATAAATAAATAAATAAATACATGAATAAATAAAACGAACAACTACCTCAAGTGGCGGACACAGAATAGAGTGATGTCCCATCAGTAAGAAAGTCTCTTCTTTAGTTTCTCTCCCATCAGGGTGTGGGTTTGCTTTTCCATTTCCACCATGATCTTCATCATAGACAAGGGGTGGGCGGGAGGGGGAAAAAAAAACCCTCTTAAGTATTGTTAAGCCACAAAGCATGGTGGCTAGTGAAAGCCAGCCAGGAAGAAAGTGGAGTTACAGAACTGCTCTTAGCTATCCTGAAAGATGCTTCGGGAGCTGGAGACATTCAGTGTTTTATTAGGAATCAGTGATGCCACTGGCAGCAAGAACTGTAAGAAAGGGGCATTTATTCAACCTAGAATCAAGTGCTCCAAGGCTGGAAAGCCTGTGTTTGTCTGGTAGCCACCTGGCCCCAGGTTAAATACTTCAGCCATTGGTGAGACCCTAAATAAAAGGTCCTTCCTGAAACCCGTTCTCTTTTTTACAGTTCCAGTAGTAATTTAACATTCATAGCTGAGAGGAGGTGGTTAGGCTCTTGAAGGATTTTGCCCTCAAAAGTCTGAATTGTTCAGCAGCAGCTTTCTAGTATTGTTCTCTAATTATTAGAGAGATTTTTATGTAATGCAATTTATAACATGCTGATGCTTTAATAAGCCACATGCAAATAAGCATCTGAATTTTGGTAATCATCTGATTAGATCCACTTGAAAATAAGTGTGTTTTAAAGCTTCTTAAAAACCCTTTATGAATAAAAAATAAGCTCCTAACAAGTCCAATTTTAGGAACATAAATCCGTTTTTGATAAAGTTAATGGCAAAACTCTCATTATTGATTGCGACGGGCACAGGATCAAATCACATATTTTACATTGATTCCAAAAAAGCAGAGGAAGATAAGGCACGTAAATAGTGTCTGAATCCCAGATCACTAGGTTGGTTTGGGCCCATGTGATACACTATTCCGAAATGTTGATTAAAGTCTCATCCAGAGGTGTGATGAGCCAGCTGTTTTCCATTTCTCATAGTATTGTCCATTTAAAATCACGCAGAAAATGAAAAGGACAAGAAGGTGCTAAATATATTAGTAATTTATGGTGCCATTTACATAAGTTATGGAGAATCTTATTTTTGTCTACCCAACACATCCGCAAAGCTATTTAATATAAGATAGAGCATTATAGTATTCTAGTCAACTTTGCATCCTTACCCAGTGGGTCCGTCTACATGAGATGCTTACTGCGCATTAACCTAATAACACTGTGCAGTAGCATGGCAGTTAAAAACCGTGCTAATAACCTACTGCACAGTGCTATTAGGATAATGAACAGTAAATGTTATGGAATAACTTGATGCTGATGCTATTGTGCAGTAACTCTACTAACTGCACACTTAGTTTGTACTTTATTAAGCAAGTCCTAAACTAAATGTGCAGTGATTAGGGTGCATTAATGAAAGTGTAGATGAGCCCTGCATGTATGTGAAGGTAGTTAATTGGTTTTATCTCTGAGAATAAGCTGCCTTCTCTAACCGTGTTTGTGCTTAGGAAACTTTGTAAAGTGGCATATGCTTTCATTAGATTGCAACCTTTCACTACGAATAAAATGTACATGTTCGGCCTCCAGTTGCTCTAGAGAATGCATTATTATCTTCTGAGAGCTGCAAAAAACAGGAATTTTCTTGGGCATGAGACAGTGCCTTGCAACTTAGGAAGAACTAAGCTTCCCTAAGTTTGCTGACAAAGCTGGTAAAAGGGGTAGTATCAATATTTGGTGCTTGAGCCTGACTTGGCCATTTGAATAAACTATGTATAATACTGTTTCTGTCTCTCAGTGTGATCACTTATGCAAATAATTGATGCAGTTTAAACTATGCATAGCCAATTGCATGTTTTACAACCCAATATATACAACTTAAAGTGTGCAGGGAGCAATTTTGGAGGATTCAGACTTAACAGTTGTTTTACATGAGCATTTCTGTCCCAATTCTTGTACTCTACCCATCACCATAGTGTCTCAATGTATTTTTTTTTGAACCAGTGAAGCTTAAGAGTGTGAATGATTGTGGAAAATAAATTTAAGACAATTACAAAATGTAGTGGGGAATCAAAATCAGCTTTCAAGTTCAGACAAAAGTTCATAATAACTTCCTTAGTTTATTTCATGTCATGTGGCAGACAAAAATTCTCCACTGAAGAATAAGCCTGGGTTAACACATCTGAACCCCCTTGGATGGACTAATATCCCAAGGAACCATACTAAGAGAAAATCATACTAAGAGAAAACCACAACCAGGCTGTTGGCAAAGCCCAGTGAACAGGTATATAGGTATATTCATATTCTGAATACTTGAAAAATGTTACTGAGTATGGAAACTAAATAATTTCCTATCCAAAAGTGAGTTTTCACCTGAATATGAAAATGCCTATGAGAAGATAGCTTGGGCAGAAATTTCTATCTGGAAATCAATCGGAAACTTGTCTGTCATTTGATGAAATTAATCTCTCATACTCTTCCAAATCATTGTGGTTGCTAAGACCCAAGCAGGGACTGCAAAGCATCATGGAACATCTAGCCTCGTAGGAAACAAGGGCCAATATGGAAGAATAAGCAACCCAGGCATAAGGAACTTTGAACCACCAGAATGGGTCAGGTGATATTAGGATGAAATTTCTCACCAGGAGGGTAGTAAAACACTGGAACAGGTTACCCAGACAGGTGGTGGGATCTCCATCCTTGGAGGTTTTCATAGTTTCATAGTTAGTAGGGTCAGAACGGACCTGAGCAGATCATCAAGTCCGACCCCCTGCCATGGCAGGAAAGAGTACTGGGGTCAAACGACCCCAGCAAGGTGATTGTCCAGCCTTGTCTTAAAGACCCCAGGGTAGGAGCCAGCACCACTTCGCTTCGAAGTTGGTTCCACATCCTAGCCGCCCTGACAGTTAAGTCGCGCCTCCTGATGTGTAATCTGAATTACACTCTGCCAGCTTGTGACCGTTATTTCTAGTCACCCCTGGTAGTGCTCGGGGGAACAGGGACTCCCCCAATGCCTGTTGGTCCCCCCGACTAGTTTATAACAGGCCACTAGATCCCCCCTCAGCCTTCTCTTGTGGAGACTGAACAGGTTCAGGTCCCGTAGCCTCTCCTCGTAGGTCCTGCCCCACTGCCCCTGACCATGCGAGTGGCTTCCTCTGGACCCTCTCCATGCTGTCAACATCCCTCTTGAAGTGTGGCGCCTTGAACTGGATGCAGTACTCCAACTGTGGCCTGACCAGTGCCACATAGAGTGGGAGGATCACCTCCTTGGGCCTGCTCGAGATGCATCTGTGGATGCATGACAAGGTGCGGTCGGCCTTCCTGACTGCATCCCCACACTGCCGGCCCATGTTCATCTTGGCATCAGTGATGGCTCCAAGATCCTTTTCTGCCTCTGCACTGACGAGAAGGGAGTTCCCCAGCCTGTAGGTATGGCGCTGGTTCTTCCTCCCCAGTTGCAACACCTTGCACTTGTCGGTGTTGAATCCCATCCGATTCTCATCCGCCCACCCCTGTATCCTGTCTAGGTCCAACTGTAGCCTATTCCTTCCTTGTAACATGCCCACATCCCCCCATATCTTAGGATCATCAGCAAATTTGAACAGGGTGCTTTTTACCGCCACGTCCAAGTCACTGATGAAGATGTGGAACAGTGCGGGCCCTAGGACTGAGCCCTGGGGGATCCCACTGCCCACATCTTTCCAGGTCAAATATGACCCGTCCACCACCACTCTCTGGGTGTGGCCCTCCAGCCAGTTGGCGACCCGTTTGACTGTGTGGATGTTGACACCACAGTCCCCCAGTTTTTTAATGAGAATGGGATGAGGGACAGTGTTGAAGGCCTTCCTAAAGTCCAGAAAGACTATGTCCACTGTTTTAGAATGCCACTAGACAAAGCCTTGGCTGGGATGATCTAGTTGGGGCTGGTCCTGCTTAGAGCAGGGGGTTGGACTAGATGTGACCTCCTGAGGTCCCTTCCAACCCTTGTTTTCTATGATTCTATGATTCTAGGTAGGTGCAAAAATGAACATCGGCATGAATATGACATCCTTTTTCAAATACATCGGAAGTAAGAAGAAGGCACTGGGTAACCTGGGGCCTCTACAGGATAGGCTTGGCAATCTGGTGATTGTGGCAAATGAAAAAGCTGACCTCTTTAATGAATTCTTTGTCTCCATATTCCTGAACAAGGACTGGGACATTTCCCCAACTGGAATTGCGGATGGACCCAGGGGAGGCACCACCATACCTAGGACCTAGTTAGGGAAATTTTGGAGGGGCTGGATATATTTAAATCAGTATGTCCAGATGCTTTTCACCTGAGGGTGCTTAAGGAATTGATGGGGGTCATAGCAGGGCCCCTGGCATGGCTCTATGAGCGCTCATGGGGCACTGGCCAGGTACCAGAGGATTGGAAAAGGGCCAATGTGGTCCACGTTTACAAAAAGGGGAGAAAGGAGGACCTTGACAATTATAGGCCAATCAGTCATACCTCGGTCATTGGGAAGACTTTTCAGAAAATTATCAAGGAGCACATCTTCAAGGACCCAGCAGGGGAAGAGATGCTCAGGGCAAGCAACATGGGTTCATTGAGGGCAGGTCCTGCCTGACAAACCTGGTTTCTTTTTATGATCAGGTCACAAAGTCCCTGGATGAGGGTGTCGGGGTGGATGTCATCTTCCTGGACTTTAAGAAGACCTTTGACATGGTTTCCTACCACATTATCTTAAAAAAAACTTGGTGACCACAGCATTATGCCTACATAGTCAGATGGGTGGCAAACTTGATAGATGGTTGCACCCAGAGAGTGGTGATGGATGGTTCATTTTTGACCTGGAGGGATGTGGGCAATGGAGTCCCCCAGGGCTTGGTCCTGGGGCCTGTGCTATTGAACATCTTTATCAGCAATCTGGATGCGGGTGTGGAAAGCACACTGTGCAAACTTGCTGACAACACCAAGAGGTGGGGTGAGGTGGGCACTCTGGTGGGGAGGGATAGAATCCAGCTAGATCTAGATAGGTTACAGGGGTGAGCAGATGAGAATAGGATGGAATTCAATGCAGACAAGTGCGAAATGCTAAATCTAGGGAGAAGGAACCAGCAACATACCTATAGGCTGGGAAACACCCCTCTTCTCAACGTGGTAGCAGAAAGGGATCTTGGAGTCATTGTTGACTCCAGGATGGACATGAGCTGCCAATGCGAGGAAGCTGTCAGGAAGGCTAACCACACCTTGTCGTGCATCTACAGATACAACATAAGCAGGTCCAGGAGGGTGATCCTTCCCTTCTATCCGGTGTTGGTCAAGCCACAGTTGAAGTCGTGCGTCCAGTTCTGGGCGTCGCACTTCAAGAGGGATTGAGACGGTCCAGAGGAGGGCCACTTGTGTGGTCAAGGGGCAGTGAGACAGATCCTATGAGGAGAGGCTAAAGGGCCTGAACCTATTCAGCCTTCACAAGAGAAGGTGGAGAGGGGATCTGGTGGCCATTTACAAACTCACCAGGGGGGACCAGTGGAAATTGGTGGAGGCTCTGTTCCCCCGGACACCACCTGGGGTTACTAGGAATAACGGCCACAAATTGTTAGAGAAAAGGTTCAGGTTGGACATCAGGAGACATTACTTTCTAGTTAGCCAGGCTCTGGAATGGGCTCCCAAGGGAGGTGGTACTCTCTCCTACCTTGGGGGTCTTCAAGAAGAGGCTGGACAGATATTCAGCTGGGGTGATATGACCACGGCACCCGTTCCTGCCTGGGGTTGGACCTGATGATCTGTTTAGGTCCCTTCCGACTTTAAGCACTATGAAACTATGAACAAATGAAGCAAATTATTTGCCACTTCCAAATTCAGAATTTTGATTCTCTGAAAATATGGATGCTTTGACGTTTGCCCTGTTTTGGGATGAATACAAATGTCATAGTTCTTTGAAGGATGGAAATACCCTTTACTGTTTGCTTTGCTGTTGAGTGACATTTTATGTAGGTGCGCCAAATGGCTAGGACTTATTTCAAGGGGATAGTAGCACTGTTATTTTTTTTCTCTCCCCCATTCAGTGTCCTATGAGAAATAGTTTGCTAGAACACAGGATTATTTAGGGTCACTATTTATGTTTTATATTCTCCATCCAAAAATAGCAGTTCAAATTTAAGTGACTCAGTCTGTTTCTCTCCATAAATTCAATTTAAACTAGATACATTAAGAGCTATGAAATATCTACTAGGCTACCAGGGAGTTTCATTTGAGTGTGAAGAAGCCATTGAGTTTAATCCTGTATAGACCACACTCTTGGGGTTTCTCAAGTAGCAAAATATTTAAAACACAGTGATAAGGAACAGTGCACAGATCTTTAAAAATACTTAAAGTGTGACTAACAAGTAACAAACATCATCAAGCTGGTATCTTTCCTGGCACATAGTTTGATAAGTTTCTGTCTCCATGGCACTAGGCAAGGTACGTTTTAGCTTCAAGCATACCCTTTTGCAAGCCTTTTGCAATGTAAAGAGGGAGAGAAAACTGTGTCTGTGTGCAGGTGACTTCAGCTGTCTCTTGCCTCTGGTAGACAGATACCTGTTTAACTTATTCCTTGAAATTTTGGAGGTCACAGCCATGCAGTCAAGCGTGAAATATGAACTACCCCTTACACCCAGATTTGAATTGCATAAGTAGATCCCAATTCCCAATTGAGGCTGGTGTTTTGGGCTTGTTTTTATTTGCGTTATGGAAACACCCAAGGTACCCATCTGAGACTGGGTCCCAATGAGTTACCTGCTGCTTATACACAGAGTTAAAAAGCTCCTCTCTGAAGAACACAGATTTTAAATGGACAGAAGTTGAAGGGCAAACAGAGGTGCACGGAGGAGTAGTGACATGACTAAGTTCACCTAGCAGCTCACTGGCAGAGCTGGGGAACAGAAGTCAGGTCTCTTGAGTCTCAGACCAGCAAGCCTCCTGTCCACCAGACCATGCCCATCCTAGATTGAGATAATTAGTACGGTGTTGATCCGTATGTTAAAATCCCAAAGAACAGGAGATTGTGGAGAGAGAGGGAGAAAGAAAGAAAGTGATTCGTGTCCATGCCCTGCAAACACAAACTGACACTGAATGCTTGGAAGACTAAACGGGAGAGGGCAAGAACGAGGTACAAATGGGGAGAAAAAATAAATGCAGTGCTACATTTCTAAACAACCATTAGGAAGTTAGAAGCACGATGGTTTATTCATCAGCATTTCATGTCAGAAAGCATAAGGCCCTGTCTCACTATTTGTATTTCTCAAGGAAAATTAATTTGGTCTCCAGGATTTCATATTATTAGTCATCATCATTCCTCCCTCTTCAATCACACAGACAAATACGTGCTCCTTGATCCAGCAAAGCACTTACATATAGCGTTTCATTTAAATGTTTAAAGTGTCTCATGGGCTCCAGCTGTCCCAGACAATGTTAAGCATGCACATAAGTGTTTGCAAACTGAGGACCATACAAGGTAACCATGGGGTAACTTAAGTCTTGTTAGAAGAAGCAAAATATTCAGAAGCCAGTTTCAATGGATGTGCATGTTTCATTGTCAGGAAATATATACGTGCCACACTTGCTCTGTGGGTCACATTCATCCCCAGGTAAAGTCACAGCAGCCAGTAAAGTCACACCAAGGATGGAGTTGCCCCAGCGCCTGCACCTGTAAAGTCTTCTCAACACTGAGCTCTGTAAATTTTGTGCCTGTAACAGTAGAGATTGGAAATTGAAGCAGAAAGACTGAGAATTAAATTTGACTCTGAAGCCTACCCTAAAGCCACAGATGTAAGAAAGGGATCAGAAGACAGGCACAACTAAATTCTGCTGCACTCGCGGCTAACGAGAGTCAATCAAAAGACTGGTCTACTTCCAAGGATAATTACACTGCAGAGTTGATCTAATAAAACATAGATTTGTAAGGAAAAGCTTTGGTGGGATTATTTTTGGAATGATCAAGGTCTTATGGAGGCTGAAAAGTCAAATATGATACAAGAAAAAAAAGTATGCTATGATCTGGCTGTCTGGTACAGTTATGAATAATGCAAATCATGTCGTTTTGAACACCTAATTCCTCTGCTACTAAGCAATCATTTAGCTGTGTGTAGCTGCTTATTTGTGCCCTGCTTTTGGTATCTCTATTATTTACGCTGCCCAGATCACATTCAGCCCTTACATCAAGGTCAGCTTGAGCTGGGACCTGGAGGTGCTTTGTATAGCTTGGGTAAAGGATATGCACTGCATATACTTAGTTGGGTAATGATCACTTTCTTCTTTCTCTTATCCAGCCCCCAAAACACTCCATCCAACCACTTACTTTTAGTTTTGCTTATGCAGACAGTGCCTTGCCAAGAATGGATCCTTGGAAAGTTTGGAACTATAACAACTGCGCTCATTTATTGATCACTTTGATCAGACACCAGGCAGGGCAGAAGAAAAAAAACCTCAACCCATGCATCAATAAAGGACTTGGAGCCTATGAAGCTGTACAGAGAGAGTTAGAGTACTACAAGGCCTGGCTCCTTAGAAAAGAAAACCCATGACAGGGGATCAATACAAAACCTTGTGGTAAAGGCACTGAAGTGGAGGGAGGAATGATCAGGTTGCTGTGAAAGAAACTCTAAGGTCTGCATTAAAACCGTGAAGCTGAGACCTTGTGGCAAATGCTGTAATTAGTAAAGGATGCCTAGGTTTGGAAGGGTAGGGGAGGCTCCAGGCTACTGTTTGGTTATTATTAGAGAAATAAAAATGAGAGATCCTTCTTTGGGTATAGTCTAAGGGCTTTGTTACAGGTTACACTGTGAGCCACACAGATGTGGGTGGGTGTTAGCGCTAGCTGGAGTTTGGAGCAGTCTCATGTCCAGACCAACAAGGGCCCAGAGACTGAAAGGGAAGAATCCCCCTCCCAAATCTCATTCCTGGGGCTCTCCCCATCCCGTCCCCCACCCCTGGGGCTCCTCCCTACCCCTCACGTTAACCCTTCCTTGACTGCTCCCCCAGGACAGAGGCCTCAGGCAGCCACAGGTAAGTGGGACGTGAAGTGGGTAGGGGGGATTGAGCAGGGATCTGGGGAGGGCAGTGGGCCTGATCCAGACCAGCAGAGGGGAAAGCGAGGGCAGGTGGGGTGTTTACACTGTGGTGTAGCCTACAGTGGTTACACCGCAGTGTAACACAGATCAGAGATAAATCTGCCCTGGAGCGGTGTCACTTTGAACTCCATAATGAGTGCTTATAACTAGTCTCGGGTGTTAATGTGGGGTTAAGAGCTCCAGGAGCCACCCAAAACTACCATGTAGTAAGGCTAATCTGAGCCTATATTTTGCTGCATTCTTCAAGGTCTTTTGACATGCAGCATGATCTAGATCCATTTTTCCCAAACCTTTGATACCTGGGACAGACATACTGCTTTCTGGATTAAAATGGGCAGCGCACTTCACTTTTACACCCAAAAAGGTGTGTATACATACACACATACATTATACATTATAGATACACACCCACGTGCACCCACTGTATTTCATACTGTAAATCTCTCACTAGTCAGTTTAATGCTTATGCATTTCTTGAAGTGCATCTTCATTTCCATCACAATCAGTTCCATGTTTTGAATGTATTCCTGTAAAAAGATGGGCAATTTGTAAAACGCACGGACCAAATGACCAAGGGAGAGATGTGGCCTATCCATGTCTGTGCACTGATGTGGCCTGGGGCTTAATGACCAAGGGAGAGATGTGGCCTACTCACGTCCATGCACTGATGTGGGCTGTGGACCCATGACCGAGGGAGAGATGTGGCCTATCCACGTCCGTGCACCTATGTCGCCTGTGGACCCATGACCGAGGGAGAGACGCGATTCTGTCCAGTTTCCCCCATGATTTCAGGGGGCTCAGATGAACCCAGGCAGTGTGGGCCTAGCTCAGGACACTAAATGCATAAGAAATGGAGGAGCTTTCCCCATTTCCTGCCTGCAGAGAGCCAGCTCTACCTCTCTGATTCAGAGCTGACTGGGCAAGGCACTCATCAGAGTTGCAGAATGACATATTTGAGCTGTTACATCAAAGATCATATTCTTCATTCCCCTCCTTCCCGGGCCTGCCTGTGCGTAGCTGTTGCAACACCTCCAGCACATCTTCTCCTTCCCCTTACCTTGATGGGGCACCTTCAGAAACAACAAAGCCAGCTTTGTGCCATTAGAGGATGCCCACGGCTCTTTTCTAGCTGCTTTATGACCATTTTGCACTGCTTGGGAACCAAAAATCCAGCCTTCTCTGATCAGAGCATGAATGGTAATTGAAAAATAATTGTGTTCACTGAATAGCACTGATTATTCCTCCTGCTGTTTAACAAATGCATCTATTGCTAATTGGGAGAGTTATAATAGCACTGCAGTTGTGGACATAGATACTATGGGAGGGCTGATTTGCCTGCCCTCTTGTCTATGTACAGCATGAACTCTAATATTAAGCACTTGCCGGAGCTAAAAAGTTGGGATTCTGGACATCATGGACCTGTTGCTAGTGGAAATGTGCTGTGAAAAACAATACTTTACCAGTATCAGATCTGGCCTGTGGAGCACCACAGAGGTCTGGCAGTGGGAGAGCCACACCCTTATCCCCAACTTTCCAAGCTCTGCATGGTAGAATCAGGCTCCAGCCATGCCAGCCTCCCATAGACCATATCCAGCCCTGCTCATCCGACCCACAGAGCCAAAAGATTTAAGTCTTACAGACACACAGTCTATATATAAACTTTTTTTTTTTCCTCTAAAGTTACTTTCTTCTGAAAATAAATCACTGGTGGTTTGATGAGGTTTTCTGGTTATTTTGTGCCACTTGCCACGGCTTCCTAAAAGAAAGAACCACCTGTCTTCAAATGCAGGGTAAGTATGGTCAATACCTAAAGAGCCGATATACACATTCATTAACACACCATAGTTACTGCGCATTAAGTTTAGTACTTGATTAACTAAGTACTAAATCAATGCACAGTGAGTAACTGCATAGTAGCACGGGCACATGGGGTTTTAGTGATACTTATTGCACGGTAGCCTAATACAACTGTGCAGTAGTGTAGTAGCACATTTTTTTTCCTGGCACACACAGTATTAGTAAGCTACTGCACACTTAACATTTTGTATAGACATGCACAGAGTTTCATAGTCCATGGCTGGGTCTAAGAGGACTTAGGGGAATACCACTCATAATAGATAAAAGGACCAAACTGATACCAGAAGGGAGAACACTAGAAGTGATCAGAAAAGGAGCAAAAATTCACCTATTCCTACAACTGTGCTTAAAACAGGGGTCCTAATCCCAAATTGTAGATTCAAGCTTATCTCTAAATGTAGCTAAATTAGCTCTGAGATGTAGGGTTTGGATCCAAACTGATTGAGTGTGATCACAAATGAACAACACTTAAGAGGAAACGAAACAAAATCAAATACAGACCCTCGAAACCTAGAGGTGCAAAGTTTTATGCATTCTGCTCCCAAAGGAGAAACAAAGGTTCATTACAAATGTTTTCAAGAGTTACATGATGTTTTGTTCTTTAAATGGTTGTCTTCTGTATGGAGATACTCTGTAAATGCTTAAAACCCTACTCTTGATTTTACGAAGGCTTTAAAACAGAGCAGGATCTGCTGAATCAGTGGAGCTATGCCACTTTTCCCTCCTCCTCTTCCCCCCCTCCATTATGTGCTAAGGTTTATGAAACTAATAACTGTTTTAATAATAGATAGAAGGAGAATGCTTGAATTTAGAGAATGCATTAAAATTTGCACAGGTAATTGGATTGTGTGGGAATTCAAGATAAGAATAACTTAATTAAAATGAAAATTTAAAACAAATGACCAAGGTTGTTGCCAATTTTTTCGCCCTCTTCAAAAATTAATTTACATCGCATTCTAATCTCTGTGCAAAAGAAACGGTGGCTCTTCAGGCTTTGGAGGGTTGAGCTGTAGCTGGCAAAAAATATATATATCCCCAAGAGTTCAAAAATGAGAGTAGAGGACTATAAATTCTGGTATTAATACTTCAGGGCTGAATATTCACTACTCAATCCACCCGGAGTGAAGTGCAGCTCCTGTCAGGATCGAGGCAAGGATGACCCAGGGACTCAGAGGAGCATGGCCTGGGTTCTGGTTCCTCTTCCTTCATTTGACACTGACACTGGTTTCTGTACCCTGGCTGTTGTGCTCAAGGGAGAAAGCCATGCACCATGCCATCTACCCCCTCCCATTGCACACGGGAAAAGGAGTAAGGAGCTCACCGATGGCTTGTTCCACCCCTGAGCCCCCTCTACCTGTATGTTCAGCAGAGCTCTGATCCAATTGCTTTGAATGGGGTAATAAGTAACATGAGAGTCTTTTGCCTCATTTTCTACCAGCCATGCAGTTTGATACACAGGACTTAATTCTGTACACTTGCATTATCATAGTTCAAGGGCCACTACATGAAGGCCAGTGGAGTAACACCTGTTTAAGAAAATTCCAGCAAAAACTCTAAACTCATCCATCTGGCAAAACTAGAAGGCAGAGAGAGAGAGCACGTTAGCAGGGAAGATGCTCACCACACCACACTCATAAAGACGGATGACTCCAGTACAGCATCTTCTTACAAACCATTCCTTTGTTTCTCCAACACAGAGCCCTGCTGCTTCAAGTAACCTGCAGTTCCCTTCTATTTAGGGCTTGCAGAACAACCCATATTCAATTAGTCTCCTTAGCAGATACTCTGGGAGCTTCTACATGTGCAATTAATGTGCCTGAATTTTCTGTGCAGAAAATTCTGGAGTATTATACTGTGCCTGGAAACATGTCTGAATGTGCTTCTGCATTGGGATAAATTTGCTCCAGGAGTACTTCAGTCCAGGACTGCTCCTGCCCTGCACTGACAACAGGTAGCAGCCAGGGGGAGCTCCAGGCTCACTCGGGTGCCAGCCCTGGGCTGGCAGGGGGCACTGGGGACAGCACTGGGCTGGCAGAGGGCATGGTGGAAGATCAGGATTCTGGGGGGCAAGGGAAGGGGAAGCTGGGGACAGCTCCACACCCAGCCCCCAGAACTCTGAACTCCATGCAGCTTCCAGCTGCTCCCAGGAGCAGACAGGGAGATGCTTTCAGTCCCCTGCCCACACCCTGGAGCTCGGGGCTAACCTGTGGCCCCCTGATGCCTGGGCTAACCAGGAGCAATTTGCTCCAAGTCAGCATCTACATGCTCATAGTTTCATAGTTTCATAATTGGTAGGGTCAGAAGGAAAATGAGCAGATCATCAAGTCTCACACCTTGTGATAGGCAGGAAAGGATGCTGGAGTCAAATGAACCCGGCAAGATGTCTATCCAGCCTCCTTTTGAAGACCCCCAGGGTAGGAGCAAGCACCGCTTCCCTTGGAAGTTGGTTCCAGCTCCTAGCCACTCTGACTTTGAAGTAGCGCCTCCTGATGTCTAGCCTGAATCTACTCTCAGTCAGCTTATGGCTGTTATTCCTTGTTACTCCCAGTAGTGCTCAGGGGAACAGGGACTCTCCCATTGCCTGCTGGTCGACCTTGGCAAGTTTATAGACGGCCACCAGATCCCCTCTCAGCCTTCTCTTGTGGCGGCTGAACAGGTTCAGGTCCCGTCGCCTCTCCTCGTAGGACCTGTCCTGCTGCCCCCTGATCATGTGAGTGGCCTCCTCTGGACCTTCTCCATGTTGTCCACATCCTTCCTGAAGTGCGGCGCCCAGAACTGGCCGCAGTACTCCAACTGCGGCCTGACCAATGCTGCATAAAGGGGGAGGATCACCTCCTTGGACCAGCTCATTTCAGCACATTGGTTTAATGTGTCATTTTCTAGTACATGTATCTGCCAGTAGTAGAAAATGGCCCATTAGACTAATCTACTGTGCAGTAATTGCTCTACACATGTAGACAGTGATGCACCTTGTGTAGACATACCCCCTGAGAAATAGATTTGCTTCCCCACTGCCTTTTATTCCAGGCATTCAACCACAATCTCTGTGGTAGGGCACTGTTGGTGCCTGCCACTTTAAAGGCTGGAGAAGACAGCAGCCAGATGCTTGAGTATGGGGCCATTTTGAGACCTAGGTTATATGTAGGGTGAAGCAGCAGTTTGCTGCTGGCAGCCATGAGAGGGACATCAGCTTCTGGACCTGAGGCTCAGGAAGAGCTTGGAGGTCTATGGGCTGGGGCTGTGGGGATGGAGGAGGCTCCTGGTCCTGGGCATGACCTAAAGCTGCACCCTGCTGGGGATGGGTGGCCTAATGGGCCTGTTTGTTGTGAGACAGCCACCAGGAAATGCCAGGCCAGTTACCACCCTGGTGAAAGGTGGGTCAGAGCACCTTAACAACTCCATCTCCCATAACCAGGTACGTAACCCCACAGTAGAGCCTGAGAAGGTGGACCCATGTAAAACAGTGGGGGCTACTTGTTCAGAAGCCTTACTTGAGGCACCCTCAACTGGTCAATGCTGGAGCCAGGACTAGACGGGTCAAAAGGTCCAGGGGCCCACTGCGTGGGATACTCAGAGTTGAGGGCCTGGGGTTCTGGCCTTGGAAGTAAGATCAGGGCCTGTGTGGCCAAACATCCCAGGGGGAGGGCATACCCAGGTGAGGGAAGAGTGCAGGGAGCTAGGCAACCCACAGTGAGGGTGCAGTAGGCCACCTGATAGGAGGGATCTAGTTGGAGTCCAGACTGGAGGATTATGGGGCCCAGTGTGGGACCAGAGATGATAAGAGCTTAGATGCCAGCTGTAAGGAATGAGCTGTGTAGGGCAGGTTTGGAGCCACAGGTAACATACTCTGATATTGGGGCAGGAAATGAGTAGCCTCCCACCTGGGTAATATCTTAATCATTTTCCATCCAGGTGTGGCAGAAGACAGAGGTGAGCAGTTAGCCCAGAAGTGGATGGGCAGGCCAACTTCTAACTGGCCCTGGGAAGGCTCCCTGTTACAATATCCAATGAAAACTTTTAGGCTTCCTGTAGCTCCCTCTTACTAACTCATCCTTGGTTTCCATTCCCTAGCCCCAATGCTACAAACTATGTGCATTTCTACTGGGCATTAATAGTGGTTTACTTCCTCCCTGCAGCTTCTTTCCTTTCACCTCCCTTCCCCAAGTTAGTTGCCTTCCCCACTTTTACTGGGATCAGGTGCCTCCTCATCAGACTCAGATAGAAGACAACCAATGAACCCAGTATCATTTTGGCTAAGTACAGACAGTCAAAAAGACAAAGGATAAATTAATTCAATCTTCCCAGGTTAATCTAAGGTACATAGATTGAACCGATAAGCAACTGAACAGACATTCACTTTTGAATCCAGAAATGCAGCCACATGCCTTCAGTGGCCCAGGCCAAAAGCTAGGTGTGCATTAGAGAACACCTCTCTGCTGGGCTGGAACAGACAGCTTGAGCCAAGGGTACCCCACGCACCCTGCCAAGGGGGCTTAGGGTGAGGTGCGTGGGGTTCTGGGAGACTATGAGTTAACTTGAATTGGGAGGGGATCCGGGACAGAAATTCAATAAAACAATTTAACCTATATCAATTAAGTCTGATACCACATCCATCCAGATTTATCTTAAACTAATTTGATCAATTTTGAAAGTGGTTTATATAAGGGGCAGGCAGTCTGTGACTTTGATGTAATGCCACTATCTCCAGCGGAGTTACTCCTCATGTATATGGGTGTATATGGGTATGTAAGAGGAAAATCAGGTACATTGGTAGAGGTCATATTAAAATCCTTCCAATTTGTAACCTGTCCTTGCTGTCTTGTCTTCATACACCAAAACAAAAAGCAAAATAGACTGTGTGTGGTGAGGAAAGTGTTACAGGCAGGAACACATTGTCAAATACACTGATTACTACGTGCACATTTGCAGTTCCTAAATTCATTACTGTTACCCCTGCTTGGTGCAAATCACTCTGAAAAAAATAATATCATGTTTATTTGCATATACAGACACACAGAGAGACAAACTCTCTGTGGGAAGAAGCTGTCACTTTGTGTCTTCTGAAAAAAAAATTAAGCAACAGAAAAATAACCTTGCTATCAAAGACAGAAAAAACGTTTAGTTCATTATTACCTTTTTACCATTAAAAAAACCCAAAAAACAAAAAGCCACCATTCCTTCTTATTCCACCATTTACATTATATGGAAATAAACAGAATCACTAATTTTACTGGTTCTAAAAATGCAGCCAACCAGTAAGATACACCTCAAAGCATTGTGTATGACTTTAAACCATGGGCGAAGACCAGGGATTTGCAATACGGTTTGACCGCAGGGAAAACAAATTCATTCAAATGTGAACACTTTGTTATATCAGCATGTCTTCAGCCATGCAATGGATGCAAAGAAGAAAGGTCACCATTCCTCAGAAAGAAGAGAAAGAAGAAATATGCAAAGGAGAAGCAGGACCATGGACTGCTTAGGGAATAACAAATATGTACACTCAACGAATACAGAATTTTATTTTATTAAATAGTGGCCCATATTACAGTCCAGGGAGCAGAAGGGAACATTCAGCCACAGAAGTCATTAAATATTTATTAAATAGTGGCCCATAAGCAGTGGCCCATATTAAATTTACAATATGGGCCACTGTTCATGCTTTTCATGAAGTAATCACCATGCACAGTACCCTCTGTTAAGTCATATTTATGGCAAGCTCATGCTTCCCGAGTGGCTTAAAGCAACTAAAGAGGACTGACCCATGATTATGACACAAAGAGGTACAGTCCACTTCATTCTTTGGGTGCTATGTTCTCCTAGGCTGCCACCTCCCAATCACTTCCATACAGACATAGTTGCATTGACTTCAGAGGGGCAATTCATTCAAGCAGAGCCATCCAGCTCATTCAGGCTGGTAGTCTGGATCTGGATTGTGAGGCTTCTTGTGGACTGCACAACCTACCTCTTGCAGTGGAGTGAGTGGTAGTAGCAGTAACTCGCATGTGCTATTAGTACCACCACTGCTTGCTTCATCACCCCAAGACAGAATTTCATAGATTTCACAGATTTCATAGACATTAGGGCTGGAAGGGACCTCCAAAGATCATCGAGTCCAGCCCCCTGCCCAAAGGGCAGGAAGTCAGCTGGGGTCAGAGGATCCCAGCAAGATAAGCATCCAATTTACTCTTGAAGGTGTTCAATGTAGGTGCTTGAACCACCTCCGCTGGCAGACTGTTCCCGACCTTGGGGGCTCGGACAGTAAAGAAATTCCTCCTTATGTCCAGCCTGAAATGGTCTTGCGGTAGTTTATGACTGTTCAACCTCCTTGTCCCTTGGGGTGCTCTGGTGAACAAATGTACCCCCAGATACTGGTAGTCACCCTTGCTAAACTTATAGGTGGCCATCAGATCACCCCTGAGCCTGCCCTTTTCCAAGCTAAAGAGCCCCATGGCTCTCAGCCTGTCGTCATAATGTTAGTTTTCCTGACCTGTGATTATGCGCGTGGCTCTCCTCTGGACTCTCTCAAGCTTCTCCACATCCTTTTTGAATTGTGGAGCCCAAAACTGGACGCAGTACTCCAGCTGCGGCCTCACCGAGCTGAGCACAAGGAGAGAGTGACGTCCCGGGATTTGCTTGAGAAGCATCTATGAATGCAAGTGAGTGTTTTGCTCACTTTACTAGCCACAGCATCGCATTGCAGGCTCATGTTCATCTCGTGGTCAATGGTGACCCCCAAGTCTCTTTCTTCCGTAGTGCTAGCCAGCGTAGCACGGCCGAGCCTATAAGGATGCTGTAGGTTTTTCTTCCCAAAGTGGAGAACCCTGCATTTTTCAGTGTTCTTGTCCGCCCATTTGCTGAGCCTGTCCAGGTCAGCCTGGATCACCTGCCTATCTTCTGGCGTGGATGCTTTGCCCCAAAGTTTGGTGTCATCAGCGAACTTGGCTAGTCCGCTCCTGACTCCAATGTCTACATCATTAATGAAGATGTTGAACAATATGGGTCCAAGGACAGAGCCTTGGGGGACCCCACTGGTCACAAGACACCATGATGAGTGACTTCCATCAATTACTACCCTCTGCGTCCGACCACAGAGCCAGTTGTCCAGCCAGTGGATCGTGGTGGACCCAAGGCCACAATTGGCTGGTTTCGCCAAGAGGTAATCATGGGATACCAGATCAAAGGTTTTTTTGAAGCCACGATATATGACATCAATCTCTTCTCCCTTGTCCAGGTGATAGGTCACCTGGTCATAGAAAGAAATGAGATTGATCAAGCAAGACCTACCCACAACAAACCCGTCCTGGCTATCCTTTAAGATGTTGGCGTTGGCCAGTCCATTAAGAATGGCCTCTTTAATAAATGTTTCTAAGATCTTTCCCAGGATAGAAGTTAGGCTGATGGGCCTATAGTTAGCCGGATCCACTTTCCTCCCTTTCTTGAAGATAGGCACCACATTGGCCTACTTCCAGTCTTGGCCCAGAGGCCTTCTTTTAACTACTCATGGGCTACATGAGGCTTAAGGGCTGCCATTTGGACTGCCCTGCATTCAAGCATTCACCAACAAGTCTATTACATGCACAGAATTCAGGATTGTCTACCTGTGCAGCACCACCATGATACCCACTCAGAAAGCAAAAGGAAGGGAGAATTCTTTGCAGTGAGAGAAATCAAGAGACAAGAATGCTCCATTATAAACACTTCCACTACATGGAGGCAGAGCTGTGAAAAAAAATGCACTGCAAAAACAAAAATCCCACTTTTCACTTTTTCAGAACAAAAGCTCCAAAGAAAACCAAAGCTTCTGGTTCAAACACAAATCATATTTTTCAATATTTTGGGTTAAAAAATTATTATTATTTTATTTATTTATTTATTTTTGGTTAAACAGGTTATGTTGCATTTGTCACACGGCCTTCATGAAGATTTTTTTTTTAACATTCATAAAGAAATGAGGTCCCAAAAGCTGGGAAAAGCCAAAATGTGAGAGAATGTGGTGCAATACTGGCAGGCTCAGACTATATTGTGAACATAAAGCTATACATTCATTGGTTTTAGCAGATTCACTAGAAAATAACTTTAGATTCACAAATGCAGATTCAGCACATGCACATATCTTACAGTTTTCCCCAAACATTTTTAATTTTCAGTAAAAATGAAGTTTTTAGTGGAGAAACAACTTTCTACTAGCTCAATGACAAAAAATAGAGGACAACTTCCCAGAAAATCATGAAGCAGCCTTACCATGGGTATGACCAGTAGGCCTGATAAGAAGAAATGAACGCAGCCATGAACAAAGCTTTTGAACTTCAGGTTCTAGGAGCAAATCTAAATTGATTTAACACACACACACACACACACACACACACACACAGAGTTCACAACCTGTTTGTAGAAAGCAGCTGGAAGAGTTAGAACATAGAACATCTAGGAAGAATATGGAGAGCAGCGTGTTTCAGAACAGTCAGTTTAGGAAAAGGGAACATGAAACTAATGCACAAGTGATTTATTTTCAGTGGTTTTCAACCTTCCAATCCTGCTGAATCCCACGGGCAGAATCCATAGTGGCGTCAGTGCAAGGGTTGGTTTGCACACACAGGCTAGCACACCACCATAGATCTGCTCAAGCAATCCAGCCACCAAGTGACCTCAGGTGGGATTCAAACCTTGCATGTGAAATCTAACCACAGAACATCCCTGCATACCAGCCTGGTCATGTGTGCCAGAGTTGGCCATGGGTCTGCATCATGTGGCCTGCGAGCATTCCCACGTTTCTGGAAATTTGGCATTAATTGCTACAGATTCCAGAGTCATGGCAAATAATACTATAGTGCTCCCACACCACCAAATTTCCAGTCTCGTGGGGATCCTCTTGGGACAGCTGACAGGGCCCTTCAGGTCAGATTTGGCCCACAGGCTGAAGGTTGAGCACCTCTGGTATATTATTATTCATAGTACAGTAGAGTCTAGAGGGTCCAAGTGATGTCTGGGTGTTATTGTGCCATATGTAGTGTATACATGTTATCAGAGGTGGCCCCTGACCCAAAGAGCTTACAATCTAAACACAAAAGACAGACAAAGAGAATGTTTGGTTATCCCCAGGATGGAGAGAGACTGATTTGAGGCACAGAAGGAATAAATGCCTGTCCAAGGGTCATTCTGAGAATCTTTGCCAGGCCCAGGAATTGAAACTACACCTCCTCAATCCCAATCCACTGGGTGCATCTACATGTGCAATTAATTTGAAGCAATAAACTCTGGAGCAGTCTGAGCTAAAGTAAAATACTCCTGGATGCAGCGTCTACACATGCACCCAAGCCTGCAGAAATTTGAGCCAGGGTGGAGCAGTTTATGCCAGGGCCAGAGGCACATGGGGTCAACCCTTGGCTCCAGGTGACAGCACTCGGTAGCAGAGGGGCTGGCTGGGGCATGAAGGTGTTGAAAATGCAGAGCCACGTGGCTAAGTAGCAGGCAGGAGTCTGGACCCTTGCTACCTGGGCTGACTAGACACAGACTAGAGCTAGACTGTTCTCAGTGGTGGCAGATGACAGAACAAGGAGCGATGGGCTCAAGTTGCAGGAATGGAAGCTTAGGTTAGATATTAGGAAAAAATTTTCACTAGGAGGGTAGTAAAACACTGGAACAGGTTACCCAGAGAGGTGGTAGAGTCTCCATCCTTGGAGGTTTTTAAGGCTGAGCTGGGCAAAGCCTTGATAGTACTGTCCCTGACAGTACTAGCAGTGTTAATTAGTTTACTGTGGCCTAATAGCATCATGCATGTGAACAGCAATGCTTTACTCCACAGCTAATTAGTTCACTGCACAGTTAAGTGCACATGTAGATGCAGCCAGTGTGTCTTTTTTTAATGTTCCTTTCTCTTCTTCCACAGGCTTCTTTTGCCCATCAGAATTTGTGAATATTATACATTTCTCTGAAGAGTTGCTCAGCTCTGCTGAAATCAGAAATAGCAGCCCCCAGGTCAGGAAGCCAAGTTTCTACAACCCACTGGGGAAAACTGAATCATTAAAAGGGAGACCAGTTCTGAGGTGATGGTACATCCTTGCTTGAGACCAATTTCACAGTCCCTTTTACAGGATACCACAGCAGGAAATTCAAGTTTTGCTTCTCCAAAGTTAAAAACAGCTTATTTTTTTCCTGATAGAATAAAAATAGTCCTCTAAGACACTAGTACCTCCCCCCAGGCCTGGTGAATAATTGAATACCACTTCCCTGGTAGTTACTCAGTAATGAAATAGGTTCACACTGTGCCTTTCCCCATTATCCAATTCAGATGACTTTTCTCTGAGCCAAGATTTCAAGAGGAAGTGGGTAGGAGGTGGAGAGGAGGGGGGCACGTGTGTGTTGGTTTATGAATAATGGATTGAATGCTGCTGTCATTTATGTTGGTGTAAATTTGTGGGATCCCCTATTAGATTTACACTAGAAGATGGGTGAGATCTCCACCAGACTGTGGAGTTATATCAATGTGTTAAATTTAGAATTACCCCTTCAAGCTGCTTTTGACCCCTGTAAATCCTGGGACGCTGGAAGGTTTTGGGACTAAGGGTGTGTGCACAGAAATGAGTTACCCTCAGTAAAAAGGAGTGGGGATATACTGTGTCAGCTGCCTGTGTACATGCTCTTACTTCTTAGTGAAGTAAAGCTGAACCATGGTAGCTTGGCCCTCAGAGAGATGAACCACAACATCCTCTCCTTTTTTCGCTATTTCTGTGGACCATAGACATAGGTTGCTACTTGCAGGGCGCATCTACATGTGCGCTTTACTGCAGTTGACTAATTAGCTCTGCAGTAAAGCATCACTGTCTACACGTTCAGCATTATGCTGGAGTTAACTAATTAACTCCATCCATTCAAGCACCCTCATCTCTCAGCCAGCCCCTCCACAACACATTGAGCTGGGTAGGGGGAGAAGCTTCACGCTGGCAAGCTGACCTCCCAGGACCACACCACCCCAGCTCAACATGCTGCGTTCCTGGGTGCACACGTAAGTGCTGCGCCTGGGAGTAATACACTCCAGTGTGACCTGCACTGGAGTTAATTGCATTGCATTAGTAGCATGCGTATATGTGCCCACAGAGTAGCTGACATGCTAAAAATCCCCCACCCCTTGCTGCCAGTCATTGTCTAGAACAAGACCTCTAGGCACGACCTGGCCAGATGTCTGAGTCACAGAAGAGGTAAACCGCTACAAGCCCCAGTTTGGTGCTTGACAGGTGGTGTCCACGAAAAGCCCCCTCCCAACTAGGAGGGGTACACATTGAGCAGTGAGCTTACCTTCCTTTCAGTGCGTGGCATCACCAACCATATCAACCTCCAGCACTTAAGATGCGCAGCTAATAAAAAGGAATTACTGCCCGCACACAACAGAAGATGTTGAAAGAGTAACCGCACGGCTGGTTCCAAACTGAATCAAAATCCCTATGCATTCTTTAAAAATCAAACCAAATGATCTGGTATGAGAAAAACCGTGAATGATCTGGAAATACTAAACAATGACTTGGGATTTTTGTGCATCTGTTTACAGCACTAAAAGTGCCAAATGGACTTTTTAAAAGCTTAATGAAAACCAATTAAAAACCCTTGCTTTATTTTCAGAATGAAGATGTCATTATATAGTTATTTTTGCTTAAAGGTTCCTGGGACCACAGCAATGGGTTAGGCTTCAATTACACGACTAGCAGCTCTGTGCCAAGGAGCTGTGCTGAATGATGTCAGCCCCACGAATTAATTACAAACGTTCTCGCGAGAAACTCCGGTGACTGCAGTCGTCGTAACTTCAGCTGCGGGACTTCAAGGAGAGCAGAGAACGGGAAGATGCAGAATGGGAATCAGTGTTTCCTAGGTGGGGAAATGGAAGAAGGAGCTGTGTAAGAAACAGTTCCAGGATTCCCTGTCACAGAACTGTGGATATTCTGGAGAAGGCTCTTGGAAGTGGCCAAAACATTTTTGTTACGCTTGTCCCTCCAACAAGAGATAAAAAAATTCTTTGCTCTCCATGCGTCTAACAGAGCTAACCCCCCAACTACTAAATTACCTTTCCCAGAGATTTCTTTTGTCCCCCAGAGCTCTTAAAAACACACCAGACTTTCTTCCTGCTTTTAGTGTGAATCAGACCGTAGTAAGCATGAACTGTTCTTTAAAAAGAAATTTCAAAAAAGATAAAAAGCAAGGTTAAAAAAAAATAAAACACCTTCCTACATAAAGAGACTTCCAAGATCACTGGAATCTCATTTACATGCAAAGTTCACATGCTTGGGACATGCCTGGTTTTACTACAATCTAAGGGAAGAAATTGCTCTTGACCTCTGCTTTTATTTTTATTTTTTTACAGTGCCCCTTGACCTGTAACATCGGAGCTGCTCAAGGAAGTCCCTTGTTAAAATACTGACAAGATATCATTATGTAAAGACATGCATCCAAATTAACCTAATGAGGCTTCACTTCTGATTTGTCAAGCTAGGAGCTCCTCCCATAGAGAAAAAAAAACTTATCAATCAAAGAGTGGAGCTCGTCTGAAGGCTCTTGCTCACACAGGACTAATTACAACAATAGAACCACTCAATCAAACCCCCAAAAGTAGACACACTCCCTTGGCCAAATACAAGGAAATGAAACAAACAAAGACAAGACACATGGCGCATTTAAGAAAGATAATGGTGATCTGCTGGGAGGCAAGCAAGATGGAGTGGATTTGTGGTCGAAGTAGATTTTATGGATGGACTTGAAAGAGGAGATTGATCTTTGCCTCTGCTCATGCTATCCCTTCTACGTGGAAGAGCCCAGCTTTTCTCGTTCTCCAAACAATCAAAGTGGAAGAAGGAGAAAGAGATCAAACGGATAATTCAGAGAGTGCACTGGAAAGAGCTTTAGAAAGAAATAGGGAAAGAAATGGGGAAATGAAATGTAACACTCGCATACGCTTGGGGTGGCTGGCCAGGCATTTGGCTTGGCAGTTTTAAACGGGGCTGAAACTTGGAAGTTTGTAATTCTGCTAAATTGGCAAGGGTTGGAGCTCTACTAGCTTTGGACCAGGGTTGAGGTTTGTAATCTTCTGCTCCCTGTGGAGCCGTGTGAGCCAGACTCCCTGCAGCCCAGGCACAGAAGGTAAGCCTGGCTTCCCCCCTTTACTTCTTTTAATGGTCCTTGGCTCCAGCCAAGCTAGTGGTTGGGGTCAGCTGTAGCCAGTAATCAACCTGATTCCATTTTGGGTTTGTCCTGTCTGTCTGTCTGTATAATCCAGCCCAGACATTTTTTGGGGGGGTATCTGCTACCTGGAGCCATAGTCACTCCCTCACACAGCCTTTCCGTGGGAGCCAAGATTGGCACTCTACCACTTCTCCAGGAACGATGAGTGGCCCCTGGCATCACAACCAAGATGTCGACCACAAACGTCTTCCTGATGTGCGGTGAACCCCACTCATAAGAAAGCTCCAGCGTGGGGCCTGGAACTAACCTCTGGGCAGCCTCAAGTCCCAGACCGGCCTGGGCTGGGGGGACACTTCTTTAAAGGGGTTCAACTGATGGACTGTAATTGTAGAGATAACATTTACATTGTGCTTAAGGTTTGGTTTTCTTCTGTTTTTTTGTTTGTGTTTTAGTAATATATTTGTATTTGTAGGTTTGTATTGCTTGCAAGAATGGGGATTTGTCTGCGTGGGATGCCCCAGCTAAATTTAGTGTTCCTAGATTTCTGCGTAAGGGCTTGAGCCGCTGGTATAACCCATTGGGTGCCTTACAATGTGAACTTGGTGCTTGGCAGAAGGGTTACAGAAAGGCCACCCAATGCAAGGCTGGTAAGATTAATGTGATACCTTAAAAGTAAGAACACAGGTTGCATACGATGCAATGAAGGACAAGAGGAGGTGGTTCTCTACGAAGTAAGTGGATACTACAAAGCTACCATAGAAACTGCAAGAAAGGGATATAAATGTGCTTCTGCATGTCAACTCCCCGGCTCTTCATAAACTCAGTCCATGTTTGCAATGTGATGGGTAAGGACCATCTGTACGCGGCATGCTATTTGTTTGATTTTCAGTGCCAACAAAGGGCAACTGTCAGAAACTGATAAGAGAGACAAAGTGATAAAATTTCTTTATTGTCTCACTTAGGGATTATTTGAGTTTTTTCTCTCCATTTTTATGGGCTGCTGTTGCACCCATTTTATATTTTCCTGCCTAATTTGACAGCTAGAAAAACTCTTGTCTCACCAGTACAATGTACCCAAAGGGGTAGGATGCGAGTAATTGAGCTCTCCTAACAATATTGCAGGTATTTTTCAGATGTGTCTCACTTCCCCAGGATTGCTGGGAAGAGAAATCAGGTATTGCTGTTTTGGTAGAGACTTAAATGCACATTAAATTGTGGCAGACCTGATTAATAAAAGTCATGCAAGCTTCCTGTAACATCCTTCTTTTAAGAGCTCCCTGTCTGAATGCTTTGTCTGAAAAAAAAATCTGGTGGCTGAGTTAAATTCTATTTTACAGATTCCTCACTTAGCCTTAAGCTATCTTCTTCCAGCACTGCAAACATATCTGCATGTGCTTAGTTCCTGGTTCAGGTGATTTCAGTGAGACTACTGCCCTGGTTAAAGTTAAGCATACTCTAAATTGTTTCCAGAATCAAAATTGATTCCTAATCACACAGCGTATTCTTTATGGCCACACCCAGCACCTGTTTGATCCCTAATTTGGGACTGTGGTATGATGCATGGAATTAGAGAAAAAGGTTCTAGTTGTAAGAGGAATTTTTATGATGTTTCATAGTTGGTGGGATCAGAAGGGACCTGAGCAGATCATCAAGTCTGACACCCTGCCATGGGCAGGAATGAATGCTGGGATTATATAACCCCTGCCAGGTGATTATCTAGCCTCCTTTTGAAGACCCCCAGGGTAGGAGCGAGCACCACTTCCCTTAGAAGTTGGTTCCAGCTCCTAGCCGCCCTGACTGTGAAGTAGCACCTCCTGATGTCCAGCCTGAACCTCTCAGTCAATTTATGGCCATTATTCCTTGTTACTGCCGGTAGTGCTAGAGGAAACAGGGACTCTCCCATTGCCTGCTGGTCCCCCTTGTTAAGTTTATAGATGGCCATCAGATCCCCTCTCAGCCTTTTCTTGTGGAGGCTGAAGGTTCAGGTCCCATAGCCACTCCTTGTAGCGTCTGCCCTGCTGCCCCCAGATCACGCAAGTGGCCTCCTCTGGACCCTCTCCATGTTGTCCACATCCCTCCTGAAGTGCGGCGCCCAGAACTGGACGCAGTACTCCAGCTGCGGCCTGACCAGTGCCGCACAGAGGGGGAGGATCACCCCCCTGGACCTGCTCGAGATGCATCTGTGGATGCATGACAAGGTGTGTGTGCGTATATATATATAAGCGTGTGTGTGTGTATATATATATATATATAAGGCCTGTGCAAAGCAGCTAGTATTCACTTTGGATTCGGATTCAGCTAATTTGAGGGACAGTGATTCAATTTGGTGATTCAAATCAGTGTCTTGATTCAATTTGACCGAATCTGATTCAAAGATTCAGCAGCAGCTGAATCTCTGAATCTGCAACTCCCCTAGGCCACGCCCATCCCCCACCCTTCTCCCAGCCCAGCAATGGCTGCCCTGCCCACCCCAGCTCCCTTGGGGGAAAAAAAGCCCTGGCTCCAAGGGTGTTGCCAGGCAGGGGGTGATCCCTGGAGCCCCCCACTGCCCCACGCTGCATGGGGGACTCTGCATGAGCCCCCAAAATGCCCCCACTTCCCCAGCTGCTCCCCCATAGGTGCCCCGCACAGGCCAACTCCGGCCTTTTAAGAGAAAAAAAACTGAAGAAACCCCAGGACTCATCATTCCTGCCAGTGAGGTCAATCCCCGCTGCCCCTCACCACGTGGGGGTTCTGCACGAGCCCCAAGCCTCAAGGCTGCACCAGGAGTGGTGAGTCCCAGGGCTTTTCTCTGCTTTTTTTTTTTTCTTAAAGGACCAGAGCCCTGGCAGGCAAGGCAGCTGTGGGGAGTCTGGGGAAGCAGGAGGGGGCAGTTGGGAGCTCATACAGAGCCCCACATATAGCATGGCACAGTAGGGGGTAGTGGGGATCACCCCCTGCCCAGCAGCACACGGTAAGCACTGGGGCTTTTCTTTAAAGTACAGAGCTAGGGTGGGCAGGGATTGTGGGGGCTGGCAGGGGTCCCCCATGGTCCCCTCCCCCAGCCCCCTTACCCCTGCCCCTAGTACTTACCAGCCTGGAGTGGCTGCAGCAGGGACTGCCCAAATGATCAAAGTTCTTTGAATCTTTGCCAAAGCTTCAGAGATCTTTGAATCAATTTGGACCTTTAAATTGGTCCCCTGATTTGATTTGGATTTAGAGATTCAGCCACTGAATCGGCCAAATCTCCTCTGAATCTAATCACCACCCAAAGTTTTGCACAGCCCTAATAGATATATAAGTATATATAATATTATATATTTATATAATGTGAATAGATAGATAGATAGATATTTCATAGATTTCATAGACATTAGGGCTGGAAGGGACCTCTGAAGATCATCGAGTCCAGCCCCCTGCCCAAAGGGCAGGAAGTCAGCCGGGGTCACAGGATCCCAGCAAGATAAGCATCCAATTTACTCTTGAAAGTGCTCAATGCAGGTGCTTGAACCACCTCCGCTGGCAGACTGCTCCAGACCTTGGGGGCTCGGACAGTAAAGAAATTCTTCCTTATGTCCAGCCTGAAATGGTCTTGCAGGAGTTTGTGACGTTCGACCTCGTCATCCCTTGGGGCGCTCTGGTGAATAAACATTCCCCCCAGAAACTTTTACCCATTGGTAGCTTTTTTAATGCATTTGTAGCACATAGTATATGTCTATAACAAGCTTACATCATTGAGGGGCATAATTACTTAGCTATTTATAAGCCACTTTTAAATGGAACATTAATATAAAGTCTTTCCTAATATTCACTTTCCCAAAAATGATTTTGTTGCTCTGTGAAAATAGCTTCCTTGCTAATCTCCTTCACCCCCCTCCCCGCCCACATAGTGTCTAGATGTCAGTGATGGAAATGTGTATCTATGAGCTCAAGCAGCCACATAATGAACCTCTCACATAGGCCTCACACCTCTCCTGTAGATATTAAAGCAGAAGTGTTCAGTTCAAAGTGGAGTTCAAGTCATGACCCAAGGGGTCAAGCTCATCATGAATAATCAGGCGATAACTGCAAAAACTTTCTTCAGTTCTAAAAATACTTCCCTGAGTTTTTAGCCTGCTGTGTCTTGGCAACATACTCAGCAGGGAGGCCTGCTAGCTATCTGAAGATGCCACTAGCATTTCACTCATCTGGCATATGTGATCTTTAAACACAAAGTGGGAAAATGCTTATGGAAGGGAGTGATGAGGAAAAGATGCTAGAGTTATAACTCCAGAGACAGACATTTTCTATCCATACAAGTTAGACAATGCTTTAATCTGCACTACAGCAGCACAAGATGACTGTGGATCATGCTCCCTGTCACAGCTTACACCTTTGTACCTTACCGATGTTTTATTAAGAAAGGACTGGGCAGTTTCCTCTTCTCATCTAGTCTTTGGATTCATAAAGCAAAACTGGGTATTAAAGATGGCACCATTTTTTTGTGCTGTGGAGTCCTTTACATTGGAAAATGGGCTGAGAGCACTAACTCTGTTCAGAGAAAGGCCACAGAGCACTTGGATAAGACCAGAAAGACCCTCATAGACTCATAGAAAAGTAGGGCTGGAAGGGACCTCACAAAGTCATCAAAATATAGACCCCTGCTCAAGGCAAAATCATCCCTGACTAAACCATCCTAGTCAAGTGTCTGTCTAACCTGCTCTTGAAAACTTCCAAGGATGAAGAGTCCACAACTTCTCTAGACAGCCTGTTCCAATGCTTGACCACCCTCATAGTCAGAAAGTCCCTCCTAATCTCCAACCTCAATTTCCTCTGATGCAGTCTAAGACTACTTCTTCCAATCCTGCCTTCTGTGGCCACAGAGAAAAGCCTGTCTTCATCCTCTCTATAAGTGCCCTTCAGGTATTGAAAACTGTTACCACATCCCCCTGCAGTCTTCTTTTCTTCAGACTAAGCAATACTAGCTCTTTCTGCCTTTCCACATAAGCCATGTATCCCAGGCCTCTCTAACCATTTGTTTTGCTCTGTGCTGGATGCCTTCCAGTCTGTCCACATCTTCCTTGAAACCCAAAACTCAGCACAATAGTTCAGGTGAGGCTTGACCAGTAAAAAACAGAACAGAAGAATCACTTCCCTTTATTTGCAAGTAACACTCCTGTTAAGACAACCCAGTGAACTGTTAACTTTTTTTTTTTTGCTAGAAGAATACATTGTTGGCTCATTTTCAGCTTTAAAGTATTGTTCATCACAGCCAGGTAGTTCTTGTCCTCTGACCCTTCTGCATGTCTATAGATGGCTCTCAGAGAAGCCAATCCAGTGACCATGGGTGTATCTAAACATGCACTTTAGAAAATGCACCTTAGCCTGTCTTAATGTGCATTAACTACAGAAAATGTTTTTTAGTGACACTTATTATGCACTAGCTTACTTTAATGCACATTAGCTAAATAACACTTTTTAGTGATGCTTTAATGCGCATTAAAATAAACTAATGCACAGTAAAGTGCATGTATAACCCTCAGATCATTCTCTGCACTGCTGCAGTCTAATCATTCCCAGTCTGTACATGTCTTTATCTATGGCTTCTATTTGCTATGAACTGTAAGAAGGGAGGCAAACCTCTACTTTAACTCTGAAGGATTCTGCCTCCAATTCACCACCCCAGGAGGTAATTGTAGTTCCATCAGAATCAATGAGATGGATTCAAAGCTGGTGCAAGTAATAAATAATTTGCTGAGGCCAATAGGTATGTGTCTAGGTAAGTTGTGCAAGCTTTGGTCTTATGCCACAAAATTGATTGCTTTTCTGAATGTTGGAATGCCACAAAATTAAAGCTGAGTTACACTATTAATTGATTCAGGATGGTCCTTTTTGACTAATTATGTTCAAGAGAGCTCTGTCAATACAATTTGCTCTCAGTTGTCACTGTAACAACAAGTGTAATGGGTTCAGGTGCACACTGGGTAACATATACATTCACTCAATACCGTTGCCCTAAGAAACAATATGAACATTGATGAAAGTAAGGATTTTTCAATAAATCAAACAAAGATTAATCTGATATACATGTTAACATTTAGTATACTAATTAAATGTAGTCTGACATTTTCAATTATATTGGGTTTCTTACTTTCTGGAGCCTGGAAGCTATGTAATGTTCTCCAATGATGGTCTTTGATGATAGTGGTAGGGAATATCTAAAATGGTAATGCCAATATTGGGTCATAGAGCTTTGTATTCAAATCTTGTAGTGGAATTGTAGCACTGAGCTGCAAAGCACTGTGCAGTCACAAGCTAATTAATCCTCCAAACTGTCTCCTGAAATTAATTAGATTGAACAGATAAGGAAACTGAAGCAGAAAACGGCTGAGTCCCCATCTAAGCCAGTGTGAAAGCCAAAATACAGTATCACTGACCTATGGTTATTCTCAGTCTGGTAGGCCATTCTGCCTGGTTAGGGATAGCAAGAATCCTCATGTACTTAACCTGACATAAACTGAGCCAGCTGTGAGTACTTTTTCAGGAAAGCATGCATGCCTGGGATAGCACTTCGATGAATCACTTCAATGGGATATTGGGCCCTCTTCCTAAAGAATTATTTTACAAGAATATGTTCTGACAGCTGCAGAGAAGAGCCTCATTGCTTGATGTCCTATTGCAGTCACAAATATTATCCCATTTGCTTGATTATGATCACTGACAGACATATATGCCACGGGATATTTCTTTTTTTGACATAATTCTGCTATTCGCTCCTCGTCGACTTGCTGATGCCAACACCTATTATAAACTGTCCCCCACTTCTCTGGGTTCTTGAAAGCTTACTTTTAAAAATCCCACTGTATTTCTCGTTAGAATGATACCCCTACAGAAAACCCCATTGTTCTTTTTCACATGCTCCCTAACTTTGTGGAGGAATAATTTCTCTGACTGCATGTCAATAATTCAGGCCCAACACCATGCACTCCACCACCAGAACCCAAAAAGGCCTAAGCAGACTAAAAAACAAATGTAAGCTGGTGCAGAGAAATAAGAGATGGAAAATTATTGGGCAATCTTAACAATCTTCAGGGCAATGCAGCTTTATTCCAGTTGGGCATATCTACACAAGACATTTACTGTGGAGCTAATTAGCTCTGCGGTAAAATGTCAGTATCTGCACATGTGGTGCTATTAGGATGGAGTAAACTAATTAACTCTGCCATAGGATAGTACTGTCCAACACAAGTACTGTCCTACAGTGGAGTTATTTACTCTGCTGCAGCTCATGTGTAGACACTAATGGGGCTGGCTGGGGCACAAGGGTGCTTCACTGCTGGGGCTGCCTGGCAGCTAGCTTTGTAATGGAGCACCCTCTTGCCCCATCCAGCATCTGCAACATGTTGAGCCAGGTCAGAGCAGCCCCGGGCTGGCAGGCTGACCCCTGGGCCCCCAGCAGTGGGGGCTGTTCTACCCTGGCTCAAGTGTTGTAGCACCAGGCACACATGCAAAGATAACACCTGCAAGCAATAAGCTCCAGCACAAGCTGCACCAAAGTTTATTTGCTGCATTAAATGCTTGTGTAGATAAGCCCACTGAAAGGTTAAAAGCCAACTCAAGCTCAGCTTATCTGGCATAGTTATGTTTGCATAGTCAATGACACAGAAGGAACTGTTGCATTTGCCATCACACACAGCTATTGTTGATGCATCACCACAAATGACCCATTTAAAGCTTGGTCAAGTAAAAGTAGACTTCAGCCCAAAGCTTTCACACATGCCTCTGGAGCCCTGTTAAAACAATTTAACAGCTCTGCCACTGCATTTACTATACAATTTACCCCTATGTTGAGTGCCAATTCATGATGAATGCATCATTCAAATCCTATTTAAATCCTGTTTTAGGCACCCAAGTGATGCAAAGATACAGTGCTAGCTCTCTGCACAAGGCTCCAATTTCACCTACTAGTGATCCCACTAAAGTAAAAGGGACCACTTGCATGAGTTAGTATTGTGCAGGTGAGTAATGATTGCAGGATTGGACCCTAAATATATAATGCAGATCTCTGGTCACATAAATTAAAAAGATGTCTGCCACTGATTACATTAATTTATTTTGTATAACTGCAGTCATGGCTTGTCTTATGGACTTGGGAGGGGAAATGAAGAGCCAAGCTAATAAGTAGTTTAAATCACAATTTCCACTGCCACGTTTCTGAGCAGAATTCACACACCTGTTAATTTGCTGAGACAGGTTTTTCTTCACATCTTTGCTCCACGCCCCTTCTATTTTGCATTTCTCAGGTACTGTAGGGGCATTCAGTTAACCAGTCCAGTTCATATTTCAGAGGAAATGTAATCGATAAATCACTTATATTAGTCTTATGTCCCTACACAAGGGTTTCATTATTAAGGATATTTTGAAAGGTTCACTGAATATTACACTTTGAAATAAGTGTCTCTTGCCTGGGAGCAATTTTCAAGCTGTCTTCTGGGAACCAGGACACACTTAAAAGGATTTAGTAGTGGAAATCCTTCATTTAGAAAATCCATTTCTGCAATTCACATGTTAAAGAAATGGAAAATGTTTCTTTGCCAACTTCAACTGTAGTAAATGCATGTGAAGAGCTCCCCATCCCTGAAACATGGCTAATTTTCTTCGTTCATCCCATTTCTGAGTGGATGCTTTGCTTCACTGTTCACATCTTGAAATCTGTGCGTTTCATCATATCTATCATTTTGTCCTAACAGAGTCAAAGACTTTGGGCTTTGCAGTTGAATGAACTGGGACCGCTGAGTGCACCACTTCTCATTTTAAAACATTCCATAGTGCTTGGTTTCTGTGCATGTCTGAGAACAGTATACGTTCAGTGAAATAGCTGGAAAAACAAAGCACAAATTACCAACTATATCACCCTACACATTTATGATGGTGGAGGAAGCAACACATTTCAAGTATGTTTTGTCCTTTTTTTTTTATTGTCCTTGTTTGCAAAAGAACAAAATCAAGAAGCCAATCCATCTGTCAACCTTTCATCTTGTTAAAGCTAATCTGGGCCAGGGATGGAGGTAAATTTTTGATAAAACAAGCAACTGACACTTTAGATTTAATAAGAACCGTTCTCCCCTCGACTTAGTTACAATAAAATGTAGGGAAAAATGTAATACAAACAGAATTTCCCTAGGGATTGGACATTAACACTTCACTTACTATGTTCTGTCAATCAGAATCCATCTGTACAGGAGTAAGTATGTAGGAGCCTGGGACAATACAAAGAAAATACAGAATTCATAGGTGGGTTTTTTTATATCTTTATTTTTCGCTCTACCATTCTGGATATCCACTTTACTTGACTGGGTCAGTTTGCTTGATGAAACTTGTCTTGGTTCCAAATAGATGGTGTGAGTCTAGGAACAGTTTTTTTGACAACAGTTCTTGTGTGCTGGATATATGGAGTTTATTTGACATATTTGTCATTTTTTGAACATGCTGTATGTTTTACAATGATGGTATGATGGTTTAAATCTCCCTCAACAAAGCTGAAGCCCCATTAGTACCAGCAGTGCAAGAGGACTATGCGGCCTGGCAGTTACCTGGAGAAATGAGAGGGACTTAATACTAAACTTGGAAGCTCCAAAACTGGAAACTATTGCAAAAGTCTGCTCCAGAGTTTGACACGGTCTTTAAGCCAGACATGTTGGTCTAAATCAATGCTTTGAATGGACCAGTGAAGGAGAATCATACTAATAAAAACACCCCTTCTTTCCAGTCAGACGTGAATGCAACTAAAAATAACATTGCCTGCAGTAAATTGAATGGAATTCCCTAAACAGCTCCCTGTTAATGAAAATGTGCTTGTGAGTCATACGGCCAAGAAAGTGCTAAAGGACCTCAATCTCAAGCTATCTAGAGCATGGTGCTCAACCATTTTCCCCAGCAGCCCAGATGGGCATTACCTGGTTTGACTAGCAGCTGGATGATAGTTCCAGTTCACCACCTGTGCAGGGCTGGTGTGGCAGTGACCACCTGGCCATGTGGAAGGGGGTTGGGGGCATCCTAACCTGAGTGTGGCCATGCTGGGGTCGGAAGGATGGTTCACCTGGCCGTCGGGTGGGGAAAGAACAAGGCATGACCCAGCTGAACCCTGGCCTATTGAGAAAAAGGCAGCATAGTCTGGACCCATGGGAGAAAGGGAGACATAGCCCAGCATTACAGTGGAGACAGTGCATGGCCCAGCCCCAACCCAGCTCTCTAGGGAAAAGAGGGCATGGCTTGGCTCTGACCGGGTTCATGGGGCTTGGGGTTTAGGAATTGGGCAGGAGGGAGTGTGGCCATATTGATGGCCACCACTTCCCCAATACCAAACTTCCTAACCCCTTGGGGAGCTCTGGTCGCCAGAGGCAATAGGTCCATGGACCACATTTGGCCTGCAAGGAAAAGATTGAACACCCCTGCTCTAGAGTTTCATAGTTTCATAGTTAGTAGGGTTGGAAGGGACCTGAGCAGATCATCAAGTCCGACCCCCTGCCATGGCAGGAAAGAGTACTGGGCTCAAATGACCCCAGCAAGGTGATTGTCAAGCCTTGTCTTAAAGAACCCCAGGGTAGGAGCCAGCACCACTTCCCTTGGAAGTTGGTTCCAGATCCTAGCCCCCCTGAAAGTGAAGTAGCACCTCCTAATGTCTAATCTGAATCTACCCTCTGCCAGCTTGTGAACGTTATTCCTGGTCACTCCTGGCGGTGCTCGGGGGAACAGGGACTCCCCCAGTGCCTGCTGGTCCCCTCTGACTAGTTTGTAACAGGCCACTAGACACCCCTCAGCCTTCTCTTGTGGAGGCTGAACAGGTTCAGGTCCCATAGCCTCTCCTCGTAAGGCCTGCCCTGTTGTCCCCTGATCATATGAGTGGCCCTCCTCTGGACCCTCTCCATGCTGTCCACATCCCTCTTGAAGTGCGGCACCCAGAACTGGATGCAGTACTCCAGCTGCGGCCTGACCAGTGCCGCATAGAGGGGGAGGATCACCTCCCTGGCCCTGCTCGAGATGCATCTGTGGATGCACGACAAGGTGCGGTTGGCCTTCCTGACTGCATCCCCACGCTGCCGGCCCATGTTCATCTTGGCATCAATGATGACCCCAAGATTCCCTTCCACCTCCGTGCTGACAAGAGGGGAGTTCCCCAGCCTGTAGGTATGGCGCTGGTTCTTCCTTCCCAGGTGCATCACCATGCACTTGTCAGTGTTGAATCCCATCCTATTCTCATCTGCCCACCCCTGTCTAGGTCTGATTGTAGCCTATTCCTCCCTTCTAGCATGCTCACATCCCCCCACATCTTAGTGTCATCAGCAAATTTGAACAGGTGCTTTTTACCCCCTCATCCAAGTCACTGATGAAGATGTTGAACAGTGCGGGCCTGAGGACCGAGCCCTGGGGGACCCCACTGCCCACATCACAGGTACAAAATGACCCATCCACCACCGCTCTCTGGGTGCGGCCCTCCAACCAATTGGTGACCCATTTGACTGTGTGGGTGTCAACACCACAGTCCCCCAGAGGCCACCGGGTTGGTCTGACAGGATCTGCTGCTAATGAACCCGTGTTGGTTGCCCCTAAGCATAACTTCCCTCGCTGGCCCCTCATGGACATGTGCCAGGATAATTCTCTCAAAAATCTTCCCTAGGATAGTTTCCTGGGTCCTTCTTCCTCCCTTTTTTGAAGATGTGAACCACATTGGCCCTCTTCCAGTCCTCTGGCACCACACCAGAGAATCATGACTGCTCATACAGCCATGCCAAGGGTCCTGCAATGACCTCAGCTAATTCCCTCAGCACTCGGGGGTGGAGATCGTCCGGACCAGCTGACTTGAATACATCCAGTCCCTCCAGAAGTTCCCTGACTAGATCCTCACTGACCCTTGGCCTAGAGTTTTATTCTTGGTCCTGGAAGTCCCAGGTTCAGTATCCATGGATGACCAAGAGATGGTGGTTATTACAAAGGTGGTAGCACTTGTTAACCACAATCATATAATTCAGTGTTCATAAGCCTATATGCAGTTTAACTACCTTAAATGGAATTAGATATACCCCTGTACATCAGTGGGGTTTTGGGAGGCTTAACTACTAGTGCTGGTAAGGTACTTTGAGATCGTCACATGGGAATTCAAAGTTCAAATCAGATGCCTTAAATCCACAGTTGTGATCCTGAAAACCCTCACTCCCCTGCTGCCTAAACTTAGAGGCACCTCAACTGGGAAGATGCCTCTGTATCCATCATAAACATTTCCCAGCACTGAAAGGTCTGTGGCTGCCATTTTATCTGCAAATTTGGATGGAGGAGAACACGTTTATATAGCTCAGTAGTTAGAGCACTCAACCCGGACTTGGATACTTAGATAAAATTCCTTTCACATCAACAGCAGAACCTCAATCTTCCACTCCCTGACTCTTCCCCTGCAATTTAGAAGGACTGTGTATGACTAACTCAGGGCTCTGGAGCCAGGCACCTTGAAAGTAGGCACTGCAATGGCACTGCAACTTTTTTCACCAGCTAAACACCCTAGATATAGCCCCTAGTAACTAACCTTGGTTACACATAAGAACTCTAGCCACCTATTCGCTAGTTCCAATGAGATTCAAGGCCTTCAAATCCCATTTAAAACCAAGCATGAAACATTGCTTTAAAGTATTGTTGCCCATCACAGTGAGCTAGTTCTAGTTCTTGCCCTATGACCCTTTTTCATGTCTGTAGGTGGCTCTCAGAGAAGCCAATCCAGTGACCATGGGTGCGTGTACACATTAATTAATGCACTTCAGTTGATGCACATTAGATCTAATGTATTGTGAGGTACTAGGAAAATGCACCTCAATGTGTCTCAATGTGCATTAACTACAGAGCACATTTTTTAAGTGACACTTAATATGCATTAACTTACTTTGATGCACACTAGCTAAATAACGCTTTTTTTAGTGATGCTTTAATGTGCATTAAAATAGGCTAATGCACAGTAAAGTGCATATGTAGGTGCAACCCAGGTGCTGGTCAGAGGGAGACAGGCAGAAGGCAGGAGACCACAGCAGACCTCTAAAGCTCCATGAGCTCCATTTCCTGTCGAGAGGGAGAACAGGAGGAGTGGTTATGTCCTGGCTTTCATGTTGACACAATGGTTCTGGTGGTTTCCTCAGGGCCTTGATGAAATGGGATTCTTTCCCTTGAAGTCTCAACTCCAAAATAGTCTATTTGTTTGTCTTTCCAATGGAAATAGAGATGTTTTCTGATGTGTATGGTATGCTGCAGTGGACTACATTTTCTCTGTGGCATGTTAGAGTTACTCACTTAATGGACTGTTATGGACTACAGAGAATTATACCTTCTTTTGAAGCATCTGGGATTGGCCACTGTCGGAGATGAGATATTGTGAGGAATGAACCCCCAATGTCTTCCACCACACCAAACCCATACTCCATGCTGCATGCACATTACTTGATTGCTGTGAACAAACATAGGAACACTAAGAGGCTTTTAGAAAATGATGCTTTTCACCGTGCAATACAGCATTAATTACACCATAGTTATCATTACCATGATCACAGTATAATGAAGGATAAGGAAACTATTATAAATACAGGGGATTCAATAACCAGCATAATTTGGAGTTTGTTTTTGGATGAAAACTATAATAATAAAAAGTGGGGGAAAGCCCTAGTTAAAAAGGAAACCTTAGTATTTCAACAAAGGTCTTGAAAATAGACAGTATGTGAGGTTGCTCACTCACAAAGAGCTTCTTGTTATAAATCTGCATTAAAGTTTGCTGCCAAATCACTGCTGGTTGTAAAACTATCCTCCAACAACTGCAGAGAACTCAGTTTTTACTTGTCAATCTATGGAAAAATGGGTCTGTGTCAGGCCAGTTTCTACAGCTAGCAAGGCCAGTGGACTGAAAATCTCCTGATATTCAGAGCTAAACCAATAGCATGTATTCTGACAGCATCGGTAAGGCCATCCTCTGTGCTGTTTTATTAGATAGATTATCTTTTGGGACCTGACTTCTTGAGGTGTGTGGCTATTTTATACGATTATTATTATTATCATTTGGAGAAAGGGCAGTTTCACAAGCAGTTGTTAGCCAGCAATCACATGAGCAGCCCTGAGGCATAAGGCCAGGACTAGCATTCCACGTCACAGTAATAAACTGAATTCTCCTGAGCCTTCAGCTTAAAAAAAAAGTAAGCACTTGGTGAAATTCCACAGGGTTACCTATGGCCCACTCTCCACTTTGGGCAAGTTTTCTCAGTATCCAGCTGTGTGATATGTTATCAGGAAGGTAGTTATTCTAGCTTTTAGATTGAAAGCCAAAATAAAGCTGCTTTTTTTTTAAACTGATCAGATGCTTTTGGGGTTTTGGGGACAGGATTTTTTTTTTTTACAGAGCAGGAACATTAACATAGGCAGGGCAAGACTGCCAAACCAGACTGACAAACATAATTCCTGCTTTTGCTTGTGTAATCTCAGCTGCACACGCAAAAAGGGCTGGAGTGTATAATTGGCTAGTTGGAGACAGAATTGTACGATTGGACAACCGAACCATACAGCTACTGCACGTGCGACTTTGAGTAGTAAGTGTGCAAACATTGTTGCATGACAATTTTTTGGAAATATTAATGTGCAAAGGGGTGTGTCTGTGCAGGAGGAAGAGAAGATGTGATAGTCTGAACTGTTCCTATGGTAGGATTTTCTGGGCAACCTCTCATTCACTGGGCCAGAGCTGTCTCGCAGTGACATAAGTGAGAAAAGACTCCATCGAAGTCAATTGATTGTCACTAGTATAAAACCAGGGAGAATCACACCTGCTTTTAATGAAGCAGGGACTACAACCAATCTGTGGTTTGGAAACCCATTTGACTCACAGGGTTTGCCTCGTGCTTTCCTAATGTCATTGCTACTACTTCAGTGTATACGGACTAGAATACGGGCAGCCTAGAGTAATGGTTATGGCCAAAGGCAGAAACGAGGAGACAAAGCAAAATTGTCTGAGAGCAGAATATAAGCCAGAGGTCAGAAGCTACCAAAAGGGATGAGACAGTGGGTACAGCTCCCAAGCTGTCCTTGGGCCTGGAGGTCACAGACAAACATGCTAGTCGATAAACAGAGAGGTTCCTCAGCAAGGCACCTAGGGCTGTATTAATTGATCCCCACACCAGCTGTGGGGACTTAGCCCTTGTGCAACCCTCACCCAATGTCACCCGAGGAGACGCCACTGGAGATTAGGTCTCCTTTGTGCAGTCACCGTACATGCACACTCTAACATCAGTCCTTGCCCCTAACAGTTTGCACACTGGCAGCGTTATCATCATATTACAGGTGCGAATTAGGATACAGGGATTAAAGCTAGGAACAGAGATTACACTTAAATGGGTATAAGTGATCAGAACATGGGTCAAATCTGTAACACAACACAAGTTCAATGCACATAAACTGCTTTCAAAATAGCCCAAACTGGTTTAATATAAACCTGAATGGATGTAGTATCAGGCCTCACTGATTTAAGTTACAGCAGTTTAGTGATCTTCTGTCCTACATCCCCTCAAGTGAACTCAGTCTCCCAGTGTCCCAAGATGCTTTGCACCTCCCCGCAAACCCACCTCACATGGTGGGTGGGCTAGCCTCGGACCAAGTTGTCTGCTCCAGTGGAGCAGGGAGGCATACTCTAGCACCCCTCAGCTTCTGGCTTGGGCCACTGCAGGCAGATGGCTGCATTTCCATAATCAATAGTGAACGTTCACTTGCTTATTTGTTCAATCTATGCAGCTTAGGCTAACCTGCGAAGATTGAATCGATTCAGCCTCCGGCTTTTTGATTTACTGTCTGTACTCAGCCAAAGTGACCAGGCTAGAGTTATACACGGAGACTGTGGCAGAGACAGGATTTGAAGCACTACCTCCTCATTCCAAGCAAATAATTGCAATGCAAGACCTTTATTTGACCTCTGATAAGCTTTCCATCCAAGGGCATCCTTCCACCTGGCTAAGGCAAGAGCTGGACAGCTCTATGAAACATGGCTTTTTGTTCTTTTCTTTCTCCTCTTGCCTGTGCCCGACGAAGATAATTTGGGACTGGGAGCAGAGTTCTTTAATGGCATTGCATCATTTGGAATTTGATTTTTCTAGACTGCACATTGGGTCCATTCTGTGTTTGCAACTGTGGAAGCCAATCAAATAAATGTGATGGTGGTGATTAAATGTAAATGTTGTTGCTGTAGGTGTTACTAATGCACCTTGTGGTGCTGCTCCTTTTTAAACAGATATTCAATTTTCTGTTCAATTTTCTATGGGAACAATTTACAAGGCCCCTGATTTTTTTTTTCTTCTCTATCTCTGTTTAATTTGCTTCTTGCTGCAGAGCAGAGGAAAGAATAATTCTTGCTGCCTGAATTCCTCCGTTTCCTCTACCTTAGCTACATTCTCTCCCACAACCAAATAAGAAAGAAAAATTCCCTTTTAAATTGGACTGGCATACTGTACGTTACATTCCAAGGCACTCTACAAATCAAAGCGCTCGTGTTTCGCCCACATTTAATTTACATTCCTGGTTTCATCAGGAGTCTAATAAGATATTTCTTAGGACTGTCAGGCTCCAACGTATCTGTCACTGCAAGATTCTGGATCAGGCTTCTGCTGTATCCTCAGAAGAGACTTAGCTTTAGATGCCATGAACATTAATGACCTACTGTTCTGAACATCCCACAAGTAGAGAAGTAATATGACTTGGACAATCAAACTGAAAAGAAATGTCTAACTCTTTTTTCTGTTTGACATTTAAAGCCTTCAGAACAGAAACCGATTTTCCAAATTATATATTGAGATGTGCTGCTTTAAAGCACTTTTCCAAACTTCCCTCCATTGGTTATACTCATTTTTGCAAAAGAATCTTTTTGGTTTCACAAGCATAGATCCTGCCAGCCCTGTGAAATGTACTGGAAGTTTTCCAGAGATGGTTTAGAAAACCAAGCACAAAAATGCCGTGCTGCTGCGTGGGTCCCTATTCAAGCTGATGCCAGTCCCTGGGTAAAATTGCTTCTCCAGAATTATGAGCCTGGGGCATGTTGAGTCTACAGAGAAATTAAAAGTGAAGCACTCATTCCAATTGATCTATCAGGGAAGAGGTGGGTGGAAAGAAAGACAGCTTGAAGGGATGCCATTGTCTGGTGCCAAACGCCCTGGAGTGTTCCCTACTTCTGCTCTGTGACACCTGAATGTTCAATCCATTTTCTTTGCTTCAAGGGAGAAATTCATCATCTTGCCAAGAAGAAGGACCAGATGTAGGAAGGCATAAAAGCAACTAAAATGATGGGTAGACCATGGGCATGCCGTTCCCACAAAAGAGATGTCAGCTCAAGAGAATGTAAAGGTTAGGAGAGATTCTAGGTCCTGGGTTGCAGAGAACAACTCCATCCAGCTTCCCCTTTCTGGCCTGGTGGGTGGGTATTTTCACCTCTGCCAGGAGATGGTTGACAAAGAAAACAGCATTTCTAGAAACTCCTGAGTCACAGAAAAAGTAAAGTAGCAGCAGGCAGGAGAGGAAGATTTCCCTAGACCAGCCTGCCAACAGGGCTCTGCTTTGTTCTCTCTTCCCCTGTTGAAATTCTTCCCTGGCATTTAAAATGGTAGGGTAGTTACCTACTCTGGATTAAACTGGGAATACAAAGTTTGGCATCAAGTTCAGCATGGGTTGTACCAACACAGAAAGGATCCTGGGTGGGGATCTCAGATGCCTGGCCTGGGCTGAAGTCTGCACTGCTGCCTCTCCCTGCTCTGGGTACTTAGAGTAGCTAAATGATATCTACAGACAGATCTTTGACTGCAGTGTAGACACAATCTATGAGACTCTCACTCAATATCAGATGTTTTTCTAGAGCCCATGGAAGAGGTAGTGAGGACTAATTATCAGCCTGCTCTGTCATTCAGAGTGCCTAGAAATCATTATGAGTACCTAAGAGTTAGAATAGACCTGTAACGAACTGCTAGGAGACCCTAGAAGTAGTGAATGTAGGAAAAAAAAAAGGGATTTATTTAGGACGAAATTGGTGATGAGGACTGCACTCTGCTTCATTGTTCTGTATCCTATAGGAGCAGACATGAAAGTCTACTATTTAGTTTCATAGCCCTTTACCTCTTGCAATGCCTCGTGTTGCAGAAAATGTACCATATTGATTTTTGTATTTACTGTATCTAAAATAGCAACAAGTGGACGGTCTTCTTTGGGAACAGTGCTGCCTCACATATTCAGCTTCTAAAGCAACATTTATTTTGAGCTTCAAGCTCCCAACTTGTGGCCTATTATAAACTAGTCAGGGGGGACCAGCAGGCATTGGGGAAGTCACTGTTTCCCTGAGCACTGCCAGGAGTGACCAGGAATAACGGTCACAAGCTGGCAGAGGGTAGGTTTAGGTTAGATATCAGGAGGCACGACTTCACGGTCAGGGCGGCTAGGGCCTGGAACCAGCTGCCAAGAGAAGTGGTGCAGGCCCCTGCCCTGGGGGTGTTTAAGAGGAGGCTAGATGAACACCTTGCTGGGGTCGTTTGGCCCCAGTACTCTTTCCTGCCATGGCAGGGGGTCAGACTAGATGATCTACTCAGGTCCCTTCCGACCCTAAAAACTATGAAACTATGAAACTATAAAGGAAGAGAGAAAAGAAAAGCAGCTGGATCAATCTTTGCCATCCTGGCCCCAGTGCAGGTGGCTTTGTTTCCCCTTGTTTCAGTCTCCCCTTGTTTTCTCACTCCCGGATCACTGTAATCCTCCCCTTGTTCCAAGCCAGGGATACATTGATGTCACTGATTTCTTCCCTGATTATTATCTGTTGATGTATATGTTAATTCTTTGGGCTATTGCTCTAGGCTTGTGTTAATATTTTAGGTGCAGACTATTAAGGCACCTGGTTACTATGTAGCTCCATAACTCCCATTACATAAAAATAAAAGAAGTGTCATACTGGGTTGGATCAATGATCCCTCTAGCCCAGCACCATGTCTCTGACTGTGGCAGAGGCATCCCTTTGTTTAGATGCCTGATATCTTCAGTTCTTAATCTTATTCTTAAATCTTGGACACGATGGTGATGATGATGAAGTGAGTATCATCATACTCATTTGCTGGAAGCACAAGGGCCAGAAATCCAGCAACAGGTAGGATAGTCAACGTCAATAAGACCTCAAGCACCCAAAGGAGGGCCATAAGGGCATTCATTAATGATGTGGTCATGTGTCGGACCTTGAGCACCACAGCTGCAGCCAGCATCATTGAAGAGGCTCCTAGACTGCATGCTTTTCTTAAACCATCCAACACATGTTCAGAGATGGTGAAAAGCAGTCCAGGCCTTGCAGGGCAGCTGCCATCCTGAGAGGCAGAAGCTGGTATTGGGGATGAAACGCTTTAACCGCAGTTCTTGTTCATCATGGATTATCTTGGACATGATCTCTGATGATGCATGATTCAAAGCTGACCAAAGGCAAGTGAAACATTCTTATTGACAACCGGGGGTCTTTTGATCAGGCCTCTAAAATATGTTAGTGGTAGAGTACCATTGAAGTGAATGGAGCTACATCAGTAAATTCTAGTAGAAAATGCATGAATCCACTTTCAGAGCCACTTCATTCCTGCTCTTCATGACATGTTTACTCTCAGCTGCTTCTATCTTTGGTATCTCACCTTTAACTCTGGAGTCTTCTACAAGGATGCCTCCACTTAGGGAAATCTGTACTTACCATTTCCTCATTCTCCGCTAAACCTTTAATATATTCCACTTTATAAATCCACTTGTCTTTAGTGTAGAAGATGTTTGACTGTTGGCCAGATTGTGATGGATTCTTTCATGGCTCAGACAAGGGTAAAATATCAAAAGTTGTGAGCTGCTTCAACATTGCAATAGTATTTTTGTTTCAAAATAGAGAGGCTGCAACCATCCTGGTGCATCACCTTGCACTTGTCAGTGTTGAATCCCATCCTATTCTCATCTGCCCACCCCTGTAACCTGTCTAGTTCTGATTGCAGCCTATTCCTCCCTTCTAGCGTGCCCACATCCCCCCACTCTTAGTGTCATCAGAAAATTTGAACAGGTGCTTTTTACCCCCTCGTCCAAGTTGTTGATGAAGATGTTGAACAGTGCAGGCCTGAGGACCGAGCCCTGGGGGACCCCACTGCCCACCCACACCCCTCCAGGTCAAAAATGACCCATCACCACCACTCTGTGGGTGTGGTCCTCCAGCCAGTTGGCAACCCATTTGACTCAGTTTCTTAATGAGAACGGGGTGAGAGGCAGTGTTGAAGGTCTTCCAAAAGTCCAGGAAGACGATGTCTATTGTGATCCCTGCATCTAAGCATTTGGTGACTTGGTCGTAGAAGGTTCCTTAGGTCCAACCTGAAATGGTCTTGCAGTAGTTTATAACCATTTGACCTCATCATCCCTTGGGGTGCTCTGGTGAACAAACATCCCCCAGGTACTGGTGGTCACCCCTGATAAACTTATAGGTGGCCATCAGATCACCCCTGAGCCTGAGCTTTTCCAAGCTAAAGGGCCCCATAGCTCTGAGTCTGTCGTCATAAGGTCTGTTTTCCTGACCTCTGATCATGCGCATGGCTCTCCTCTGGACTCTCTCAAGCTTCTCAACATCCTTTTTAAATTGTGGCACCCAAAACTGGACGCAGTACTCCAGCTGTGGCCTCACCAATGCCGAGTAGAAGGGGAGAGTGACATCCTGGGATGCTTGAGAAGCATCTATGGATGCACGCCAGCGTTTTGGTCACTTTACTAGCCGCAGCATCGCATTGGAGGCTCATGTTCATCTTGTGGTCAATGGTGACCCCCAAGTCTCTTTCTTCCGAGTGCTAGCCAGCGTAGCACGGCCGAGCCTATAAGGATACTGTAGGTTTTTCTTCCCAAGATGGAGAACCTTGTATGTTTCAGTGTTAAATGCCATCAGATTCTCATCCACCCATTTGCTGAACCTGTCCAGGTCAGCCTGGATCACCCGCGTGTCTTCAGGTGTGGATGCTTTGCCCCAAAGTTTGGTGTCATCAGCCAACTTGGCCAGTCGGCTTCTGACTCCGATGTCCACATCATTAATGAAGATGTTGAACAATATGGGTCCAAGGACAGAGCCTTGGGGGACCCCACTGGTCACAGGGCACCACGATGATTGACTTCCATCAATTACTACCCTCTGGGTCTGACCACGGAGCCAATTTCCCAGCCAGCGGATCGTGGTGGACCCAAGGCCACAATTGGCCAGTTTTTCCAAGAAGTGATCATGGGATACCAGACAGAAGGCCTTTTTGAAGTCAAGATATATGACATCAATCTCTTCTCCCTTGTCCAGGTGATAGGTCACCTGATCATAGAAGGAAATGAGATTGGTCAAACAAGACCTACCTGCAACAAACCCATCCTGGCTATCCCTTAAGATGTTGGCGTCGGCCAGTCCATTACGGATGGCCTCTTTAATAATTTTTTCTAAGATCTTCCCCAGGATAGAAGTCAGGCTGATGGGCCTACAGTTTGCTGGATCCACTTTCCTCCCTTTCTTAAAGATAGGTACCACATTGGTGCCTATCCATCCATCTTGGGATCCATAATAAAGCTCTGGATAAATTCAAGATATACCATTGTCGTTTTTGACCAATTTATAATTGTATAGCAAGATAACAGGTTGTATTTTTATCCCTAGATCTCTACTTACAGCATGATTAAAGCTATCTATTGTAAAGCTGAGTTTGATCTATGAGCTAGGCTAAGGTTAGGAAAGTTGGGACTCACCTTCCTAAGTGATGATTTGCTGGATGATCCAAACGGGAACCCTATGAGATTGTGGCGTTTTTAATAAAAATATTATCTTCATTCTATGCAGAAAGGAGGACAACAGAAAACAAACTAAGAACTCACAGAAACTTTCATTGCCTTTTTTTTTAGCTTGGTGATTGCACATAAGAAAGAGACATTATTTTCCATTCTGTTCACAAAATTCACTGAAAATATTTCCCAAGTTGCAGTGGTAACTTACAGTCCATGTTCTTTCAGGAGTGATATTCACTAAACCTCATGTTGCTCTGGGAAGTGTAACCCTTTGAATTCTTGAACCCATTGGAGATTCATTGGGATCTCCCGCTGATAATATCTGCTAAGTGCAGCCTAGGCCTGAAGAGTGCAATAACTTGAATAAACTCTATTAATACTGTAAGACAGTCTCTCCAAAATTGAGCCACCTCTGGAAGACAGAGTTGATGTTCTTCTTGATACTCTGATGAATGTGTTCTTTCCGCATTATTCAACAGTTGCTCTAACATAGAGATCCATTTATTTATTGAGGTTAGCAATAGCACTTAGTGTTTGCTGAGTGCAGGTACTTTTCTGGAATCTATGGTCATATTAAATAAAAGACTGTGGAAGATGCATTATCCATACTTTCCAACCCAATCTGGGAGATAAGCTCTCAGTGCAAGAACTGATGAAAATCCTGCTAAGTAATAAAAACTTTGTATGTTTTCTTATTTCAGTATGAAAAATGGCAGTTTTTTAGGGCATGATCCAAAGCCCACAGAAGCCAAAAGGATTAGATCAGGTCTCTAATGCATGATAGCAGCCTATTCTTTATTGAGCTAAGAAGCCAACTCAGTGGACCAGATATTATTCTCAGTTACTCCACTGGGAATTAAAATTTATTTTCATGTAATTATGTTAACAAAATGGCCCGCCACTTAGAATTGGTGCAGTATGTGATAGAATAACAATTATTAGGAGGGGAAACCGTCTATAGGTGCCAGCTGTGTTCAAATGATCAAATTCTGATTCAAATTTCTAGCCGCTTACCTGATAAAAGCATGAACAGTACAGGATTGGGATTTATTGCCAATAACAGAGACAAGGAAGGAAGGAAGGAAGACAGAAACATTACTGATACAGCGTAAAACAATTACCCATTGTACTGCAAAGCATTAAGCACATCTGTGTCCAGGCACAGGAGACTTAGTTCCTTTGGACCTAATTCCCCTTTCTCTTTCAGCCCTTTATCCTAGTGCAAAGTTAGTGTACTATTCAGGCTGGGAACCATTTTACATGTATTTTGCACTGGTGTAAGTGAATCTATATCATCTTGGCAACATTCACTAGCAAAAAATTTCAGGCATGAAAAATACGCAGGATTGAATTATTAGTAATTACCAAAAATGACTAGAAATTATTAATCATTACTGCAAATTGTTTGCAGGACAAATGTAGGCTTTTACTGCTGCTAATTAATCTAATTACCTAGATGAGTACTTATTTCATTGTTGAGTGCAGCTCTCATATGAGCCCAAGTATGTTGCTTTTGGATAGCAAAGCCAAATATACATGGGAGTTATCTGGGACACAGGCTCCCAAGATACACAGGGGCTTTTGAACATTTTGTTCATTATCTAGAAGTGGGCATAAAGTGTTACAACTGAGGGAGAGTTCTGAACAACACACGCTTGTTTCGAAGTCCGTTGAAGTTAACACACACAAAAAATCCCATTAGTAATTAGGCCATATGGTCTGCTTTTCCTACATTAATAAAGGCTATATCCTCCCTTGGAGTATGCAACTAATTAGGGAGAGTAAAAACTCTTCAAAACTCCCAACTGAGTGACACAACATGGACCTGCTGCTGATAGGAATAAACACACAGAAAATGGGAGCATCTCACACATGCGCTTTAAAGCTTAGTAGACTATTTTACTGCACATTAAAATGTCACGTAAAAAACGATGCAAATGTGCTACTGCATATAGGGCAGCATCATGCACGTGAATTTACTACCTCACATTGGAGGTATTAAATTTAATGCATATTAAAAAAGGCACATGAATGCATGTGTAGATGCACCAATAGATCACTGGGTGCCTCTACATGAGACGCTACATTGCTGCAGTGATGAGCTATGGTAACATAGAGTCAGCAGGCACAAACCGTGATGCCAATGCTACCATGCAATAGCTCATTGCTACTGTGCAGTAGGGTCAGACATGACCTGTGCACCACCAAGACTACACAGTGATGACAGTTATTGCACAGTCATTTAGCATGTGCTAAAGCAAGTGCTAAATGACTTCATGGTAACAACTACACAGTTGGGTGCATGTGTAGAAGCACAGCACCCATTAAGTACCAAAGCCCACTGAAGTCATTGGCTACCATTCTCCTTGATGTAAGTGGACTTTTGGGTTAGGTGATGGGGATAAAATTTTCTTGCAGAGCTGCAGTGAGTTGCTGTTGGAGACTTTTTGTGTCTTGGTTTATCTGCCTTATGTTATATGCCTTAGTACTTGCCTTATGCTGAAGCTTTTTTTTTCCCTGTTGCTGCAAGGTTTTTTTCTGTCATTGCTGTTTCTTTCCTTATTACTCAGTTAATATTCTTTTGTCTTCCTCTTCCTTTGCTCCTTGTGCATTATCACTTCTCATCTATTTTCTTTTTGTGTACACTATGTACTCATATAGGATCAGATGCATCTATTAAAGGCAATTAAAGCTGAATTTATGGCTTGATGTTCTATTTAGGTAACAGCCTGGACTAGATGAATTATAACTGAATATTTTTCATAAGCTAATGTCTAATCTTTGCTGCATCTTTTTTAAGGTTCCAACTTCCACAAGAAAAATTCCTCTTAAGAGCTTAATTCACAGCCAGACATTATGTCACTCTCTGGTGTCGGAGCTCAGCTCACCAAGCACAGTATCTTTTGCATTCATATTTGCACGTTGTAATCACAGGAAGAGCCCCTGAGTGTGCCTGTGTTTTTTGTTGCTGTGTGCTGTCTGTGCACCCAGTAAGAGACATGTCTTGGCTTCAATGGCAATTTTGTTCAATGGGGCCAGAATATCAATACAGCACTTACATCTGCCATATGTCCAAGGTCATGCAGGGACTGTATGGGTGTATCTACATGTTGCCATTTGGTGCAGCTGCTATGGCACCGTGCTTCGGTACTTCTGCACAGTTAGATTTTGCCTCTATGTCACACTATAACCAGAGAGCGCTCTGCTACGGTGACATAGCTGGTGATCACATGTAGACCCGCGTGACTGCTATGTCGCTGTAGTGCACCATATGGTGACGTGTAGACGCTGTACGTCGCCGTAGGGAGATGTGTAGATTCACCCTATGACAGTGATGAGGACAGAATCCAGGTCTCCTGAATCACTGACTAGTACATTGGTCACAAATTGTTTCTATTTGCTACAAATGTGGATCCTGATACACTGTGCACTGGACTGAGACCAATGCATTTTAGGTGGGTTACCAGAAAGACACTGAATAGCAATGGCTTTTGGACAGTAAGGAGCTGCACTAGGTTCAAAATGGCAACCTAGAAGTGAAAGGCCTATATCTCAATACCAAAAACTGGGCCATGACCGCCCTCATGTCCCCCCCAAGTAAATTTGCTTCTCATGGTAACACAGGTATCCAATGCTGTTGCTTACTGTATGCAAATTGAACAAAATGTGTTAATAAGTTGTGCATACAAACAATAACCTGCATCCTGGAATTAATTTTGATAAAAATCCTTGGGAAAGTAATGATATGGATACCAGTGACGGAGGAATGATCAAAGCAGTATTCCTATATACAGACCTAAGGGTTTCTTTTTTTTATTATTTTCCTTATTGGTTCTATTTGATGTTATGCAGCTGCAGGGTGATTAATTTTCTGGATAATAATTAAAGTATTTTATATTTGAGTATCTCTGCCCATATGTGAGCACATCTGTGAAAAGGAAATAGCAGGTGTTCCATTTTTATGGTCTCCTTCTGTTTATTCTTGACAAGTCCATTTGTTATTCTAAAAGAAAATGAGTAATCTCTGAGCCCATTTGATTGGAATAAAGTACCTTGTCTATTTACCATCATTAGTATTCCCACTGCAATCACCTGGTCATTACATACCTAGGTACATTTAGCCAGGGAGAATAAAAATGTTCTGTGCACTATTTGAGCTGATCCATAAAAGAACAAGCATATTAGACCAATATTGCTCCATTTTATACATCTCGGTAGAACCAATTTTAAATCAAATGTTAAAATGTGTCACATGCTAGCGCAGTTATGCTTACATACTGTAACTAATAAAACTTTGCAAATATACACAGCAGACTGCTTTTTCATTTTTTTAGTCTGAGTGGTTTATTTATTCTTGTTATGATGAGTTGAATTCAACAATAAAATCATCCTAAATTTAAAGTCCCAGCTTGACCTTCCAGACTCGCATGTATGAACTAATATGTTTGCTCTCCTTTACACCAAACTCTGTTGTGAACACACGAAGACACATCTTATATACAAGCAAACAGAGGGATGAATAAAAGAAAAACCAAAACAATTGTGGAACGTTTCCCAAACTACCTCCGGCTGCAGTCGTGTCTCACAGGAGAAGCAATGATTGGTTTTGATCACTATTTGGATGGAACTGTTCCACGAAAACCCAAAAGGCTATACAAAGTGATGTGAAAGACTCAGCAGTCATCATTCCTGTTTGTACTAAGTTGGTGTTGAATTAATGGCCCGGTATGGTGTTAAGAAGCTTTGTTCTGGTAGAAGCGTCATTGGATGAACTGGGGAGGGAGACTCAGAAAAACCTCCCCAGAAAACAACCAGTGGCCAGCGACTTGAGAGCTGGAGATAGATGCCCTCCATGCCCTCGCCAGACTCAACGGTGTGTAACTGCCCAGAATTCCTCTTGCAGTTTTTTAATGATCTGGAATTGTCTCCTCATCCTGAATTTCTGCATACCATTACAGGATGTATATGAACAAATGATTCTTCCCAACCCAGCAGTGATCTTTTTCAAAGCCGGGTGAAGTGAATCATATGCATAAATCCTAATTCTGCAAAATTTTGCTCAACAGAACTCTCATTGTCCAAGCACAGTTTTACAACCTTAAGAAGAAAAGCACTGTTTTACAAGCTTAAGAAGAAAGACATTTCATATAAAAACTTGTAGAAAATCTAGAAAATCTAGCTCCACCTGCGATCAGGGTCAATTTGTAGCTACATGGTGATGTCCTGCACACAGCAGCAGAATTTGAGAAAACTCTCTCTTATTATAGATATTTTGGGGCTGTTTGCACTACGGTTTATGTCAGGACTGAATCCAGTGATTCAGTAGAACTGCACTTGATGCAAGAAAAATCCCTTGTGTTTTCAGGACAAAATTACAAGTGATATTAGAGTTCTTGGAAAGCTTATATATATATATATATATAAACTTGAACCTGTCAGTTACTCAGTAGTTTGAGCAGCAAATGACCTTCCCAACTTTGTACATACAATATCTTAGTGTTTGTATCAGGCAATATAAATTATATTAGACTGATATACATTGCCTGCTATATTGTATCAGGCACATATAAGCAAAGGATTTGTGAACAAATATCTCAAACAATGTTTAAGCCACCCTTTAAGCTTTGGAAGGATGAAGTTCTCACCCTGAAGTGAAAACATGAACCAGACATAATCCATGTGATCTTTAATGTAAATGTTCTCCTTAAATTTTAATGAAAGAGGACTTTAAACTGGTGCAAAGAAATCAGTTTCGGCAATTCTAGAACTATTTCTAGGGGTTTAAACTAAAGCTTTTCCTCTATGCATAGAGTAAAGAGGGCCATTTTTACTATTTACTTTTTACCTTTCAAAAGACATCTGTAAGTATCACTTTCCTTGATTTTGAATGGTGAGCACTGGGATGATGTTTTGCACAATATCTTATAAACTCTGTTTTCTTGCAGTAGGGAATATCTCTATATCAGGCCAGAGTCATTAGAGGATGAGTCATGTTCTTTGAAAAGACAATCTTGCAGTGGTTTGTCTTTGTGACTGACTAGAATTGTAAAGTGGCTAAGAGAGGGGATGAAAATGGATAGCGATGAAGAGGGAACTCATGAGATCAGAGGTTACTAGTAGAGATTTTCAAAGATTAATGTTGGGATTAATTTAATATTCTCATTAGTGACCTTGGTACAAAATGAGGAACATGCTGATGAAAGTTGCTGATAACACTGGGTTAGGACAAATTGTCTATATAAGAAGATCAGGATATCAGACAGACATACCCAGATGACCTTGAAGCCTAGAGTAAAAAATAAATGGGATAAAATGGGAGAAAGAGGGCATTTCTACACATGCATTTATGCTGGCCTAAATTTACTGCACAGTAACCAAGAATAGGCCAGCATCTACACATGCAGGTGTTAAAGTGCATTAATGCTCTGTGTGGACTGTCTTGGGACTAAAGCTATTCCCAAGTCAGTCCACACACATGGTGTCACTGCACAGTAAGATGTCTACATGCGTGTTACTGTGCAGTAACTAATTGGGTGTAAATTGGATACCTGAATGATGAATGATGCAGGTATAAAATTTCTGTTCAAGTTAGCGTAAGTCGCCATATTTACTGCACAGTACAGGCATGAACATGTAGATGTGCATCCATACTACACAGTAACCTAGGTTACTGCACAGTAAATGTGCACATGTAGACACACCCAGAATGTAATTACTCTTTATAAATTCATCATGGGAAGGGATAAGCACCAGAAATATACAGGAACTCTATAAGCTAAAGGATGGTACCAACATAAGAATAAATGGGTATAAGATGACGATGAATTAATGAAGTCTGGAAATGGCCACAAGATCTTAAACCATGAGAGAAGGCTCCAGAATCATCTTCCAATAGGTATACTAGAGGTAAAACACGTAACAAGTTTTAAGATTAAACTTGATACATTTATGAAGGAGATGGTAGTTGCCCACAAAAAAGCAAGTAGCTAGTCCTGGTGATCTGGGATGTCCCTTCTAATCCTATATCCTGACAATTGTTAGACTTATACCCTGAACTTTGTACTACATGTATAATTTGCATTTAAAGATTCCTGTTCGATATTCTCCACAAAACATGAATCCCAATAACTAAGGCTTATACACACCTTTCATAACTGATAGCATAACTGAACACCCAGGAGTGGGGCACCAGCCCTGGGTGCTGATTTAGAGGGGGCACCAGAATGGTACCCACCAGGGAGCCCATGACATGACAGATGCAGTTGGGCAGGGTTCATGGAGCTGGCTCTAGGAGAGTTTAGACCCTCCTGCTCTCAGTGTCCTTTCCCAATACCACTGCACATCTATTCTCTGTCCACTACACAGAAACTCATTGGTTCCACCTCTGTTCATAATACTGTATAAAGGGAATCTAGGAGTCGAACAAAAGCAGAAGCTATAAGATTGAATCCTACAGTTTAAGAACATATGCAGAAAGGTAATTATGGAAAGGAAGCACTATCTTCTTTGACCCTTTGAAGCCTATCACAGAGACAAAAAGCAAAAACTGGCCACAAATTTTCTCAAATGTCTTGAATCAGGTTAAATCAGAAACTAAAACATACCTGTATGTGCTGGGCTGTACTTGAACACCAGAGTCAGTGAAGGTGAATGCAAACCCATCGTTACCAAAACGAATAATCGTACCAGTCACAGTTTTTGTCAATAACTTCTGCATCATATATGATGGACACCTAACACTGTAATAAATCACAGAGTGAGGCTCAAGTTATAGATCTAGACAGGATGTTGCATATTCTATTTAGTCAAACTGACATACAGAGAGCTGAGCATTTTGCTCTGAAAAGATCGTTTTTAAACACTTCCAGGCTGGTTTGCAGGGTTTTGAGGGTTCATTTCAATGAGCTGAGGCTTGAAACCTAGAAAGCAGATTATTTCAGCGCCTTTCTGAGATCCACAGAGGTCTGAGAGCATGAGTGTCACAGAAGCAGGGCTGTGAGTTGTAAATAGAAACATTTATACTTGCTGCAATAGCAGTTAAACACGACAAGTCGAGAAGACAAGTGTGATATGCAAGACTATGAGAAGGAAGGCAGCCTGGCAATGAATTCAATCTGTGTTTAAAATGTAACCTTTCCGAGAATCTAATGTGACAAACTTCTTTCCCGGCGGCCCAGCACCGCAACTCTATGCACAGCAGAGTAGATGTGCTATGAGACAGCTGGGGAAGGAGTCCTTATTTCCATGCCAAAATATGGGATCCATTGCTTTCAATTCTGCAAGCCCTCTCTTCCTGCTAAACACCAAGGACAGTACTTGGCTGATACATCTATAAAATCAAGGATCTTCCTATCCCCAAACTAACCCTGAGCTTGAGTGTCCTCTTCTACACTGAATAGGTTTGTCAGTCAAACCTCATCTTGTTCCCTATTGTGTTACCTGCTATGATATTATACTATAAGAGGAAGAGCAAAACTATTGCTCCTATAGCTAATCCACCCCCTCAATGCCTAGCTTTGTAACATATTATGATAGCAGTCATGTGATTCAGGAATGCCAACACTGCTAATTTCTATCTGAGTGTGTAATAATGCTGTGGAAAATTATGCCTGAGTAGATCTCTGCATTGGGCAGACAGCACTGAAAATAAATACAAAGCTGTACCTACTCCTAACCACGCACACATTATACAAAGACGGAGATGTGATAATGGCTTTCACAGAGACTTGAAAAAACAGTCCCTCTTGATAACACACATTATCTTTCTTATTCTCACCCTGTACTTCGAGTCAATATTAGCAAATTTTTATAAGAGGGACTTTTTATGCTCAGGCTCCAAGGACAAACTGGATAATGCACAACCCCCTGAAAATAGGTTCTTTTTCAGTCTTTATCTATATATCTATAGCCTCTGAAAAATATGGTTTCTTTAATACAGTTGGCTCTTTAATATATCTCCATTTCTGGCAGGGATGCAACAATCAGTACTCATTTTAACACCACAAGAAATCTTCAGCATTCAGCAGCAATCTTAAAAACGCACCAGTTTGTGCTTTAGATGAATACATAGAGTTAACTTGGTATATCCAGTATATTTCTGTATTGTTTATGGTCACTCTTGAAATATGGAAAATATTAAACCATTTAAGGTAATTGGTGAGATTTTTTTAAGGATGCCCCTGGTATTTGGAAGGTGGTTAAAAATGTTAGCTGGATACAAGGAAGAGAACATTTCTTCAGGTCCTATTAATGTAATCAAGGCAGTATTTGACCTCATTAACATTCACAGGGGTTGGGAGGATGACTGTTATAGACCACCTACAACTTATATATCAGATAGGGGTATGGGAAGTGGGCCCTATCTGATACAGATTCGGATTCAGTCTAAAACAGGGACAGTGATTTGATTCATTGATTCAGATTGCTGTCCCTGATTCTATTTGGCTGAATCCAAATACGAAGATTTGATGCTGATTCAGAGAATCAGTGATTCGGACATAGACACAGCTTGAAATGCTTTTTCTACATACCTTGAAGTAGCAGGTGCGGCTCATGATGTCTACAATTTGGGGGCACATGGAGCATCCCACAGGAGTGCAGGGGGGCCTCCATGTGCTCAGTGGTGAATCCAGAAGTGGACTGGAAGTACTTCTGGTCCACTTCCTGGTCTGCTAGGGAGTGCACTGGAGGCCACCCCTGCAGCCACTCAGCTGGTTGATCAACCACAAGGGGACCCTGGGGGCCCAGTCACCGAGTTGGGGGCCACACAGGGGTGCAGGGGGGACCTGCACAGTCCCCAGAAGACCCAGAAGTGGACCAGAAGTGCTTTTGTTCCACTTCCAGGTCTGCTGCTGAGAGCCCCCCATGCTTCTGCGGGACACTTCATGTTCCCCAGCATGGCAGCACTCATGATCTTCCTGCTACCTAGAGGTATGTAGAAAAACCTTTTAAAGCTCTCTCTATGTCTGAACATCTGAATCTTTCCGAATCTCTCCAAATCGATTCGGAAGATTCCGATTTGATTCAGAAGGATTAAAGGATCCTCTGATTAGATTCGGATTTGAAGATTCAGCCAACAAATTGGGCTGAATTTCCACCAGATCGAATCAGGGACCAAAGCTTCACACAGCCCTAATATCAGACCCACATAAAAAAATCAAAGGCAGCTGATACTGTGGTCACCATATTACCAGGATATACTTTATTTCTCCTGCTTTGTAGAATGCCTCCGTTATTCAATAGGAGGCAGCTCAAATCAAATGCAAATAAAGAAGGAAAATGTTTTAAGACACCTTCAGTATCATCCTTCAAGGAAATAGAGAATGTATCCTGTATAAGGACTTATTACAGATGCACACTTCACTTGCTTTCTTTGCTCTGTCTTCACCAAGCTCTTTCAGTAGTGCTGGTTTCAAGACGTCTCCTACAGACTCAGGGCCTTGTTACGTGGTAATTTTGGGCAGCTCCTGGAGCTCTTAATCCCTGGATTGTCCACACGTTAGCACCTTAAAGTGGTTTTAAGCATTCATTATGCTTAAATATTTCATGAATATTATTCATTCATGAAACTATGAAACTATTATGCAGCTTAAAGTTAAACCACTACGGGACAGGATTATCTTTGATTCGCACCACCCAGCTCCCATTCCATTAAGGCCCAAGCTGAAGTCCTCCAGTATCGCAGGATTTTTCATACCCCGTCCCATAGAGTAGGGATCAAAGACAGTCCTGGCTCACCAGCTCCCTAACATCAACTCACAGCTACAGCTCCTAGTCCTGCTCCCACTCTCCAGGCCTCCAGTAGCAAGTCACAGCTGTGCAGGCGGGAGGCAGTCAGGAAGGTTTCTAGATTACAGGTGTGACTGCTCCAAACTCCAAGCTAGCACTAGCACCGATCAGCTTCTGTGTGGCTCACAGCGTAAGGTGTAATATGGCCCACATCATTGTCTCTTTAATCTTGGGCTTTGTGGTCTGCCATTCTGAGATTGCCAGTCACAGCTATTGTGACAGCCTAGATCAATTGGAATGGAAACTGGGGAGGATTTTTCAATAATGAAAAGTCAGGGAAAGTCAAGAGAGCTGTGAAGACAAACAAGGAGGAGGGGAGGGGGCTCTTTGAAGTTCAGATCTGCTATGAGTTTCCATAGGGTGCAACCAAGCCTGCACAGAGCTTGTTACACTTCTCCAACATGCACTTTCCCTTACAACAGCTGATGTTCATCCAGAGCCCAATAAAGTCAACGAGTGCCTTTATGTTGACTTCAGTGGGTTTTGGAAGAGGCCTTGAGTGAGGTAAATATTTGCTTGCCTTGCAGAAAACACCTTGAATAAACAGTATTTAGAGCAATGCATTAAAGGAATAAAGGGGTGGATTTTGCTGCCTGTGTTCACGGTGAGCAGTATTTACTTATGAGAGCAGACTCAGCCAATTCAATCATGCCTGAATTATGCTTCTGGGATTATTCTTATGAATATTACCTATTACTACATGAAATTCACCTGTGGGTAAAATACGTAGCAAGGTCTCTGCACCAAAGACATCTTACGTCTCATACAATGTACCCTGGAAGACTCATAAGTAATACTGGCAGATGGGGACCTATCATTTTTGGTAAGAAATGCAGAGCAACTTCTCCCAGTTGATTTCTTCAGGATTTGTTTCTTTTTTGTAACAGTCTCTCTTTGGTTTTATTTTTTGCAGTCTTAATGGGTAGTTAGCAAATGAGAGCTCATATACTGTCTACATCCTTCCTAATGCATTGTTGCTATCCGCATACAGATTCATAACCCAGCCATGCACCACCAGTAACACAAGTATACTGCCCACTCAGCTTTCCTCTGCACCTACCAAATGTCAATGAGATATAATATAGCCAACAGACAGTGCTGGGTGTGAACCAGTAAACACAGCCCAGCCAGACAGCAGTGCTGGGTGTGCTGTGAGCATACACCAAAAAGTGGATTGCATTGTATTCCTTCGGCACTTGGCACGCACAGTGGGATGAAATGGGTAGTGTGCGTTTCTAAGGTGGCATAGCTGGAGGTAGCATAGATAGGGGCTTACTTACATCTCCAGAAGACAAAGGGTTTTTCACAGCCCACTTATGGTGCACAGAGCCAATTTCATGGGCATTTCATAATGGCCCCACCCCTCGACTCTGATTGGTGGAGACATCCGAGGAGGAGGGATCATGGGGCAGCTGCCACCTTGATTGCTGGCTGCCCTTCATGCTGCCCTGTCAGCTGGCACCTTCCCACCCCATTTAATTTTTATTAACTTTTTTTTGTTGATTTCTTGGATTTTGTGGACAATCCTGGATTTCTTGGTTCCTGCAAAATCTTCAAAACCGCAAATTAACGCAGTCCCTAGGCATAGGGATACAGCCTCCTCATTTCTTTTTGATGCAGGTCATTTTGCCAGTAATTTTCCCTTGAAGGTGTTTAAAAACGTACCAGCCAGGTACACAAGCTCTTCTCAGTGGACTGAACCCTTATGAATCCACCAGTAAAGAGAACACACAAATTGCACCGGTGAACATTTTCTAGCCATGTTTCTCATCCACATTTTGTAGAAATGGGGCTGTATTTTAGCCTAAGGGGCAGGGGAAGTTATTTTAAGAAAAAGATACTAAACCAACCAGTATTTTGTTCTTCCTTTTTCTCCTCTTATGAAGGATATGAAGGGGGAAAAAAAGCATTGCTTTTTCCCTAAAAACAGATGACAGCTGACATACCTTGTTATTATATGAGGACTGGTGCTCTCATTAGCTGAGGATGCTGCTAGCAAACAAGAGATAGGAAACTCCTGCCCTATCTTCATCTTATGCTGTATTACAACTCTTCCACTATAGCCACCTGACTGTAAATGTCCAGGTCTACTAAGGGTATGATTTAGAAGAACCTAAAACTACCACTAATGAGGTTCTCCACAGCTGAGCGGCGGTCATGCCTTTGTCAGTATAACCAGGGAGTTGTTCAGTTTAGAGAAAGAAGTAATAAGCAATCTGTAGGATGCCAAACAACCAAGCTGATGGCAGAGTTGCACAGATATAAGAATTTGGAAGCTCATTTACACTCCCGCAGGGTGCTTTTCCATACAGCAGGTTCTTTTCAGTGAACATACACTTCCCTGAGCTTAATTAAGGTTGTGCAGTACAGAAGTGCTGGTAAACTTCGGCACAGCTGGTCTGGAGAAGTGGCAGTGCATTAATGCTCACGTGGTGGGGGTACGGCATATCAGCTCACTGCCAGCTCTGGACTCATTTTACCAGTATGTTACTTGAGGTTTATATTTAAAGCAAGTGGAATAGTGCTGGTGTAGTATCAAGGTAATATAGTGAGGCATCAGGATAGTGAATGTATTTGAGGAAGGCTCTGAAAGCCTGAAAAAAAAAACCTACCTAAAAACAATCAATCTTCTATTCAGACTTGGGAGTTCCCATAACTTTGCTATTCAGTTTTTGCCTCTTGATCAGAACAAGAAGTTGGATAAAGTTTTACTTGTTCCAAAATGTCCTTGTTTTTCCAATGCATTTAATACAAACAGAAGGACTTTACACTTTGTTGACAAGCATCAACATGGAGGTAAATTGATCAGTCTATTCTTCAAGGAGATGAGATCTGCAATGTAACACTTGACTGGCACTGCCAGCATGTCCATCAACAGCTGTGACATGACTGCCATCAAGCACTACCCCACAACCATCAATAACTCTTTGGCTTTGCACCACAGCGTGAGTAATTAGCATGCTTTTTGAACACTCCCAAATGTGCCCAAGCTTGTTGTAGCTGCGACACACCCATTCATCTAATCAGCGTGGTGTGGCTTAAATCCTACGCAATTCTGGGAAATGCAATGCCTTTCAGCCTCCAAAACAATGTGAGTCCGCTCTGAGGGACCGCATCTGTTTTAATTAAGAACCACCCCCCCATCTCTTCACTTTGTTTAGGCCAGATTGATTTACAGTAGCTGAAAAATTGGCTGAATAATTTCAGGTATGATCTTTCCAGCCCTTCCATATCTCCTTTTTTTCAGTTACTCATAACCGGCGCCTAATACAAGTGCAGTGAGGCTGCTCCAACATGCTATAAGTACAGCCCTACAAAACAGACTCATTTAATTGAGTCTGCTGGAGTGTGATAATAACCATGATCCAGCAGACTCTAGCACAGGGGTGGAGGGCCACTTACCGAGTTTTGGCAAGCTGTCGAGGGCCACATGGGTATCCTCGCCCGTTGACAGGTGCCCCACACCCTGGAAATCATCTTGGCACCAGAAGTCCCACCCCCTAACCTCTGACCTTTGTCAAAAGAAGTCCATCCCTTTGCCCACAGAAGTACTCCTTTCAGCAAAAGGGTTTGCCATCTCAGAACCAGAAAAATACCAAATTATATTTAAAAAATCAAACATCTACTACACCATCTTTAATTTAATTTCAAAAAATATTTTTGTCCTGATTTACATGTGTTTGTGCAGTGTACATAGTGGTGATTGCACAATAGCTTAAAATGAAATATTACTCTTGTATACTGTAGGAGTTGTGGGGGGTATGGGTAGATGGGTATAGGATTGTGGGGGGCTGTGGGTGTGTGGGTATGGGTGTGTGAGGGACAGTGTGGGTGTATCAGGTGTTGTGGCAGTGTGGGTGTGTATGGGGTTGGGGGTGAGGGAGCATGAGGGTTTGTGTGTGAGAATGAGGTTTGTGGCAGGAGGGTGGCTGGAAAGGGTTGTGGCATGTGTGGGGGGAGGGTGGCTGGGGTGTATGACGGGGTGTGGGGTTCTGTGTGTATGGGTAGAGGGAATGTGGGTACATGTGTATGGTGGGGTGTGCATGTGGGACTTGCTCTATGAACACACACATACGTACTCTCTCTCTCTCTCCCCCTCCCTCACTGCCCACTGCCCCCGCCATGGCAGGTGAAGCCCCCACCAGCACTCCTCCAAGCCCAGGCTATGCAGTCTTGATGCTCCTGGCCCCAGGTCACCAACATAGGCCCTGTGCTCCCACTCACTGCCACTCCCGCCCACCAGTCTGCCACCACTGCCTTGCTCCTGCCACTTCCCTACCTTCCCACCCACTACTGGCACTTCCCTGCCCCACCCCACTCACCACTTCGGCACCCTCCTGCTGGCTGACAGCAGCCTGGACATAGTGGGGATTATGGAAACGTGGTGGGATGCAATGCATGATTGGGCGATGAATGTCAAGGGCTATGGGCTGTACAGGAGGGACAGGATAGGAAAGAGAGGTGGGGGCATGGCGCTTTATATTAAAGAGGAATACACATCCTCGTCAATTAGCAAGGAGTCAGGGAGGGGCACTCTGAAGTGCTTTGGGTTAGAGTACAAGGCAGTCGAGGGGAAAGAGACTTAACGGTGGGAGTCTACTACAGACCTCCCAACCAGGGAGAGGAGCTTGACCAGGATTTCTTGGGCCAGCTCACAGAGGTAGTGAAGGCTAAGGATGTGGTAGTCATGGGGGACCTGAACTTCCAGGACATCTGCTGGGAAGAACAGTCAGCCAGGTCTGAACGCTCACGTAGGTTCTTGGCCAGAGTGCAGGACCTCCATCTAACCCAGGAGGTGCACAGCCCCACCAGGGGAGATGCCTTGTTAGACCTAGTGCTGGCCACAGGCGATGACCTGGTGAGGGGGCTGCGGGTGCTTGACCACCTGGGCGACAGCGGTCATCACCTGCTGGAATTCACCATCCAGCGCAAGGTGGCAAAGGCCTGCAGTAAGGCAGTGGCCCTAGATTTTAGGAGGGCAGACTTCAACGAGCTAAGGACGACAGTCGGGGAAGCACTGAGGTCCTGGGGGGAGGGGAGCCAGGTGTCCAAGGAGAGTGGTCGCTCCTTAAGGAGACGATCCTCCAAGCCCAAAGGAAGGTAATCCCAATGAGGATCAAAGGGAGAAGGAGAGCACACAAGCCTCCGTGGCTCACCAAAAGCATCCGGGAATGTCTTCTTGCTAAAAAGGAGGCTTACACCCAATGGAAAGAAGGGGTCATCACCAGGGAGGGCTATTCTGTAGTTGCTTGGGGATGTAGGGGGGTAGTTAGGAAGGCCAAGGCAGAGATGGAACTGGGGCTAGCTTCCCAAATTAAGGACAATAAGAAGTTCTTTTTTAAATAAATAGGGGGTAAAAAGAAGGTCCCGGGTAATGTGGGGCCCTTGCTCGAAGTATGGGGAAGAAGCAGGAGGAACTCGCCCTCCTCCTTGCTGTCACCAGCCCTGACATAGTAGGGATCACAGAAACGTGGTGGGACTCATCGCATGACTGGGCGGTGAGTGTCAAAGGCTATAGGCTATACAGGAAGGACAGGATAGGAAGGAAAGGTGGAGGAGTAGCACTCTACATCAAGGAGGAATATACTTCCTCGTTAATTAGCAAGTGGGTAGAGGGGGGGCACTCTGAGGTGCTCTGGGTTAGAGTAAAAGGCAGTCCAGGGGAGAGAGACTTAACGGTGGGAGTCTACTATAGACCTCCCAACCAGGGAGAAGAGCTCGACCAGGAATTCTTAGGTCAGCTTACAGAGGCAGTGAGGGCTAAGGATGTGGTCATCATGGGGGACCTGAACTTCCCAGACATCTGCTGGGAGGAGCAGTCAGCCAAGTCTGATCGCTCACGTCGGTTCTTAGCCAGAGTGCAGGACCTCCATCTAACCCAGGAGGTGCACAGTCCCACCAGGGGAGGCGCCTTGTTGGACCTGGTGCTGGCCACGGGTGATGACCTGGTGAGGGGGCTGCGGGTGATGGGCCACCTGGGAGACAGTGATCATCGCTTGCTGGAATTCACCATCCAGCGTAAGGTGGCAAAGGGCTGCAGCAAGGCAACAGCCCTAGACTTTAGTGGGGCTGACTTCAACAAGCTAAGGAGGATCGTTGGGGAAGCGCTGAGGACCCAGAGGGGAAGGGAATCAGATGTCGAAGGTGAGTGGTTGCTCCTTAAGGAGACGATCCTCCATGCCCAAAGGGAGGTAATCCCAACAAGGGTCAAAGGGAGCAGGAGGGCACATAAACCCCCATGGCTCACTAAGAGCATCCGGGAATGTCTCCTTGCTAAAAGGGAGGCATACACCCAATGGAGAGATGGGGTCATCACCAAGAAGGACTATGTTACAGTCGCCCGAGGATGTAGGGGGGCAGTCAGGAGGGCCAAGGCAGAGTTGGAGATAGGACTAGCTTCCCGGATTAAGGACAATAAGAAGTCCTTCTTCAAATACATAGGGAGTAAAAAGAGGGTCCCGGGTAATGTGGGGCCCCTGCAGGACACGATGGGCAACTTAGTCATCACGCCAGATGACAAAGCTAACATATTTAACGATTTCTTTGCCTCTGTCTTCCTAAGTAGGGACCAGTTCAGCCCTACTGGTCCTCGGGCCCCGGGAGAGACACGCCTGGGCCAGGGGTTAGCGAGGAGTTAGTTAGGGTACTTCTGGAGAGGCTGGACGTGTTCAAGTCCGCTGGTCCGGACGATCTTCACCCTAGGGTTCTGCAGGAACTGGCCGAGGTCATTGCGGGACCCCTGGCGCGGCTCTATGAGCGCTCGTGGTGCTCTGGCGAGGTGCCGGAGGACTGGAAGAGGGCCAATGTGGTCCCTATCTTCAAAAAGGGAAAAAAAGAGGACCCGGGAAATTACAGGCCAGTTAGTCTTACCTCAATCCCGGGTAAGCTCTTTGAAAAAATTATCCTGGCACACATCCAGGAGGGCCTTGCGGGGGAATGCATGCTCAGGGGCAACCAACATGGGTTCATCAGTGGCAGGTCTTGTCAGACCAACCTGGTGGCCTTTTACGATCAGGTCACCAAATCATTAGACGCAGGGGTTGCTGTGGATGTAGTCTTTCTGGACTTCCGGAAGGCTTTCGACACTGTCTCTCACCCTGTCCTCATCAAAAAGCTGGGAGACTGTGGTGTCGATGCCCACACGGTCAAATGGGTCGCCAACTGGTTGGAGGGCCGCACCCAGAGGGTGGTAGCGGATGGGTTCTTCTCGACCTGGAAGGATGTGGACAGTGGGGTTCCGCAGGGCTCGGTCCTCGGGCCCGCACTGTTCAACATCTTCATCAGTGACTTGGATGAGGGGGTAGAAAGCACCCTGTTCAAGTTTGCTGATGACACTAAGATGTGGGGGGATGTGGGTGCACTAGAAGGGTGCAATAGGCTACAAGCTGACCTTGACAGGTTGCAACGGTGGGCGGATGAGAATAGGATGGGGTTTAACACTGATAAGTGCAAGGTGTTGCACATGGGGAGGAAGAACCGGCACCACACTTACAGGTTGGGGAACTCCCCTCTTGCCAGCACGGAGATGGAAAAGGATCTTGGAGTCGTCATTGACTCCACGATGAACATGGGCCGGCAGTGTGGGGAGGCAGTCAAGAAGGCCAACCGTACCCTGTCATGCATCCACAGATGCATCTCGAGCAGGTCCAGGGAGGTGATCCTCCCCCTCTATGCGGCACTGGTCAGGCCGCAGCTGGAGTACCGCGTCCAGTTCTGGGCGCCACACTTCAAGAGGGACGTGGACAATATGGAAAGAGTTCAGAGGAGGGCCACTCGTATGATCAGGGGTCAGCAGGGCAGGCCTTATGAGGAGAGGCTACGGGACCTGAACCTGTTTAGCCTCCACAAGAGAAGGTTAAGGGGGGACCTTGTGGCCTGCTACAAACTGGTCAGGGGGGATCAGCAGGTATTGGGGGAGTCCCTGTTCCCCCGTGCACTGCCAGGAGTGACCAGGAATAACGGTCACAAACTGGTGGAGGGTAAGTTTAGATTAGATATTAGGGGGCGCTACTTCACAGTCAGGGCGGCTAGGGCCTGGAACCAGCTTCCAGGGGAAGTGGTGCAGGCTCCTAGCCTGGAGATTTTTAAAAGGAAGTTAGATGAGCACCTTGCCGGGGTCATCTGACCCCGGTGCTCTTTCCTGCTAAGGCAGGGGGTCGGACTAGATGATCTACCTAGGTCCCTTCCGACTCTAGCTACTATGAAACTATGAAACTAGGATGCGTTGGGAAATTTGGTCATCACACCAGACGGCAAAGCTAACATGTTTAATGATTTCTTTGCCTCCATCTTCCTAAGCAGGGACCAGAACAGCCACCTCCCTGCTGGGCCCCCCTCGGGCCCCGGGGGAGGCACATCTGGGCCACGGGTTAGCGAAGACTTAGTTACGGAGCTTTTGCGGGTTGGACGTATTCAAGTCAGCCGGCCTGGATGACCTCCACCCTAGAGTTCTAAAGGAACTGGCCGAGGTCATTGCAAGTCTCCTGGCATGGGTTTAAGAGCACTCGTGGTGCTCTGGTGAGGTACCGGAGGACTGGAAGAGGGCCAACGTGGTCCCCATCTTCAAAAAAGGCAGGAAGGAGGACCCGGGAAACTATAGGCTGGTTAGTCTTACCTCGATCCTAGGCAAGCTGTTTGAGAAAATTATGCTGGCGCTCATCCAGGAGAGGCCAGCAGGGGACTGCATGCTTAGGGGGAACCAACATGGGTTCATCAGTGGCAGGTCCTGTCAGACCAACCTGGTGGCCTTTTACGATCAGATCACCAGATCATCAGATGTAGGGGTAGCAGTGGACATCGTCGTCCTGGACTTCCAGAAGGCTTTTGGCACTGTCTCTCACCCCGTTCTCATTAAGAAACTGGGGGACTGTGGTGTAGACACCCACACAGTCAAATGGGTCGCCAACTGGCTGGAGGGCCACACCCAGAGAGTGGCAGTGGATGGGTCCTTCTCAACCTGGAAGGACGTGGGCAGTGGGGTCCCCCAGGGCTCGGTCCTCAGGCCCGCACTGTTCAACATCTTCATCAGTGATTTGGGCGAGGGGTAAAAAGCACCCTGTTCAAATTTGCTGATGACACTAAGATGTGGGGGGACGTAGGCACACTAGAAGGATGCAACAGGCTACCATCAGGCTTAGACAGTTTACAAGGGTGGGCGGACGAGAATAGGATGGGTTTCAACACAGACAAGTCCAAGGTGATGCACCTCGGGAGGAACAACCGGCACCATACCTACAGGCTGGGGAACTCCCCTCTTGTCAGCACGGAGGCGGAAAAGGATCTTGGAGTCATCACTGATGCCAAGATGAACATGGGCCGGTAGTGTGGGGACACGGTCAGGAAGGCCAACCGCACCTTGTCATGCATCCACAGATGCATCTCGAGCAGGTTCAAAGCGGTGCTCCTCCCCCTCTATGCGGCACTGGTCAGGCTGCAGCTGGAGTATTGCGTCCAGTTCTGGGTGCCACACTTCAGGAGGGATGTGGACAGCATGGAGAGGGTCCAGAGGAGGGCCACTCATATGATCAGGGGACAAGAGGGCAGGCGCTATGGGGAGAGGCTATGGGACCTGAACCTGTTCAGCCTCCACAAGAGAAGGCTGAGGGGGGATCTTGTGGCCTGTTATAAACTAGTCAGGGGGGACCAGCAGGCACTGGGGGAGTCCCTGTTCCCCCAAGCACTGCCAGGAGTGACCAGGAATAACGGACACAAGCTGGCAGAGGGTAGGTTTAGGTTAGATATCAGGAGGCGCGACTTCACAGTCAGGGCGACTAGGGTCTGGAACCAACTTCCAAGAAAAGTGGTGCAGGCTTCTACCCTGGGGGTGTTTAAGAGGAGGTTAGACGCACATCTTGCTGAGGTCGTTTGACCCCAGTACTCTTTCCTGCTATGGTGGGGGATTGGACTAGATGATCTGCTCAGGTCCCTTCTGACCCTAGAAACCAAGGAAGCATGTCCCAACTGCACTACTAAAACCACAGGATTCAGCAGAAGCTGGCCTGGCCATGATCACATGGAGCCCGATGAGAAGCGGGGAGGGCTGGTTTAGCTTCTGCTGATTCCTGTGAGCTGGCAATGCAGCCAGGGACCACGTGGTGATGGGTGGGTAGGGGGTGGGGAGAAGCAACAGCAGCAGGCAGGAAAACAGGGAAATGGTGGCAGCACACAAGATGGTAAGTGGCAGTGAGCGGACAGGTGGGTGTGAGCACAGCTAAGTGGGAGACCTGCGCTGGTGCCCCGGGGCAAGGGCCAGCGCAGGGCCAGAGCAGGACAGCAAAAACACAACGCCTCAGCTGATAGGTTCTGTACGGAGCTAGGCTGGTTCCCCCCTCTCCTGCTGGCACAGGCTAGCTCGTCTCCATAGAGCCCTTGGCAGCCCAGGCCCCATGCTCCCACCACCCTACCCTGGCCCCCTACTGGCCCTGGCCCCAGGTCACCAGCATGGGCCCTGCACTCATGCCCAGCTGTCACTGCACTCATGCCCACCTGCCCACTCACTGCCACCTGACTAGCTGCCCACCACCACCACTTGTCCTCACCCCCTGCCAGTTTGGCCTTGCTGCTATGGCTGCTGGGTCCTGCCACTTGTAGAAGATCCTGCCACTGGGTCCTACTGCCACTGGTGTCTTGTCATCTTTGGCAGGCAACCAGGAGCAGATAATAATTAATTTTCTAAATTTTTGAGGAGCCCTGCGGACCAGATTGAATGGCTTGGTGGGCCAGATTTGGCCCGCAGGCTGTATTTTGCCTGTCTCTGCTCTAGCATCGCATGTATCATCCTCCCCACACTGAAAAATGGTGTTTTTGTTGCTTTAACTAAATTTTGTTTGAGGAGCTTTAGTTAAAGTACCTCCAGCACCATTTTTTCAGTGCAGGGACACTGATACACATGACATTCTGGGCACTTTAATTAGAGTGACTCTTGGAGCTGCTCTAGTTAAAGTGCCCTCTGCCCACTCCCGGAGCATGTGTATAAATACCCAACTTTTTTTCTAGAGCAAATCCTTCAAGGACTGAAATTTTCTATGCTTAGTTTTTAGCCCAAAAGCCCAAGAATAGATTTCTCAGGGGCTATTCTAATGTATGCTTAATGAGAATCTGTCCAAGCTTTAGCAATGACCAAAAACAACTGCCAGCCTATGATGGAAGCAGTAGCATCACTTTTTGTCTTTACAAAGTCCAGTTCTGGAAGTCCACTTACATTTTGCTGCTTCATGAAGACTCTAAGGTAGACTTTTCAATACACTAGTAAATTGTTACCTTTCTCCCAAAAGACAATATCCCAGGCAGCATGAAGAAGATTTTGTGTTTCCTATAAAAATAGCCTGGAAAATTTCAGTTGTTATGGACACAAAATATACAAAAGAAAGATAAATGCAACCAAGATATAACACAACATCTCCCCTGCCTTTGGGTGCACCATGCTGTTTCCCCATTCCATGCACCACAAATCTGCCTTCATGCTGTTCTGCATCACATGGGCAGCCAGCTTCCTTTTTTCACATATTGAACTCTTTCTGTTAGGAACACATCATCAGAAATACCTTAACAACAGGTAATTTCAATGCTTGATCTATCTGTTCCCTTGTGCAAGTCTTTGAATAATAAGACGATCAAGGGTGCGAAGGCTAATGACTTTGCTAAAAACTGTTTCCGCTCTGGGAAAAACAAATCAAAAGCAAATAGTTTCTGGCCCTGAACCCTCAAAAATTCACTTCAGAAATTTTTCCGTGGTGCTTCATGCTCTCATTCTTGACCATCAGCTGGGATCATTGGCAAAACTACCCATGATTCACTATGATCTCCCTTCACAGTGAGCAGAGGTAATCATCTTATACATACAGCTGGTTGTGGCGCATGATATGAGATGTACTTAGGGCAGGAACTAAGAAGAGGGATGAGTGAAAATGCATATAACCCCTCTATAGCACCAGGGTCAAGCATCTGAACAGAAATATTTCAGTTTTCTAGTTTGCTGGAATATACTTTTGACCAGCTCTGGTTTTAATTTCATTGTTCCACAAATCAGGAAAAGGTGTCTGGACAGATGGGAACCAGCTATGGTTTGAGGGGTCTATTTATATACATATCTATCTTGCAATAAAAAAAAATGACCATTATTTGCTTTCTTGACCTAGATAGGACTTTAAGCAATGGAAGCTGACGTGCCTAGACAGGTCTGGGAAGCAGTAGCAAGAACAGAATGGACACTTTTTCTGCTGCCAGGTGCGGACAACTGCATAGCAACATTTCTATGGCAGCCTGTGATTTCAAGTCTGATTTGTGGACAGCCTGCTATGCATCTCTGCTCTCCTGTGTTACTAGGGTTTTATTATAGAGAAGCTTGAATGCTGTTCAGGTCCAGTGCTATCAGTTGTCAAGAGGAGGAACTGAAGATGTTAGGTGGTGAGAGTCTTGGAGTCACACAAAAATCAGCCACACAGGATTTCACCTGCAGGGAAACTTGGCTAGGACATGCATGAAGCAAGTGCTCTAATTAAATAATACTAATAACAACAACAACATTAACAATAATGAACACCACCAAGTATTATCATAAATGTTATTATTCTTATTTGTAATGCAGTAAGGACATAAGGGAAGCCAGACTGGATCATCTAGCCCAGTGCCTTGTGTCTCACAAAGGCAGAAAGTAGGTGATAGGGCCAAGAATATCTATGTAGGGCCTATCTAGACTGATCCATCCCCATAGTGCTCTGTGCATTCATGTCAACTATCAAAGCCTCCCTGTGCATTCTTGTCAGCAGTGATTTTTGTCAGGGATCAAAGACTTTGTGCTCTAAAGCACTCTAATGACAAAATGAAAAAAAGAAGGCTTTGCCCCAAAGAAGTGTAAGGTATGTTATTGCCAAATCTGAAGCAATCAAGATCATTAGTTAGAAGTGGGGGGGAGGGGAGGCAAGGGGTTGGTTCAGAAACCAGCACACACACACAAACATACAATCCCCTGACTCCAGCAGCTGAGGCTTTAGAGAACTCAACAACTGTCTTCAGATTTGTCATGAAATCGCAAGAGTTGACAACACTGAAAACAGAAAGGAAACATTGCTGGAGATAGGCAAACAGGAAAAATAGGTAGTAACCCCAAGGCCCTTGAGGTCAAAGTCATAAAAAGAAGCCATCAGCCCAGAGGCTGAAGAACTACTGTCACATATTTTGGAGCCATCCTGACAGAGGTGATTTTAAAGGCAAAAACTGGAAGGGGAGGATAGGCCTTGAAACAGATGTAAGTAGCATTCAAGATTTGCGTTAATCCCTTGCACAGGGAAGAATTTAGTATTTCACCCTCTGTGCATTGCACAGGAAGGGGGAAATAGTAGTCAGGATATTCCCTGAAAGCCATTTTGCAACCCTTTTTCTTTGTAAATGAAATCTCTCCCAGAATTTGAAAAGTACATTTAAGAATAAATACGGGGTTTGAAGACAAAATCTTTTTTTTTTTTTTACTTTTCTGAGCATAAATAAGTCATGTGAGAGGTTTCTTAACTGGTGGTAAACACGTGTTTTTAGTTGTGATCTCCCATAAAAAAGCCCAAATAAGATTTTACAAAACTCCCCCCCGCCCACCCCGTGAAAAAAGGCTTTGCCTTAGGACTGAAAAAAGCACAAGAAATTTCAGCCCAGAAGGTACTTATTTCACAGTTATAAGTACCTGAAAACAAGGGCTTATAATGGGAGTGTTTCATCAACTATAATGATAGCTATTTTTCCATAATATATTACGTATGTTGGCAAGAGGATAGCAATGCTGCAGTTAGTCATTGAGATTGCTTTTACCATGGAGAGGGGGGTCACTTCCCTAGGACAGCGAGAGTGAGAACAGTATTTTGATTGGCTTAATACAGAATTTGGGCTAATTTAAAATGAAAAGTGGATTATAGGGAGAAACCACAGAGCAGAGAATAGTGTATAATGGCTTGATATAGACAAATTGCCATAACCTCCTTTCACATTGTCCCCACCGTACAGGATTGACATGATGTGAATAAAATTTGTAGGGTTATTTCAGTGCCTTAGTAAATGTGTCTTAGTCCTGTTATTTTAAAGAGAATAGGCAAGTCACAGCACCATGTATTTCAGCCAAAAGAATATGAACCCAAGTGAACAGCAACTTTTATTTAAATTGAAGATTACATGCTGGAATTCTGTACCCATTAGTACTTCCTCTTCCCCCATAAAGCACCAGTTATGCAACAGTAACTCTAAGTACATTTTAATTCAACATGTCACTTCTTAACAATTCTTGGACTAATTCATCTGAATGTTTAAATCTAAATCATATATAGTACCTGAGGGTCTCCTATATAATAGTGATCTTTTTCCTTATCAGTACAGATACGTGAAAGAACAATGGTGAACAGTGGCACGAAGATGTAAGTAACGTAGTACAGGAAGTCCCAGTCCACTTGTGATTGGACTAGATCCAGGAAGTTTGAAACAGCTGAGAACTGAATTCAGATTTCTTCAGTCCCAATCCAGACTTCTCACTGCAAGACCATCCCCCTTATGGCTAGGGACAGAAGTTACACATAAACCCCTTTAAGTGATCAGAAAACGGTTTAAAACTGTAACAGAAGTTCAGTGCACATAAACCAGTTTCAAAATGGTTGAAACTGGTTTAAGTTAAGCCTGGTTGAAAGTAATACCAACTTAACTGATTTGGGTCAAAGCGGTTTACGAAACTTCTGTCCCAAGCCCCTATGTTCAGATGCTGAGACACACTTTACTTGAAATATTCCCAAGGATTTGTGAAGGGAAGTCATGTCAACATTTTTTCTCTTCTTTACTAACAGTACCACACCTGTTCGGAAAAACAAAAAATCACCATGGCAATGTTTTGGGGGTTGTGTTGATTCATTGAATGGACATGAGATTAGATCCCTAATTCTCAATCAGGTGCCATGAGATCCTCTTAAGTGTGCCCTACAATATTAGCACTTTTTGGTGTGCAAACACCACGTAAGATTCACAAGGGAAACCCAGATATTTCAAAGAAGAATCCATAGTTTAAAAAGTATTCTGACCCATTGTGGTCTTCTGGAGTTCTCTCTATTAGTTTTTTTTCCATAGTCAAAAAAACTAAGTGAAAGCTAAGATTTGGACTTTTGTGATGGCACCTTTAATCCAAAACAATTGAGAGCCATTGGATTAGATGATGCTAAATCATAGAATCACTGGAAAACAGATCTGGAAGGGACTTCAGGAGGTCATGTAGTCCAGCTCCCTGTTCAAGGTAGAATCATCTATCTAAACCATCCTAGAAAAATTGTATTTTTTTGTCTAACCTCCTATTAAAACCAGCCAAGGATGGAGATTCCACAACCTTTCTGGTTCACCCGTCCCAGTTCTTGACCACCCAAATAATGAGACAGTTCTCCTTAATATACAAGTTGAATTTCCCTTGCTGCAATTTAAGACCAATGTTCCTTGTCCAGACTCATGGCCACAGAGGATAGTTTATCTACATCCTCTGAACAACCACCCTTCACATATTTGAAGATGGTTGGCAAATCTCCCTGTAGTCTGCTCTTTTCCAGACTAAACAATCCCAGTTTATTCAGTCTTTCTTCATAAATCATGCTGCTCAGCCTACTAATAATTTGTGTTGCTCTTCAATGGAGTCTTTATCATTTGTCCACATTTTTCTTGAAGCATGGGCCTAACAACTGGAGGCAAGACTCACCTCCAGGTGAGGCCTCTCTTTTCTTACACAGCACTACCCTCAGGGACACAGAATCATAGAAAAGTAGGTCTGGAAGGAACCCTAGGAAGTTATCTAGTTCAACCTCCTGCCCAAGGCAGGATCATCCCCATCCAAACCACCCCAGGAAGTGCTTGTCTAACTTATTTCTAAAATTACCACCCTGTGATGCTATAATTTTAATACCATTTGTACTGGGAAATGCTGAAATTGAGTATTTTGTCTCTATCATTTTGATTTCTTATATTTGTTAAAATACTTTCTGATCTTTCAAAACCAGAAAAAAATATCATCCTATTCTCTGGGATATTTTGAAGGTTTAGTGCAATTTAGAACATCCCCCCCGCCCCCACACACACACTTTTTTAATGTCAGACATTCTCATAGAAAGAAATTATGTTTTCAATCCAGCTCTAATTATATTGTTACCATTCCTTTTCTCTTCCAGGAAAATCATTTCATAAAGTATACCCCCTTTTCTACTACCACAGAGATGGTGCGTTGTAGAGCAAACAGAAAACAGAAAAAATACCCTGATTTGCTTCTTCATCATATAAAAGGAGACCCAGAAGTGTTTTTCAACAGTTATTCTAAATGAGTTTATTTTCTGTTTTTTATTGGAAAATTAAATTTCACATCTTGTGTTTCCTAGAAGATCCTATGGATAATTGAAAGGCTTGGCAGATGCATTCCATCAAAGAAATGAAGTAAATGGATGCTGAGTCACTGAAGGGAAAAATTACTATTACTCAGACTCTTTAAAACTTTTGAAACCTAATTAACTAAAGTAAAAGTAAAGCTCATCTCTGAGATTCAGCAAGTCCACTGGGCTCCAGTTAAGTTAGAAGGGTAAAATGCAACCCCACCCCCCATAGACCACCAGGACAAATGCTCTGTTTAGGCTAAATTCAAGATCTAATATGCGATATACAAGGAACTGAAGTAGTAAATACGCCTCGTGCCAGTCCTACCCCAGGTGGGATTTCAAACCAAAACCTTCAAGCATGCTGTGTGATCATGTTTGCCATCCCCACATCTCAGAGCAGAGCGGAGGATGCAGAGTCGAGGATTTTGATCACGCCGGGGGGCTGCGTAGGAATATTTTCTCCTTCTATTGCAATGGGCATAAGGCTTACCATTATTTTTTGCCTTCTTCAGAAGCATTGGGTATTGCGTGCTGCCAAGGCTCAGGATTTTGCCTGGAGTGTGACCGGGAAGTTCCTGGTTAGAGGGCCTTGCCCCTCTGCTCAGGGTGAAACTGATACCACATTTGGAACGAGGAAGGCATTTTGACCTACAGTTAGACTGGTACAAACTTATGGGGGTTTTGCCTCCTTCTACAGCAGGGAGATCTCTCTTGGATCTCTTGAATGTAATTTTAGCAACCCTTGTAGCAGTGGGATGTTGACAGCCTTCATTTCCTTGTTTTACCTGTGCAAGGCTAGAGTGTCCTCCATGTTTTGGGGCAATATGACTTGTATTAGTGCAACTGCATTGATTTTGCAATTTAGAAATAAATTAGAAAAGCACTTGCTGGGACAGTTTGGATGGGGCTGACCCTGCCTTGAGCAGGGAGTTGAACTAGATGACCTCTTACAGTTCCTTCCAGACCTACTTTTCTATGATTCTGCCCCTGAGGGTAGTGGTGTGCTGGAAAAAGAGAAAAAAAACCAGCAAAACACGGGAAAAAAATTTGAAGAGAAAATAATAGAAGCTGTTCTTTCAGCATCAGGAAAAAGCAACAAAGGCCTTTTTTCATTTTTGCAGGTTCCTGTTGAAAGTAATTGGAAGCTTCTTCAAGATTGACTTATGGTTCAAGTGATCAGGCAAAAATAATTATTAAATAAATAATGTTGTACCTCTACTAACTAGTTTATGTCATGCCAGATAACTAAGTTTTACTTTAAATGGTTTGCCATATTCTTTCAATTGTGGCAGATTTCTTGGAGCAAGGCTGCAGGATGTTTTCAGAACATTAATTTTAAGCCATCTTTTTAAAATGACCTCTCAGTCAACCAACACAAGCTCAAGGCTGTAGATAATCATGAGGATTCTTTTAAGAGTAACGTTAAGAATGAAGATCTCAATAGACACCTCAGAGCTAGACCTTTGTATTTAAAGAATATTTTCTCTTTCTTTAGGCACTAAACCTGCTTTGATATTTTTAATGTAATAGATATTGTAATTCCTTCTCCCTTTTTAATTTAAATTTAATTAAAAGCTGGCCTTACTGACTTGCACTTTCAGGTACAAATTCCTCATCATGTTTACCCTCCAAATGCTTCCACTACCCTGAACACATTAAGAATATTAAGCAGTTAATCAAGTGTAAAAAGATTAATTTGTTCTCACGCAGCTTTCATCAATCTATTTTCTTTTTTTTTCCTTCTTTTTTTTAGCCTAGGAATATCCTACAATTAATCCCTCTGATTCCAAGTGCACTAATTCAATAAAAAACAGTCTATCAGTAGAATGTGGTTTTACTTGCTCCCAACCTTCGGGACTACAAAAGGAACCAAACAAGGAGAGAGTGCATTATCCTCAGTGGGTCCGTCTACACATGCATTAATGTGTTTTAGATAATGCATATTAAATCTAGTACCTTTGGGCACTTCTAAACATGCTCCAGGGGTGGGAAGGGTGGTGCTTTAATTAAAGTGGTTCCAAGAGCCACTTTAATTAAAATGTTACAGCATCTTATGTATCAGCATTCCCACACTTTAAAAAGGTGACAGGGCACTTGGAACTAAAACTTGTTTTAAAGCACAGGGAGATGCTGATACATGAGACACGGGAGACTGCTGGAGCACAGTAATTACCATGCTCCATCATACTCAATTAATCAAGTCTGCCAGCACATTGGAGCAGCCTCTGTGCTCATGCAGAGGCCCTGTCCATTGTGACGTACTACGAAAATGCTCATTAGCCTGTTATCATGCACATTAGCATAGTTTTTAAGTCATGCTTAATGCAAATTAGTCTATGTTAATGCACATTAACTAAAAAGCATTATTTTAGTGATGCCTTAATGCACAATAAATAAGCCAATATGTATTAAAGCACATGTATAGATGCACCAAGTGAGTCTGATGCAAAGACTATTGCAAGTACTGGGATTCTCTCAATGGGCTCCAACAGGCTTTGGAGAAAACCCATAAGCCCCATTCCAACAGTTGTTCATTATTGAGGCAAAGTTCACTCTGTCACCTCACATAAAGAATAGAATTAGGCACTCTGTTCTGCAAAGGAATTCTTGGATGTGTTCTTTGTAGGATCAAGTCCAAGGGTTTGTTCATTCAAACCTTAACAACCTTGCTCCAAAGCTGTAAAAATACACTGGAGATTATTTATGTTCTGAACAAAAAGCTTCAGCCTTACCCAGTGACAGTAGCTGGCAATACAATAAAAAAGTACCAGAAAATCTTTTTTATATATATATTTCCCCACGTTAGAAAAGAATTTTGAATGTTGCTATTCCCCGTGTCCCACTGAACGTAGGACTGACATTTTTGGTTCCTCTTTTGATCATGAATTCTTTGACAAGGCTAGGTGCATAAACAAGAGCTATATGAACTAAACAAGCTTCTAGGGAACCAAGAACAAAACTCTAGGTTTTTCATCTACCGAGATATAAGATCCTAACCACTCTAGGTAATTGTAATGGAAGTTTCTGTATCTTTTCTGTTGCAAAACAAGTAAAAGCAGCATTCCCCACTCACATAAAACACAAAGGGAGTATTAGATCCAGCTGGGAGATGTGTCTTGTCTGCCCCCCCCCCAAAAAAAAGGTTTGATGTAACAGAGTAGTTTTCTTTTCTCTTTTTCTTTTCTTTTCTTTTATCATGAAAAAGTGTTGGGCTGGGTTTTTTTGTTTTTTTTGTTTTTGTATTTTATGTCAGAAATAGAAAAGCACATTTTTCTTCACCTTTTAATCACAAAAAAAGCAACCAATTCATTTCCTTTAGGTGAAAACCTCAAACAAATCTCCAAATTAGAACTCTTTATGGCTGTCCCAAAAATGGTGAAAAAGACTACCCACTTATTAAATTTTGTTCTGTCTTTTTGATCAACATTGAAAAAAATGGCAAAAATATATATTTCCAATGGGAATTTACCATCTTTATCAAAAGAGCCACTTTCTGACAATAGACTCATTTTTTAAACTAAGCTTTTTATTTTCACTCATAGGTTACAGGACACTAACAATTTTTGTTTTTTTTTTAGTTTAAAGTGCAATATATTTAAATGAGAATGAGGAATCCAATTTTCTTGTGTAAAAATAAATACAAGAGGTGATAATTACAATAGGTTTAGCACTCCAGCATGCAACAGTCATGAAAAGGAAGCTTTGAAAGATTCAGTTGACAGCTGTCTACATGAATTGGCTCATATCCAGGACTGTCATAGAATTGTAGAATCTTAGAAAATTCAGGTTGGAAAGGACCTCCGGAGGTCACAGCTAGTCCAGCCCGCTGCTCCAAGCAGGACCAACCCCAACTTCACATTTCTAAATATGGAAAAATTGAATATTCTCCCCACAACAAAAATAATTCCTAGGGAAATGGTGGGATCTTCTTCCCTGGAGGTTTACAAGAAGAGATGGGATGGAAACAAAGAATCCTAACTACAGGCAAGAAGTTGGACTGGATTACCCTTAAGCTAGGGACAGAAATGACACATAAAGTGGTATATGTTATCAGAAACCAGTTCAAACATGTAACACAACAGTTCAGTGCACATAAACTGCTTTCAAAATGGATAAAACTGGTTTAAGATTAGACTTCACTGATTTAGGTTAATTTATTGAACTTCTGTCCCAGATCTCCTCCAGATTCAAGTGAACGCATAGTCCCCCAGCATCCCAGGATGCTTTGAACCTCACCCACAACCCCCACCCCCCTCCCATCACAGGGGCTAGCCTTGGCCCAAGCTATCTTCCCCATCTGAGCAGGGAGGTGTGCTCAAGTGCCCCCCGTCTTCTAACCTGGACCACTGCAGGCATGTGGCTGCATTTCCAGAATCAAAAGTGACTGTCTGTTCACTTGCTTATTGGTTCAATCTGTGCAGCTTAGACTAACCTGAAAAGATTAAATCAATTCAGCCTCTGGCTTTTTTGACTGTGTGTAGGTAGCCTTGATGCCCCTTTCCAAGAAGTCCATGATTCTATGACGTGTCCTCACCATTAGAGGTGGGCAAAATGAGCCTTATTCAATTCAGATTTGGCCTGAATCAGGGACAGTGATTTGATTAATTGATTTGGATCAGTGTCCCTGATAGACACTGCTTTAAAAGTTTTTTCTACTTACCTTGAGGTACCAGCATGGCTCATGAACAGTGAAATGCTAGGGTGGATGAAATGTCCCACAGGAGTGCAGGGAGGCCCTCCACATGCTTGGCAGTGAACCCAGAAGTGGACTGGAAGTCCTTCTGGACTACTTCTGGATCCACCGGGGAGTGCACCGGGGGTTTTCCCCGTGCTTGCCCCAGCTCAGTGATTGGCCATAGGGGAACCCTGGATGCGCCCTGCCCCCCCTCCAGACCCAGGAGGCACCAGTCACTGAGCCAAGGAGGCTGTGAGCGTGGGGGGGCTTTGCACTCCCCAGCAGACCCGGAAGTGAACCAGAAGTGCTTCTGATCCACTTCTGGATCTGCTGCTGAGCACACTGGGGAGCCCCCCACACTTCTGTAGGACACTCCATGCACCCCAGCGTCACAGCATTCACGAACTGGCTGCTACCTAGAGATATGTAGAAAAACACATTTAAAGCTGTCTCTATGTCCGAATTGCTGAATCTCTCTGAATCTCTCCAAATCAATTTGGAGGACTCCGATGCAATTCAGAGAGTTTAAAGGGACCTCCGGTTTGATTCAGATTTAGGCAAAATCTATGCTGAATGAAAATGGGGACCGAAGCTTCTCACATCCCTACTCACCATTACAACTTATTTTAAATTCAGGCAACATCAAGCTTTATCTGTAGGGGAAAGTGAGTGAAGAATTAACAAAAGTATGTATTTACCATTCAGAGCCACTCCTTACTAGCCTCCCACATGGATACTAAATGCAAGGTAACTTAACCCACTTTCCAACTGCAGCAAGATACCTTGACCAGGCAAGTTTCAAAGTGGAATAAGGTCTCTTGTTAGAGCTTACTGGTACATGCCCAGCACCACACTAAAGTAGCTGCATTTCTTCTGCTTCAAGAGATGGAGCATTCAAAGTGGGAATAGCATGATCACTACTGCCCACACCTGGGACAGGACCGAGGTGGTGCAGAATCTCCTAAAAGTAGCCATACAGGGACATTGTTTGGAGTAGCTAGTATGCTGTATATTCACAGTCCACTTTCCGTGCACTAAACAAGAGGCTGCAAAGTGGGGGAAAGGTGTGGCTCCAGGAGTAGAAGCCAGTGACAGTGGTTTATTAATCTGGGTATTGCCACAGAAGAGAAGGGACCGGGGTTGTAGCTGGCTCTGTTCTTACAAAGCCTTTTCTGCAACTTTTATTAAATATCAGTTGAATAAAATAGTTCAATGGTATTAAAATAGTTCTGGGGCAAGGACTGTACAGCAGTCCCCCCTCCCCTTTTCTTTTACCTAAACTGCTCATCTTGAAAAGGAGGAAGGGACAAAAAAATTTACTGCATCATTTATAACATAGTTTCTAAAAGAGCTCATTAAGTGGGACATCCTTAACTCTGTGGCATCCTCATAATTAAAAACAACACTTTGCCTTGCTGTAGTGTCTTCCCATTATAGCCTCTAAAATACAGTAGAAATATTGAACAAAGTATTACTGGTCTTCATTTACTGATGGGAAAATTGCAGTGTAGCCAAATTAAGAGATTTTCCTAGATCCAGAAAAAATAGGCAATATGAAAAAAAGAAGCCAGGAGTCATTCAGATAAAATGGTAGGGGTTCACAAGGGGTGTTATAAAAACCTCCATAAGTAGGTTAGATAAATACACCTCTGACTCCCAGTTCCAAGCTCACCCCTAAAGACCAGACCCCTAGTCTTAACAAGTTAATTCCCTGCTAACCAGATGTGAAAAAGAACTGTTTTCTCTCAATGCTATGGTCTTAAAAATATTTTGGTGTCATTTAAAATAACTTATATCATTTTTATCATCCATTTAGCTCTTTGTATGCTATTAGAATGACTGAATAATAGTCCCTACAGTAGGCTAATATTACTGTCTCTGATTCGGAAAGAAATGTTTGTGCACCCTGATATTTCAGATGGTGAAGGTAGGCTGATTTCCCAGGGTGAAAACACAAGAACTATGCAAGGAAGTAGAGACCTAAAAGCACTGGTGATGGAAACACCAGATATTGATGGGGACAACAACTTTTATTCCTAATTTCATAAATAAGAGTAGGAGGAAATGTGTATTAAGCAGTCACTACTATTAAGATTTTGATCATAATTATCAGATGCTTCAGTGAAGGCTTTATGGGAGCCTGTACATGGGCATGAAGGATGCTCCAACTTGCTGTAATTACAGTGTGTCAGAGCAGACTCAATTAATCAAGCCCATGGTGGTAATTACCACACTCCAGCAGCCTCGTGTATCAGCAGCCCTGCACTTAAAAATGGTGGCAGGGGTGCTGAAATTAAAGCTCGCCAAACGATATTTAGTTCAAGTGTCCCCAGCACCATTTTTAAGTGCAGGGACACTTATACACAAGGCACTGCAGTGCCTTAATTGGAGAAGCTTTCGGAGCTACTCTAATTAAAGTGCTCCCTCCCCTCCCCCCAGCATGTGTAAAAGTTCCCTACAGTACTGGGTATTCTGCATGCGCATAATAAGAGATAATCTCTCCCCAGAACTGCTTACAATATGTCAGAGGCTGTAGCATTCATAATTTTTTTAAAAGAGGATAATTTTCTTACATGTATGTATGGCTTTGTGTTCCTAGCAGACTTCAACCACTACTGAAATGCAACTTCTTCTGAGGTGCAACGTGACAGTACATAGTAACACTCCACTGCCATTTATAGTAGAAGGTAAAGAATGCTATACTTAGTGGTGATATCTTTTATTAGACCAACAAGATCTTTGCAAGCTTTTAGGCACAAACACCCTTCATCAGGCATCAGAGAAAAGATTGTAAAAGTTCTCTTGGGTAGAAATGAAAGTTCATATTTCATAGGATTTCACAGAGGAGTCAATAGATGGAAAACTCCTCTGGGCAGGCAGTTCATAGCTGGTATGGAGCCTCTCACCTCCCATGAAGATCTGTGATAATACAAATTACCATGAGACAAAGGCAGGAGCAGGATCTCAGGTTTCAGGTGGTCATAGTTTCTTTCTGCTTGGGAAAATATGAAGATTTCATTTTTAAAAATTGGCTACAATTGTCTCTCTTCCATGTGTCAGGTATCCAGGTTTAGTGAAAAGTGCTGAGAGAACTTAAAAGTAGGATAATACCATTACCAACACTGAAGTCAGACCAAGACACTAGATTCCTACTCCTACAAAAAGTGCATTGAAATATTGGTGCAGAGTTGCTTCCTAAAAGATTGGGCTGTTTGGGTTGACATTCCTGAAAGAGGGATTTACCTGCCTGACTTCTGTGACCACCTTGGTTCTAAGACTGATTAAGGACAGTGTATTCTCTAGGTGTAACTCATTCATTCATACTGATTTTTCTTTCCATGAGATAGGCACCACCAAGTCCCTACCAGCTGCTACTGCTCAGCAGATGAGTAATAATAACATCAATGTTAAAGGACCACAAGAGTTTTTTGTTATGAAGGATCATCGCTGTGATTCAGTCACTAAATGGACACTCAGGAAATCTGGTCACTTCCTTCTTCACTTTCTCCTGTGCCTCAATTCCCCTTCAATAGAAAAGGGGAAATAATGATTTCTTTCTTCTACCCTTCATCTACTGTCTCTTAAGGTTGTGAGCTCCTCAGGACAAGGGCCACTTCTTACTATGGGTATGCTTACGTGGTTTCTGCAGCATGCACCATCAAGTAGCATGGCCCCATATCTGCTCCACACAAATCAAATCCCAGAATGAGACTGTGGAGCCCGGCTGGTAGCACCCTCCACCATCGCTCATAGGCGATTTCCAATGTACTTGAGAGCAGCAGCAGAAGAGCCCTCATGATGACTTCACTGCCTCATTTCCAGGTTTGATGTGCATGCAGAAGGCGGTGGGTCGATGCTTCCAGGGTGCTGTGGAAGCTGTATAGGCACAGCCTATGCATCTGAACAAGGTATAGGCCAGGTTTCACGTGGAGACCTCTTAGCATTATAGCTGAGGATTACTGCCATGTCACTGAATTTTGGAGACTTAATCTTCATTTTGTTGGCACTGCCGTTGAGCTGACATGTCACTGAACTGGCAGAAGCAAGGCTACCTAGAAGATGGGCAGGACTGTAGGCCAAATCATGGAAACCTCTTTGGCTTAAGCAGGTTGGAGTCCTGAGGGCTGGATTCCTGTCAAAGATTTTGAGAATGCAGTCGCAGCAAAGGGCAGAGGTTAAGAGAATATGGCAATACCACCATTGGACTACATTTTTACTGGAGATGGACCTGAGCTGAAGGCCTAGCTGTGACCATCTAGGTCAGTGGTGATGCATAGGGGGTGCATGGGGGTGCATGTGCACCCCCTGACCAGTCACACTCGCCACTTAGGCAATGGGCAGGGGGGTAGGTGGGAGCGCTGGTGCTCCTCCTGCAAGTGCTGTCTCGCAATCGGTCATGGCAGACCCCCCTCCCAGTCAGTGGGATTGACCATGGGGGGACTCCCACCAGTTTGCTGACTGGTTGCTAGGGGGGCATGTGTCCCCCCGACTAAGGTGGCACTAGTCGCGCATGATCTAGGTTGAAATACTGCAATTCAAATCCATCTTTTCCTGGGGCTCTAAGACCCAATAGCTACAATGGACTCTATCTACCTTGTGCTATTTCCCCATGGTTGAAAGGAATATGTGGGCAAAGGATGGTGAAGGGTGAAAAAGCATGTCTGACTCATACATGCCTACAAACCATGCTTTGAATAGTAATGCTTACAAAGCAGGGACATTACTTTATATTTTCCTCTTATTCTCAACAAACAGGAGTCAAACCAAAACCATTTGAAATCAATAGGACTGTTTCCTCTTCAAATCAGGCTCATAGGAGCTCTTCTTTCTGCTGTAATGGATTACAGTGTAAATCGGCAGCATCTCAGTGGCGTTATACTGATGTGAGAAGGGAATCAGGTCGGTTGTTTGTCAACCTATAAAATAATTTCTTGCCCATTATTGCTTATAAATATGCTGACAAAGTCCTTGACTACCAGGTTTTGAGCACACTAGAAATCAATCCAGCAGGATCGAAGCAGAGGTGCTATCCTTGCTGGTATAAATTCTCATGTGTCCATCAATAGCACTCTGACAAGCTGAGATCTGCCCACCAGAGTCTTTTCTTCTGGAACAGGAACTGTAGCTATCAGCACAGCACTACAGCAAATGTTGTTTGCTGCAACAAGCACATCAGGAAAAAAACTAAAAACACTTAAGAATTTGTGGAGAAGAATAGCCAACATTTTTTTAAAAATGCCTCTACTCCACCAAAAAAAGTAAAAACAGTGTGAGCTTCTATACGGAGGAATACGCTGGAGTCTAAGAGGCAGCATTCAGCTGGCAAAGGCTAAGATGCATGTACTAATTTGGTCTTAGCCTTTATGTGGGGAGGAAGGAAAAAAGTTAATACTTTAATTTAGACTTGGTTTTACAACTACAGCAAGTATAGATAGAAATTTATAGTTTCACAGCTGTAGAGGTTTTAGATTTAATTAGAAGAACTATTTCCCTTTATGCGAAAACTTCTGCAGTGAGGTAGGCTTTGCTGATTTGAATTAATGTGCTTTAAATAATCTTTACCGGGTTTCCTGCTGTGAGTTGCTAAACAGTAGCTTTTTAGGATACAAATGAGGAAGAGATATTTTTTTCCTTTTCCTCACATCTTCTGTTTGAAATCCAGATCTATTTATTTATTTTAGGGAAGCAAATTATGAAGGAGCCATTGACATAAGCATTGGATTTCCCCAGGCAGTACACTAATAAAACCTCCAAGTCCATTACAAATGGAAAGTTAGATATGAATTAGGATAATGAAGAATTAAGATGGAGTCTTTCTAAGGAATCTATATTTCTGGTCATCCGATGGAAAAATCAGATGTGCTGCTTACCCTCTCACTGGTGGAAACTAAATAGCAATATGGTTATCTGAGATTTTTTGGACTTAAGAGATGAAGGAGGGTGTTTTTTCAAGCTCCTTGGTTTAAAAATACACAATATCTCTCACTTAAGTTAGATCTCAACTAACCAGAAATAATCTCAGGGGCTGGCAATGGATTCGATAGATCTTAGATAAGTAAGCCCCTTTGACATCAGTGAGCCTCTGCTAGCATGTTATTCAAGATCAAGCCATCAAAGGTATTCTGTGGCTTTTTTGGATGAAAGCCCTTAGCCTCCACCAATTTTTTTCTTCTAGATCTTTTTGATGGATGATGATTTTTTTTTTGGTGGCAGCTTTCAAGATTAAAACATTTGCTTCGCATTGAAGTGCAAACAATTCCTCTCGAATGTTTAAGTTTGGATACTGGCTGGAGATGAGGGAGACTCCTGTTCAAGCCCTTGCCCTGTCTTATCCAGAGCAGAACCATAAAATCTCAGAGCGTTTATAGACGTGCTCCAGGAAGCAGGGGATGGGGCTCTTATTTAGCGCAGCTCCAAGATCCACACTAATTAAAGCATCTGGAACATCACATGTATCAGCTTCCCCATGCTGAAAAATGGCAGTGGGGGCACTTTAACTAAAGCTTGTCAAATAAGCTTTATTTAAAGGACCCTTGCCAGCATTTTTTAACACAGGGACACTGATACACGTGATGCTGGAGTTTGCTGAAGTACAGTAATTACCACACTCCAGACTCAATTAATTGAGGCTGCTCCAATGCTCTGTAATCACAGCACCTTGCAGAAGCTTCCCTGCACATGTATAGGAGCTTTCAGGCTCCCCTAATGTCTTGCAGGGAAACAAATATCTTTGATGAAATAGCATGTGCCTTGCCTGAAATAAGATCCATCTGACAAGAATGGCCAACCTAGTAAGGAGGGATTTAAACTAGGTTTTGCAGGGGACAGTGGTCAAAACCCTCCAGCAACAGATCACACAGTTCAGAAGATAAAGGATGTAAAGAAGCAGCTTAACTCTAGGAAAGAGCCAGAGAAATACAGGGCTGCAACAAGTGGTGTAAAAGGGAAGTGAGTAGATCAAAATGCACAAAAGCTCTGGTGCCTGTATTCAAATGTGAGAAGTATGGGGAATAAATAAGATAAATAAGCGGCTGTGCCTCTGAAAAGAACTACAATCTGACTGGCATCACAGAGAGCTGGTGAGACCACTTTTATGGACTTGAATGTCAACTTCAAGGACAACTTTATGTTTTGGAAGTAGAGAGAAAAGGTGGTAGTGTTGCCTTATATGTCAAAAACACCTACGCTTGTTCCCAGGTTTAGGGGGAAGATGACAGGTGGGAGATGCAGCACCAATATAATGGTGGAGATTTATTATAGGCCACCTAGTCAGGACAAGGAGGTGGATGTGACACTCTTCAACAAGGTGGCAAATCTATCCAAAAGCTATGGCATGCTACTGATGGAAGACTTCAATTTTCTGGATATCTTCTAGAAGAGCAAGGTAGCCAAATGCAAATATCGAGCTGGTTCCTGAGTTGTGTGGAAGATGATAAGTGCAAGGTGTTGCACATGGGGAGGAAGAACCGGCACCACACTTACAGGTTGGGGAACTCCCCTCTTGCCAGCACGGAGATGGAAAAGGATCTTGGAGTCGTCATTGACTCCACGATGAACATGGGCCGGCAGTGTGGGGAGGCAGTCAAGAAGGCCAACCGTACCCTGTCATGCATCCACAGATGCATCTCGAGCAGGTCCACGGAGGTGATCCTCCCCCTCTATGCGGCACTGGTCAGGCCGCAGCTGGAGTACTGCGTCCAGTTCTGGGCGCCACACTTCAAGAGGGACGTGGACAATATGGAAAGAGTTCAGAGGAGGGCCACTCGTATGATCAAGGGTCAGCAGGGCAGGCCTTATGAGGAGAGGCTATGGGACCTGAACCTGTTTAGCCTCCACAAGAGAAGGTTAAGGGGGGACCTTGTGGCCTGCTACAAACTGGTCAGGGGGGATCAGCAGGTATTGGGGGAGTCCCCGTTCCCCCGAGCACTGCCAGGAGCGACCAGGAATAACGGTCACAAACTGGCGGAGGGTAAGTTTAGATTAGATATTAGGAGGCGCTACTTCACAGTCAGGGCGGCTAGGGCCTGGAACCAGCTTCCAGGGGAAGTGGTGCAGGCTCCTAGCCTGGGGATTTTTAAAAGGAAGTTAGATGAGCACCTTGCCGGGGTCATCTGACCCCGGTGCTCTTTCCTGCCAAGGCAGGGGGTCGGACTAGATGATCTACCTAGGTCCCTTCCGACTCTAGCTACTATGAAACTATGAAACTATGACCTTCTGTTCCAAAAAGTGGAGGATACAACTAGGGGATCATCTATCTTGGATCTTGTCCACAGGGAAGAATTGGTGGAGAATGTGAAGGCGATGAGTAACTTGGGAGGAAGCGATCAAGAAATACTAGAATTCTAGATTCTGAGATGGAAAGGATGAGATCATTCAAATTAGGATGCTAGATGCCAAAAAAGTGGATTTCATCTGACTTGAGGAATTAATAGGCACGGTGTCATGGGAGGACTGATTGAAGGATAAAGCTGCCTCGGAGAGCTGGAAGCTTCTGAAGGCCACAGTATTGGAAACCCAACAAGAAACTGTTCCAACATGATGGAAGCACAAGAATGACAAGAGACCAATGTGGTTGTTCAATGACCTTCTAAAATGCTTCAAATGTAGAAGAAAACCAAAAAAGTCATACCATGAAATAGCAAAAACAAAATCAGGAAGGTGAAGCTAAATCATGAGCCGCACCTGGCAAAGGAGGTTCAGGACAACAGGCAGAGGCTCTATACACACGTTGGCCACAAAAGAAGGACCAAGGAAGATGTGAGGCCTCTGTTAACAAGCCAGGAGAACTCTTAGCAGAAGATGTAAAGAAGATGGATGTACTCAACAGCTACTTTGCCTCAGTCATCACGAAAAAACCCCTCAAAAACCTGCAGCCAGATACCTAACAAGGATTAGGTGCAAAAAAATGTTGAGATACCCCTGTTCACTTTAAACTAGGTAACTCAGGCACTGGCAGTGAAAAGGGTGAATTAGCTTGTGCTGAGATGGGGCTTTGCACTACCAAAGTTTGACTGCTTTCGGTATGCCTGCCAGCTGATTTAAAGCTAACTCCAGATACTACTGCTCTACAGATTCCACTTCTTGGTTTGGTAAGTGCTGAGTTCTTTCTCCTGTTCAAACCCCAGCCAGTTTAAGACAGAAAATGGTGGCTGAGGGAAGAAACCCAAAGAAAAGCAGTGACAGAAATGACCTGTGTGGAAGGGCCTAGTCTAACAGAGGTTGGGGCTATTAAGGTCCCATGTCTGTGATGCCCAGTACCCTAGCTTCACTTTATCTGCTCCAACATTTAGGTGGCTAAGAGAAAAATAGCCACTTATCTCATGTTTGTTATACTTTGTAGCCTGTCAACTCCAAGTACAGAATGGAAACAGCATCCTGGCATTAGTTTGCTTTCCAGGCAATCATTTTACTTTACATATAATAAAACTAGTCTTTTCATTATTGAGTAAGTAACATATATTTCATTTGTTCCAAAGGCAAAAAAATAAATACATGAAAGGAAATGCTATTATCTACATCTTGAATGATATCTAATCAGCTGGCTGGTTTAATCGTGGAAACACTGAAAGGCAGGTAGGTTTATTTTAATCTGTCTACTGTAACCCCAATAAAAACTGGATAAATAGCATACTTCCAATGAGAGATACACTGCCAAACTTTACATTTGATTAAAGTGACAACAGAGAGATTAAAAAGGAATACTACTGCAAAATGGCATTTAGATACATTTCTCCCAAATGATTTTATATTTGTCTGAATGAGCCTGATTCTACTTTTCCTCATGTCAGATTCACAGCTGCATAAATTCACTTACTACTTTGGTGGTACTCCTTACTTACACCAATGCAAATGAGCAGAATACTAGGTCTCTTAGGGTATGTCTACACGTGCATTTACACCAGCTTAAATTTACTGCATAGTAAATTACTACACAGTAAGTGGGAATAGGCTGGCATTTACATTTGCAGGTGTTAAAGTGCATTAACACTGTGTGTGGGCTGACTTGGGACTAAGTCTGTCCACACTCACAGTGTTGCTGCATAGTAAGGCATCTACACATGTGTTACTGCACAGTAACTAATCAGTGTAAATTTGATACCTGCATGATGCAGGTATCAAATTTATGCTCAAGTCATTATAAAGGACTATATTGACTGCACAGTACAGGCATGCATGTGTAGACATGCACCTGTACTGCACAATAATTTTTGTTACTGCGCAGTAAATATACACGTGTAGATTCCCCCTTACTGTCTCTAAGCTGTGGGCTTCATACTAAGCTAATAGAATGAATATTTTGAAAAAATAGCTAAACCAGCTTGAGGAATCTCCCAAGGTGGCATTATAAGGTCTCATTTTGAGTCTTGGTAGGATGTTATCATGCTGCACATACAGCACACATTAGAGCCAAGTGTGACAAATGGGTTAAATAACATCCCTGGCCTCTGAGAAAATATATAGATCGCAGAGTGATGGAAAACATCAAGCTAATGGCCTACTTTCCACCTGTTTGGAATGGCAGATGGCTGCATTTTTCCCATGCTGAAAATGCAGGGTACAATTACAGAACATTGTATCCGTTTCTATAATGCTATTATTACAAATAATGATCACTGTAGGGAACATTCAAGTGCTTAGTACTTACAAATAAGGCCAGATTTTCAGAAGTGTCCAATACCCAAAAGCTCCTATTGTGAGACTTATAGTCAGATTTTTGACTGAGCGTTCAACACAAAAAAGTCAGTATAGCACACCAAGATGGCTGTCTAACCTACTGACTTGTGTTCTTGTAAATCCTGCTATAAAACCTACATGCCATTTTTGTCACACTTTCAAATGTGGTTGTGTCCTCTTCTGAAAAATCTGGGAACATAGTTTGTTTTCTACATAGAGGCAGACCTTTACCTTTTCAGAAGTCTGCCCTTCTTTTCATATCATCCATGGTTTCAAAAGTGGTCCACAAACAAATTTGAGGAGTTCCTTATTCTAAGAAATGTACCCACTGCAGCAGATTGCTACTTGTGTAGGCATATGGCAGCTAGCTTTGAACTAAAAAGTTCAGGTCCTGGAAGAGCAAGACAATGGAAGCACAGACCTTGTGGCAATCTGCCTGATATGTTAGCATCTTCCAGGCATGGGTCAGTGTTGGTGCTACTACACTGCTAAGAGTAAATGAGCTAACAGATATGGCTATATGAAACACTGGCATGGTAGTGACTGTGGTGTAAAAACACCCTAACAATGACATCCAGGTCCATTTGGCATCAATGTCAAGGCTTGACTTCAGCGGGGCCAAGTTTTTGCCTTAAATCATAGAAGTGGAAGACCCTGAGGCCAGCTAGCCCACTACCTTTCTCTGAAAAAGGTCAGTTATAAGTGTACTGTCCTTGACAGGTCTTTTCTCACCTGTTCCTTAAAACCAAGGCTGAAGAGTTCACAACCTAGCAAGGAAGCCTGTTGTAGTGCTTCACTATCCTTATGGTGACTACATTTTTTCTAATATCTTCCCCATATATCCCCAGATTAAGCCAATTATTTCATATCCAGCATTCAAGGGGCATGAAGAACATGCAATACCATCTGTTTTATAACATTTTACATCTGTGACTATTCTGTCTTTATTGACTCTCCCCTCTCCCATAGCAAATACACACAGTTCTTTCAGGCTTACCTCATATGCCAGATTTTTCTGGACGTCTCTGACTTGTCACTATATTTCTTAAAATGTTGCTCCCTAAACTGAGTGCAATAGTCTAAATAAGGCCTCACCAAGGCCAAAAAGAATTGCAAATTTGCTTCCCTCATCTTCAGTAGGACACTCCTGTTAATCCCATATTTTCCCTATGTACCACATACCCCCAAATAAGATATGAACTTTTCTTTTAGAAGGCAGAAGGGGTGGGGGGCAGATTTTCAAGAGTCATGCCTGAGAGCTGACTGCATGCAGCAGCTCACTTGCCCTCATCCAGCTCACTGGTTCTTCAGGCAACAGTGTTAACCCTACTGTGCCAAAAGCTACTGCCAAGTCAGTAGTGCCTATGAATGAGTTAACACTGAACTCCTGTTGCTTGCTGAGCCAAAGAGAAGCAGCAGCCATTTTGTGGACCTTTAGAGCACAGCATCTCCATGCTTCTATTCCAGTGAAGAAAAATCCTCTTGCCTGCTTAAAACATGCATGCCAATTCTGGAGGTCTGATTTTGGGAGAGAAGGTACATGATGTGGCACAATGGTTGAAAATCACTGTTCTTGTCCCTTAAGTTCTGTAGGATAAATGTTATCGGGTTCCACCGACTTGACTAAATACGTTACCATAATGTATTCTGCATTGACAATGCCTGGGACGACTAAAGATGAGCAACAGTTGCAACAGATCAAATTTCCCCAGTATTTGTGAATTGTTACATATGCTGAATTAACCAGAGAGTAATGGGCTAGGTCACCAGACTTTTTTGTCTGACCTGCTAACTAATTTAGAAGAGATTACAGCCTGTCCTTTCACTTTACATTCTCTGTCTTGTCTGTTTAAACTGTGAATTATTTGAGAAAGGACCATCTTTCTATACGTGTTTTGCATAGCACCTAGCACAGTGCAGATTTTCAGGTTCACTATAAAATAAATAATAAATCATTTTATTCTTTAGGTGCCTGGATGCTACTGTGATGAACCTGATATAAAAACAAACAGATGGACAAGACCGAACTGGAGAAACCCAGCCCTCTCAGCACAGGCTCAGAGTTGTATCTCAATTAAGGTAAGTAACAGAACTTATAATGAATTCCCTGAATGCTATAATGCTTCCATCTGAATCCAACTTGCATTTCAACTTGCATCCACCTACATTAGGCAGACTTTTCTAAACTGCCCCAATTAAAATCAACTCAAAAAAACCCTTCAAGACAGAACTTGACAAAAGCAAGATGGTTCTCACTTCACCAGAAATCTCAGGGACTTATCTAACACTCCTGGGATAACAAGACTCTGTCATATACTGCCAAGTTTCCAGTGTGCTGAAGGACCTAATCCACTTTAGAGCTTGTGTGACTCCAGTCCAGTGAACAGAATAATACACTCCAGAGTTTAGGTGACTCCAGACCACTGAAGTACATAATTCAGATTTTGATTAGAAACTATAGCTGGAGAGAACAGATGTTGTGGGTAAGTAGTTTGTAGCGGGGCTATATGCAGCAGATAAGAGTATTTCTATTGTTGACTGTTAAGAAAAAAACATGTGAGTGCTCAAACTTTTGTCATATTCCTATGCTGAAACCACAGATTTTATTTTTTTCTCACCATTTTGCAAATCTCTTGCTCTCTCTTTTGGAATTTGGGGGGGTGAGATGGATTATCAATGACGGATGGCTGATTTGTTATTTTCAACTATCTTCCCATTTTGTCACATTACTTGAGTTTAAATAAATGGCATCTGTTAGGCTGGGAGAAAAATAAACAGATCAGAAGCATTTCTGTTCAGAGAGCACAATCTCTTATTCTACTTCCTCATATGTACTACGTTCATGTGAGTCATGTTACTCCATGGAGACTGTCCAAGAAGTCTCATGCCCAGGGCTTCTAAAAGCAACTTTGGATACATCAGTTTTTGGGTGGCCAACTTGAGTACTGCATGCACATCCAGACGAGCACAGACATGCAGGGGTGCATGTTTCCCGTAGGACAAACAGCAGTGGCACATCATTGTGCCACTACTTCTTGTTCCAGGGCATCTGCCTGCACGCATGCTCTGGCATGCAGCAAATTGTCCCAGGCAGGGTAGGGGAGGCTGGGGTCAGCACCTGTGCTGGCCCCAGCAGCCTTACCTGGCATCCTGGGGGCCTCCAGGGGCAGCAGTAGCACCAAGATGGCTGCTCAGAGCCTGGTCAGCAACCAGACTGGTTCTAGCCAGCCAGGCTCCATTTCTGGCAGTGCACGATGCTGCCACATGTGCTGCACCACTTTTTTTAGTGGTTCGGCTTTTTTGTCACCGGGATCTCTCAGCATCAAAAAAACCCACCATGCTGCTCCTTTGAAGCACAGTGAATGGGTGCACTTATGCCATATGTGGTTTGCAGTGCCTCAAACAGCTTCGAGGTGCTGCAAACAGCATGTTTCTGGCACCCACATTACCAGGCATGTTTGTCAGTTTTGACTCAAAAGTTCATTATTATTGATAGCTTCCTTCCACCAGGCTTCAGGAGTAACTATGATCAAGGCTCCTTTAAACAAGGTGCTGTACAGAGAGTAACAGGCAGTACCCACCTCAAAAGACTTATGGTCTCACAAACACTGCCATAGTAATTCCTACTTCTTATCACTGAGATCACCATAACTCCTAGGATGCCTAGTTATGGACCTCAACACTATGGGCTCCTATACACGTGCAAGGAGCCTGCTCCAACACACTGCAATTCCAGCGTGTCAGAGCAAACTCAGTTAATCAACTGAGTCTGCTTGAGCATGAAGTCTGCTTCAGCAGCCTCCAGTGTCATGTGTATCAATATCCACATGTGGAAAAATGACAGCAGAGTGCTTTAAACTAAGGCTCGCTCGACAAGCTTTAGCTTAAAGTGCCCTGCCGCCATTTTTCAGCGCAGGGACATTGCTAAACATGACGCTGTGGGCACTTTTAATTAGTGTGTCCCTTGAAGCTATGCTAATTAAAGCACCCCCACCATGCCTCCTGAAGCATGTGTATAAATACCCTATGATGCTAGGTTCTGTTTTGCTTAGACAGAGACATTATGATTGGTGTTTAAAAATGGGTTGCTTGGAGCCAGTTTCTGACATAGAAATGTAAGGATGCTGAAAAGGTTGTGTCTGAAGCCCAGTAGCTAAAACAAACATTTTATAGAAAAACCCTAACATCTCTATGGTTTTTCTTTTGTTATTTATCGTCTAAGTGGAACCTTGAAGCTATAGAAGTTATGCCCCTAAATGTTTAAAAATAGAGAACTCAGTCTTTACTATTATTGGCATGGATACATGTTCAATTAATGAGAACTCCAGTGCAATTTGAGTTGATTAAACTAATCCAGGTGTCATTGTCTATACATGCATTTAAGTGCAGTAATTTACTACACCATTGTATAGTACTTGATTTTTACAGGAATGTCCAACAACACAGTAAATTAGTCTACACTGGCCTAATTGCCATGCATGTGTAGACAGCAACACTTTACTGCACAGCAAATTAGTCTACTGCAAAGTTAAACGCATGTGTAGACACACACTGTGAGTAGTATTAGAGAATTTGATGGCACCAATCTAGCCAGAATACACAATGAACAGTATTAAGCAATGCCATGCTTGATCTATATTATAAGTGAAAGAGTGTTTGGGTGTTATGACCGTTGTGTTTGCCCAAGGGCATTTGGTTAGAAAATTACTCCAGCCATAAGCTTGGGTAAGAGTGCTCCCAAACTGAACAGCATGGAATAAATTGTGAACATAATGTTAAGCTTTGCATTAATTTCCATCAGCAGGTCCAACAAAAAGTAAATTTAGATTCTCATGTGCAGATTCAGTACTGTCACATATCTCACAATGACTACTATTGATCATGTTTGCTAATTATGTTTCGGTGTCCCCCCTGTCTGACATATACATCTGTTCTCACTAGCTGTGTGCATTCAAGTATTTTGAGGGACAGGGATGGCGTTTTTATTGGGGTTGTAGCACTCACCACAATGCTGTTAACCCATGGCAGATGCTTCTAGGTGCTAATTCAATAGCAACTGCAAAACAAAACAAAAATGAAACAGAAAAGACAGAATTTCTTGAGGAGGTCACAGGACAGATAAACATTCAATACGAAGGTTGGGGTTGCTTGTGGACATAGAGCAGTGGTGGCCAACCTTATGGCCTCATAGGTCAGAGGAACAATGTGGGGTCAGTCGACAGGCCAAACTCTGCATGGTGGGGTTCTTTTGGTACCATCCAGCATACTCACCCAACCCTATACACTAAGATAGATCTGGTCGAGTGCTAGCCTGACCCCATGTGCCCAGATGCAGTTGCAAGCCTCACCTCATGGGATAATCACAATTAATGTTATCACTGGTCTCCACTGCCAAATTTCCAGACCTTTGAGGACCTCTGAGAGGTTGAGCACCCTGACATAGAGAAAGTATGTACAAGTTGGGAACATAAAATAATGTTCCCTCTTCTTCTTGAGGTATTTTTATCATTTCTTTTCTCTTACATTACTTTTTCATACTTTCTAAGTACCTTGTTTTATTCATTTTGTTATTTATAAGATATATTAATTTAAATTATTATTACAATCAGATGTTCTATGTCTGGCTTTGTTAAAAAAAAGGTGTCCCAAAAGTAACTGCCAATTTTAATGTTTTTTTTAAATCTTATCATCATCCAATCAAATATTTCAAAACTAAAGGAAAGATTTGTTTCCAAAATCTTAAATCCAGATGAAGTATTTGGTTTTGAACTAGGTTTTTCAAATTGGACATTTTGGTTCAACTCTGTATGTCAGTGCTGGAAACTATCTGCTTCAACTGGAGCCATCAACATGAAAAGCAATGCCATTTCTGAAATACAGTTTCTCAGACCTTGTTCACTGACAATTTTTTGATATTTCAATAATTTTTCTGATTTGGAATGAAAACTATTTTTTTTAAATGAGATTTCCTTTGGAAATCTCTTTTCTGACCACCTCAAAGTATGACTATAATAAACGTCTTAAATGCAAGCATTTTGTGGTAGGGACTTTGTTTCTCAACATATCACAACCCTGGTAAATTTAGTTTGGAGAATTTGAGTATTGCTGAAATATAAATAATCATAAGGACAATAAGATGATTCCATTCTAATACTTGCTGTACATGAGATTTATATTGTGTCCGTGATCAAGTCACTTTACCAGTCAAGTCTTTCAGTTTATGCATGTAGGAATGATGTGTTTTTTAGTGCTTCCCAGGGGTATTCTGAAGCTCGATTTGTTGATTATTTGTGAGATCCTTTCAGGTAAGATGTGCAAAATGTCATTATAACTATAGTCTCAGGGCATTATATGCCATTCTTAGCCATGTAACTTCCATTCATTTTAACGGGCAATGAATAAACTACCACCAATGAGATAGGCTATTAGCAATGAGATAGTGAAAGCCATTCCTTCTCACAGTGGGACCTAGAGTGTATGGTGGCCAGATTATCTGGCCAAGGCAGCTACATGTGTATGCAATTCTGCAAACGTTTGCAAAGAATAAGGGAACTGCCAAGGTGCTTAAGAGCAGTCAGCCAGTTTGAAATGCAGGAGAATTGAGTTTCTTGGCAAATGGTCTAACAAGCTTTGCTACAAAATGTCAACATTTGGATTCACAGCATCCCAGGATACCTGTTAGTTGCAGCTCTACTGAAGCTCTGAAGGTTTAACTATCGGAACAGTGAAAAAAAAAAATCTGTTAAAGCTGGAAACAACCTCATTGAAGCCTAACTTCTATGCACAATGATGTGCCTGGAAACAGGTAAGAATTCATCTGAGCTGAAAAAACATGGTTGAACTAATGCAATATCTGTGTTTTGAAAGTATTTTCTTGTCCCAGTACGTATATTACTGGTTTAATTTAGGGATGTATGCTTTGTCAATTCTATCACTTGTCACGCTGCACTGTTCGAATAATAATACCCTAGCTTCCCTCACTTGTAGGGAAGAATTCATTATGCAGAGTCATAGATCCCCTAAGACTCTGTATTATAAAATATAAGGTAAGATATGTAGAAATGCCTAACTGACTTGAGTCCAAATCCAGTTTTCAGAAATGATTTAGGGCCACATTCTTCAAAGCCCTTTCCTACAGGTGCTAAAGTCCCATCAGTAACTTAAGTTCTTGAACCCCAAATTGTTCAGGGTGTTGGATTTGAATGAAAATTGCAGGGATGGTAGCCCCTTCTGCGGGCATGAAGCTTGCCAAGGTTCAAGGAGATAGGTGCAGAGGTTTCTGGGAAACTTCACCTCAAACTATTCAAATAAAAAGTCCTGACACTTGCTGGCAGCAGCAGCCTTTTCTCATCTGGCACACAGATCCAGAGGCTCACACTCCCAGGAGGCAACCCAGAAGCCCTCCTGGGAGTGCGAGCCCCTGGATCTGTGCCCCAGATGAGAGGAGGCTCAGGCTACTGTTCCTACCTGAGACCGGGGCTGGGTGCAGGCTATGCCCAGCATGGGACAAGATTGCTGTTGCTGCAGCCTGAGCCTCCTCTCATCTGGCACAGATATGGGGGCTCACACCCCTGGGAGGAGTCTGGCACAACCTGGCAGCCTTCCTGGGGGTGCAAGCCTGTGGATCTGTGCCCTGGATGAACCAAGGCCGAGGCTGCAGCAGCCTCCTGTCATCTGATGTGTAGATCGGGGGCCTGCACCCCCAGGAGGAGTCCAGCACAGCTTTGCAGCCCTCCCGGCTTCACGGGCAGGTCCCCAATCTGCATCCTGGATTGCAGGAAGCTTCTGCTGCCAGCTGGGACCGGTGCTGGGTGCAGTGCTAAGCGCCAGGAAGATTGGTACTGCTTCTGGCCCCAGCTGGAAGAGACAGCATGCTGTTTTTCCACTCACAGATTGTGGGGCTCGCACCCCAGGTGGGCTGCGGGGCTGTGCCAGACTCCTCCTGGGGGGGTGCAGGCCCCTGGATCTGTGTGTCAGATGACAGGAGGCCACCGTCTGGGACCGGCACTGAAGCCAAGTAAGCCCGGCTTCAAAACTCAAAACATTTCAAAACTTTTGAAACATTTTGAGTGCCCTTTGAGTGTTTCATTTCAAAGCTGTTCCAAAGGCTTTTGTCTTGTTTCGATTTCACTGTTTCAAGCTCAAAATGCATTGAAACAGCTTTGAAACGAAACACCCAGCGAAATTTCACACAGCCCTAATAAATATAGTTAGAAACAAAATGAATAAATAAAATACAACCAGTGAAGAGAAGAACAAGTCTAAGACTTCAGTAGCACATGGGGATTTATGAGGGGTTCAAAGGCAAGTTTGACTAGGGGTTGAGAGCATGCAGCTTTCTTTTCTTCAACCATCTCCCACTTTGCTCAGACAGAGCCCAACTATCTCAGGGTGTAACACGTGCAGTGAGGAGGCACAATCCTCCTCTAACTGGAATCAGTGGGGATTTTGTCACCAGTTCCTTTTACTCCATGTAACTAGAATTGGCCAAGTTCTAGTCACTGAAAATCAGAAAGATAAAGTGTGATTTGACCATCTACACTACTCAAAATCCCAGCGAGTTAACATTTCTAGTCTAATTTTCCTTCTTTGTGAGTTTCTATTTGCTTTCAGCTTTCTGACTATTTCAAAATTGTGTATGAACTACTGAGAAACCTATATCACTAAGTTTATTGATCCATTATTCTGCCTGACCCACCCCAACTACACTGATGAGGCAACACTGATAAGATAGATAAGAAACTACAGAACTACCAAGAAAAAATGAAAACGAAACAGTTCAGACAACTAGAGTTCAAAGGGTCATACTATTTTTAGTTTCATATTTTATCTTGTATCTATTTTTTTTAAATGTATTCCTGATTCCATTTTTCCACATCAAGGGAAAAATAAGGCAAGAATAGAAACAGAAAAAAACAGCAGAGAGGCAGTTTTTTACACTGCGTACATCTAATAGGTGCATAATTTTAAAAAGGAATGAGTGTATATAAGCTGACAAAACAGCACCTTTTATTCCCAAAGGGTCCCGTTCATTTTTAAAATGCTGTGTAAAAGTTTGTCATCATCCTCCTAAAAAGCCAGCCACTTCTAGGGATATCACACATTTAACAACTCACAACAGATCTATATAACAATTTTAGGATAGTAAGTGCAAAAGAGTCAATGTGCAGTGAAAACTACAGGTGTATTTGAAGTGGACTAGAACAAATAGCCAATTAGTAAGAAACTATGTAAATCACAGTGCGACAAAGGGATTCTTGTGGGCTGCTCATGGCACATGGAGCCAATTTTGCAGTCTTTTCATGGCAAGCCTCCCCCCACCCAAATTAGCAGAGGGGCCCTGCCTCTCCCTGCTGATTGACCACGAGGCCAATCACTGATCTTCAGACTGCAGCATTGCCACAGCTTTGCATCTGGCTTCTTAAAAGATGGTGCTGAAACGCTTTCACTTTCCTGACCGGTCCCTTCACTGAGTCGACATCACTAGCTCAGCCTCTCAGTAGCCGTCTCTCAAACCACATGCTCTATGGCTGCAGGGATTGCCACACTTTATTTGCATTCCTGCACATTTTTATTTTTTCTAGGCAATTCCACGTAAAATCATGGGAAGTGCCATTTTTTGCAGTAAAACCCCTGTTTTGCTGTGAAACCAGTTTTTTGTGGTCAAAAATTGCAAAACTGAGATTTAAGTTGGTCCCTACCAATTAACTTCTGGGGCCATTTGCAGACATGCTCAACATTTTTCTAACCCATGGCAATTGATTTGTATCACACAGTTCAAATCAAATCTCAGCTTGAATTATGGGTTAATAGACAATCATGGACCATCACATCAGGGGGCATTAACTATACATTGTCTATACCAGTGATTCTCAAACTTTTTTTTTTTTCGCAGACCACTTGAAAATTGCTGAGGGTCTCGGTGGACCGCTTAATAAACTTTTTTTGTTGGAAGAAATTAGGAGGTGATAATAAGCCTGCTTAAGCCCTGTTACATTGTTGCAGTTATCTACATTGCTGTTCCAGAAGCCATAATTGACCTGATACTTAGTCAAGTGAGATGTTTCCGCACATTTGACTTTCTGACATTTGACTATGAAACTATAAGCCACTAAACTATGAAACTAAAGGTGTTACTTTGTGCCTGACAGCCTCTGTTGTGTTGCAAAAACTCAGCTGAGTTTTCCCTTTGGTGTCTGACCTTTGCAATGCTTATCTGCTTATCTGAGTTCTTAAGGATTTTTTTTTCCTAAAAGTAATACCATATATAACATGTTAATTAATACAGTTTAAATTGCCTAACTTAGACTGCCCTGGGTTGCATTAACTTTAATCCTCATTCAATGAGGATTAGTTAATTCGGGCTGAGCCCATTTTAACTCAGACTACAGATGTTCACATGTATATAGCACTGGCTCTAATCTAGATTAAACCTAGAAAAACATAACATCTATAAACAGCCTGGGAATATATTCAAGATGCTGAGAATTTACTCTTAAGTTTTTTTGCAAAATATCACAGGATGTTTAGGCATCTCTGTTCCACTTCTGGACCACTGTAGGTAGGGCTGCACTAAAATGGAGGTGTCTCATCGCTATGCCTTGAAAGCATGTAATGTTTCTGTCCTTAAGTCATGCTGGGAACATGATAATAAAGGCACCCACGGTGGAGAACTGCTGGTGCACATCCAGAGCAGTTCTGATATGATGAGTGGAATATGGAAGCAATCTTCAAATATTGGAAGGGCTGACCCAAGGACAAGAGAAAACAACTCTTCTCCCCTTCTGTAGAAGTCAGAATATGAGGCAACAGGTTTAAATTGCAACAGGCCAGTTAGATTCACTCTCAAAAACACCATCAGAAGAAAAGGACAATGGAACAAGCTACCTAGAGGAGCAGTGGAATCTCCTTTATTGGTGCTTTTCCAGAAGATGTTGGAGAACAATTTGTCAGGGATGTTACAGGAATCGCACATCCTGCACTCATGCAGGGAACTGAACTAGGCGACCCTTGATGTCCTTTCCAACCCTTTGATTTTGTTACAGGGTTTTAGGGTGTAGTGTGAATTGAACCAATATACCGTACTTCTCCGTGGTGGTCTCTGGTGCTGTCCAGGAAGAGTGTAGACATGCTCTAAAGGGATCCCAAGCATACAGAAGATCCAGAATGGGCTGGAGAACTGGTTCAGTGTTGGTGCAAACTGAATCACCTGTTGACTCCCTTTCCTTGCTTTTTCCTGCTATTTTCTCAGAGATCTCCCATACAGGTACCAAATGGCATTCACATCCACTTAGCACTGCCTCCTGAAACTTCTCCTAAGACTATGGTGGTCTTCAGTACCCCAATTTTAAATTTTTTGCATGAATGCAACCTGACCCTCACATTCACAGAACATAGAAAGCAATAAAAGGATACCATAAGGATTGAACGTGGTAAAGATTGAACACAAAATATATCCATTAAACTAATTAAATTCAGAATTAGCTGGTTTTGGTAGGAACTATTTTTTAATTATTTGTACCCCGCTGACTTGATTTATACTTTGGGTCTTCTGCAAGGAATAGCATTCTTTGCAATATGGTTTGACATTTCCTGCTATATATTTACTTGTATACCCTGTGGATAGGTCACAGAGGAAGTAATGTAGCTCTAAATAAAGCAGGCTGAACTTGAAACAGTAATAAGATGCTCTATGAGGCTACAAGTGTGATATAAGGGAAATCTGGCAGAAAGCAGAGTAGAAATGCACCTTATGGGCTAACTAGATCAGAGAAACATTTACCAAGAGAAGACCTCTGAATCCAGCAGTGAAGCCTATTAAAACCACCTTCACTCCTTAAAGATGAAGGAAGCAAAACGCTCTAAACTTACATGCTCCGGCAACATACCTACAATTCCTGGTAATGTCATCAACCTTTCCAAGCACTCTCTCAGCCCAGAAGACATGTCTGTAGTATCTCATAGCTTTTCTTTCAGCAATAAAGTGCAGTTGCAAAGTTTCTGTAACTAAGGGAATATTTCCATGACAAGTGGCCATGCAATGCTCAACCCACTGCAGACCAGATCACATACAGCATAAAAAGGAGAGTTCATGGACTGCACTGTAGCACCTGTCCATAAACTGTTCCCACCTCTGTGTCCAGTCTGAAATTACCAAAAAAACAGCACTTGCATTACAACTTGAATCCTGCAGAATAGAGAGCCTGCTCAGCTTTGAAAACTACCCTGATATTCAGACAACAGGCAAATAAAGGGGTGTCACTGTTGTCATGGACAAAACAGCGCATATACAGGAACCCAAGAGACAACTTTCAGACACAGGATTTTACGGACTCCTAACCAAGGACTCCACAGCACAATACCAGGAGGAAGTACACAAGACAGGATCAAGGTTTCCACCTCCCAAGCCATGCAACTTTTACTTATTACCCATGATCCGCAAACCTGGCAACTCAAGACACCCCACTGCCTCTGACTTTCCATTGCTAACCTCAGAGTAGCTGCTTCCCTGATTTAGTTAGTCTATAAAGTGCACCTCGAACATGACCAACTACCTCGCTCTGATATGGGAAACCTGTGATTGTGTTTAGGCTCTCCTCTCATTTTAGTCTAGAAACAGAATTATTATTCAACTCATTTCTCATTAATTGTGTATTGTCTAAAAGATTAACATGAAAGCATATTTAATATTTTTCAATGTTTTTTTTTTTCATGAAGGCTCCAAACTTCCTTTGAGGAACCTGCGATCCTCTTTAGAAAGATCTTTCCATCTTAAGGGCAACACCACCGCAAGCAGCTTTCTTGTTTTTAAATTACAGGTATACTCCTCACTGTTTGAAATCCTTCATTAAAGCTTGAAATTAGAATGACAATAATAAAGCAGGCTGGAAATTATTGACCAGAACAGATATCTGTCAAAAAATAGTGACTGAACAGAATGTGCTGTGATGGACTATCTTGTCTGAGTAGCAGCTTTCAAGGGAAACTGGCCAAAAAAAATTATTTCAGGTGATGCAGTAGCCAGGATAGTTCAGGAAACATGTGAAAGGCACAGTTTTCTTCAGGTCCCTTGTACCTGAACGCTTGCAACTGGTCTTACAATAGGCATTATGCACAACCTCCTCACCCCGCTCCCCGCCCCAGCCATGCAACTGGTCCAACAACCATGAAACATGTTCAACAACCATGCAACTGCTCCAACAAAAGACATTGTGCATAAAAGAAAATCCTTCTCTTTTCCATTTCAAGAAAGTGTAAATGCTTCTCTTACATGTTTAAATCTACACTTAAAAATGACAAGACTGAAACAAAATGTTTTAAACTTAGGGAACTGAAAGTTTTTGTTAACGGCAGTGTTATCCCCAGCATAGTGCCTTTCATGAAAAATTCTGACATTTCTTATTTTCTTTTGTTGTGCTTCTTTAATCGTGATTTTTTTTTTCCGTTTAATTGTGACCTGAGACAAATTTTGAAATCCTGGAATTTCTGTCAATCTATCATCAGCTTTAATGTTATTGAGAGGAAGAAACTGTACATATTGACGGGGGGAGAAAGTCAAGAAATCATGGACATGACACTTTTGAGGGTAAGTGACTCCCCAGGAAAAGTATCCAAGTTGTAGTCATATCTGTCTAGAGGCGAAAGGGACTGGAACTCGTGGCAGAGTTGATATCTTTTATTAGAGCAACAGATATTTGCAAAAGAATAAAATTAAAAAAATTTTATTTGCAAGCTTTGGGGCACAACTCTTATTTGGTCTCCTTCTCCTGAAGGACCCCCAGAAGTCAACCCTGGTGTTGGGGGCAAACCTCTTGCTGGAGACCCTGGCTCCTCTTTCTTCCTGTGATCCCTGGCAGTCCCAACTCAAAGGGATCCTTTTTTGGGGTCACCTCCTTGGAAGGGGGATGTTTTCTTCTTCAAAGAAGGGAGGGTCAGAGTGCCAATGTCACAAACAGCACAGCAGACACCTCCGCTGTAAACAAACACTTATATATTGAACCACTGTAGTTTCCCCTGTCCTTCCTTAGACTCCCTTCTGTCCTCCTTGGGACAATCTTTTCTCTCCATACTTCTCTCAGACTAGCAAAAGAGGTCAGTGAATGAACGGGATCAGCAGTGCCAGGATGTACCGTGGCACAGCTGATCAACTTCACTGGGCAAAACACACATCTCCCCTTGTGGAGTCTTTAGCCATGTATTATTTTTCATTTGGGATGAAAAAGGGTATTGATGTCTATTTGCTCAGCATTTCTATCTCCATAAAAAAAATATTATGTTTGCACCCTCAGAGCCTCTCCTTCTCCTGGACACAGCCACGCTCATGACACTGTTTAAAAACTATGGTTTCATAGTTTCATAGTTGGTCGGGTCGGAAAGGACCTGGGCAAATCATCAAGTCCGACCCCCTGCCATGGCAGGAAAGAGTACTGGGGTCAAATGACCCCAGCAAGGTGATTGTCAAACCTTGTCTTAAAGACCCCCCAGGGTCGGAGCCAGCACCACTTCTCTTGGAAGTTGGTTGCAGACCCTAGCCGCCCTGACCGTGAAGTCACGCCTCCTGATGTCTAGTCTGAATTTACCCTCTGCCAGCTTGTGACTGCTATTTCTAGTCACTCCTGGCGGTGCTTGGGGGAACAGGGACTCCCCCAGTGCCTGCTGGTCCCCTCTGACTAGTTTGTAACAGGCCACTAGACCCCCCTCAGCCTTCTCTTGTGGAGGCTGAACAGGTTCAGGTCCCATCGCCTCTCCTCATAGGGCCTGCCCTGCTGTCCCTGACCATGTGAGTGGCCTCCTCTGGCCCCTCTGCATGCTGTCCACATCCCTCCTGAAGTGCGGCGCCCAGAACTGGACGCAGTACTCCAGCTGCGGCCTGACCAGTGCCGCATAGAGGGGGAGGATCACCTCCCCGGACCTGCTCGAGATGCATCTGTGGATGCATGACAAGGTGCGGTTGGCCTTCCTCACCGTGTCCCCACACTGCCGGCCCATGTTCATCTTGGCATCAATGATGACTCCCAGATCCTTTTCTGCCTCTGCACTGATAAGAAGGGAGTTGCCCAGCCTGTAGGTATGGTGCTGGCTCTTCCCCAGGTGCAGCGCCTTGCACTTGTCTGTGTTGAATCCCATCCTATTCTCATCCGCCCACCCCTGTAACCTGTCTAGGTCCGATTGCACCCTATTCTTCCCTTCTAGCGTGCCCACATCCCCCCACATCTTAGTGTCATCAGCAAATTTGAACAGGTTTCATAGTTTCATAGTTTCATAGTTTCATAGTAGCTAGAGTCGGAAGGGACCTAGGTAGATCATCTAGTCCGACCCCCTGCCTTGGAAGGAAAGAGCACTGGGGTCAGATGACCCCGGCAAGGTGCTCATCTAACTTCCTTTTAAAAATCCCCAGGCTAGGAGCCTGCACCACTTCCCCTGGAAGCTGGTTCCAGGCCCTAGCCGCCCTGACTGTGAAGTAGCGCCCCCTAATATCTAATCTAAACTTACCCTCCGCCAGCTTGTGACCGTTATTCCTGGTCGCTCCTGGCAGTGCTCGGGGGAACAGGGACTCCCCCAATATCTGCTGATCCCCCCTGACCAGTTTGTAGCAGGCCACAAGGTCCCCCCTTAACCTTCTCTTGTGGAGGCTAAACAGGTTCAGGGCCCGTAGCCTCTCCTCATAAGGCCGGCCCTGCTGACCCCTGATCATACGAGTGGCCTCCTCTGAACTCTTTCCATATCGTCCACGTCCCTCTTGAAGTGTGGCACCCAGAACTGGACGCAGTACTCCAGCTGCGGCCTGACCAGTGCCGCATAGAGGGGGAGGATCACCTCCCTGGACCTGCTCGAGATGCATCTGTGGATGCATGACAGGGTACGGTTGGCCTTCTTGACTGCCTCCCCACACTGCCGGCCCATGTTCATCGTGGAGTCAATGACGACTCCAAGATCTTTTTCCGTCTCCGTGCTGGCAAGCGGGGAGTTCCCCAACCTGTAAGTGTGGTGCCGGTTCTTCCTCCCCATGTGCAACACCTTGCACTTATCAGTGTTAAACCCCATCCTATTCTCATCCGCCCACCGTTGCAACCTGTCAAGGTCAGCTTGTAGCCTATTGCACCCTTCTAGTGCACCCACATCCCCCCACATCTTAGTGTCATCAGCAAACTTGAACAGGGTGCTTTCTACCCCCTCATCCAAGTCACTGATGAAGATGTTGAACAGTGCGGGCCCGAGGACCGAGCCCTGCGGAACCCCACTGCCCACGTCCTTCCAGGTCGAGAAGAACCCATCCACTACCACCCTCTGGGTGCGGCCCTCCAACCAGTTGGCGACCCATTTGACCGTGTGGGCATCGACACCACAGTCTCCCAGCTTTTTGATGAGGACAGGGTGACAGACAGTGTCGAAAGCCTTCCGGAAGTCCAGAAAGACTACATCCACAGCAACCCCTGCGTCTAATGATTTGGTGACCTGATCGTAAAAGGCCACCAGGTTGGTCTGACAAGACCTGCCACTGATGAACCCATGTTGGTTGCCCCTGAGCATGCATTCCCCCGCAAGGCCCTCCTGGATGTGTGCCAGGATAATTTTTTCAAAGAGCTTACCCGGGATTGAGGTAAGACTAACTGGCCTGTAATTTCCCGGGTCCTCTTTTTTTCCCTTTTTGAAGATAGGGACCACATTGGCCCTCTTCCAGTCCTCCGGCACCTCGCCAGAGCACCACGAGTGCTCACAGAGCCGCGCCAGGGGTCCCGCAATGACCTCGGCCAGTTCCTGTAGAACCCTAGGGTGAAGATCGTCCGGACCAGCGGACTTGAACATGTCCAGCCTCTCCAGAAGTACCCTAACTAACTCCTCGCTAACCCCTGGCCCAGGCGTGTCTCTCCCGGGGCCCGAGGGGGCCCCAGCAGGGAGGTGGCTGAACTGGTCCCTACTTAGGAAGACAGAGGCAAAGAAATCATTAAATATGTTAGCTTTATCATCTGGCGTGACGACTAAGTTGCCCATCGTGTCCTGCAGGGGCCCCACATTACCCGGGACCCTCTTTTTACCCCCTATGTATTTGAAGAAGGACTTCTTATTGTCCTTAATCCGGGAAGCTAGTCCTATCTCCATCTCTGCCTTGGCCCTCCTGACTGCCCCCCTACATCCTCGGGCGACTGTAACATAGTCCTTCTTGGTGATGACCCCATCTCTCCATTGGGTATATGCCTCCCTTTTAGCAAGGAGACATTCCCGGATGCTTCTAGTGAGCCATGGGGGTTTATGTGCCCTCCTGCTCCCTTTGACCCTTGTTGGGATTACCTCCCTTTGGGCATGGAGGATCGTCTCCTTAAGGAGCAACCACTCCCCTTCGACATCTGATTCCCTTCCCCTCTGGGTCCTCAGCGCTTCCCCAACGATCCTCCTTAGCTTGTTGAAGTCAGCCCTCCTAAAGTCTAGGGCTGTTGCCTTGCTGCAGCCCTTTGCCACCTTACGCTGGATGGTGAATTCCAGCAAGCGATGATCACTGTCTCCCAGGTGGCCCATCACCCGCAGCCCCCTCACCAGGTCATCACCCGTGGCCAGCACCAGGTCCAACAAGGCGTCTCCCCTGGTGGGACTGTGCACCTCCTGGGTTAGATGGAGGTCCTGCACTCTGGCTAAGAACCGACGTGAGCGATCAGACTTGGCTGACTGCTCCTCCCAGCAGATGTCTGGGAAGTTCAGGTCCCCCATGATGACCACATCCTTAGCCCTCACTGCCTCTGTGAGCTGACCTAAGAATTCCTGGTCGAGCTCTTCTCCCTGGTTGGGAGGTCTATAGTAGACTCCCACCGTTAAGTCTCTCTCCCCTGGACTGCCTTTTACTCTAACCCAGAGCACCTCAGAGTGCCCCCCCTCTACCCCCTTGCTAATTAACGAGGAAGTATATTCCTCCTTGATGTAGAGTGCTACTCCTCCACCTTTCCTTCCTATCCTGTCCCTCCTGTATAGCCTATAGCCCTTGACACTCACCGCCCAGTCATGCGATGAGTCCCACCACGTTTCTGTGATCCCTACTATGTCAGGGCTGGTGACAGCTAGGAGGAGGGCGAGTTCCTCCTGCTTCTTCCCCATACTTCGAGCATTCGTGTAGAGGCATTTGAGGCCTCCAACGGTTGTGCCCACTGACCCCCTAGTCTCAGCAATGCCCCGTCCCCCATCACTTACCTGTTTCTCCCTTTTGACCATTGGTCTGGGCTCGCTGGCTGTTGCTGGGCCTGGTAGTTCATCATCTCCTCCGCCCTCATCTTCCCCCTCCCCCAACGAGCCTAGTTTAAAGCCCACCGAAGGAGGTTCACCAACCTGGAAGAGAACACACGCTTACCTTTAGGGGAAAGGTGGAGCCCATCCCATCCCAGCATGTCTCTCATCACGATGTGCCAGTCATGGCTGAGGAAGCCAAAGCCTGCCTCGAAGCACCATTCCTGTAGCCTCCAGTTGGTCTCCATGCTTTTTACCCCTTCATCCAAGTCACTGATGAAGATGTTGTACAGTGCGGGCCCGAGGACCAAGCCCTGGGGGACCTCACTGCCCACATCCCTCCAGGGCGACAATGACCCGTCTACCACCGCTCTCTGTGTGCGGCCCTCCCGCCAGTTGGTGAACCATCTGACTGTGTGGGTATCAACACCACCATCCCCCAGTTTCTTAATGAGAACGGGGTGAGAGACAGTGTCGAAGGCCTTCCGAAAGTCCAGGAAGACGATGTCCACTGCTACCCCTGCATCTAAGGATTTGGTGACCTTGTCATAGAAGGCCACCAGGTTGGTCTGACAGGTCTGACTATAGTAGTCAACAGAGGGGTTAACACTCACCCAGAATGCAACTGTCTTCTGGGATCAAAGGGACATCTAGGTGTCCTACTTAGGACATTATTTATGGCAGTGCAGGCCAAAACTCAGGTATTTAGCCTCTTTGGGCACAGAGGACTAGCTCCACACAGAGTTTTCTGTAGTATATCATTATTAGGCAGTACTTTCACTGTCTTCAGAGACAGGATGCTTCAGTAGAGACAACAGTATCATGAAATTAAGGACAAATGAGTCTATTCCCTGCTGCTGACTGAGCTGTTGAGTGGCTTTAAGCAAAACCCTCCTCCATTCCAGTGTCTTTGCCCTTTGTTGGGGAGCAAGTCATTAAGAGTCATATAAATTAAAGAAGATTCCTATGAGCAGTTGTGTAGATGCCTATTAGTTATGCTTGTGTAAACAAGATGTGTAAGTGCTTATGTGAGAGGATTTCCTGACCTGGACCATCATAGTTATAGCATCACTCCTACACTAAGTACTTATAGGTGTCTTAAAAGGGCAGGTTATGCTACACTGAATAAGACTCCCATAATCCTTGGTGCTTGCAGCAAGATATTTTGTTGGGCTGCTTTAACCTTTACTAGCCTGTTCTGCAAAACAAAGTCAAGAGAACATTACTCATATGGTGTAGAAATGCATGGTTCCTGGACTAACGCACCATCAAATTATTTCTACAAATTGTATAAGAAATAAGCATTGTCAGGAAACGCCTGGGTAATGTGTATAATACACAGGGTCCTGATTGGATCAGAAGGGAAATTGGTATAAGATGCAGTGTGTGGAGAAGCGAATGCTGGACAGAGGTGAGTGGAGCAACGCAGGACCCCCAGAAGGTGTGGCCATGGATCTGATGATAAATGAAACCTCCTGTCCAAGCCCTGGGATGGCATACCTAATAATTAATCTGTTCTGCACAATCTGCTCACTATAATAACCTTGTAATTAAAAGCAGTAATGTATTGTTCCAGATGGCTGCCTACTGAATGTAATATCCAGTAGGCAACCGTTGATCCTCTGGATCATGGTGTACATGTAAAAGGTCTACAGATGCCTGATGAATCAGCTTGTACCTAGTCCTGGGACCATCACCCCAAGACTTTGACATGTACTCCTAGGCAAGAGTATGGAGCGATGGTGGAAGTTGCCTAAGACCTACCATCCCCACTGTAGACCACTGAGACACAATCCAAAGGCCAGATCAAGTCCAGAGGTTCAGTACCTCAGTGGTTGTATCTTCTGCCAGACAAGATAAGAACTGTTGATAAGACAGATAAGAAGTGCTGCTGGCAGCCTAATGCCTCAGTAAGGTCACTTTTTTGCAGGGTGATATCCTTTAGTCTTTCTCTAACCCAGGAGTCCCCACAAGGGAGTGGGGGCTAGGATTTTGAGCCACCCTATACTTGCCTTACTCTGGAGGTTGCAACAGTGTGGTATTTGATAGGAGCTACCCCACCACGGGTAGCCCCATCACATTGCTACCAGGCCCTCCAGCTGGAGGCAGTTTATGGTCATAGCTAGGACCGTCTATATAGAAATGTCCGTAATGAAATAAGCTTGTGAACTGAATGAGGACCGTATTCTGCACTTAACAATTTCCCTTCTAACTTTTTGCCTGTTTGGATCATAAATTCTCTGGGTCTGAGAGACCGTCAGTCTCTCACTAAGTGCTTTGTTTGGCACCTGAACAATTGGTACCTGATCTCAGTTGCACTGTAGGCATTTCAAGACTGAAAAACTCAAAGCATATCACAAGGTTCCAGCTTTTGTCAACCCATCTTTTGTTCAGCTAGCAAACATTACTCTTCAGTTGCTTGGTAAAGAAGTGTCATCTTCATTAAGGTTGTCTAGCTAGGCTTTCTATATTTCGCATTCACTAAAGCACCCAGACATCCAATAGTGTGCTGCTCTGTGTTTTTATATTGATGTGCCTAGCCACTCAATGGCATGCCTGAGGCCTCTTGTATCTGTGTGCAACTGCAGCACAAATGGAGCAGATGTATTAAGATCCATTCAAGGTGGTTTCTTAGGTTGGAAAATGCTCCCAGAAAAACACCCTTGTTTGCAACTTGAATGCATTTCTGGGCCTTGTCCACAAGAGTTATAGGCAGACATCCTGCTGCTTGATCAAGGTGGATTGTTTAGCAGATTCATCTATATACCTGCTTGACATGGTTTGCAGCTGTGACCCGTTCTGTCATGCTCAAGAACTCATTGCTTTGAGCATCTCTAAACTACAGCACCAATTTGTGAACAATGTCAAAAAAGATGACAAATGAACCCTGTCAGGGCATCAGCGATGATGTACTGTAAAAAGGATGATTAAAAATTGGAGCCTGGATGGGCAAATAAACAATGATCCATTTCCTACAGGTCTCAAATGTTGATTTATTATTTAACACCTGGTTCTTAGCATGTCCAGCATATCTAATAAGAAAGAGCATAAATCTCTCTGGACCCTGGAATTAACACCTCAAGCCAGGCCTTCACCTACTGCACAAAGCAAAGTTAATTTACACCTGCCAACGACATGGCTGCTTGTCTCAAAAAGGTCTATTATTTGCAGATTATTATTCAGCATGTTGGCTGTAGGAACCCATTTAAGCAACAGAGACTTTCATGGCTTCAGCGAGTTAGGTCTTAACTTTTCTTTTTCAGCAGTTTTCTTACATGGCTGTAAGAATCCTGCAAAAATGGTTGACAAAGGGTTATTATTACATAGGTGTAATTTATGCTACTCTCTAAACTAATATGCCTACCTCCTTTCTATTTTTATCAAATCATCCACTTCTCTCTCTCTTTTTCTTGCTCAGCTGTTCCTGGGTAACAAACTATAATCAATTTTGTCCTCTATTTACATTGTTCATCTACTTACTGTTCCTTCTTACTGTTGCACTAAATTCCACTGCAAATCCAACAGGCAATTTTTTATCAAAAATAACTCTGGGAAACAGCACGGATATGATACAAATGAAGATGGTCTTCTGGCAAAAAGCACAAGAGTAGGAGTAAAGAGACCTAAAGTCTACTCCCAGGTCAAGGATATATTTTGGGTGACCTCAGACAAGTCACCTGATCTCTTTGTGTCCAAGAAAAATATTACTAATCTACTGAGCTAGACAAGTGAAGTTGTATTCTCTAAAACTACTTCAAGTTCATTCTATAATCTGTTGATAATGTCCAGGATCCTCAGATTAAATCTAAAGAAAAAATATCTGGCTGTGAGGTGACCCCTTCTAGGATAGTGCATTCAATCTTTTGTGAAACAGATTCTGATTTGCTCTTATGACATCCAAGCCATCACTTATGTACTTTGTCCAAGGCTTGTTTAAAACAAAATGCTTAAACATCACTGAAGAGGGACAAGGGCTCCAAAGTCCTTCCTTCTTTTCATAGTTTCATATTTGTTAGGGGATGGAAGGGACCTTATAGATCATTGGGTTCAGCCCCCCTGCACTTGGGCAAGAGAGACCGTTGGTGTCAGAAGACCCCAGCAAAATGGGCATCAAGACATTTTTTTGAAGATCACCAGGCTGGGGGACGGTACCACCTCTGGGGCAAGCCCGTTCCAAACACCCGGCACTCTGCTTTTAAAGAAGTTTTTCCTTAGGTCTAGTCTGAAGCGATCTTCAATCAGTTTATGCCCATTACTTCTAGTCCTCCCCCGGGGGACCTTGGTGAATAGTTGCACCCCCAGGACCTAATATACTCTCTGGATACACTTATCGGCTGCTACCACGTCCCCTCTGAGTCTTCTCTTCTCCAGGCTGAACAGTCCCAAGTCTTTCGGCTTCTCCCCATATGACTTGGTATCAAGGCCTCTAATCATGAGCTTGTTTTTGTCTTGCTCATTGCTCTTCTGGCCCCAAAAATCTTTCAGTCTCAGCTGCTCACTAGTTCAAGTTCAACAGGAAGGGTGGAAGGTGCCTCAATTATAGCCTATTGATTACAGCACTTTCCTGGCAAGTGAGATTGTGACCAAAGAGGCCGAGTTGGGCAACATTCATAGATTTCACAGATTTCTTAGACATTAGGGCTGGAAGGGACCTTGGAAGATCATTGAGTCGAGCCTCCCGCCCGCGGGGCAGGAAGTCAGCTGGGGTCATAGGATCCCAGCAAGATAAGCATCCAATTTGCTCTCAAAGGTGTTCAATGTAGGTGCTTGAACAACCTCCACTGGCAGACTGCTCCAGACCTTGGGGGCTCGGACAGGAAAGAAATTCTTCCTTATGTCCAGCCCGAAACGGTCTTGCAGGAGTTTATGACCGTTCGACCTCATTGTCCCTTGGGGGGCTCTGGTGAACAGACGTTCCCCCAGATCCTGGTGGTCACCCCCAATAAACTTACAGGTGGTCATCAGATCCCCCCTGAGCCTGCTCTTTTCCAGGCTAAGGAGCCCCATGGCTCTCAGCCTGTCATCGTAAGATCTGTTTTCCTGACCTCTGATCATGCGCGTGGCTCTCCTCTGGACTCTCTCAAGCTTCTCCACATCCTTTTTGAATTGTGGAGCCCAAAACTGGACGCAGTACTCCAGCTGCAGCCTCACCAAGGCCTAGTGCAAGGGGAGAATGACGTCCTGGGATTTGCTCGAGAAGCATCTATGGATGCAAGCCAGCGTTTTGGTCGCTTTACTAGCCGCAGCATCGCATTGCAGGCTCATGTTCATCTTGTGGTCAATGATGACCCCAAGTCTCTTTCTTCCGTAGTGCTAGCCAGCGTAGCACTGCCGAGCCTATAAGGGTGCTGCAGGTTTTTCCTCCCAAGGTGAAGAACCTTGCATTTTTCGGTGTTAAACACCATCAGGTTCTCAAAGACCCGTGCCAGGGGCTGGGCTATGATGCTCGCCAGCTCCTTGAGTACCCTGGGGTGTAGATTGTCAGGGCCGGCTGACTTGAAGGTATCCAGCCTCTCAAGGTGTTCCTTTACGAGGTCAGCATTAATAAAGGGCAGGGGATCTCCCTCATCCAGACCTCCCTGTTCTGTAGCGGGCATGGAGCATCCCATGGGATGGATGAAAGACCGTCACAAAGTACCCATTTAATAGGTTGACTTTTTCCTGGGCGTCAGTTGTCAGTTGCCCCATCTGGTTCAGCAGGGGTCCAACATTGCCCTTGCTTTTCCTCTGGCTCCCCACAACCTGGAGCATGAGGCCTCATCCAGTTCCCGGGCAAACTCCTGGTCAAGCTCTTTACCTTGGGTGGGAGGGCTGTAGAAGACTTCCACCATTGTGTCCCCTGTGCCATGTTCCCCACAGATTTTAACCCAGAGGGTCTCCAGTCATCCACCCTGGTCACCAATATCAGCTTGCAGGGACATGTAGCTTTCCTTAACATAGAGAACTACACCCCCACCCCTTTTATCTACTCGATCTCTCCTGTACAGGGTACAAGTTCTAGCCCAGAGTACTCACGGGCAACACTTCAGGGTGAACATGCTTTCCTGTTAAAGGTTGCATAAGCGGAACATCTAAATAATCTTTTCACAGAGGGAAAGATCAGTCTAGGCCTAGTTGCAGGCCCCAGGAACTGCTTTCAGGTTGAACTTGGTTTCACTTGATCGGGTGAGTGTTAGTCCCAAGATCAGCAACACAACCATTGCAAAATGACTGCAGTCGATGTGGCTCCCTGTGCTTGAAGAGAGGAGACGGGCTCTGAGGGAGCTGCAGGGAGAGCGCAGGAGTCTGAGGGAGAACTGCAGTGGCACAATAAAGGCTTTGGAGCAGAGCTGTCTGCTGCGCTGGTTAGGAAGTTGGTCCTCTGATCCTGACCTTTGAAGAGGCAACCCTCCATCCCCACCTTCCTTAGAGCTGAGCAAAGGAGCTCTCTGAGATGGGAGCAGTACAGGTAGTTGGGGAAGCCAGGGACAAAGAATAGCCAGGTGCTGATCCCTTTATAAATCATCCCAGGGCTGGCTTCAGAGCGTCTTTCAGCAAGGAGATCAGACAAGCCTTCGTTTTTGGGGGTATCCCAAGGCAGAGTTTCCCCTGAAAGGGGATAATCCATGATACTAATAAGTGTTCAAACCCACTCAGGCAGACTAAATTCTAGCATACACATCTCCCACTTCCTATGCAAGTGTCCTACTCTAAAAAACATTGTAGAGGTTCCCTTACTCACTGCCTTTTATGGCTTAGGCATCTTGAGGCCACGATGAAGGTATCTTACACATCTAGATGCATTGTCCTCATTACAGGGACTTAAATAAGTTCACGCATAGAAACTAAAACACCTAAAAGTTGACAATGTGCCACTTAGGTGTCTTTGAGGTAGAATAGGGTCTGATTCCACCTTGCCAGAAAGATACTGAAAGTTTGGAAGGAGTTCAGAATGCAAAGAACGAAGCTATTCAAAAGCAGAAATCCATAATCACATTTCTGAACTTATTTAAATCAATGCTAAAAATACAATTTGTTTTCTATTCCAGGCTATTAAAAGAAAATCCATGCAGTTATTGTCAGCTACAATGAAAACAACAACTAAAATCAGTCCTTTTCTACTCCTGAGTAGAACAGTTAATCAATATAAAGATTAGAAAACATAGAAATTAATGTTATAACAATTGCAAGTCTAACTCCAACATATAAGCTATGGATGGATGAAGGGGGTAACTTCTCCCCCCCCTTGGGACACCTTGACACCTTTGGTCCAGGTGTCCCAAGAGATGACGTGACTCTTAATTGAATGAGCAGTCTCAAAATTTATTCCTGAAGAATTCAGCACAAAAGTCTGCATGCTTTCATTGCAGAACATGTTCATTTCCCTTCCTCACAAGCACCCGGCCTGCTTTGTTTGTACATAGCTACCATGGTACAACTTGTTCCAAGTTTATGCCTCAGGCTTGTGCCTCTTCATTCATATGTCCTTAGCCTTAAGCAAGATTTTACAATCCAAGGTACTTAGACATTACAGTGCTAAAGGGCATAAAGCATACATACATACACATATGCAGAAGCAAGCTAAGAAAATTGGGTTTCAAAAGTGTGGAAATCTTGGAAGCTGTTTTCCAAGAGACAGATCCCCAGTGAAGGTGAAAAGCTGCCTTGATTGTTTTCCACATCATGTTACGCCAATTAAAGCTCCTACAGATTTTGTGGCCCTAAAAGGGACTTTCCCTTTTTGAAGACTAGTATAAAACAAAAATTTCAAAGGAGTGTTTAGGGTTAAAGGGATCCAAATTCTGCTATCCAATTGATGCACAACAGGACTGGGCATTGGAGACCTGAGTTTTGGCCTATCTTGTAACTCAGGTTTATTTCTGATAGGCCTTCAGCACTCCTTCTCATTTTCACCCAACTCTACTTTGTAGCATAGTTTTGTTTAAAAATGGCTGAGTGAATTCTTCTTGGATACCATTTGCTTCATGTCTGGGACATAATAAAGAGAGTAAAAATTAAACACACGGGATATAATAAGCTGTGTGTGTAATCTAATGTCTATGAAGTACAGTTAGGGTAGTCAGTGTAACAGAGAGCCTTTAAGGAAAGAAGCAGCCTAGCCAGGGAGCACTGCAGGCTAGGCAGGGCACCGCAGCTACGGGTCACCAGAGCAACAAGCTAATGGAGCAATTAGCAGGCACCTGCCTGCCTCTGCTGATGGATGTAGGCAGGGCCCTGGGAGCTCATAAACCCAAGGCTGAGGTTGGCTCAGGGGGTTTCTTTCCCTGGAAGCTGCAGGGGAAGGGGCTTCTGCCCAGGAGAGCCACCAAGGGATGTTTAACTGCCTGCTCTGCTGCTTGTGGGAACAGTGAAGCCCAGGAGGAGGTAAGAGTGAGTGAAAGCCTACACTCTTAAAATGGCAGGAGGCAATTTCTAACTTTATTTATGTTATAGCCCAGGAGCTTCGTGTTTGGGGAGAGGCTGTAAAGCAAGGTTTGGAGGCCTCATTAGTGCCCCTGAGGCACATAACTGCCTTGACACCTGCCAGACCATGAGTATTGAGCCTGTGGGGGGCAAAGGCCGAGGAGGCCAGAGCCCCAACAGAGGGGGCAACATCCTTGTAACACCTGCGAGGCATGGGGCATAGTAAAGGAGAGGATTTGGAGCCACACAATTAGCTCTTAAGACTTTGGGTGCCTACCCGGGCACAGTTGACTGTAGGGGCCCAGCCAGGGGCCTGGGGACCAGTGAGGATCAGTAGGGTGCTGGGGACCCTAGCAGGGGTTGGGTAGAACCAGGGCTACACAAAGGTCCTTGGGCAGCCTCCCTATTTATCATTATTCTATCAAGCCATGGCAGGCAAGCTGGGAAGGCACCCTAGGAGCAGAGCAGGGCACAATAATGGAGCCACCAGGGAACGTCGCAGCCACCCCTGGGACCCTGACATGTTACAATCAGAAAAACCTTTTCTCCTTTTATGTATGGGGAAATATTCCAGTGGATTCAGGCATTACCATATTTACTGGTCAAATCCAGGTTTTATTTAATGGGAAGTCTGAACAATATTGTTAAGAGATTGTGAAGTACACTTACTTTACCAATGCCACAGTAAGATCCATACATTAATTTTCACAATCAATACCTATTCATTAAGTATCCTATTTGGTACACACACCCTTACCCAATGCATATAGATTATGGAGTACAGTCAAACCATAATCAACCTGAATTTAGCAGTTTATGAGGTCTTCTGTAACATGTAGGGACACCTGAACTGTCTCACATGGTCCATTTAAAACTCTTAAAGCATATTATTCAATCCTGGGGCACAATTGAAAGGAATGCTGGTATCTCCAATGTCCTAAACAAACACCAATTATTGACCTCTCAGAAAAACTTCCAGGCCTCAACCTATGCTGAGAACAATGGCCTACAGTGACCCATTTCAGCACACTGCATGGCAGCTGCTGTGCTGTCTTATAGTTCTGGAAGACAGTGACAATACACCTTATGACTGCTGACACTGGTCAACAATACGCTAATAATATTTCTCATAGCCAACTGTATAAAACCTGTGGCAGTACCTGTTAGCTTTAATAAGAATACATAGAAGCATGGTTGAAAATCCTTTTCCTTCTGTTCTCTCTCTCTCTGTGTCCATGCAGTATGGGAAATGATTAAAAAAGGGCCAAAAAGAGTGTTATCTGAATACTGGATAACCAGATGCCAAACTGGGCATCCTAATTCCATACAGGTAAGAAACTTTGGAGGATGAGCCCAGACACTTATACACATAAGGTGTGTCTACACATGATGATTTAAGATACATTATCCATTTTTGAGGTACATTAAGTGTGTGGGTCTATCCATTTCCATGCTTAATGCGGGTATTAAATTTGGATGTGAATAGCTTAAGTGCCTCAACACACATGTAGATGTGCTAAGGCATCTATGCATTAACACTGTGTATGTTGACTGACTTGGGACTAACTTTAGTCCCAAGTTTGTCCTCACATGGTGTTAATTCACCTTAGCATATGTAAATGTAGATACATGCCTAAATCACCTTTAATGCGCATTAGGCAAATGCTCATTAAGTTTAGGCGTGCATAAAAGCATGTGTAGACACACCTACAGAGGTATTAATAAAAGCTACTAGCATTGCATTTCCAGGAACAAGCAGACTCTTAGTTCTGGGAGACATTTATCTCTTTTTATTGATTAATAATTATATTTATTCCCTCTTATTAAAGAAACCACAGTTGCAATCCAGTTTACACTGGTCCCTTTTTTAACACTGATAACCAGTAATTGAATGGATACTTCATAGAGACTTAATCTGCTAAAACACAGAATTAATAGCTATGGCATGTGTGATAAGAAAAGAAAGGAGAGAGAATTGTTGCTCAATTTAGAGGTAGATGTGTAAAGATCTGTAAAATAAAAATTAAATGCTATTTCAGATCCATGTCATTTTCCTTTTGAGAGCTGCAAAATGAATATTAACAAGTTGCTTAAACGAAGCAAATTGTTTTCGTTTCATCATTTCTAAAAATTTAATTCCAATTATCTTGAAGATTGTTCTGTACTCTCAGTATGATTCAACTACTGTACAGATTGGATCCAGCAAGCCATAAGAAGATTTAATTTTTGGCTTCAGATTTTGTGATAAATTTAGCATCGGTAAATTATATGTCAATCTAATTTTATGGCAAGTGTTATCCTGCAGTCTAAAATCTAAAGATCTAATTAAATTCTGAATTAACTACAATCTGAATTAACCTCAGACATGAGCTTCCAACCTGGACATGCATTTCTTGAAAGGAAAAAGAGATTTGTGTGCGCTTTACACTTTAGGGGGAAAAAATCTATTTAAGGGCTGTCAAACCTCCCTATTCTACTAACACAACCCTTTTTCTAATAGCAATTTCTTGTGGTATTGGAGAGGCTTTTGTTAGAGGATCTCCATGCACATTGATTAATTCTCACCCAATTTAAGAGAGAGGAAACAATGAGCTTCACAGGCAGTAAGTCATACAGAAATTCAGTGACAGATCTGCAAAGAGAACCCAGGAGTCCTAACTCCCACACATATTTTTTTTTAAGTATTAAACCTCACTTCCATCCCATTTGGCCTTTATGCAAAGATGTGCTGAGGCCAATAGAATGATAAAAGAAAAATTAAAAGAACACAGCTCCAGAGATGTGCTATACTATTTGCTAACTGTGGCTTTGTCTTGACAGTAAAATGACCATTCCCAGGGGCAACATGCTCAATCATGCTGCACTGATCTTGGCAGGCTACCCTGGAAGCAGCAGGCTCAGGCCCACATAGGCAATGTCACTCAGCTGTGCTAATTAGTCCACTCCTGGTGCCATGCAGAGGCAGCTCACACTGCAGCTAAGGGCAGTAAAACTTACTATATAGACATATTGACCGAGTTGCTTATAGCTCCTTCTGTCCAAATGCCTGTATGCCCTACCCTCAGACATAAGCATCATGAGGTGAAGGCTACAATAAGTGAGCCAAATGTATAAACCTGTTGATAATGCCAATATTGTGATTCCCATCCTTGCCTGGTCTCATCTCGCTGAGTAGTCATAATTAGGGAGCTACCCAAATCGTGACTCTGTGGGTTTTGTGGAAATTGGTAAATTGGGTGATCTCTGTGAAATTAGCAGAAAAAAAAACTTTCTAGAATTAAAATACTGGCACCCCAGAGGGCGCCAGCAGTTCTCCTGGCCATGCCACCCACCGTAGGGAAGGGTGGAGGGAGGCTACCAGCACAAAGGCAAACAGGCAAGAAGGCTGCTGCCCCCACACCTTGTCACTGATTGGCTGCAAGGGCTGCCTGTCATGTGGCCCCACCTCTCTCCACAGTGAAGGATGGGGTATCATGAAGGACATCCCTCTCAGCCAATCAGCAGTGGGGAGTGGAAGCACTAGGGGCCCTTGACCAGAGGTTTGGAGGGGGCCTGAATATAATAAGCCCTCAAAAATGGCAGCTGGCCCTGTGAGCTGCCTACAAAATCAGCTGGCTGCCTCCTCAGGTTGGGTAGATCCCTAATTATAATTATAATGCCTGGGAACCCCAGCTAGGTCCAGGTCTTCCTTATGTGAGGCAGTATACAAACACCAAATAAAAATGAAGGTTGTTACTACAACTTAAAACCTGATTTAAGAGAAGAAATAGCAGATAGATACAAGGGAGCAGTAAGAAAATAGCAAGCTGTATGGAAGACTGTGGTATTGCCATTGTTGGCCTAGTCAATTCCTGGCCCATTATCAAGTTTTTTTGAAAGACAATGATAAAGTGGGTTTGTAAATGCTAGAAGGCAGCTTTGCTGAAGCATGGGGGATACATGGAAGAAAGCAAAAAAGCATTGAAACAGTATGAAAGTTTGATGGGATGATGGGTGACAGGAGTCAACCACTTGACATGAGAGATCATTGATAGGGAAGAGAAACCTGGAAGTGGACACAAGCAACTTACATTTCATATAAAAGAGAAAGAACAGCCAATGGATGGATGCAAAGTGAGGGGTGATGTGGTCAAAAAGGTGGGCGAGGGAATTGCATTTTATAAGGATGGAAAAAACAATGTTTCAGTAGTCAAGGTATAATGGCTAGGGCAAGAGGGCTATTGTTGTGTGGACAGGTAGGAAAGGCCTGGTATACACAAGAGGGGCCTGTGGAGACTCATATAAGCACAAGCAATTAACAAAAGTAATAAAAATGTGTAACATACAAGATGAGTCTTTCTTAAAGAGCCCAAAGAAATACTTAATCCTCCCCACAAAGATTTTAATTTAAAAAAAAATTCTACAAAGTTTTGCCCTTTACCCCAAAGGGCAATTCGTAACTGTTATGCAAAAGCCAAGGAATCACCACCCAACTCAATGGAATCATTTGTGAAGTAGCTTACAGATCACTCCATGGCTGTTGTTGTGGGGAGGGAAGAAAGGAGGAACAGGGTTGCTGGCCAGGCATGGGGAGAAAATAAATGGTGATTAAAACAAAAGGATGTGAAAGCTCAAGAAATGTTTTGTACTGTTCCTCTAGACACATCTTAAAATATCCACATGTTGTGTAAGCTATGCAAAATGGCAATATGATGCATTGCCCAGGTGAATCAAGAACAGCAATGAAGGATATGCGATTGCTTGGTTACGTATCTGTCACACAGGGCTTTCGCTGTTGCAGCAATCACACTTTGTAAGAGAGAAGGGGATTGTCCATGGTCATTAATTTCACATAAAGAAAGCAAATAGTAAGTCCACTGTGAATGCATTTATCATCTGGGCCGTCTCTATTGTCAGTTCCGTCTTCTGCTAGATGAATTAGAGCAGCAGAGGTATAACCTGAACGGTTTTCAAATTCATGTTATTTCCATACTGAGAGGGCCCAATAGTCCAGTCCAGTCCAGTTCTGTAATCGCATTGGTACATGGACGCCCTTGATTTTTGGTAGCTTTGGGCATTAGGAGAGACATTGAGAAATGCCCGGTGAACTACAGCATCATTTTTAAGATGTCACTATTATCCTGTTAAAATCTGTAAGTCTCTCTGACAGTTCAATGAGAGAGAGGCTGGTTCATGAGTGACAGGTACCAATGGTTAGGACACAAGGCTTTGACTTGGCAAAGCCAGGCATGGTTCAAGTGCCTTTGCCACAGAATTCCTTTGTGACCTTAGGAAAGTCACATAGGGATAGATTTACAAACTGAGACACTGAAAGATGCAGAGAGGTGTCTAGTGGAAATGGTAAATGGAATTAAACCAAAGAGTAAAATACCTTTATTATGCCCTGCTGTAAATCCCACTTGATGTATAATTATCTATCTTAATGCCTTTGTAAATCTGACCCTTTGTAATCCAGTTACCCATCTTTAAGGACAATGATTACTTCTCCTCTCACAGGAGTATTATCAGGTGCTCAACTATCATGGTATTGGAACCATATATGTAACCAAGGATTTATTCACAGGACCCTCAGGAAAATTAATTAATTGTATTTTTAAAGATACTTTAGCAGCATTAAAGCCTCACAGACATGCTTTCACTGAGCCTCCCCCAGTGGTTTTTGTAAGGAACACATTAGAGGCCTTGGCATAAATGCCTCCATCTTGTATATAGGCAGGCAAGGTTCTTTGAGTAGATGTGATATCTTTTTTAGACCAACTGAGTAGTTGGAAAAAAGTTGAAGAAGGGTGACTGCACCCAAAAGATTGCTAAGAACTTTTTTACAACTGCTCAGTTGGTCTAATAAAAGATATCATATCCACAGGTTTCCTTTGCCAACCGGGGGCTTCGGTTCCTAAAAGTTCCTGTGGTTGGCAAGACCGTGGTTGGCCAGACAAAAGGCTTATTGGAAAATGGCAGGTGGCGGGCTGATGTGTGGCCATGGAAAAATGTGGTTACACAAAACTGTATACCATGGTAGCCAAAATGGTATATAGAATATTAAGTGTGGCTACTCAAAACCACGGTTGGTAAGGGAAACCTATACTCAAAGATCCTTGCCTGCATGTCCTTAGACCAACACGGCTACAAGCAACAACCCCAGCTCCATCTTGTATACATCTTTCATTATATAATGGCTGGAACAAACTTTGGGTAACCTTGTTAAGGAGACAAGCTTGCAAGGCCCGATTCTGTGTTTTACTGATGTAGACACAAAAGCTCTGACATAAGTGTTTGACCTTATAATAAAAATTAAGCATAAGGAGTAGCACTCCTTGCCAAGAGCCATCAGAGGCCTTCCTACTTAAAACAGCTGTTAAGTATTTATCATAAATGCTTCACTTAGCTGGAGAGGGGGGTTTTCACGATCGACTCCTTTCATTAACATATACCTAAACACATTGTACATAGATGCACACAATTAATAATTGAATGTCTTTGATTGTAAACCTGGGGGGAGTGGGGAAAAATGGACCTGAGCTGTTGAAAGAACTGAATAAGAGCTGAGTTCCTGGGGCCCGGCCTATGCTCATCCTCCAAGGCATGAGTATGTTTTTGTATTTTCATTGCCTGGTCTGAATACTAGCTACACTTATGTTTAGCCGTCCAATACAGTGATTCTCTTGAGAAGAGACAAATGTGATCTCTTTTTATTCCAGGGGCCCTTATCTGACAAAGTAAGTTCCCTTTGTCCCAGTTTGGGGATAGAGGACTTCCCTTTAATTTTAATTCAGTTTAGTTTAATCTGCTTTGCAAGTCAATTCATGCAAAATAAAGTAACACCTCTTTAATTGTAACCGGATGTCACTTTATTAATAGAGTTTTAACAAACATTTACTATGCACTTTTAAATTTACACTTTTCATTGACTCAAACTAACTTCTCTTAACGGGGAAATTCCCCAAATATCTGAGCCCTGAGGTAAACAGATATGTGACATCAGGGATATTTACACAGGCAAAAGGGATTAAACACCAGGTTTGGAGTGGAGATGTTGAGTACGTATTATGATGTTTCCCATCTAAGATAATAATACATTTTCACTATTAGATAGTTGCTATGGCAATTGATAGCACTGTTCTACCGAATAAGCATTCTTACCAGGACACTGATTTCACACCATCACAGACATCTAATTTGAACTCTGTTAAAGAATCAGCACAAGGCTTAGCCTTGAATTGGGAGCAATCATTTGTCTATCATCTCCTTTTCTAGGTCAGTCAATCATAAAATTACCATATTAATATTACCATGTTTTTTCTCTTTCCAGAAAGTAGTTCTGCCTATTTCCTCACAATTTTTCATTGTGAAAAATGGATGTCAAGCAATTCTTATGGACAAAACTATGTTTTCCCCTGCATGTGGTGACCGTCTCATACTCCTGTCTTGCTCTGGGGTGGAATCTTCCAATATATCAGGAGTCATGAGCTATCACGTATTAATGAACAGCATGACTACCAAGGAAAGCCTGGAGGCAATGGCTCTTGACTGATAAGAGATACAAAAGGCGGAGAAGCTTAAAATGTGGCCAAAAGTATTCACCCTATATTAAAGAAGGAAAGTCAAAAGGGCAGTAAAGTGTCCCATACTTCGTATAAGCCAAATGCAGTGCCACACCAAGATGTCCCAAGAAAGGCACTGTGTACAAGCCAGTCCAATCTTCTCACTCTATCCTGGGTTTAACCCCACACATTTTTGTTGGAATTAGAGCTGCCATGTGTCCAAGTCTTTGGAGAGCTGTCCCAAGACTGAAAGAGGTTTTCTGCATGCCCCTGTGTCTGTGATGGAGAAAGGTCCGATTCTGCACAGATACAAGGACAAGCAACATGGCTTCAGAGTCAAGCTGCTACAAAGCTCCGATCTCACCTCTTCTACTCATTGCTAGTGTTTCCTTGCACTCTGTAACCCTTGCTATTAATTAAGGCTTCACGTATCTCCCATGTAATGCAAACAGGAATCGTTCCCTGCATGTTTCAAGTAACAAACCTGAGCAGTTTGCCTACAGTCATTTCCAGTAGAGGTTGAAAGAGAATATAAAATATGGCAAATTCAAATCATACCTGCCCCATCTTTCAGATTGAACCTGCCAAATATAGGTGCTTGGTTATTTTGTCTCTGAGCAGTGCTCTAACCTGCAGAATACTTCGTCCCAGAGCCAAAAACAAAGGTAAGAAATACTGATACCCTACTTTCCATTGTATATCATATATGGGTAACAATTTGAATTTTATCCAAACTATTCAGATGCTCTTCCTAGCTCTTTAAGGGTGTATATTTGAATAAATTTATGAAGTTATTCTAACAAATATCCTGGGGCATTCTGTTATACAGATCATAGGCTGCATAAACGTGCATTTCCCTGTGTTTTTAAATTTACATTCTTTTACATTAGACGATGTTAGAGCCTGACTCCATGTGGTGCCCAACAACTAGGGAGATGATGGTCCAATTACCCGTGGATCGTGTTACTCATTAGCCAAAGCAGGCAGGGAGCAAACACCAGCACACATTGCTCGCAACGGCTTTATTCACGATGGAGACAGCTTCCGGCGAGTTCTCTCACCATGAGAGATGAGGAGCAGCCCTGAACAATAGGTTCATCTTACATTTATACACTTTGGTTCATACTCATTAACATTCGCTCCATAGATTCATAGATGCTAGGGTCGGAAGGGACCTCAATAGATCATCGAGTCCGACCCCCTGCATAAGCAGGAAAGAGTGCTGGGCCTACATTACCCCAGCTAGATACACATCCAACCTTCTCTTGAATACCCCCAGGGTAGGGGAGAGCACCACCTCCCTTGGGAGCCCGTTCCAGACCTTGGCCACTCGAACTGTGAAGAAGTTCCTCCTAATATCCAATCTAAATCTGCTCTCTTCTAGCTTGTGGCCATTATTTCTTGTAACCCCCGGGGGCGCCTTGGTGAATAAATACTCACCAATTCCCTTCTGTGCCCCCCTGATGAACTTATAGGCAGCCACCAGGTCACCTCTCAACCTTCTCTTGCGGAGGCTGAAAAGGTCCAGTTTCTCTAATCTCTCCTCGTAGGGCTTGGCCTGCAGGCCCTTAACCATACGAGTGGCCCTTCTCTGGACCCTCTCCAGATTATCCGCATCCTTCTTGAAGTGCGGCGCCCAGAATTGCACGCAGTACTCCAGCTGCGGTCTGACCAGCGCCCGATAGAGGGGAAGTATCACCTCCTTGGACCTATTTGTCATGCATCTGCTGATGCACGATAAAGTGCCATTGGCTTTTCTGATGGTTTCGTCACACTGCCAACTCATGTTCATCTTGGAGTCCACTAGGACTCCAAGATCCCTTTCCACCTCCGTGCCACCCAGCAGGTCATTTCCTAGGCTGTAGGTGTGCTGGACATTTTTCCTCCCTAGATGCAGCACTTTGCATTTCTCCTTGTTGAACTGCATTCTGTTGTTTTCTGCCCACTTGTCTAACCTGTCCAGGTCTGCTTGCAGCTGCTCCCTGCCCTCCGGCATGTCCACTTCGCCCCATAGCTTAGTGTCATCTGCAAACTTGGACAGAGTACATTTCACCCCCTCGTCCAAGTCACTGATGAAGACATTAAAGAGTATCGGTCCAAGCACCGAGCCCTGCGGGACCCCACTGCCCACACTCTTCCAGGTCGAAACCGACCCATCCACCACGACTCTCTGGGTGCGACCCTCCAGCCAATTCTCCACCCACCGGACTGTGCAGTCATCCAAGTCACAGCCCCTTAACTTGTTCACCAGTATGGGGTGGGATACCGTATCAAAGGCCTTCCTGAAGTCCAAGTATACGACATCCACCCCTCCTCCTGCATCGAGGCGTTTTGTAACCTGGTCATAAAAAGAGACTAGATTGGTCAGGCACGATCTGCCTGCCATGAACCCGTGCTGGTTTCCCCTCAGCATAATTTGTCCTGCCGGGCTCTCACAAATGTGAGCCTTGATGATTTTTTCAAAGATTTTGCCAAGGATGGAGGTGAGACTGACTGGCCTATAGTTACCCGGGTCCTCCTTCCTCCCCTTCTTGAAAATGGGAACCACATTGGCCCTTTTCCACCTCTGTTCTTCCACCCATTTCTCCTCCTATCTCAAGCTCTGCCTCTGTTTACTGTTTGCTTCATTAACATGAAATTGGCTATGCATTACATTCATTTACATGTCTTTTTGCTATGAGCGGATGTCTACGACCTGACTCCAGCTCTTCAGTTAATGGGCGGACTTTGACCAAAACCTGGAAGCTTCTGGAAGCTTCTTCAATCACTATTCACCTTTCTGCATATGTTCATCTTGGATTCTGTTACCAATTAAGTGTTGTTTTTCACATTCCCGTCTGTTTTTCTGTCTTAGGTTGTACCATCTTCCACCTTTATTGAGGCCCCTGTATCTTACTTCGTTCCTTACTGTAACTGGTTCACAGCACACAGCTCACACAGATTCACTTGCTGCTTTTTTTTCTCATAAAATGGTTGACACAGTTAAGATGGTTACTTAGCATAAGCAAATGGCTAACTTAGCTATTATTCTGCCTTATGGTCAGCAGCTCTGCTAGGCCACAGGTCATGCCTTTTATTCAGCTGCAAATCCAATGCTACCTAATAATCCAAATTATTGTCACCATAACAGAAGAAGGATAAACAGAAGCCAGCCCGCTGTTGTGGTTCAGTGGTATAATCCTTGTCTGCCATGCAGACAACCTGGGGTTTAACACCCCCGCCCCCACACACACACACCCCTCCAACATGCACATAACTGCAGCCATTGAAGCACCAAATATTGAGACTCAATTTGGCCTTTGGATTCTGTCTACCTGGGCAGCCTCCACTCCTTCATACTCCTGTCTAGGCACGTATGTCAATGGTTTGGCTAAACTCTCATGCACACACCATGATCCAGAAGGATCGACAGCTACCTGTTACTATATAATCAATAGGCAAAGAATGAATTCATCCCCTGCCCCACCTGTATTGTGCTGTAGACAAAATGAGGTACAATTTATTCCTTTGGCACAAGTGCAAGGTATCTGGCATGTCAGCATGCTGTGTCCTACAGATAATTTATGCCTGTTAGTGCTTAGAAGAGGGCTGGATTCTTCACAGCATTGCAAATGAGGTACAGAGACATGCACCTATAGGTCACCATCTGAGCTCAATGAAGGTCAATAGGAATTCCCATCTAACAGCTGTCTGGTGGTCCATCTATGAGATGAGCTTTATGAAATCCTAAACTCATCATTGGCCTTTGTGTCCATTGGTGTACTCTATAGGGGAGTCAAAAACTTCATGAATGAATAGAGGAACCACTCCCTTTGTCCCTAGAAGTCACTGCTAAAGTCAGGAGCAACAGAAATTACAGACAATTTTCAGGCATGAAGCTTTTCCTTGTTTGCTTCTGCAGAATGTGGAGCTTCAATTTTGTTTGTCAAGAAAAAAGAAATACCATGGCTCCCTTCACTCTCCATTTTCATACTCCCCATACTCTCTTTGGGCTTCTGTGTCTCTCTGGTGCTGCTTATTTTTTCTTCATTTCTATTTTTGCATGGGACTTTGAACACAGGATGCAATTCTGGTTCATTAACAGCACTGAAGTATAATTTACTATTTTTTCAAAGATGCAAAGTTAGAATGGTGCTAAAGATGGTGTAAATGTAGGAGGGAGATACCTTTCCTATTCAAAGACATAACAGCTTTGTCAGGGCTGCATAGGACAAGGTTTTTAAATATCTTCAAAAATGCAGCCCTTTAGAGATGCTAGTGGAAGCATAGGAATTGCCTCAGGATGCAGCACAGCTACCATTAACACTGTGCTGAGTATAAGAAAACTTCAGACTTGCAGGCACATAAACTTGGAGCACTTTGCTTCAACTCATCAGTCAGAGCAATGAACTCTATTTTCAATGGGACGCCATCCATACCACAAGGTCTAGATCATGAGCAGGGATTTATTAAAAGGAAGGAGTTGCTAGGGAAAGCAAAGTGCATTAACTTTTGGATGTTGAATTCTTTTATGAAGCTCTGAGTACGTTTCCAGTGGTCAAACCTCTGACTTGCCATCACATCAAACCTAAGTTGTTCATTTCTGTCCCATTTTATGCCTGCTCACATAACGTTTTGCTTCCTGCTTCTCCAACCCCCACATCAGCACCTTTTCACCTCTGTGAAAGCCACATGATTGCATTATTTGGGAGATTAAACTCCCACTGAAGCTACTGGAGTTGGCTTCAGTTCTGTTTGGATCATCGTCATAATATCCATCGCCCACTCCCATCTCACATTGCTCCTCTTGGGATCCCCTCCTTAAGCCAGTGAAAGTTTCTTCAAATCTATCCTACTCCAATTGCCTTCCCTGCTAATTTTCCAAGAATTCATTGCATTATCAGGGTTTTGAAGATATAGTTTCTTTTTTCTCTTAGGGCCCAGAAGTTATCCCGGCATTTCTGGGGTAACACTAGAAAGAATCTGTGATGTTCTGGTGTAGTTGAAAAGTTGTCAAATCTACTAACTGTTTTACATCCATGTAGAATTTCTTCTCTGAAAATCTTGGGCTAAGCATATAGAAAGACGAAGGATGAAAGGAAACCCATGGTTGACCAAACAGAAAAATTCCTGTTATTTTCAAAGCTGTCCTTGCAAGAAAATAGTCTAGAAACCTTGATTGCACTGAAACTATTCTCAGAACAAAGTGCTATTGCTCACAGTGAGAAATGGTATCACAATTTGACCTTGACATATCTGGGAAATCTTCAACTAGACATGTTCTACTGAGTGTTATTGTGTTCCCTTCCTGGAAAACAAGCTCCACATTGACAATGACAGCATTATAAATTCACTATCAGGTAAAATACTATAATTGCAAGTGTTGTACTTTGTCAATTCAGAGCATGAAAGACATAAGGAAAACAATACCGAGTAAAGCAATATTTGGAAACAGCCATGGAGCACTCATCCAGTTACAGAGCACACACCACTGATTGCTTGTTAACCTGTTGTTAGTAAGTACACAAACAATCTTTCTACTGTTGACCAATTAGTATATGGGTCAGCTTCCACTGATTAAAAAACTTATGGGTCATTTCAATTCAGGTTCTTTATTCTCCACCTCAACCTTCAGCCACCATCTACAGACCTGGTGCAAAATCCTGGCTTTATTGAAGCCAATGGGTAGTTTCCTAATGGTTTCTAAGAGAGCAAGGGCTGCTATAGATGCATGGAAATCCAACGCATCGGAGCAGACTCGATTAAGCGAGTCTGCTGGAGCACGGAAATTGCCGCGCTCCACCAGCCTTCCACGGCACGTGTATCGGTGTTTCCGCACTGAAAAAATAGTGGTGGGACCCTCTGAAAGAAAACACGTTCAATGAGCTTTAGTTCAAAGTGCCCCACTGGCATTTTTTCAGCATGAGGACACTGCTATATGTGATGCATGGGTGCTTTTAATTAGCGCGGGTTGCTAATTAAAGCGCCTTGTGCCACATCCCACAACGCATTTAAAAATGCCCCAAGTTTTTATTCTGATGCCTAACATTGCAATTCCAGAAGCAACTGAAAGAGCTGAAGTTAGACTGTAAAGATGGAAATTTTTCAATGGTTTCTGGCTCAGAATCACTTTTCAGTCACCGCCGAATGTTGTAGCTCGCGAGCCATTTATTCTAAACGAGCTCCTTCATTCCTGTTAAAGGCCGATGTAATTGTGACAACTTTGATCTTGGCTAACACCATTTCTGGCTGACTGAGCCTGAGACCTCTGTAGCTGAGTGCCAGATACACATATCAAGAACTAGAGAACCAAGTTCTCTTGTGTCACATTTTTGGCAAATCAGAAACAGGAGAACATGAACACACAATGACTTCTGGGTAACAAACTGCTCCCAGAATCACTGGCCAGTTGGAAATACTGAAGGAAGAAAAAGCATGTTTCAGTGTTTTCCATTGGCCTTTCTAATGCAGAGCTCCAGAACTGTTGTAATACCGGATACATAATGCATGCTTACTCAGGCCATTAGTAATTCAATCAGAAGTATCACAATGGGGGTGTTAAAGTGCCAAGGAATTTATTTTACTTCCCCAGGCAATTTTCAACATGAGAAATATTTTAATGAACTTATTTCAGATTGTTTTAAATAGAAAAACAATATTAGAAAGCATTTTTCCCTAATCCCCCAATGTTTTTTTTTTTTTTACAAAACTCACAACCCCTAAAATATAGAAGGACATATCCATGCTGCCATAAAAGCATTTATACATTGTATAAATGTATAAAGGTAATGAAAATGCTTAATGGTTACGGGGCTGGGGCACAGGGCTTGTGATGAGAGACTGAGGGAACTGGGCTGATTTAGTCTGCAGAAGAGAAGACCAAGGCGGGATTTGATAGCAGCCTTCAACTCCCAGCGGGGGGCGGGGGTTGAAAGAGGCTGGAGCTGGACTGTTCTCAATGGGGGCAGACGGCAGAACAAGGAGCAATGGGCTCAAGTTGCAGCAAGGGAAGTTGAGGTTAGATATTAGGAAGAACTTTATTATAAGAAGGGTAGTAAAGCACTGGAACAAGTTACTCAGAGAAGCTGTGGACTCTCCATCCTTGGAGGCTTTTAAGACAAGGGATGACTGGGATGACATGTTGGGGCTAGTCCTGCTTGGACCAGAGGGTTGGACTTGATCTCCAGAGGTCCCTTCCAACCCTAATTTTTGATGGTTCTAAAACTGTCAGGACATTCTTTACCATTTCCGTACAGAGTATTTTTTAAAAGACTTTCCCATCTTCAAATACCTAAATGAGACCTGAAATGTTTTTGAAAACCTTATTCTACACGTAGGAGAGGGGCCTCATACATATGCATTATTGTAAGTTTTTACCTAGTTTATAACATGAATCTATGTGTTTTTTCACAACTTTGTGGCTCCACATTGATTTTCCACTACTGCGTGAAGGATTTTCCATTTCCACCTGCGGAAGCATCTTCCTCCTCCCACTTATCGAGAATAAATATCTCTTTCATGCGGCCATGAGTGCATGAGACAGATAGCAACAAGATCTGACAACATTTCCATTCCTTGGTAAGTACCCCTGATGAAAGGCATTTAATCATTCATGAGCAGGTCCCGTTTGTTGGGAATAGTTTGATTCCATGAGATTTGACAGCTTTCTGACATCTCCTCCAATTGTTGCAGTAATAACAGTGACAATGACAATGTCATTTAGAAATATCACGCGTGCGGCATGTGAATAGAGTTACATACCTACCGGAGGTAATAGAATAATGGAATAGCAAATGGTTTAGTAAAGAGAGTTGAAATTAGATTGGGCCAGGCTGCCAGGAAAGACGAAGAGATGTATAAATCCTGGATGGAGGAGGAATTGTTATGCCCAGTGAGACTGGTTGAGCTGTTGCTGTTTTGTACACGAGGGTGTCCAAGCTGCTACCATGCTGGGAAGAGGCCATAACATGGAATAGATTAGAGCTGTGTTCTGGATGAGAGATGAAAGGTACCAATATGCAATTTTCCCTTCCTCTTAATTGAAGGACTAGGTTTTCTTGTGCCGTCCAGCTGGGATTCTCAAGCTTGACATTTGGCTGCATAAACCTTTTAGATGCCATTGAAAATCCATTTTTAATTATTAGTATACAGCACTAATGACAATGTGCATAATGCCCCCTCAACTCCCAAACACATGCAGGCAAAGTGAAGGGGGTGGAGGGAATCACTCTACAGTGTAACCCCATACACTTGTCTACCAGCACAGCCCATCGCTCAAGTAGATCCTTGCAAGACTATATGTAAACTTCAGGATAACATGAAGAGAAGGAGGATGAATCCAGGAATTTCCACGCAACATCAGACATGTGGCCCATCTAGTCCAGTCTAACATCTGTGACTGAGGCCAGTGTCAGCCACTTCACAAAAAGGAGCCAGAAACCCCATGGTAGAGGCAGGACAACTGTCTTAACCGCTGATAGCAAAGCAGTTCTCTCCCTTCCCTTATGTCACTCTAAATTGGGATATTCTCAATGTTCATCTCAAAGTCTAATTTCTTGAGCAGGATGGAACAAAATTCTGCTGAACTTTCTCTTTCAGGTATACATATTGATGGTGAGTCTTCCTCTCTCAGAGCACCACCTGTAAAAAAAGATAATAGTACAATATAGTCCTTGGAAGAGTTGGCATGAAGGCCAGATCTTCGGCTATGCAAGTTAGCATCTCTCCATTGGGCCCAAGTGAGTTGGACTGATCCATATGGATATGGCTTGAATTGGTGTAATTTGGCTTCCAAATTCAAGTCAAACGGTCTGCTGGAGGTAAATGCTCCAGTGGGCTAATGTTTGCTAGAGTGCAGCCTATAGCAGTGTAGTATTGCTGTTAACCACTGCTGTACCCGTGGTTAAAGGTACACTGGCTTCTATCGCCAGAGGCACACAGGGGAGAGATGTGGCTAACATTTCATCCTGACATCTTTGACTCCCTATGACCCATTTACAGCTGGGGCAGCTTGGGGCCACACAAGTCCAAATAATGATGAACTCAGGCTGGTGGAGCTATAACACAATGTTGTACCTAGTCTGAGCCAAATGCCCTTCTACCTATTGGGCACCTGGGTGAGAGCCTATTCCACCCTCTTCAAGTCCCTGAAAATCCATGAATGCATCTCCTTATGCAACATACCTGACACTTAAGGCTGAGTTACAAAAAAAGCAGCAAAGGAGGTGCACTACCAACACTTTTTCAGGGACTTGAGCAAGGTGGAGTAAAATTGCTCTTAGGTGCCTTGGTCTATTTATGCACCGAATTGGTGGACTAGGAGCGGGCCCTGTCTGAGTGGTACTAGCTTGCTAAACACTGTAGGATCCATCCCTAAAATCTTAAGGCATTGGATTTTCCTTTCACCTCCACTAGTGAAATGAGAATACATTTCATGGAGTTCATAGTTTCATAGTTTCTAGGGTAGGAAAGGACCTGAGCAGATCATCTAGTCCGACCCCCTGCCATGGCAGGAAAGAGTACTGGGGTCAGATGACCCCAGCAAGGTGTTCGTCTAACCTCCTCTTAAACACCCCCAGGGTAGGAGCCTGCACCACTTCTCTTGGAAGTTCAGTTAAGTTACCCTGCTGTAAAACTTGGCGAAGCAAGAGGGAAATCAGACCCATTATTTCCAAGTGGGGACATGTAAAAGGGACTCATTTTCCATGAATGGAAACTGTCATAGGAACATTGTTTATTTGAGAGAGCAAAAAAATCCTTTTGAGAGCTTGTATTTGCCATGCAGCAAACAGCTGCAACACTTCTGTCTAGAAGATTTGCTTCAGCTTCGCTATCAGGTGTGATCCATCATGACTGGATCATTATCCAATTCCATAATATAGTGGATCATGATTATTTATATCATAGTCAAGGCAGAGCAAGAAGTGACAGGACTCAGTGCTTCAGATTTCCTTTGAATGATTCAGTAGTCGGTGCATTTGCATCAGGATGTATTAAATGCAACAAAAACCCCTCCTGCTAATTCAATGCCAAGGCTTCATAGTTCAAATATATTTCAAGAAAGTAGTTAATAACAGAGGTAGCAGAGAACTTAAGGCTTCTACAGGGAGGCTTAGTAGACTTCATGCATTGCAGCATATTAAGGCATGGCAGAATCTAATTTTAGTTTTTAATACTTTTAATGGATAATATTGAGGTTTAATTTTAAACATTTATTTAGATTTTATTGATTTAAATATTCAGGATTGCATGAAATTAAAGGTGTGGGGGCCAGACAATTTATATAGTATACTATTATTGTAGTGCAGTTTAACCACCCACTGCAACAAACGTAACTACTGTAGGGCAGCTGCCCACTTAGTGGCAGAGCTGCCAGTAGTCCCGACTTCACTCGCCAGTAACGCCTTCATCCCTTTTGCTGTTTCCTCTTCCTTTATTCCCAGGCCCCTTGGGTTTCTGGGAGTTGCAGTCAGCACGGTAGAGTAAGACCACTCCCTCTGTCATCACACACTGCCTCAGCCATCATTTTTCTTCTATCCCCTTTCTATCAATTTTGATTATTACAGAGGGAAATATTTTTCATAGGTTTGCAAGTGTGCAGTCAGGTCAACTTTTACCAACGTTTACAGATAAAAATTGAATCCTGCCAAGTCTAAGCATATTCCACCCCTCTCTTGCTTGTTAAATATGTTGCTAAATTATTCCTTTAAAGTAAATTAAAGTATAATGTTATTATACTTCTACCACCATTTATTCGGAATTCACAGCTGATATCAAGCAGCATAGCTCTAGCTGTGTAAAATGTATTGGTCTTGATACTAGTAGTTTAACTGGCGTTTTTCCTTATCTGGTAAAATTTCAACCTGCAATCTTCCACTATTACAGTGTTATGTTTGTTATACACTATGTTGGCAACGACAACATCCACACCAACCACAAATCTTCCCATTTGGGCAGAGACCAAATGGAAAGTTTTGTTCCAATATGAGTATGTTTTACCTGAAATGAGAAATCTATACCAACAGAAGGCTGTAATGAGATATGGTCAAGCCTTAGGCCTTGTTATTCAGATGTTGAAATAAGAGGACGTGATTTCTAGTGGACAAAGCACAGGGCTGGGAGTGCAAAGACCTTTCCTACTTCCAGGTGTTTTTCTATGATTTTGGGGCACACTGGAGTTAATCTGCCATTGCTCATTTAAAAGAAAATGAATAATGCCCTTTTTGTTAGGGTTAAGTAAAGACCTGTGAAATGTGACTCGGTAGCTATCAACTTCCTGCACAGTAGAGATATTCCTTAGGGATTAAATACAATTTATAGCAGCGTTAAAGAGATTAGTGTTAGGAACAAACTCCGGCGCCCACCCTTTTGGTATCAAATTAGTGCTTTCTTAAAAACCAATCCCACTTCCAGGCAAAAGAGATAGGTTAATGATAAAGGTGGAGTAAGAGACAGAAGCGGGGCTCAGCTCTGAGGCTTGCAAGACTGATGAAAGTGACCCCAGCAGAGGCAGTCAAGAAGGCAGAGAACGATCATTTCTCAGCACACAAACTATCATCACACATTTTATTGGGGAAGCACAAAAAACCCCCACAATTAGTTTGAGAATGGGCATCAAAAACTGAGGACTTAATAAAGACAAGGCTATTATGGCTCATTATAACTTGCTTGCCCCCTCTTCTAACCTCTCTGTGCTCCACATGTAATAACAACCCTCTTCCCTTTATTCTTTTAGATAATTAGGTTTATTATTACAGCAACCTTTCTGCACCTAGTCTATTAATACAGCAATCTTACTGTACCTGGCCTGTAAGTACTCCTCTCCCCTTGTCTCTGCTTCACAGTTTTACTTCCCTTTTCGAGTGACCAATGTCATTAATGTAGCCCAGGTAACTTGGGTACATACTCCCCTTCTCCAGTTGAAGGGGACTGTTAGCTGGCAGGTGTGCTGTGCGGGGGGGACTACAGACCGCTCAGTTTCCCTCCGTCCCTGTAGAACCAGGCCAGGACAGTCAGGGGACGTCACTACATATGCATTTGTTTACATTAACTTATCAGGAGGGAAAGGAACATGGATATAAACATATGTACTATATATATATTTTTTTTATTATATATATATATATTTTTATATATATATATATATATTTATATAATATATATGTGTATATATATATATTTATTTATAAGATATCTAAACCAGTAACATAAACAATACCCTCTGGGTAAATGACATAAAACCTTACACCAGCGCTCCAGATACAGGTAAGTCACAGGTAAGTATCTGATCTGAAACAGATAAACCCCAAAGATAAACTCAATCCCAAGGAGAAACCCCAATGTCCTTGAGCTTTCCCCAAGCCCCACAAAGAAGCTGGTAACTTCAGGGGGCCCTCTCAGTGGGACCTCCCCTTTCAGGAGCCCATAACTAACCAGGGGGGACTCCCCCCCCCCCCGTGGGAATCCTCTTTTCCCTGCAACTCACGGCTCCCAGGCCTGGAGGGTGCCCTCGTCCTCTGGGCCAGGCTGCTCTCTCGCCTGCAGTGAGTTTTGGGGTGGGGGGAGGTTGCTGTCCCCTGGAACAGGGCTCACCTATGCAGGGCTTCTGGGGCCTCTGGCTTGGCCCTGTCTGCTGGCTCAGTAGCTCGATCACCATCTGGCTCTCTGGACTCAACCTTTTGCTACGGGTCAGAGGCCTGGGCTGCTTGGTGCAGCGCCAGGCTCAGTATGCTCCTGGACCCTCCACGCAGCGCCTCCAGCACTGAGCTCCCGGTCTTGTTCCAGGGGTTGAGGACCTGAGCTGTGCAAGCGCTCCAAAGGCCCTACTCCATGCACCGTCCTGTGCACCGTGTCTCTGGCCACATGCCAGAGGTTGCAGACCTGAGCTGCCTCACGCAGCTCCCAGGGTCTGGACGCCGTGCTGCACACCTAGCTGCTGGACCCGTCCGCTGTTCCCCCCGATGGAAGTCTTCAAGGGCTCTTCTGGGCTACCACTTTGTCCTGCTGAGCAGCTCTACTCACCTCTTCTAAGCCCCGCTCTTCTCTGTCCCAGATGTGTTCCCCCCATGCTGGGCACACGGCTCCTTTTATGTGCTCCGGGGCTCTGCCCCGAAGACTTCCGGACCCGAGTGTTGCAGTCTTCAATCAGGTCCAGAACTCCTCTCCTCCTCCCCTCAGGAAAGGGGCATGACTGAACTCCTCTTGATGCCTCCTGATTTGAGGATGAGCTCCACCAATCAAAACAGCAAGATTTCAAGCCTGGGACTCAACCCCAGCGCCAAAAGGCAAGCCTGCTATATTAGCATAATAGGTTTAAATTGAACTGCTTTCAGACCTGGGCTTTTTGTGTCTGAAAACTCATCTAATGTCTCCCCAGATATAAAGTTGGGCCAATAACCGATATTCAACAACCCATGCTCCTTGCATTTTCCTTGCGCTGTTATGGTTACAATACGGTATTGGGTATACTGGATTTCTATTGTAAATGTCATTGTGAATCTAAGCTGCAGTCCAGGAATATATTTATTAGAGCCAAAAAGCTGTTTTGCTAAGACAATGAAATGACCCTCCCCAAATGTCCCATGATATAGGCTCAGCAGTGAGGTATATACACTGTACTTGTCATTATTTTGACATGGCTAGAGGTTGCTTCATCTCAACCCTTTCCATGCCGTGTTTGTGTCACCTTCACAGTCAAGGTCCAACTTAGCACTGGAACCACTGAAGTCAATTCGATATCTGCTTCAAAGAGAACTGCGCACTTATTAGCACCACCTGAATATCCAGTCCAAAACTTAAAGATCAGTTACTGCACAAGTTACAAACACTGCATGGTAATGATTTCCAGGAAAACGAATGAACTGCCATTGCAACCCAGTAGCCTCAGATCATGAATATTCACAACTCAGTTTTCCAGTTCCTCTTCACTGCTGCTCAGTTGGAATTTACTCACTGGTAGGGGGCAATGGCTATGGATAGAAGGAGAAATTGTTCACTTATGTATCATCACTTTTATGCAACTCATGCTGGCTAGCTGTCTTCCAAACAACAAGCAAGGAGACATGTGTTTTGAGTATATCCTGGGAGATTTGATATCTCACCTTCGTTTTAAATACAGGTGTGGGGGCGGCACCTTCCTTTTCAATACAGACCTTCTATAGCTAGATGGGTAACACATATCAAATGCACACACAATGCCAAGGAGGTGCAGATGTCCAGCTGAATAAAGCTACATAACTGCTAATCAATAACTCTTTCATTGTGTACATCAGCCCAGAGACTGGCAAAATTACTTTATTGGCTCAGCCTAATTTTCATAAAATGAACTTTTCCAGCAAGGAGAATTTACATCATGCTCCAGCTCTTCTGTACAATATGAATTTTCATTTCTACCTAGGAGAAACTTTACAATCTTTGCCTTTTCCTATGCCTGAGGAAGGGCGTGTGCGCCTGAAAACTTGCAAATAAAGAAACTTTTTTTTTGCAACTGTCTAGTTGGTCTAATGAAAGATATCGCCCCTACCACACTGGCTGCTCGATTTAATCACAAAGTTTTGACTCTGGCCACTAGGTGGTGGGAGGAATATCCAATAGTCAGACACAACCTCCCTTAATAGATCAGGACATTTTTTCTTCTCTCTTTTTTTGCAGCCACTGATTGAGTCTAAACCAAGCTGATCTCTTTGGAAGCTTTGTTATGAAACAAAAATGCCGGTGGTAAGTTGTTAAAAACTGATAAGTGAGTCTGATTGTCCAGTCTGAGGCACTTTGAAAGATCTTGATTATCAAATGATGCTACACACCACATGCCTCTGAAAATCAGGCTCCTTCAAGGGATCTCAGATTTGTACCAGAAGTCATTGGCAGGTCTTTATTAGCAATCTTTTGTGCTCAAGTGCTTAAAATCCAGGTGATTGCATTAACCGCATGTTGTCCTGTATATATCCCTTGAATTACAAGTGTGATTCTCTTTCAGGGTATGATTTCCATGTTTTCCATCAGCAGATGTTGCTGTAATATATGGGTATTTGCACTCCCCTGGTTGGGAGGCAGGGTGCTGTTATGGATGGCTTAGACTGGGGCACAGGACATATTCTTCCTACTTCTGCATCTGCTGTGTGCTGTTGGACAAGTTAGTTCATTTAATTTTCCCCTCTGTTTCCCTGCCTAGTTTATTTTTCTCTTTTTCTGTCAATGTAGACTAGAAATTTTGGGGGCTGCAAACATTTATTATTACATATTTGTGCAGGGCCCTGCAGCCCTTCCGGTCCTTCCAGCCTTACAACCCATGAATCTATACCCCAGCTGCCTTTCCTGCCTCATGCTGGGGGCTGCACCCGACGATCTTCCGAGGTCCCTTCCAGCCCTTTACAATCCATGAATCTATGAATTTATTAATCAAATACTGACCTAATTTCAACTGGGGCCTAAAGGAAATATGGCAATATAAGCAGCAATACTACACTGCTATAGGCTGCAAAAGGAAAGGTACTGGGTTAAAAAAAAAAGGAAAATACAAGGCAAAGAACACAATGAATTGCCTTTTTTCTATGAGCTCCTTCTAGAGAAGGGAAACAAGATGGAAGCAAATTGTTTGTACTGAATCTCAGGGTTTTTTACCTTTCCATTTCAGTGGGGGTTTTTTTCCTTTTACCCTAAGCATTTATTTGGCAAAACAAAAGTATCATTCTTTGCTATGATTTAATGTGACCTAGCTGCTGATTTCTAAGTAATTTCTGTATTGGTACTTAACAATGGACAGTTTTTCATTTATCTGAACAGCTACTATAAATACACGAGAAGCCTTGACAATATTATTTTCCTTCTCTATCTTTTACATCTCAGTCATGTTTTTATCTCCACCTGTTTTCTCCATCACATTCAGGTCAAGGCTGAATTCTTTATTCTCTCTCCCTTCATAGTGCTAAAATTCTCATCCAGGTCCTCAGTATGCCCCTGATTTATGTCCCCTCCTTATCTATAGTCTGTCTACTACACACATCATTGCACCTACAGAGCAGGAAGAACACAACTGCTCATATCACATCCTTGCCTAGATGCTCTGATACTACCACTCCTGAGTGTGTGATGAAAACCAGCCCTGAATACAGGACAAGCTACACATCGGAAAAGTATTTGCAGTTACTTGTTAAAACAAATGGCATGAGGATTTTTTGTTTCATTTTGGTTTAAAATCAATCAATTAACATTTCACACCTTAAACTGGAATTATTATTCCACCATCTGCACATAACTTGGAGGGTTCAGAATTTCAAACTCCATCTCCCCTCCTTTGCCCATTCATGTGACCTGCTTTTTTCATGGAGCAGGGAAATCTGGTATATCAACATGTTAGGTTGGTTGTTTTTTAAAACTTAATGCCAAACCTTTAGATTTCAACGGGAAAAGAGTCATAATTTCATAAAATTTAAGGGTGCCTATTATAGAAGTGCAGTGAGGCTACTCTGACACCCTCTAATTACAGTGTGTCAGCCAGACTTGATTAATCGAGTCTGCTGGAGCAAGGTCATTACTGCGCTCCAGCAGGGTCCAGCGTTATGTGTATCAGTGTCCTGGCACTGAAACAAGGTGGTGGGGGTGCTTTAACTAAAGTTTATTCAACAAGCTTTACTTAAAGTGCCCCCCCCACCATTTCTCATCATGGGGATGCTGATTCATGTGATGCTTTCATGTTGCTTTAATTAAAGCACTCTAATTAAAGTCCCCCCCCCCGCAGACTCATGGAGCATGTGTATAAACACCCTACAGCTCCATTACTTGTCCTGGGATACTTCTATTTTGCACCCAGTGGCTGTAGTTAGACCAGTGATTCTCAACCAGGGTGTTGTAGTACCTTGTGGTGCCATGAGATCCTCTTAAAAGTGTAAGGAGAGCTGGACAATATTAGCACTCTTAGGGATACAAACAGTTACACACAATTCACAAGATAAACCCAGAAATTCCAATTCAGAGTCCATAGTGTCAAAAACACTCTCCCCTGTTGCAGTCTTTCTGAGTTCTTCGTAATAAAACAGTTTCTCTATTATTTTTCCATAGTCAAAGAATGAACGAGAGATAAGAGCTGGCATTTCCCAAGGATTGCCTTGAGTCTGAACAGGTTGAGAACAACTGAGTTAGACTGAATCAGTTCAGTCCTCAGGACTTTAAATTGGCATATGCCAGGGGCACAGAAGAGGAGCAACCAATGCAACACCCAGCCTGTGAAGCCTGTGCAATAATGAAGAATTGATTTAGTGAGAAATGTGCAGGGCATATGACCCCACAATGTCCCCAGTATTCCTGGCCACAACCTGCCCCACCTGTTCCCAGTGTAACAGCTGAACAGCACAAGGAATTCAGGGCCCTTTGTGCAGCCCTTGCATCTTGGCTTGGAGGCAGAAGGGAGATGATGAAGAAGGGTTTCATGGGCAATACTTTCAGACCTCAGACACAGATGGGGCAGAGAACAGAAAGAGCCATGGCTTGTCCACCTCTCATCAAATATAGCAGCAAAATAGGGGTTGTGACAGGGCAGCAATTAGGCTCTGCCAGGAAGAACTAAAAGGCAAGCAAATACCGTGGAAGGAGGAGTTTCTGCCTGATCAGACAGTTATCTACATGGGGCATGAAGCCCAGAACTTTAATTATGCATGTCTGCTGTGGTGGAGAAAAGTGGTGGGCCAGAAGTCCCACTGATGCACGCAGCTGACAGCCTTGGGAGTTAAACGCTGGGTCAGGCAGGTATCGTTCCCTGGAAAGGGGAGACCAGAAGGGGTGAGAGCTCATGCAGCTGCATGGAGGTGCAGTGATTACTCAAGCTAACCAGGACAGCGATGGACAATAAAGCGGGGACCAGGCTTATTGGAGGTGAGGCTTGCTGCAGGATTGCCCTGTGGAGTCCAGCAAAGATCCAGGGCGGTGGGTGAGGGCACACCATACTAATTACCTGGAGGAGTGAAGGAAGTAGGCAAATGAACAAGGATCAGCCCTGCAATGAAGGGACTTCCCTATGAGGAGGGGGTTAATTTCAGGCAAGAGTCACAGGGGACTGTGCAAATTAAGTGAAGATGCTGGCTAATACCTGGAGAGCCTGACTGACCCATGAGTTCAATCATAGGAGACACCCCTCTTGGGCTACCCCAGGCTCATCAAGGCAATCAGTCTGAGGCCAGGAGAAATAAGTAATAGTGTGGCACCATCACAGTCATGCATTCCTCCTTCCCAGCCTGCTCTGGGACACAATGAAACCAGACCGTGTTAGCTTCTTGAGTGGCCATGACCAATTATTGGGAAATCTGGTGCTTTGGGCACATGAGTATAGATAAAACACCAGGGAACGGGGATGGAAGAGCCCTGCAAAGAGGCCAGGTGGCCAGTTACACTGTAGTAAGGACCAGCTGATCTTCCTCCCAAGATTTACATCTTCCTTTTTGGGATTTATTTTTTACATCAGAGGCATGGCAGACAACTTCCAGAAAGGGGACCAGCCAGTCCTGGCAGATTAATTGAAATCTACTATGCACTGGAAGCAAGGCCTTCTACAGGGGGAATATATTTCATTCTTAAAATGTGAAGTCACTTAAATGCACTGACCTGCCACAGAGAGTGAATTAAGCTGCTCACTATAAAAGGACTAAAGTTACTTCCCCTTGGGAGCACGCAGGGAGAGGGCAAGAATTATTCCTTTCTAGCACTCCTCTGCCAATATAGTCATGCCCTTTCACTGGGCTTAGCTTGGAGACTTGGTGCAGCCCTTCATGTGGTCAAGAAGGTGGCTATCAAGACACGTCATGTCATGTTTGACATCAGCCCCTCATGTCAACACACATTAATTTTGCTGTGCTGACTGCAGCACAGAGATAACCCTATAAGAAGTTATAATTCTGAAAACAAAGTATGTCAGTCTTGCTGCCAGGGTTGCTCTGATTACTAAATTGCATTTTCATTTTCAAAGGGAAGAGCAGCAGAAGCACGAGCAGCTGAGCCCATCGCCTAGCTGTTCTTCCCCAGGTTCCCTAAACACTCCCTGCATGGCAATGACTACCCAGGAAAATGACTGTCCAGTACTAATGTGTTGTGCCAATCAATCGGTACGCACGACAAACTGAGAAGCATGGTCTGTGAAGCACTGCCACTGATGAAAGGAAGCCCACTGCTGGTACGATGACTGCAACAGATTTAAGCCATTAAATTCAGTCAGACTCATCATCCATCAATGGCAGGTTGGCATTAGTAAAAAATCACTTCTTTACTCCTCCTATTTTAGACTCCAGCCAGGGTCCTTATGACTAACTGGCTTCCTTATACGGCACACAGGCCTAAGTGAGATGCAGAAGAAAGGCAGGACAGAACAAATCCAGAATACTCTCACTCAGAGGAGGCACAAACTTTTCTAGAGTGTGGACCTCTGCAGCTGCATTATCTTGTCACTGCTGAGCCTGAATAACATGCCCTTATCATAGGCCAGAAGTAGGCTGTGAACCCAGCAGAAGCATAGTGTAGAGGAATGCACCCTGGGCAATCATCCCTCACCCTCCTGCCCCCACTCCTACCTCCTCAACGGCAGGCGATGGAGCCAGAGAGAGAAAGCCAAGCGGTCTGTTGGAGTACAGGGTGATTCGGGGACCGTAGTTCTCTAGACTGGCAGTGGAGTTTGCTGTTGTTGACAGGACAAACTTTGACCTCGGTTTTTTCCCATCGAAGCCCATTTACAGAGAGCATAAAACAAGTGTTGAATTGGATGGCAAAATGGGGTACAGTTCTTTCCCCCCCACAGCAGCAACAAACTCCATTCCTGCTGTATAAAACTATGCTTCCCAGAAAGCCTCATTCTCTGAGATGCTCATTGCCCAAGCGTGCAACATGTGTCAGAGATAGGTGTCTGGCAAGTATTAGCCATAGGGCGTGATGCTCCCCCACCCTCCCACTGGCATTCCTCCCATTAGGCGATTCCCAGAGCATGTGCCCCACTCACCCACCCCACATTATTGCTACTGGAACCCAGGGCCTTGAAATCTGGAGCCCAGTTAGATAATGTGAGTGTGAGAAGATAAAATCAGTTTGCCAACAATTGGAGGAAAGGGCTCTTTTATGCAGATTTGCCCCAGACACAGGATGTATAAACACATACCCAATAGCATGTTATATTGGCATGATCCACAGCACTGCCCTGGTTGGGATTTCTAGATACTATTGTAATAAGCAACAGGCATGTTAGTAATACTGTAGAGATTTGTCTAATACCTGGTTGTTATAGGTAAGACATCACTGGTTGTGGGAACAGCCCATAACAGTGGGGATTAGGTGGCCATGTGCTTTTGAAAATCATACTGGAAAGTTATCTTTGTCTTTAAACCAGGGTGTAGGCACCTAGAATTGGAGAGGAACATAGTGATATTCCTGGCCATGTTAAAAAATTGAAAGATCTGGGACTGTATTAACGAACATCATTTGGAATAGTTATTGCCATTTAAACATTTAGTTACTGTGCAAAACTACTCGTGGAAGAATTACTTAAAAAAAAAAAAAGGTGATTAGAAACAAAGACTCACATGTCTCAAAACCACTGCATCACATGCCCACATCCTTTCTTTCTCCACCACTGCACCATGTGCCCGTGGTCCTGCCCCCTCTTACTGCTCTGCACACCCATGTGCCCCTGGGCTCTCCCTTAACTCCACACACCACACGGTGTAGTGCATCCCCCACCCCCTGGCTAATTGTAATGATCTTCCTTGAGCCGGACCGTGGACCTAGTACAGATGGAGTGGAGCAGTCGTCAGTCAGTCACAGTGCAAATCAAAAGCCTGCACCCAAATAGGTTCTGAAATTTTGCTTCTGTTACATTTGGAGTTACAAGTGTTTCGAGGTTCTGAATTTGTTTTTTGCAGCATTTCTGTTCAAAGCTTGATTGAAAACCAGGTGCTGTAAAATCATTTACTTTGAAGAAGAGGTATTCATAATACTCATTTGCTGAGTATCAGTAGCTGGATTCACTTATTCTTACCTGCATCTAATAGGAACTTGTCTCTTCCTTGGCTGCTCAAGCATTCATACTATCTTCACTTTAAACTCTTAGGATTTGATCCAAGAATAAGTTGTAACTTTCATCAGAACAGACAAACCGATGTGAATTAACTGTCATTTTAATAAGAACTCAGCCTCCAGTGGCTGAAACATGGAACTCTTGTTCAGCTTATTTACCAAGTTTTGCAACTCTGACCTGGGTGAATACAAAAGAGAAAGCTCAACTTTTCCACTTGAGCTCCTCTTTCACTAAACGTTTGCATTCATATCAGGATCTTCCGTTGCATCTTCTCTGCAATTTCATGCGCTGTCTATTGTGCAAGGTAGTGGGGAGAAATTTAAACCAATGTTCCCATGTGGAGCAGCCATACTGCTGGAGAGAGGACTTGGGTATTTTGTGATGCATTTTGCAATTCATATTTGTTGTCTTGCAATATAGCATTCTGTTTGGATGATTTCTCGTGATTGATTTTGTGAATTTGTAAATAGTTTCAAGACCATCTCTTCAGAGTGTTTTATTTTTAATACGGTTCTGGAATGCCAAATTAAAAGCATGCCTAGAGCAATCTGTATGACTCATGGTTCAGCCTATTGAAATCTGGTTGCTGAATCTGATAATTAAACTGTCATATTAGCTGCACCATTATCTGTGACAGTGGTTGATCCTTGGGTTTAGATACCACAGTATATTCTTAATTATTGAAAGAATTACCTCTGTGGATAGGCAGGCTATTTAGTAAAATCCAGTAATTATAAATAATCATCTCCATGTCATAGACATCAAAACACTTACTCATTATTGGAGAAGCTTGCTGTTTCATCCACCATAATCATACGCCACTTTTCAGGGGTTCGCTGAAATGTCCCCTCATTATTACAAGTCATGATTTCCATTATCTTATTTTGAATAACAGAACCTGTTAATTGATCTTCTTAGAAATATCAGAATCATATTCTGGTGCAAACAAAATAATTGAAGAAACTTAGAAATGATCTGGCCACTTACAAAGTATATTTTCACCTCATTGTAATTACTTAACAGTGCACATTTGGTAAGACAATGCATACTTAGTATTTTTTTTTATTAGGCTACTTCTGTTTTCTTCTTTCTTTTAAAGATGGTAAAATCTTAGCGTAGCATCCGCATGTTTCTTTTCTTTCTTGAAAAATATCAACTACTTCCCTGGTAACCTGAATAAAGCTTGTCCCTCTTGAGTTTGTCTTGAGTCTTTTTTTCCAGTTTGAGAAGCCAGACTACCCAACATACATATCTTTGGAAAACACAGTCCTCCTGCTACTCATCTTAGCTTGTTGACTTAGACTAGCTCTACTGATTTTGAAACTAAGATGAGTAAAAGGAGGGGGCAGCAAGGCAGGCCCTACGAGGAGAGGCGACGGGACCTGAACCTGTTCAGCCTCCACAAGAGAAGGTTGAGGCCTGTAGCCTGTTACAAACTAGTCAGAGGGGACCAGCAGGCACTGGGGGAGTCCCTGGTCCCCTGAGTACTACCAGAAGTGACCAGAAATAACAGTCACAAGCTGGCAGAGGGGAGATTTAGGCTAGATATCAGGAGGCGCGACTTCATGGTCAGGGCGGCTAGGGTCTGGAACCAACTTCCAAGAGAAGTGGTGCAGGCTCCTACCTTGGGGGTCTTTAAGACAAGGCTAGATGATCACCTTGCTGGGTCCTTTGAGCCCAGTACTCTTTCCTGCCATGGCAGGGGGTCGGACTTGATGATCTGCTCAGGTCCCTTCCGACCCAACCAACTATGAAACTATGAAACTTTGAGGGCTGTGGTTTTCCAAAGATATGTACAGGGAAAGACTTGCGTTGTGGTCGATGAGGTGTCTTATTTGTTGAAGGCCCTTTGATGCCCTAAGCATGGTATGACTGGGGTCAGAAAGTATGAGTATCCAGGGTCTTGAATGTCTGACCCCCCCCATCTATTTCATTCTTCTCTTCTTTTCACAGTATGGGGGCTCTGAGGAAGAGCTCTAGAGAAGAGGAATAGGTAGCAACCCCACAAGGGCCCTGACCTGCAGACCAGCCCAGAACCACTCATTTGGCCTGCAAGGTTGAAAGGTTGAGCACCAGTGCCATGGGGGAAAGCAAGGGACTTCAGATAGACAGGACCGCCTAAGGATTGTACCCTTCCTGGGCTCATGAGCATAAGCACATGAGAGTTATCAGTGTAAAATATGTCCTTAATATTTCATTAGTGCTTATTGCCCTTAATTGAAATAGAACAAGATAGAAACTGTCCGTCCAATGCCCACTCAGTCAGTAAACCCCACGTTAATCTCTTAGTTGAAATCGTTTTTCCATTGCAACAATGTTGTTGCTGGGGATTTCTGTCTTCCCATGATATGTTGACAAAAGAGGTCAAAAGAAATCCCCTCTGGCACAACCCTGATCTGTTTTCCTGGTTGATGTAAGATTGAACTTGAAGATTTTCCTAAGGCAACACAAGTGTTTCTTAAATGAATATTAAAGCAGCACGCTGCATTTACTTTCCAACTGCATATCTCTGGTACGTCAAGGGACTCTCTGTGCTTTTCCAGCTCTCCCAGATCAGTGGCAACACCATGACCTATGAATATTCTTTAGACATAGGAGTTTAAGTACATATTGAACTTAATACCTGGAAAAACTCTGACGCAGAAGGAGGGCTTTGCTCGACAGTGATGAGACTTTAAAGCCTGCAATATCCATTGATGTTCTTCAGTTTTAAATATAGTATTCATTTAGGTTGCTATTCTGTGGACTTTAAGATAAGGTGCTAGGACTTGTCTGTTCTAGCTAAAATGATAAGACTTTGTAGTTCATAAACACCTAATTTTCATATTATATTAACCAGGTGGATTTTTATAACAAAGGAATTGCTCCAAAGGGAACTAGTCTATATGGGGGGAGGGGGGGAATCTCAGAAACACTTAAGTGTCTTGGAGCCTACATCCCCTTACATGTTAGCTAAATGTTTTCGGAACATACTTCCTTATTTGTGTTTGTTTCTCTTGTGCTCTCTTTTTAGAAAGAAGAGAAATTAATCAAGGACTGATAAAAATAATAAATGCATTTATTGTTCATTCAGAGTTCATTTATTGTTCATCATGGAATTTCCACTCACCGTTCTTGGTTTGAGAGCTACATGCACAACTTATGAATATGTATTATCTGAGATTCAGGAAAGATACATCCTGGCTTGATTTGATTAGGCCCTTAGGTCATAGGCTACTGTTTCTTCTTCCTGTTTGGTTGAATATTCATTAACTGTGCTAACAGTCACTCAAAAGGGATAGAACATTCTCTTTCCATGAACATAAAATAAAGCAAGATCCTATGGGGGAAAGTGGAAAATACCACTAAAATCGTGAGTTTCATGATGTTTTAAGAATCAGTGTCTTTTTGGAAGATTTTTTTTTGGTCAGACGAATTTTTTGTACCTATAAAGGAATGCCTGGGTGGAATTCCATGGCCCTTACTAGACTACAGTCAGTCTGGATAATCTACTGGGGGGGGGGGGGTCGGTCTTAAAATGTATATGTGAACTCCAACTCTAATTATTATTTTTCATTTGTTAATTCATATGAAAAGGCATTGTTTGTTGCTTTCCTTTTCACAGACGCTCCAGATATCTTAATCAGAAAGAGGACACAATTCCATATGACTTAGGTAACTGGCCGCATATAGGGCCAAATAGCGGAAGTGCACAGGTACAAGCAAGCCCAAGTCAGGAAGCTGGTCCGAATTCAAAGTTAGTAGATAGATATTTGGAATGCCTGTCATTGTTTCATGTGGAATCACTTTATTCAGCAAAATAGGTCCATCCAACTGGTGGCTTGTGGGCTGCCTGCATCCTGCAAAGGGCTGACATGCAGCCCAGGGGCTCTCAGCCAGCCACCCCTCCTGTCATTGCTCCTGCTGCTACAGTGGCAGGAATCTCCTGGCTCTCTCCTCTCTCTTTTGGATACTGCTTCCTCCCTCTGTTCCTGGAAGCAGGGCATCACCTTGGGACGGGATCTAAGGAGGTGAGCCAGGCTGCTCATATGGCCAAGAAAGGAGTTGGGCTATCTGGGCTCCACATGTGGATGAGAGAAAAGTGGTGTTGTGTGTACAGACAGGAGCAGGGCCAGATTAACCCTTTATTGGGCACCAGGCAAACAAACTCATGGGCCTCAGACCAGTCAAAACCACCCCCCCTCCCCTCCCCAGGCGCTGCCTCCTGTGGAGAATGGGGCTCAGAGCTGCCACTAGGAAGTGGCCACCATGGTAGCGAGACTGGCAAAGGGGAAGAGAAGGGAAGGAAAGGGAAGGGAGGTGGATGGGGCCATTTGCACCGCCACCACAGAGGGAAGGACTGGGGCCCCCGGCAGCTGCCGGCATGAACGCTGCATGTCCCCCAAGGCTGGGAGGGGGCACAATGAGCTCCTGCAGGCAGTAGCAGCACTGTTGGTGGTGGGACTGTGGCAGTGGCCAACAGTGAGCAGTGAGCTCCTGCAGGTGGCCACGGCACTGTCGGTGGCAGGGGGGTGGTGAGCGCAGACCAGTGGTCAGCAACCCCTGCAAATGCCTCGAGCAGTGGTGGCGATGGCCAGGGGTGATCAGGGACTGATCATGGATGCCACCGATGGTGTTGGCAGCGAGGCAGGGTGGTGAGCAGCAACTGCCCACAGGTGCCGCTGGCAGTATAGGTATACTGCCAAGCTCAGGGGGTGCACATGCACCCGCATGCACCCCTATGCATTGCCACTGGCTAAGGACCCTAGACATCTGGGGGTCACATCTAGTTTAACCCCTTCTCAGAGTGGGAACACCCCCAACTAGATCATCCCAGCCAAGTCTTTGCCTAGCTTAATCTTAAAATCCTCTGAGGATGGAGAGTCCACAACCTTGCTGGGTAACCTGTTCTAGTGCTTCACCACGCTCCTTGTGAGAAAGTTTTTCCTAATATCCAACCTCAACTTCCCTTGCTGCGACTTGAGAACATTGCAAGGTATGCTCAGAATCAGTGCCGTAGCAAGAGCGGGGTTGAGTGGGGCAACCACCTCAGGTGCCAAAGTGAAGGGGCACCAACAGGTGCTGCCCAGCTGGGGTGGTGTGAGAGATGGAGCTGCAAGCACCTCGTTTGTGGGGGAGGCATGGGGGTGGGGAAAGGGCAGCTCCCGCTGCTGCATGCTCTCCTGGGCAAGTGTAGTGGGTGTGTGGTCCTGGATCTGTGCATGGGGTGAGGGTGAGCTACCACTGTGGACTTTGTCCTGGGCACCAAACTTAGTTGCTATGGCACTGCTCAGTATACACCGAGAGATGATTCACCTTATGCACAGCTGCACCATTATAAAGTCCCCATGCTCTTCCAGGTACCAATTGATAGTCCACACTTCCTCCATGCCAAAGTTAGGTAGCAATAGGGACCTGGCCTTCCCTCCTCCAACACCAGCTTCCCTATGATAGTACAACAGCCTGCACCATTCCTGCCTATGAATCCTTTCTAAAATTCATCCCTCCAAGAGCTGATTGTGAATTAATACTTAAAAACAATACACTTCTCCAAATAAAATCTTTGCCTGTTTTGTAACCTGCCCTTAGGGCAACCCCTTTCTCCTGCATACGTGTGGTAAGATGTGGAGGCTTCTCAAGAAAGTATGACTGGTAACCGCTTATTCTGTCTCTAGGGGCTGTTTGGAGTTCGTGCTGTACTGTGAGTGGGTTGTACTGGGGCTTCTCCACGGCAGGTTGACCATGTGCATGCTCTCCCTGCTAAGTACCAAGTTAAGGTGTGCTGTGGTGCCTCATGAGGGGATAACTATGTAGGCAGAAAAGGAGCTAATCCAAGGAGAACAGGGATCTGCATCTCCAGAGTGCTATGTTGAGTAAAATATACCTTTGCCTTAGCAAAGACATCTCTGTCTGTTGGCTCTAATCCTTACCAGTGAAGTCCAGGCACTGTCCAGAATTGTTGCAGCAGAAGACTGCAATGCCTGCACTAGCTCATGTGGATGTGTGGCTCCGTGACTTCCCTCCTAGGAGGCGAGACACTACACTTCCACTTCAAAGAGCCACAGGGAGAAAAGCCACTTGAATTTAGAGCACAGAGTTAGGGTTGTCCCTCAGCTGCCGTGATATACGGGGCATTTTTGACTCTTTCTGGGATGTGATTGATGCAGCTGGGATTTGAGCTTATGGAGAAGAAGGTGCTCCTTCCTTAACTCGTAGCACAGTGTGAAGGAGCCCTTGATTCCTGGCATGAAAGTGGAAGTATTGCTGAAGTAATTCATAGGTTGGAGGAGGGCAAAGGGGAGAAAAGCAGGGAGTAGCCAGGGAACGTAGAGACTGAAGGAGAGAGAGAATGAGGACGACAGATTTGATGGGAGGATCCTCTGCTAAATCTGTTCCCCATGGAGATCTCCATTCTTTATTGCAGTGACTGTGGCCAGTTTTCCATTTGGCAAAGGCAACAGAGTCATTTCCTGAAAGCATTAAAACCTCTCAGAGAAAGGAATCATTACAAGGAAATGGCTCGGAAAAAGATAGTTCCTCTCTTCATAGGATCGGTTTCCCTTCTCATATTCACTGACAACAGCAGCTCTCTCACATCTTGGATTTGCCATAAAGGAAAAGCCACAGGGGAAAAGCATGCAAAAATGCTCTTTGCGGTTTTACATTAACTAGAAATGGCTGTGGAATTACACGGGCATAACGATTACACAAACATATGATGGGGGGTTACCTCGGGGCGGGAGAGTAGTTTCAGGCTCTTCTATAATCCTAGTGTTGGGACATCGCCACATGTTCCTCATGTCGGCCTAGCCCCAGTTTCTCTCTATCTTATGTGCAGACTCCTTTTTTATACACTGGATTATTCAGTCACTTGAACAAAGTCCCACAAATGAGTTGAAATCTGTGCAGACCAGTCTAGAAAACTTCATGAGGGAGATGCCACAGTGTTTATTCCTTATGTGCACATACAGGACACAGCACACTGGAACTCACTTAGATGTATAGGCATTGGTGCAACACAAATGCATTATTATTATGTAAGATAAACCATTATAATGTGCCAATGAATACAATATGCTGCATTTAGAAAATAAATATAGGCTTTAAAGGATGCCTTAACACCTGCCTATTACATACGTCCTGCATAGTAAGGACAGACTATGCTGTATTGCAAATAAGCTATGAGGACTGGAACCACTCAAAAGTACATGTGCAGGAAAAGCCAGACTTTCTTGTTGAAGGTTCACACCCTAATCAAGCTTTCTGGGAAATTTTGAAATGAAAGAAAATTGAGGAAGGGTGAAGGTTTTGAAGATATATATATTAAAACCAGAATTTTAAAGAATTTCTTTATTGAAAATAAAATTAAATTTTGATCAATTTTAGAGGCCCTGATCCAGCAAAATACTCAAGTACATGCTTCATTGCCTTTGCAAACATGCTGTTAGGAATCATAGGTTAATAGGAAAGTAGAGCTGAAAGGGACCTCACAAGGTCATCTCATCCAGCCTCCTGCTCAAGGCAGGGTCATCCCTGACTAAACCATCCCAACCAAGGGTCCGTCCATCCTGCTCTTGAAAATTTCCAAGGACGGAGTCCACAACTTCTGTAGGTAGCCTCTTCCAATGCTTGACCACCCTCATAGTCAGAAAGTCCTTCCTAATCTCCAACCTAAATTTCCTCTGCTGCAGCTGGGGCCATGGCTCCTGCACCCTATGGCCACAGAGAAAAGCCTATCTCCACCCTCTCTAATCACCCTTTAGGTATTTGAAGAGTGTTATCAAATCCCCCTTCAGTCTTCTATTGTCCAGACAAAATAACCCTAGTTCTTTCAGCCTTTCTTCATAGTACATGTTTTCCAGGCCACTAGCAATACCAGTTCAACAGCTGGTTATGGCTCGACTAGAGCCCTCACGTAGAATGGCCAGATTCTGCTGTGCATTGAAATCTTTCTGTTTTGGCAGGTTGCTTTGTTGTTTCCCATGGTGCCTAAACATGAATGCTTTCTAATGCTAAGTGTAGTCATTGCACAAGAAAAACAGGTGAGAAAAAGCTGTACCAACCTCTTTTTATGTGGTATGAAAATGTATTTTTCAAGCCCAGCTAGTAGCATGATTTAGTTGTTCAGCAACAGCTGCTGTGGTACTCTTGAAATGCAAAACATTAACAAGAACAATAACTCCAGTCTCCTGGCCAAGCTCTGAAATAATGTACACAGCTCATTTTTTGTCATTATTTTAACTAACGAGTTTTGTTAATACCTGTCAGGAAAGGTGGGTATTAATAGACACAATTACTGTAATATCCATAGTTAATCAAGAGCTATGAAGTTACTCAGCATGGAGTCCATGTGTAGCATATAATTGATCTGCAAGGAATATTGCATGGTAAAATGAAATATTCTAATCTAATTCCTTCTAAATACAGTACACTCTTGTGCAACTTATGCCTTTGCTGCACTCTTATTAGTCTACTAATGCCACACTTCAAAGCCTTAGGTCTAGTAGAGGGGCAAATAAGGGATGAAGACTATGAAGAATATGGGGTATTTATGTAGACTGTGGTCCCCTGGCCCAAGGCACTTAGGACAGCATTCTGTTTTTTTCCTGGATGTATAGATGACCAAAATTGGTCATCGACATAGTTGTCTGAGGACCCAAAATATCCTTAGTCGTCATTCCATTTCTGGGTGTGGATGTGGCTCTGGCTGTTCAAATACTATAACGCCTGGGAATAATGCACTAGTGGCCTTCTGGGGATCTGGATTACTATGTTGACAACCACATGTGGTCAAGTAGGCAGCCAGAAAAGAAGAGAATGCCTCTTAGTGCTAGACATAGGACCCTTTATTCTTGTTTGTAGCATGTAAAAGCTCCACTCAGGTCAGGCTCCCTGGTGTGGTGTGCTGCACAACCATGTAAGAAAAAAAGTCTTACCCCAAGAAACTTCCGCTCTGACTTCAATTTAGATCACAAAGCTGGGACAACAAGTCTATGTGCAAAGCAAACTTTGAGGAACCTGACTGTCGTGCATTTGGCATTGAAACCAAATCCCAATATGCTGAGCATTTCTCTGAACAGAGATTTGGTTAAGAACTTCAGGCTTTCTTTTTTTAAGCTGTGCCTCTCTTGCCTCTGCTTATGATAGTGAACTTGATAGGAAAGGGGGGTGGGGGAAGTGCCTCAGCCGAATCCTGTAAACAGAGTTGAGGATCACAGCCAAAATGCAAGTTTGTGTTTTACAGCTAAGCCCTGAGATTTAACAGAAGAATTCAAAACAAGCTGTAAGAACGGCTTAGCGCGCAGCAAAGGAGATCAGATAGAATTACAGGATACTCTTCTCTCCATGAAAACAGAGATTTTTTTCAAAGACTGAGTTTCCCCTTAAGCTAAAAGACACACAAATATCTTAAAGCTGGCAAACAAGGTTTTTGGATAAAGCTGGCAATGCATGTGATGCTGGGTACCTTTGGAAAAATCCTTTCCTTATTTCTCAGCAAAAATTCAAACATCCAAAATAAATAGCTCTGGGCCGAATATGTGTGCAGTGTAATTCAGCATTAAATTCAATGGAGTTACACCAACACACAGCACCTAAGAATCTAGACCACTACATTTAGCCCAATACAGGTAACGTGGCCTGGCACAGTTTTAAAAAGACTGTGTTAACTCCAGATAGTAAATTAGCAGTTGGGAGGCAGAAAGGGGGATAAAAGTGTGGGAGTCGTTACAGCTCAGATGTCATGGATACAGAAGTGGTCGGAGTAGAAAAAAGAACAGCCTTTTGGGACAAGGCCAATTTATTTGCTATATCCTTCATCCTTGTTGAAATCCAGCAATGTTTTTCATACATACAGTAAACCCCAGGAATGAGACATTCAGTTTTCATTCACGCCAAAGTGACTGCTGTGAGCATCAGGGCTCAGAGAGCGCGGGAGAGTGGGACTGACCGTTGAATCATTGCTATTCCAGGAAAGTACCAGGTAAGGCAAAAGCCATCGGCCCCTTCTGCATGTTATCACCTCACTCAATTTCATCACAAAGTCCCCGTCCCATCCATCCCTCTTAAAAATCCTTTTCCACTATGCTGCTTCTAAGTTAATCTAATTGACCAGTATATACCTTGTATACCCAACCAGCTCTAGCATTCATGTTGCCAGTACTGCAGCTCACCCTTCTCGTGTGCTCACTCCATAGTCTGAGATAAAAATTGAGTAGGTTGCTTAAGCACTGGTCTGCACATCTGTGTCATGTCTTCTTCTTTCATACTTATGCACATCCCACTGCACAGCAGCTCTGACTCCATCTTGTCTACAAAATGCAAGTAGCCTGGTCTCTTCCATTGGGAGGCAGCTTCATTTATGAGGCCTCTTGAGCCCTCATCATCTAACAGGGAGAAACAGGGCCAGCATCACTGCATAGTTATCAATGACACAAGCTTGGGATGGTTGTGGTCATATTTTTGCCCTTCTGAATGCACCACAACAGTCCATTGAGTGATGCTGATTGGCTTGACTAACAATAGTGCTGAAGTGTTGTTGTAGCTGGGATGGTCTAGAAAGCATATGAGAGGCACCACCTTTTTTGTGATATTTTTTATTAGACCAACTGTACAGTTGGAAGAGGTGTTAGATACTCTTTGAAGAACAAAGCACTCTTCTTTAGGTCGCCACTTTTTTCTTCTTGAGATGGATGGACATCATCCACCTTTTTTAATAAAAGGTTTAAGTCTGTTACATAGTGACAAAGCAGATTGCCAGTTTTATGCCTCCGTTTATCAGAACACAGTAAATACGTTCTGTTTAAAGTTGATATTGGATGTCATAGAAAGCAGATAAAAATGAAGAAATCCAACATTGCCTCAAATGTGCAAATACAGCCTTTGGATGCCTAAAAAATGGGTGCTCTAAGATCATAACATCAGATCTGAAACCAAGCTCATGGTTTATCAAGGCTTGCTGTACAGAGCGGAGACATGGACAATGTAGAGGAAACTTCTAAAGTTGTTGGAGAAGTACCATCAATGCTGCCTGTGAAAGATCCATCAAATTCAGTGGGAAGACAGATACACTGGCATTAGCGTCCTCCTGCAAGGCAACACCATGAGTACAAAGGTGATCATCTGACGTCAGCTTCTCTGGGCCAGCCACATTGTCTGGATGTCTGACCCCAGACCTCCAAAGCAAGTTTTATTTTTCTAGCTCAGCCAGGGAGTACACTCAACAGGCTAGCAGAGAAAGCACTTCAGGAGCGTCCTTACGGCTAATGCTTAAAAATGCAACATCAACATTAACTTAAGGGAGACTATCGCCCAGGACCACCCCAAATGGAGAAACTGTCTGTTGCTGGGTTCTCAGTACTTTGACACCTCATAACAACAACAGGAGAAGCAGGAGTGGCAGAAACAGCATGTCATGGACAAAGTCAAGGATCCAGCACCACCCACCCCACGCTGAACCACATATCTGAGCTGCAGTTGAGTCTGTCAGTCCCAAATCATCAACCATCAGGCCTCATCAACCATCTTGAGACATGGAGATGAGACAGTCATGGAAGAAAATCATCCTTGACTGTGAGGTATTACTGAAGAAGAAGAGAAAAGATATTGGAGCAGTTTAAGTGAAGAAGTTTTCTCAGTTTTTTGAGGTCCTCCTGCATAGCTGTGTTGTATATTTGGAGTTGTGTGTGTTAGCCAGAGGGTTGCAGATGGTAAGTCTCTTGGGATGAGGCTATGCACAAGCTTAGGAAGCAGATGTCACTGTGTAGTGTGGTTTCTTTTTTCTTTGTGTTGTGGATTTTCCACTGTAAATGATGAATTTCAGTATCTTCCATGTTGTAGTTAAGTGAGCCGGTTGATGTCACCATGATGGTCTAGGAAATAAACAAGAAGCAATGAGTTTTTTGGTAACTTTTATTGGAGCAACTATATAGTTGGGACAGGAGCTTGAAAGCTTTTAGGCATAAAGAACCCTTATTCAGGTGCCTATACAATTGCCCCAATAAAAGATATCATGAAAACCTTTTGCCTTCAATAACAATGGCAGGGAAACAATTAGTGGTATCAACTCTACTCTGTATTATACCTCAATGCCTGTTAGATTTTCTCCTCCTTTTGGTTTCATATGTTTCAACAAACTTTTTATCCTATGCCTCTTGTGGCCACAGCCCAAACTGACACTTCATGTATACAGTAAAATTTACTTATTGAGTTCCCCTGATCAGCTGAGCTTTTTCCACAGCCTGAGGATATCCCTTTCCACTATTTTGTATATGAAAGAGGTGGTGGATTGTGACAATGGCTGCTGAAAAAAGTGCATTGTGGAAACTGTAAAGAGGCCGAGAAGAGTCAGCACAACAAAGAGCTGCAGAAAAGTGGCAACTTACCCCAGCAGACAGGGAAGCTTTGTGCTGTGCCATGCAGGAACAGCAGTGGTTTTAAAGCTGCTATTCCCTCCAGATTGGAGGGAAAAGCTTGGGACCAGCTACTTCATGCCTGGAGAGGGGCAGCTAAGGAAAGACACCAGTGGCCAGAATGAGGGAGCACTTCTGGGCTCTGCCTGTGCCAGAAATACCAGTCCTCCAGTAGGCAGGAGGCAAGAGCCTGCAGAGCATAGGTGGCTGGAGGGCCACCGTCCAGCAGCAATGAGCGAACTGGTGGCGAGATAAGAAGGCTTGACAGGCAGCCAGTAGGGGGTCCTCAAATTATAGAGAACCTGAACCGTCTCAGCCTGACACAGGAACAGTTTGGCTTGAGCAGAGGCTGAGTCAGAGGACTGCAAAAAAAGCTGTTTTTTGTTTGTTTGTTTGTTTGTTTGTTTGTTTTCTTTTCTTCCTTTTTGCTTCCTGGTTTTCCATTGCATCGACATGGGGGACTTTGGCCTGGAAGAGACATGGGCTGCCCCAAAAAGGGCTGAGGGTTTTTTTTAAGGACCAGGAGTTTGATTTAAGCATTCTTTCTTTTGTTGGAAGTTACAAGGAGGTGGTGACTGCTCCAGATCCTAAGGGGGAGTTGGAGCAGACCCTATTTAGTCAAGGACTTTGTTGATTATTATTGGTTACCTTAAACTATTTGTATGCCAGTCAGTTGCTGAGCAGATGACTTGGAACGGATGCCGGATATTGGCTAATGGGACTTTACTGATTGAGAGAATGTCTTTGATAAAATAGCACTGCATGTCACCATGATTTACCCTGGAAGGGAAAGGGACTGTGATGTAAAAGTATGATCTGGGAACTTGTACCAACAAATCTGATGCAGTAAGTGTGGGGTATTAAGGGGTGATGGAGACCCATAAAGACACTTTAAGGAAGAGGTCTGAATTATCATCAGTTCCACTAACTCCAGCTCCCTACAAGATTGTGTCGCATCAAGACGTGGCAGGTGAGAGCAGACCATCTGAGGAAGAAGATTGTGATATTCCTGAATTCATTCCCAAAGGCACATGCACACAGAATCCTGGGGACGCGAGACCCACAGCCTTACCAAGTGAGTCATCAACAGAACCACTACACTGCAAAAAAAACATGCCCTGTGCAAAAATAAATTAAATGTGATGGGGGAGGGCTATTAGCTTTTAACAAATAAATAAATAAATAAAGAGCACTATTTCCTTTAGAAAACAGACTCTTTGCAAAAAGTGTTCAATTAAAACTCTGGATTTTCAACCAAAGGAATCAAAATATGCTGGCCCTGCTTCAGAAGAGATAACATGCTTAAGTTCTTCCCTATTCAAAACAAAACTTAAGTACTCCTATCCTAATTGGGAATAAATAGGTTAGCTAAATCCTTTTTTCATGCTAGGAATCTCCAGGTTAAAAAATAATAGTCTTTTCCTTTTTTGAGCACTTGTGTATAAACTGACCAATATTTGCCTCGTGGGTGCTGCTGAATAGCACAATAATGATGAAAACTGCTGTTTTCATGCTAATTACCACTATTACCACTAAGTAGCCACATTTTTCTAGTCTGAATTGGAGTCAAAAATAAAGTGGGTAAAAACAAACAAAAACAAGGAAAAAATAATAGGCAGTAACATAATACCAACTGATATCATACTCAGTCCTCAAAAAGAGATGCCAAATGCAATCTCCCACATCTCCAATTTAATCTATCTATGTGAACACACTCAATATCAATTTTGGCTCATATAAGTGAATTCTGCAAACCACTAAGCATGAAACTAACTTAGACATGACACTGATGTATGCAGTGATAGGGGATAAATCATCCTTGTCCCTGGGTAAACATATCACCAGTGTCACATATTAATTATTATGATTTTCAAATACCCTTCTTCCCTCGCCCAAGTCAGTCTCCTGGGACCACAGGGTTTACAATGAGAGTGTTTGGTCCAATGTCCTGTCTTTAACAGTGGCCAGGACCAGTTGTTTCATTGGAAGGTGAAAGGAATGGAATAATGGACCAATAAGGAGGGGAAAATCTTTGAGTGATCTAATGAATTTCCTATACTGCTCTAACATGGCCAACATGTGGGGAATAGGGCTAAAACTCAGCTTCTCCCTAGCTGTGGTTCCCAACCAGGTTAGACTTAAGGCAGTGCTCAGAAAACCCTAGCTCTAAGCTGTCATGTGGTTTTTTGACTATGGAAAAATAATAAGAGCAATTCTTCTGATGTACAGAACTCAGAGGCCACAATCAGTCAGAATGTGCTATAATTTCCTATTTTAAATCTCTGGCTGCATCTACATGAGCGTGGACATTTGTTTCCCTGGGGACAACTAGCAGCAGCACATCTTGTGCTGCTGCTAGTTGTCCCCAGGGAACGCCTGTGCCATGCACCCTCTGGCACACAGCAGGGTACCCCGGGTGGGGCAGGAGAGGCTGTGGCCAGCACTGGGCTGCCCCCAACATCCTTACCTGAGGTCCTGGAGCCCTCCTGGGGCTGCAGCAGCAGCAATCCTGCCATTCAGAACTGAGATGGCAGCCAGTGCATGGGTCTGGCTGGCCAGACTCGTTTTGAGTGGTGCTCACTGCCCTCTTGTTGCGCCACTTCACTTTTTTCTTGTGCAGCTTTTTCTGACCCCTAGATATGCAAGGGTCCAAAAAAACCCCGTGTTGCTCTCTTGCAGCATGATGAACAGCTGAAAGTGTGGTATATGGCACTGCAGACATGTCTGGGGGGCCACATACTGCATGGACGCACTTGTCTGTGTCATGGAAATTTTTTGAGTATGTGCTGCCAGTACAGAAGAGGTTAAGCTGACACGCGCGGTTTGATTCTGCGAGTGGAAAGTTCCAGGGCTCACCCAGCCTGTGCCCCCCGGGTGACCTGCGGGCCTGTCAATCATTGTTGACCTACTTTCCCCACAGAGGCATGCTCAGATTGTGTCAGCTCCTGACCGAGAGCATGCTCAGTCAGAACCTGACTTGAGGTAATCAGACTAGAAATTTCTCTGCGGAGAGCACTTTGATTGGCTACCAAATTGATATAAAAGTTCAGTGAGCCCCTCCCTCGGGGGGAGATGGTGTGGGCTGGAGACAGAGGCTGCTGCTGCAGGGACTGTCTCTCAGTCAGGCTCTTGGGCCTATAGATCTCCTCTCTCGCCTCCGTTGCTGGTTGCTTTTCGTATTAATCGTTACGTACGTTCTGACTACGCTTGCCTGGCTTCTGACTTACCTTCGCATTGACTAACGGCTACGATTTTGGATCACCCTTTGGACTCTGTTCTAACATCGACCCCGGCTTTCTTCTCTGACTACGATTCTGCTCATCCCTCTGAACTGACGTGTCCACTGCATCGTCTCCTGGCTTCCGACCTCGGCCTCCTTCGACCACCCGATTGTCCATTACCTTGGATTGGCGTCACGCAGTTCATCGTTTAAGAGTTACAGTTTTCATTTTGTTGTTTGTATTATCCATTTAATGATCTGTTGGCCAGCCCTGGGACTAGGTCTTCGGACTGAACCTCGTGGGCCAACAGACCCCTTTGTTGTTGACTGTTGTTCGTTCCTAACTGTAACTGAAGACTTCTCTGCCTACGCCTGAAGCGTAAGTCAAATAAATCCACCTTAATTTCAATCCGCTCCAAGTCCCTATCTCCCGACTCTATGCCGTTAATCCCACCTGTCCGTATCTGATTGCCACCCCGGCCCACCGTGACCTTGGGGCCCGATCCATTCAGTTCGGTTTTCCTCGACAGTCTGGATGCAGCCTCTGGAAATCTTGGAAATCACGTGCAGGCGTTCGCACACCTAACTGTGCTATAATGTTGCAGAGCACCCTGAGGCACACTTTGAATAATCTTGTGGGCCCTGCTGGGTGCTGTGGCATCTGTGTCAATAATCACTGCCATAGATTTTGGCCTAAGTTACCAATTAATTAATAGTGCAGAACAAATTCTGGTCCAAAGGTTTCTCTGCTATCTTGGCTTCTCCAATGGTTCTTTCCTGAGGCTAGTTCAGGCGAGTCTCCTTTTGCCTAGATTAACACTCCTACTTCCCTTATATGACACTGCTGTAGTATTGATTGGCAACGACCTGCAATGTTTTAGACCCTGCCAAAAGCCTGGGTCAGCTGGCACAATGTCTGGTGCCCCGTTCTTTGATTGCCGACCTGACTTTAAATGAGAGAGACTGCTTATTTTTGTTAGCAGCTCAGTCACCTCTCTCTTGCATTGCAAGGATTACTCCTAAGCACGCAATCCTTACAGTGCCTCATCCTTCTCTAACACAAATCAACCAAGTAGTGCAGCAGAGTGAAGATATAAAGACATCAAACTCTAATTCAAACACAATTAACATGAAAAATGAGTGGCTCCTTATTAAAGCAAATCACACACACATCTCCCTGTCTTTGTTGAAATCTGGACAATATGCAAGACAATCTATGAGCTAATTGCTCAGGTCATGGAGGCACAGATTAAAACGATCAGGCCTCTCTCAGTCCTCTATTGAGTAGCCCTTCTGATCCTCCCAGGAGGAACATGCTCTTGGCTTTTTATCACCAGCAAGTTTATACCTTTGAAGACTGCATGGCTAAATCAATGTCTATCCTAACCTAATTTAAAGCTGATTCACAAAAGCATGCCATAGGCAAAATTCAGCTCCAAGCCAAAACATTTCTCAGGATCAAATGCAATAGGAACCGAACTATTTGCAACCACTGATTTGTTGTGTAAATGAACAGAATTTTCTTTTAAGACCATAATATGCCTTTTTTTTTTTCAAATGATGTTCAACAAAGAAGCATCAAAAGGCAAAAAGAAAACAATTGATAGTAGATGCATAAATCATGAAATAAGGTTAGGTACAACTCTTTTCTTTGTTAGACCTGGTCAAATCTCTTCATATGTTAAACCTGTTCTACAAGAAGGAAGTGGAGAAGATGCTTTTAATCTTTTTTGTTGGGGGAAAACCCCCCAAAGGTTCTTCTTTCCAACCAGAACTAATGAGTCGGTGTGTTATTTGTTTCTGAAGTAATTACAAAGGTGGCATTCAAACATCTTGAAAGGCACAGTCCTTTCTGCAAATATCTAAAAAAGCTCAGGGAGACAGGGAGAATCACATAATCAGTCCTATAAGAACAACCTGAGTTGTCATTGTCAAGTAAAATTGGCTTCAGTAGCTAAGCCCTGTCCCATGAAATATTTCAGACATGGGATCTCCCTTGACATCACTGTGAGTTTAATATTACCTTGGGAAGGACTCAACATTAGATTTTCTCATCTATTAATGCAGCATGACTGGGATTTTCACAGGAGCCAAAGGGGTTAAACAGAGTTTTAAAAACAGTAACAAAGATATACCTAATTTTCACTGAAAGTCAAAAGGGATTTCAGTATCAAGGCCTAGGTTTTCAAAAGGTTTTTTATGGACCTGGTGAATAATGTTGCTTTCACAATCCCAGAAGTCTGTTTTAAAAAGTGATTATGTAAAAATGGCACTTCCTTATACAAGTGAACTGTTCAAGGTATCTTATGTCCTTTAAAGTGATTTAAAAGAAAAACCAACAACAACAACAAAGAGAAAACCCAACTTTTTTCCTACTTTTGACTCTTGTTAGGACTGAAGACCTAATACAGTTCTGTGAGAGTGTGCTGGGATTTTGGTCTGGTGTGCACATCATCAGCAAAGTTATTTATTGAGTTATGAAGCAGAACCTGTATTGTAGGGTGAAGCGTAATAGGAACTCAGCTTGACTTTCAGATTCCACATTTTGACTGCAGAGCTGGCAGTTGCAGCGGCAGAAAAGATTGCCTGCATCAAAGCAAGTCCTGACAAGCCAACTTGATTTCCTGCTTTGACAGGATAACTCACTTGGTGGCAGAGCAAAATGGAGTGGACACGGCATGACCCAGAGCCACGTGACGTACAGAAACTACAGAAACATGGACTAGCTACAATTACCGTGGGTACGTAAGTGGCTGAATAATTGACAAACAACACTCAAATGGCAAGTGGTCTCAAGTGGGGGTCACCAGGATCTTTTTTTGTCCTGATAATGCTTAACATGTTTTATTAGCCTAAATGCAGGAGGCTAGAATTGCAATTCAAAAGGGTCTTAATAAATTAGAGAACAGAACTGTACAAGACAAAAACAGATATGTCAATGACAAATGTAAGGCACTACAGAAGAAAAAGCAAATGCACCAACACAACAGGGGAAATAACTAGCTAGGCAAAACCAGTTTTCAAATATTGAAAAGCTTCCCATCAAGAGGAGGAGACAGTGCCATAGCAACAAAGTTTGGTGCCCGGGGCAAAGCCTGCCACAGCATCCCACTCTCGCCCCACACACAGATCCAGCTGGCAACGTGCCCCACCCCTCTCCATGCTTACCCAGGAGGGCACACAGTGGTGGGAGCTGCCCTTCCACTTGTGGCTCCATCCCATGCCCTGTCCCAGCTGGGCAGTGCACGTTGGCTCCCCTTCATGTTGGTACCTGGGGCAGTTGCTTCACTCACCACCACCACCCCCCCACACACACACACAACTCACCTTGCTATGGCATGGGGAGGAGAACAACCCTTCTCCTACCTTCCACGGGGGATAGATTATGAAGCAATTGAGTTTAAACTGCAGCAAAATCAGAACTAGATTAAATCTCAGGAAAAACTTCCTAACTCTGAAACTAAGAACAAATGAAAAAGATGCTCAGGGAGGCCGTAGAAATCTCTTCTACCAGTGGTTTTGAGGAAGAGGCTGGGTAGACATCTGTCTGGGGTAGTCATACACCTGCGCAGGGGTTGAATTAGGTGACACTTGAGATCCATTCCAACTCTCTGATTCAGCAAATTTCTGTGTGTGTGTGTCGGCGGCGGGGGGCGGGATTAATAACGAGGGAAAGTGCTTTCCCTACAAAAATTATGTTTAAAGTTTTCATGAAAAATTGTCCCCTAGAAGTTCCACAAAAATGTTCAGGCACCATGAAGGATCTTCACTTTATTAGAAATGTTTCATAGAACATTTTTTTCCCTCCCAGCCAGTTATCATTAAGACACTGATTAATCAGTTTATAGAAGTATTGATAAATGTGTGCTTAATAGAAAAAATAAAAAGGTGACTAGGCAGTGGTTGAATTCCAATTGGACTCCAGTTTGCAGGGGGCAAAAAGTCTCAAACCTGTGTTATTGCTTCGCAGCGGGGAACTAAAAGCTGCCCAGCACAGCAATGTTTTCCTGAGAATACCTGACTACGACATGCCTGATGGGTAGGAAAACCACCCTATTTAATTTAATTACTTGTCATGTCCCATGCCCCAAAAGTAACATGCTGTGCTTTTAAGGTGGTGAGACGACCTAAGTGCAAAGGCGCCCAATTACTTCTCAGCAGGAAGCAGTTCCTCAAGCTCTATTTTACCTTTTGCAGTGAATTAACTCCTGAAATTACAGGTCCATTTTCTGGACTAGCAGGGACACTACACCTGAGGCATAACTACTAGGATCTGTGTCTGGATGGCGGCAGCAGGGCCCAGCAATGACGGCTGTTCCTCTGCCCCTTGAAGTGAGCACCTGGGACTGGTGTCCAGGTTGTTCTCCCTTCATTATGCTACCGTATCACACTGCAGGACCTTGGGTCTCTTCCCAACAGGGTAAAACAAGAACTAACCCAACACAGACCCAAATGAGCAAACAGCCCCAAGTGCCATTCCCAATTAATAACGGTGCGCATTTTGATACCCCAGACCAGAAGTTCATTATTGTGAGGTGCAGAAATCTCGGTTCAGTGTGTAGCAACCCCCACCAGTTCTCTGGTTTGGTTTTGTTTTTACTTAGAAATATGACATCCCCTTTTCCCCATCATTTCTGCCATTCTCTCTCCACTCCTCTATTCCCTATGGGTATATGTATAAGTAGTTATAAGTTAAGTTGAAACTCTGTGTACATAAGTACACTTTTATAGTAACCATGAGCTATTGTAACAGTGATTTGCAGCGTGTGTTGTATTACTGTGATGTATTACACTGTATGTTTATTGTGTCTTAAGTGTCTCTATGTTAACATTATATGATTGAGCCCTGCAATGTGGGTTAGCATGAGTGATGTCAAGTATCCATTTTATGTGTCAAGGTTCCCATCTTGTCCCTGTGCCCTGTTGTGTAAGTATGTTGTAATTATGACTCACGTTTAAATCTGTGACCTCTCCGATGTACATTGGTTTTCCTTGAATGCCTGAAACAAAAGCATGAATGGATGAGTGAAACACAATGATAGCAGGACCCCATACTAAATCACCCCACCATCAAAACCAATACCCAGACCAATGACCCAAGCATTGGAACCACCCTCCACATTCAAGACACAAAAGATGAGGCAACCCACCACTGTGCCAAGGCTACACATGCTCAGTATGAACATCTGGAGCCCTCTGGAACAGGGATGACATTGCCTGGGCATGCTCTCCCCATAGGAGATCATCGGTAGTCTGCCCCATAAAAAGGGGTAGTGAACACTGACTCCTTGGGACACCCTCTCCATCTGGACCAGCACCAGGCCACCCTACCTATATACCCAGAAGCCCTGCCAGCGACCCCTCTCTGGACAACACCTCCTGAAGAAGACCCCGAGTGGCCATTGAGGACCCCCTCCCAGCCTGGGTAGGTAGCTATCAACAAACATCCTCTCTTCAACCATGGAGTTGGACTCTATTTCTCTTCCCTACCTGGACTCCAGACTGAGTCTCTTCCTCCTGCTGCCATTGTGTCAGTGTGTATGGGAACCAAGCTTGTACAGTACAGTGTTCATTTAATAGAACTGTTATTTGGGGCCCTGAGTTGGGTTTTGCTTTACTACGGTTCCAGCCCTGCGCCAGTCTCTGCTCCTCGCCCCTCTAACTTCTGTCTCAATTCTCCCTCTCCTGCTTCTGGCTTATGGCCACCTACAGCACCTGTCCCATGCTTATGTGGCTCCAGCCATCCTGAGCTCACCTCTGCTGGCAAATCCATTTCATTGCTATTGCCTTGTCTCCACTGCCTTTTCCCCTAATATCTGTCACTTGCTCTTTGTTACTAAACACCCCAAGCATATGTATCACACACACACACACACACACACACTGTCACCTGAGTCAGTGTTTAACCTGTGTGCATATTTGTATGTATGCGTGTATTGTGTATGATTTCATGTCAATATCATTAGAGTGTGTATGTGCTTGAATTTGTGATAGGTATGCATGTGCCTAGATTAGTAATCTTGGATGTGTATGTGCCTGAGTTCATACACTTTCATAGACATTAGGGCTAGAAGGGACCTTGGAAGATCATCGAGTCCAGCCCCCTGCCCAAAGGGCAGGAAGTCAGCTGGGGTCATAGGATCCCAGCAAGATAAGCATCCAGTTTGCTCTTGAAGGTGTTCAATGTAGGTGCTTGAACCACCTCCGCTGGCAGACTGCTCCAGACCTTGGGGGCTCAGACAGTAAAGAAATTCTTCCTTATGTCCAGCCTGAAACGGTCTTGCAGGAGTTTGTGACCGTTCGACCTCATCATCCCTTGGGGCGCTCTGGTGAACAAAAATTCCCCCAGATCCTGGTGGTCACCCCTGATAAACTTATAGGTGGCCATTAGATCACCCCTGAGCTGGCACTTTTCCAAGCTGAAGAGTCCCATGGCTCAGCCTATGGTTATAAGATCTGTTTTCCTGACCTCTGATCATGCGCGTGGCTCTCCTCTGCACCCTCTCAAGCTTCTCCACATCCTTTTTGAATTGTGGAGCCCAAAACTGGACGCAGTACTCCAGCTGCGGCCTCACCAAGGTCGAATACAAGGGGAGAATGATGTCCTGGGATTTGCTCAAGAAGCATCTATGGATGCACGCCAGCATTTTGGTCGTTTTACTAGCTGCAGCATCACATTGCAGGCTCACGTTCATCTTGTGGTCAATGATGACCCCCAAGTCTCTTTCTTCCACAGTGCTAGCCAGAGTACTACTGCCGAGCCTATAAGGATGCTGTAGGTTTTTCTTCCCAAGCTGGAGAACCTTGCATTTTTCGGTGTTAAACACCATCAGGTTCTCATCTGTCCATTTGCTGAGCCTGTCCAGGTCAGCCTGGATCTCCCTCCTGTCTTCAGGCATGGATGCTTTGCCCCAAAGTTTGGTGTCATCGGCAAACTTGGCCAGTCCGCTTCTGACTTCAATGTCCACATCATTAATGAAGATGTTGAACAATATGGGTCCAAGGACAGAGTCTTGGGGGACCCCACTGGTCACAGGGTACCATAACGATTGACTCCCATTTATTATCACCCTCTGATCTGATCACAGAGCCAATTTCCCAGCCAGCAGATCATGGTGGACCCAAGGCCACAATTGGCTGGTTTCACCAAGAGGTGATCATGGGATACCAGATCGAAGGCTTTTTTGAAGTCAAGATATATGACATCAATCTCTTCTCCCTTGTCCAGGTGAAAGGTCACCTGGTCGTAAAAGGAAGTGAGATTGATCAAGCAAGACCTACCCACTACAAACTCATTCTAGCTATATCTCAGGATGTTGGCATCGGCCAGCCCATTAAGGGTGGCCTCTTTAATAAACTTTTCTAAGACCTTCCCCAGCATAGAGGTCAGGCTGATGGGCCTATATTTTGCCAGATCCAGTTTCCTCCCTTTCTTGAAGATAGACACCACATTGGTAGTGTGTGTGTGCGTGTATGCACCTAATTGATTTCTGTGTTTGTAAACATGCAACTGTGTCACACTCTCCTGTCTAACAGCACAATTTTGAGATCCTGAGAGTTGGCCTGAACCCACAGGGCAACAAGTGCTTTTCAGAACATGAGGGTGGGTATGTAGAGAGCAGTTAGTCCCATGTACTTGAAGAGGGATGGAAAGCATTTGTGGTAGTATCTGAAGTCTATAGAGAAGAACCTGTGCAAACTGCAAGCATTGTACCATCATCAATTTAACCTAATGCAAACGGTATCACTATAAGGGTGTTTGTGCAGAATATGGGACCAATACAACAGCCCTGTGAGAAAGAATATTGACTGTCTAGGTTAGTCATGGTGACAGATTGATAAATAAAGTACCATTAACCAAAATATGGTAAAACCCTGCTTATTATCATCCTGTTGTTTGTTATTTTGAGGGTGTAGAAATAAACTCTTCACAGTATATAATATAGTTGCACTTTGGAACTGGAGATTATTAGCTCCAAATAGTCAACACTTGGGACTGATTTTACTTTTACTTTAAGGCATACAGGCTCTAATATGAAACAGCCTAGGGAAGAAACTGTACCTCAGATTCTGTGTCTGTCTCTACCTCTCCATGCCATCTCTAATCCAAGGGCATTCATTTTGCACTTGGTCTTCCAAAACATTCCTCTACTTCCCTCAACCATGACCTAGCTTTGTTGGCTGGTGTATTTCAGGTCCCACCTGTACTCTGCTTACCTCTTCTGTGAGTGTGCATCCTAACTCTAAAACTGTGAGTTTTCATCATACACACACTTGCTCTTCATGCCCACTATGACAGGGGGGCAGGCTCAGGGCTGGGTCTCAACCTCAACCCGCTCACCTGTCTACCTGGGGCAGTCCACCCAGGCTCACCTGCCATGACTTGCTGGTTCAATAACCTGGTGTTCTAAATGGGAGGATAACCATTACGATGCCCCAATTCCAGCAGGTGCTATCGATGGCTCCGTACCATACCTACACCATGGCCCATGCCTTGTAGATGGCATCCAGAATATTATTACTCTCCTGGCCTAAAGCAGGACCAAACTTAATCCTCTGTCGGGCCTCTCACATGCTGCTCTCTTCTGAGCCACACACATATCACCCCCGTCTCACCAGGCCTCTTATGCCACACCGTCGCTCTGCCCTCCTCCTCTGAGTGACTCCTGTAGGTCATCAGGCTTATCATTTTCACTCCTTGGCTGGCCTTTTGGGCCTCTCTCATGACCCTCATCTGGGTAGTGACCAGCCAATTCACCAGACATTGGGTTAACTTTCCCCTATCCCCTTACTGGGCACTTCTACACTTACAAAACACACTCGTTTGGGGGCTAGCCCATGTGCTGCTCTTTGGGTCATCTTTCAGCCCTACCCAGCACACCCCCAGGTACTGCCCTTCAGACTATCCTTCAGCCCTGCTCAACACCTTGCTTACTCACAGTCCTTCAGTTTGTAAAGACGTTCCTTACTCTATGCAGGCCCCCCAAATATTGTAATGCCCTACTCCAGGGCCACTCTCCTGACCTCTCTCTTGGGGCTATGTTACTGCCTCCTCCTGGGGCTATCTAGGATCTTACATCCCACTGGGGCTCAGGTGGTCGCAGCCATGCCTGGCCCTGTTACCCACAATGTTATGGGGGCTGGGGTTATTAACTTGCCCAACCTGCCTTTCTCTGGGGAGATTAGTGGTCCTAGTATTTGAATGGCACTACTCCAACACAGGCAGTCCCACCAGGCCTCCCTAACCCATCAGGGTGTGGTTTCAGGTCATGCCCAGGACCAGGAGCCTTCAGCCATCCCCATAGCTCTTGCCCTTACCTCCAAGATGTTGTGAACAGCAGCTCAGTCAAGTGATATTGCTCCCTCAGCTGCAAGCAGCAAACTGCTGTCTCTTCCTGCGTTGCCTACATTTGAAAATGGCCACCATAATCAAGTACCTGCTGGCTGCCTGCTCTGGCCCTTAAAGGTGCAATGCCACACCCACCCAAAAATCCAGGGAGACTATGTAATTGGTAAGCAGGTCTTATTCCCCTCCAAAAACCTTTCAAGTTCCTCAGTACTATGACGTGACTGCTCCAGACCAGAGAAAGCAGATTTCAACAGCAATGCCACAACACAGTTGGAGACATAGATTTCGCTGATCTTTCCCTAAATAGTGTTTTGCTTTGAAGTTAAAGCAGAGGAGGGAAATCATAGACCCCACACACTGAATGTTTGCTTCATGTCACAGATAAACAAACAGCAGCAAATCTTCCAGCTTTTCTTTAAAGTTTCCATATAAGGAAACTGGCATCTGGTTCTGACCAGCTATGCTATCTTTTTTCTTCCAATCATTTTTATTTTTACTGTTTGGGAAATTTGTACTCCATGGAGATCTAAATTTCTATTCTGTTGGCAGGCAGGGGAAGAAGAGGAGGAAGTGATCCTGATTTCAAATGACTGTTATTAAGCATAAATGATGTATAAGAAATATAGGGAGGTTCATATATATCTAATTAGTCTCTACTCTGAAAGAATGAATGTTTGACTAGGAGAGAAAGTTGTTTACTGCCATTTGAACTTAATGCCGAGGGAAGAACTAGGATTCTCAAAAAGACAGAGAGAGAGAGAGAGAGAGAAAAGAATTTAAAAAAAACCCAAGCACTCCTAAGACAGATGCCTGGCTCATTAAAAGTCAGTATTGTTGTCTGTCTAACATCCTCATGTGCCTTTCAAAATTCCAGTTTACAATAAAAACGCCAGATACCGACTATCATTCTGCAACTTCTCCTCCCCCCAACAGCCATGTTCTTCCTTGCCATCAAGCCAAACCATTATACCACTTGTGTCACCCTTAATGTGTTATCTGTATGTACATGTCTAACGACCGTATCTGCTGCTTCTTCTCTGGCTCATACTAAGCACAGAACATCTTCAGGTCTACCACCATCCCATCATTCAAATCCCAAACTGCCTCCACTCTCATACCTATGCAAAAGTAGTCTATTAATAATGACAAGACCAAGGGAGAACTAAGGATAGTCTAAGATGCCTTAAGAGAAAACTCAGCTATCTTAGCAGATATATTACTAACTGTGGTCCAGCCACCACCATCACTTTTCTTGTATGTTTGTACTTCCTTTTCCATAAGCTTAATCTCCTTCCATTTTTTTCTCTTTTAAAAATTGTGGCTTCTTTGTAGTGAAAGGTGAATTTAGCCTTCTTTTATTCCTGTATGCTAGAAGACACATAAGGGCTGATTCTTTTCCAGCCTGTTCAGGTCTTGAAAAATAACTCAAAAGTGTCACGGAAAAAATCTTAAATGTATGCTGCCAACACAGAAGAGCTGGAATTGACATGCGCAAAGAAGACAGGCAAAGCTATGGCAATTTCCACAGTGTGCCCGGCACGTGCCCCCTGGGCGACCTCAGAAACCATCAATCAGCACTGACCTACTTCTCAGTCTTACACATGCGTAGTTACTTCATAGGGCTAGATCTAATGCATGCTCAGTTTAAAACTCGATGAGGTAACCGCTCTGGAAGTTTCTAGGAGAATAGGAGCCTGATTGGCTACTGGCTGCTATATAAGGTTTGTGAGCCCCACCCAGGGGGGCGTTTGGAGAGTTGGTGGGTATTTGGAGTTGGAGTTAGTGAGTTTTGTTAGCAATCATTGGTGTGAGAGTTTGGAGGGACCGTGCTCTGTCTGCAAACAGAGGCTGCCTAGGCAGGGACTGAGAGGCAGATTGAGAGGCTGGGATCCGATCCCCCAGTTCTTTTCATACTTCATGCAGCGATTTACTTCTTCGTTACTTTTCCTCGGACTGATTCCTTTTGTTACTGGACTGTTAAAGCAGGTTGACCAAGATCATGGAGCAAATCAGATTGAAGTTGAACCCAAGATTTCTGACCCTTTAACTGAGCAAGTCAGTGGCTGCACTACCACCTTGACTTCGATTCTGAATCATCCTTACCACTTTGACTTCGGCTTCGTCTTCCACTTACCTGGCTTTCGACTTCTGTTTCCTGCTTCGACCATCCCGTTGTCCAACACTGGACTGGCGTCACACCCTATCGTTCTCCGTTCTTTGTTTCACCACGTTACAGTTTTTGTTGTGTTGTGTTTCCCTATATGAGCTGTTGACCAGCCCTGGGACTAGCAGTGGGCAGCCACAACTATCCCTTGTGGGGTAGAAAGCAAGGGCTCACAGTGAACCTCGTGGGCCAACAGACCCCTTTGTTGTTCGTGTTAATAACTGTAACTGAAGAAAGAATTGTGCCTTCGCCTCAAAGCGTGAGTAAATAAACCCATCTTATATTGAAACCATATGCTTCCATGCCGCTCAGACTCTGCCGCCGCTAATCCCACCTGTGCATGTTCCAATCACCACCCCGGCCCACCGTGACCTTGGGGCCCGATTCATTTGGTTAGCCCGACAAAAAGATGAACTCACTTTCTGTGACTGGATCTTAAAGTGAAGGTAAGGGGATGTTGCGAAAGTAGGCATGGGTTTTTTTTCATGGTCTCTAATAGGCTCACATTAAGTCCACTTAAGTGCATAAGTACAATGGGGTCTGGCCCATAGTGGTCGCTTCTGGAAATAAACAAATACTTTTAAAAAAAAATCACAGGTTTTTATCTATTATCAGTGATATAAACAAATGGTAGAACAACAGTGAAGCTAAAGATTCAGAGTTTACTAGTGCCTACTGCAAATGAAGAATGAATGAACAATAAGTGTTGGGAAAACCCAAACTCCCCTTGCTATAGACTTATTATGAGTGCATAAAATTGCAATTAAGTTACTAATTTAATTTCTGAAGTTGTTATTAAAAGCCCTTCTCTGTATTGAGATTGAATTATTAATAACTGTGATTATGTCTGATCAGTATTTATATATTCTCAGGCTCCTTTTTCTTTTGCCCATCTCAGTCCCCACCATAACTAAATGAATATATGGTTCAAATACCAAAAATGTAACCAATCACTGTTCTGTAGGATCTTCATTACTTTCATCTCTCTGCAGTAACCATTTGTAGCATGATCTGGCATTAAACAGTTGCTGGTAGTGCAGCCACTGACTTGCTCAGTTAAAGGGTCAGAAATCTTGGGTTCAACTTCAGTCTGATTTGCTCCATGATCTTGGTCAACCTGCTTTAACCCAGCTTTGGACCTTGGGATGTGCTGAAGTTCATGGATGCCCAAAAGTAGAGGCACCAAAATCTAGAGAAAAAAAAATATTCCAAACTTAATGGTACCTACGTAAATCAGGAGTAAGTCCACTAATAGTCAATATGATGGTAATTAGTTGAAATCAAAATAAGCTTCTTAACATTGCTATGCCTTGTCTTCCAAAGTCCAGCAGAACTGAGTATCCCACTGGGTACCTTTGATAGTGTCAAGGGACCCCTCAGAAAAATCGAGATTTTAGTTTTAACTTTATTTATTTTTTAATACAGTTTTCACTCATTTTTTGAATACAGAAAAACAATAAAACAGTTCTTTGGTTCTACTCAGGAAAACTGCAATATATCAGAACATCTTTAACACTATGGATTCCTATTTGGAATCTTCAGGTATATTGTATGCATGATATTTGCACACCAACAGTGCTAACATTGATGGCAACCCATGGCACCATTAAAAGTTTCTCAAGGCACTCCAGGGTGCCGTGGTACCGTGGTTGAGAAATCACTGCCTTAAATGTTGGCCATGGAAGCACTTGGAAACTTGACTCTTGGAAAATCCACCTCGACTGGCTACCTTGGAGTGAAGGATGTTAGGTGCCACCTAAGGGTGCAAGTTTTGGAGCTGGGAATGGTTTTCAAAAGAGAGAATCAATGTTTTCCAGCAAAAAAAATGGAATTTTCCCAAGGAAAAAGGTTAGTTTTCTGTGATGGTAAATTTCCTATTGGAAAAAAATCATTTATCCACACCTACCTTGCTAGGGTCATCTGACCCTCCCAGTCTTTCCTGCCCAAGTGCAGGGGAGCTGGAACCAATGTTTTTGTGAGGTCTCTTCCAGCCCCTAACATCTATAAATCTATATATTTTCATGACAAGTTCCTTAATGGCTCTACAAAATTACACAACTATGTGAATTTACATCAGCAATCCATCACTGTCAAGAATGATTGTCCTCCATGATTGCTTTCTTTTTGGGTCTGAAGATGGCTGACAAGGCTGATCTGGGATTGACAGACTCTGTGCAACTTGGGCACATGGTGATTTAATGGTTCATTTATAGTAGTTTCTCAAAGCTCCAAATTCCATTGATTTAGATGTTAAACATAACTAGAGGGCTGGACCCTGCCCCTGCTCCAAGGAATGTATAATTTTAAAAGATGTAATGGGAAAAAAAATGGAATAAAAGGAAGTGACACCATTATAGTCCATTTTACAGTAGAAGAAATGAGGCATAGAATAGTTATGCAATCTACCCAAGATCGCATGAGAACCATATGACAGAGCTTGTCATCAAACCCAGGCCTCCTGAATCCCAGCCTAGTGCCTTAAAAACAAGGCCAAACGTTCTCTTTAGAAGTAGAAATGCTATCACATTCAAAGGCTTTTTCTTAATACCTAAAACATCGCTAGAGTTCTGTAACAGAACAAAGTAGAAAAGATGGTAGATGCTAAGTCAATGAGTCCAAGAACATTTTCACTTGCAATTATGTAAAAATTGCAAGGAGATTTTGTGTAGTCTCAGGATAGTAGATTCCCCCACCCTTGCCAAAGGCAATAGCCAATAATCCACTCTTGGCAACCTTGTGAGTCCATGTCATGTTTGACAAAGTAGTTCACATTGAGAATAATCCACAATGAATAATAGAGACTCCAAGGAGATGTCATGCTTGATAAATCTGGTAATATTGATGCGCAACTGAAGTTCCAAGAAATATTTCAAAGCTTTGGGGAGTGATGAGAGGGAAGAAGTGCTGCAGATGAGAAAACAATGAGCCATAAGAAAGTGCTTGGGACCACTCCGAATGAAAATAAACTGTGCTGTATCAAAATGTTTTCCATCAGAGTCTATTGTCTTTTACCTCTGTTAAGGGAATGGTGCCCCTTATGTTTTACAGCAATTAGTAGTTTAATGCTAATTTATTTTGTTATTCTTTCACGGTGGCACTCATCCCACAATGCTATCTTTCACACTTCAGATATTAATTTAAACCTTGCATGGAGCCCTGTCTGTGCCTGAAATCTCTAATCAGCCCAGTTGTTCTTCACAAAATGCAAAGGCCATATTTATAGTTCACCTGTAATTACAAGTCTGCATCATGGAGATTTCTTCATGTGCAGCTATATCATTCTGAACTACTTTGCTCAAGCCAGTAGGGGAACACAGACCTCAACTGAGTTGTGGACAGTTTATTCTGAGTACAGGAGGCATGAAGAGCTACACAAGGTGCTATGAAGGGATTTTTTTACTCAGGCAATATCTTGCTATCACTGGCCCAATGTAGATTAGACTGGGGCTGCTGTAAAACCTAAAGGCTAAGTACAGAAAGTCAAAAAGGCAGAGGCTGAATTGATTCAATCTTTTTAGGTTAGTCTAAACTGTGTAGATTGAACTGATAAGCAAGTGAACATACATTCACTTTTGATTCCAGAAATGTAGCCACCTGCCTGCTGTGACTCAGGCAGAACTTGGGGGCACAAGAGTACACTGCCCTGCTGGGGTGCAGCTGACAGCTTGGGCCAATGTTAGCCTACCCTCCCCATGAGCAGGGTTTTGCGAGGGAAGTGCAAAGCATCTTGGGATGCTGGGGGATTATGAGTTAACTTGAATCTGGAGGGGATCTGGGACAAAAGTTCAATAAACCAATTTAACTTCAGTCAGCTATGTCTGAGAATACATCCATCCTGGTTTATCTTAAACTGGTTTCCACCATTTTGAAAGCCTGTGCACTGAACTTCTGTTTTGAACCAGTTTCTGATCACTTATACTGATTTCTGTGTAATTTCTGTCCCTTGCCAAAAACACCATGTAGACAACATACAGATAGATGCTGTATTACATTCTCCAGCTTTACCACTTACTAAGTGGCTTTTCACACAGTACATGATTTTGGCTTTGTAGCCATTCCTTGCCATCCAGTACCCCTCCTTTATGCTCTGTTTTGTTTTTTACCTTGGCTATTTCTGTCCTTCTAGCAGGTTTAAATACAAATTCAGCTTTACCCCTATGGTATAAACTCTATTACACATTTATCAAGGGAGTTTACATCTCGGAAAAATCTGGCCCATTCCATTTCATAGACTTCATAGATTTCATAGACATCAGGGCTGGAAGGGACCTCGGGAGATCATCAAGTCCATTTATAGCAGCCCAACACAGAAGCGGTCAGTGTAGTTTGTAAGGAAAAATTAAAGGTGTGGCTCATGAACAGCAAACCACTACACAGCCATGCAACCTGATTAACAGATTGTGACGAAACCCTTCCCCTTTCCTCATTGGCCGCCTGTTTCCTATTCGCTACCCTGTAAGTTTCTGCTGATGAATTGCATCTATAGGGAATTTTAAGCATTTCCTCAGTTTTTACTATTTCATGTATTGTTGCTTGAAATAGACCCCTTTACCAATGAATGAATATTCATTGTTAGTCTGTCCTCATAAATTAAGCCTTATTTTAGATAGCAAATTGGAAGAAAGATAAACATATTGGGGGCATTAAAAAGTTTGAATTATGATGCATTGTCATCTAACACTGATTATTATGTCAGTACAGAGAGGAAAACAAATGCATTCCATTTTTTTTACATATTACATGATTATAAGCAATGTTTTGCTTAAGGAGGAGAGTATATTGAAAGTGTTTTACCCTTATATAAATCTCAGGTTTCTGCCTAAAACACCAGCCTATAACACAGATACCATCCTATTACAAGACATTTTAAAAAATCCTATTTCTCACTGAGATCCTGCCACGCTTTTAGCTTCTTTCATTTCTTGGAGTCTAAGACCAATAGAGACTCTCTATGCCTGATGAAGGGTGAAAGCTTGCTATGAACATTTCCCCAACTACTCAGTTGATCTAATAAAAGATATGACATCTACCCAAAAAACCTTGTCTGCCTATGACCTTAGACCAACACAGCTACAACCAAAAACCCAGCATCCTATTACAAAACACCCATTTCTGGTACAGTGGTTTTTCTGAATTCTTGCTGTTCATTGGCCTTTGGTATTACTGCCCTTCGTCATTAATATAGTCTCACTTGCTTATGTGGGAATCAAATAATCTCCCCATTGCACTTAAAATGAGAGCGCAAAACAACATAGATCTAAGTTCTGCTGACAACTCATCTCTTCCGCTACCTGTATGTGGTTTCCAATTTATTTGAATGAGCTTTGTATGTGGAAGGCAAGGTAAGCATGGGGGAGAATGGCATCAGAATCAAGTACCTCTCCAAGGAATAAAACTTTCCCCTAGCAACAGTGCCCTGCAAATATCTATACGGAGAAGAAAAGTTTCTCCATCAGGCACTCCCTACCACTTCCAGAGACCAGGCTTAGCTGATGTGTGGCAGTCAAGGCTTTCAGAGATAGGCAGCATCAAAAATGAGCACCAGAAAGCATCCCCTCCTCTGTTCAAATGGTGGATGCCCTCTATTTCCCATAGGAGGATGGGAAGGAGGCTCGGGGAGGGCTGCAGAGGGTCTGTGTCTCTAATAGTCCCTTTGTGGTCAGGGTAAAAGGAGAACAAGCAACTGAACCCACAGCGGTGGCTCCATCAGCTGACTCAGGATCCACAGGTAGAGCTTCTTGATCTCCCAAAAGATTCACTTCCCTTTACACCTCAGTTTCTAAGTGCCTGTAACCACACTCACTTATGGTCTTTTATTCACTGAGCTTTTAAGCCATCCCATGAACTGATGAGAGCATTTTCCAGTGAGACCTGATTCAATGAGCTCATTATAGTCATATCTTCACCCCTTTGGTGTGAGCCACTTTGCAAACAGCGGTTGTGACAAGGCCATTCTTTCATGTTCGCATTTTAAATTCATTTTCTGTTTTCTTATTGCTCACTTTCCTCTCTGCCCTCAGATCAATTCCAGATTCCAGTTTGCTTTGCATCCCTGCCTCAGACCTTCTCTATCTGTTCCATTACCAAGAAGTTTGTTAGCTTTCTAGCCTTTTGCACCTTGGAGCTAATGGCATTAGCTATATCAGAAATATGTTCTATAAAGCCATTCATGTTCACCAAGAAATTGCAATAGTGCACACATAGTCAATACCACAAGCCTAATTTTGACTAGGAAATTACATGGGACATACTAAACTTTAGGCTAGGGCTGCTGTCCTACGTAGGAGCAGGGCCTGATATAGTTAGGTTCTTAGGGCATGTGTAGGTGAAACGGGAGCCCTAAATTGAAGCAGTGGGTTTTTAAAAACACCGCTTCAATTTAGGGCCCTTTAAACCCCCATGTCATGCACACACCTGAGCTTACTTGCCTCTCCAGCGGCAGGGAGAGGAGGGTGAGCTGCCAGCAGGCAGAGCGGTCCCTGCGCTGTGGTGTGGGGGGTGGCTGGTGCTTCCCTCCGTAGCAGTGGTGCCCCCCGCCAGGAAGCACCCATCCAAGGCATCCAGCTCAGGCAGTCCCAGGGGGCACCACAGCTACAGAGGGAAACACCAGGCCCCCTTGCAGGCGAGGCAAGCACGCAGACAGGCTCAAGGGAAACAAAAAGACCAGGGAGACGGCTTTTCTTGGGTGGAGCCTGCCTCCCTGGGCTGCTGCCAGGCTGCCTGTATGGGCTTCCTGCAGAGCCTCTGAGCTGCATGGAGTCCGGTGCTTTGCTTCGCGGTCATAGGGCAGCAAACTGAAAATCCTTGGAGGAGTTTTAGTTTGCTGCACCTCAAGTCATTTAAGGTGCATTATGCCACCATATTTGCTACAGCAGCTGGAATTAGTGCGCAATACGCTGCCAACACGTGCAAGCACCAACACCATTAATGGTTGGTATATTCTATCGAATTCCATCAAACGGTAGCTACTATCCATGTATAGGTTCTGTTAACCCGCCAGGTAGATTTTAAATATGGTTTCTATAATGTTAATGCTATTATTTCTGCAATGTAACATTTGGTCTTGGTGGCGTGTGCACAGAACAGCAAGGCAATAAAATACAAACTCCTGCAACAGCACTTTAGAATTTTAATCCATTCTTCTCTCCATGGCCAAAAAAAATGGATTGAAATACTGCAAAAAGAGATCTTTTCATCTGTTACTTTTAGTCCACAGTGACCTCTTTACAATAAAAAAGTGGATGACATTTTTTAACAGGCAATATAAAAAGAGTTTGTTGTGGTTCATAGAACTGTCCCCTAGAGAACACATCTTTTATCCCATTATTTACTATTTCTATATATACTGAAACTATTTAAACAGATCAGAGATATTTCTAGAGTAGCTGGCTGAGGCTTGAATATAGAAGTGAAAGGCTCTCCATCACCTGAAAATGTTTCTGAGACACCAGACAGTCAACATCCACTCAGATGCACTGCCGCTCTGATGGACAGATAGTGTGATGTTGCAGTGGTCCCCCCCAGTGTTTAATTTATAACACTGGCCATTTCTTCACACTGATCCCTTTAAGGAAAATGAGGACAAAAGAGGAACAGAGCAAGGGACATAAAAACAGTAAAACAAAAATAGCCTTCAACAAGATATCACCTATTTCCTAGTGGCACGAGCTGTTGACAGGCCCCTTATAGCATAAGATGATGAACTTTGGAATAAGCAGCATGTCCATTGCCAAGACCTCCCAGTTAAAACTGCAGGATGCTGGGTGTCAGAATAAAAGACCGCCAGAACAGCTTTCAAAATTGTCTCCCATACATGAAGTTTATGACGACATGGGGCAAGATAAGCTTGTACTTTAGCTAGGGAAATCCTGTTTCTCTGACTCAGTTGAAAGATCATTTCTTATAGATCAGTATCAGGAAAGACTGACTGCTTACATCTTTTAACCTCTTGGGAGACTTTCTTATCACCTTAATTTTTTTTTCTCTCAGCTGCAGTAATGTACAGAAAGGTAAAAAACTGCAAATGCTGCAATCAAAAGAAGGGATTTTTTCTTACAGTTGAATTCTTGCAGGTATAACCACAATGATAGCTCAGCTGATGGAAGGCAATAAGTCCAATAAATCAGTCCAACGATCTGAGATTTTGCACTTCAGCATGCCGTGTCAATGTGTTTTGAGGAAATTCCTGGGATTTCTTTTTATGTTCCGGCTGAGTTTGAGTTATGCAGTGTTGTTCTGGAGCTAAATTTGGGGAAAGTAGACATAATCCTCTGGATCAGACCAGTATTGGGGGTGGGGATAGATAGAATAGTTTGGATCCAGTTCTGAATGTTTGGATCCAGTTTTCAATGTGTCGTGAGATTTCTGGGATGTTTTTATGTTACAGATGAGCTTGAGTTACAAAGTTTAGTTCTAGAGCTAAATTTGGGAAAAGTAGACCTAATCTTCTGGATTAGACTAGTATTGGGGGTGGGAATAGTTGGAAAGGTTTAGATCAAGTTCTGAACATTTGAAGTGGAAAGCAAGATTGACATCCTGTTTTGAATCACATCCATTCATTTCCAGATTGAGAGAAGTACCAAATGCATCACTGTTCAGTAGATCTGGCTGAAATATTGTAAACAAGAAGAGACAGACTGGGTCAAGATTGCATTTTTCCAAGCCCAAAAACTGTTGAAATGTTTCATCCCTTCAAAATGATGTGTGGCCATTTTTGCCTGTCATTTTTTCCATTAAAAAGTTATTGAAATGGCTCAATTTTTTACTAATTGAAAACAAGGGAAAAACTGTAAAACGTGGATACCTTTGAGAAGATTTAATATATTTGCTTAGAAGAAAACAGGATGGAAAAAAGTAAAAAAGTGGAGATAAGGAAAAGAAAACAAGCCAACCAACCTGAACATTTTCTGGTCTAAAAAAATGGAAAGTTTGAACCAAAGAGGACATATAATTGTCATACAGAAGTCATGGGATAAAGGGGGAAGGGAGGATGTGAAGTGAAAGGAAATAAACATGTCATCCAACTATATTTATTAGACAGGTAGAAAGACCTGCATTAATGCCAACAATGGTTAAACACTTTATGGATAGGGCTGTGTGAAGCTTCGGTCCCTGATTCAATTTGGCATACATTTGGCCCAATTCAGTGACCGAATCTCTGAATCTGAATTGAATCAGAGGACCTTTTATTAATCTCTCCAAACTGAATCAGAACCCTCAATCCTCCAAATCGATTCGGAGAGATTCGGAAAGATTTGGAGATGTGGACATAGACAGAGCTTTCAATGTTTTTTTCTACATACTTCTAGGTACCAGGCAGCTCATGAATGCTGTGATGGTGGGGCACATGGCGTGTCCCACCGGAGTTTGGGGGCTCCCCAGTGCACTCAGCAGAAGACCCAGAAGTGGACCAGAAGCATTTCTGATCCACTTCTGGGTTTGCTGGGGAGCACACTGGGGGCCCCCCTGCACCTCCCCTGGCTTGACAACTGGTGCCTCCTGGGTCTGGGAGGGGCACCTGGGGTCCCCCCATGGCTGATCGCTGAGCTGGGGGGGCACAGGGGAGCCCCCTGTGTGGTTCCCAGCAAACCCAGAAGTGGACTGGAAATACTTCTGGTCCACTTCTGGGTTCACTGCCAAGCATGTGGGGGCCACCCCACACTCCTGTGGGATGCTCCATCTGCCCCAGCATTGCAGCATTCATGAGCCATGCCTGGTACCTCAAGGTATGTAGAAAAAACATTTAAAGCTGTGTGTATGTCTGAATCAGCATTGAATCTTCAGATTTGGATTTGGCCGAATCAAATTAGGGACAGTGATCCAAGTCAACGAATTGAATCACTGTCCCTGATTCAGGCTGAATCCGAATCAAATAGGGCCTGCTTTGCAAGACCCATTTTATGGATTAATATAGGGACTTCCAGAATCTATAAGGTCATCTGCTATGTCTTGAACTAAAAGTTCATAACTGAGATTCTGCTAGACCCACATCCTTTGCATATATAATAGAGTTTTTCCTCCATGAAAATGCTACTTAGAGGGCTAAATAGGATCCATTCAGCATGTTAGGAAACAACAGCTTTCACCAAACTGAAATATTTTGATGGGGAAAATGTGACAAACAGAGAACCTGACTTGAGCTGGAATGAAAAGCAATAATCATGCCAGCTGCCAACAACACTGGCCATTCCTCTAGTGTATACCTGGATGGAGGAAAAGTTGCGCATTGTCTTATGACAACGTGAGTCTTTTCAATCAAACTAGGTGAATAGCAGAGCTATAATCAGAGAGTATTGGCTAAAATATTGTCTAGCAAATTGCACCAGAGTGCAATAAAAAGTTCCTACAGCAGGCACCATGCTGCAATATAACCACATATCCTCCTAGGTGTAAATCTAGAGCCGCTCTCCCTGATTTTCTGGCACAGTGCACAGAGCAATCCTTTTGAGAGGCTGGCATGACATATTATTTGTTTAGCTGGTTACATAACGTTTTATTACAAATATCTAAGTATTTGTTTTCCTACTTCACAGGAGGGGGGAGCATACGGGCAGGGGAAACCCACAGCATTCTCCATCCAGATGTGATCCCATCAGGATTTCTTCTAAGACTCTTATTCACCAGATTTTTAAAGCTTTATTCTGTGCTACTCATCAGCCAGCTCCTCCCATGAGAAGGATGCCTTTTCTGATCATATTTGCTTTCATTCTCACAAAATAATCTCTTCACTTAATGTCTGATGTTTAATGCAGTTTTAACATACTTATTTGCCTAGGGAAGATGAAAGCCTTTTTTTTTTTCACTCTCCCCAGTACAGAAATGAATGGTGATATTTACTGTTCAGATTTATACTTGACAAGGACTTTCACAAAGACACAAATATGAAATCTATGGCCCTTTAGACATTTCACTTTCTTAAGTAATTGAATCTTTTGCTTTTTAAGAGTAGCTCATTACAAAGCAAACTGATGCTTTGTTTCACTTTAACAATCTTTCCTCTCCCCAATACCCTCATCTTGTCAATCAGTTAGTAAGGACAAGATGCTCCATTTGCTTGGATAAACTACTTTAAAGCGTTCAATGACCTACATGAACATGATGTTCAATTTACTCCCTAGGACTGAATGACAAAAGAAAGGTGACTTTTAATGACTCTAAAAAGCATCAAATGAGATCAATAAACCATCAAAGATTTGATCCCAGGAGCTCTTTTACCAATCCTCTCTGCTCATAGTTTCCTGTTAGAGAAGCTGATATGTGAAAATGAAGTTCTGTGCCTGTTAATGGATTTTTAGGCTCTTTCACGTGCATTAAGTAAAGTATAATTAGCACCTGCATATTTTCAAGGGTCTAAAAGTGGTTCTTGTCTCTCTAGTTGTGCTATTTACTTGCTTTGATGGGAGTCACAACCTTTCTAGCTTCAAGCACTTTTTCTCATAAAACAAATGTTGTGCAGAAAGTAATAAATGCCATAAATAATGACAAGATTTGGAGAGAAAAATGAAACACAGGAAAAATCCTTGGCTTAGGTAATCTGTCTATCTATCTATTTAGAGTGTGCAAAATGGGCCATATTCAATTCGAATTCAGATTCAGCCTGAATCAGGGACAGTGATTCGATTCATTGATTTGGATCATTGTCCCGATTTGATTCAGCCAGATCCAAATCTGAAGATTCAATGTTGATTCGAAGAGTCAGTGATTTGGACATAGACACAGCTTTAAATGCTTTTTTTTCTACATACTTCAAGGTACCAGCATGGCTCATGAATGATGGGATGCTCCATCTGCCCCAGCATCGCAGCTGAGTATGCGTGCCCCGCCCGCCGCCACCCCCCATGTGCTTGGCAGCAAACCTGAACGTGCACTGGAATTACTTCCGGCCCATTTCTGCATCCACTGGGGAGTGCATAGTCCCCCACCCTGCACACCCCGCTGGCTTGGTGATTGGCCATGGGGGGGACCCTGCATGCTCCCCCAGACCCAGAAGGCACCTGTCACTGAGCCAGAGAGGTGTGTTGCGGGGTGGGCCTGTGTGCTTCCTGGTGAACCCAGAAGTGGACAACAAGTGCTTCTGGGTCCACTTCCTAGTCTGCTGTTAAGAGAGCTGGGGAGCCCCCCACACTCCTGTGGTATGCTCCATCCACCCCAGCATCACACCATTGATGAGCTGTCTGGTACCTTGAGGTATGTAGAAAAAACATTTAAAGCTGCATCTGTCTCCAAATCACTGAATGTTTCTGAATCTCTCTGGATCAATTTGGAGAGATTAAAGGGTTTCCCGGGTTGATTTGGATTCAGAGTTTCCACCACCAAATCAGGTCAAATCTCCACCGAATCAAATCAGGGACTGAAGCTTCTCACAGCCTGACTACCTATCTACCTATAGCAATTCGGTTTCAATGAGCAAATTTGTGTCACTAGTTGAAGATAAACAATTTTTCATCAGAACTGAGTTCCCATGGAGTAGCACTTCTCTTCCCCAACAGTGGGAGCTCCAGTGCATTATAGAAGATGCAATTCAGTGGCAGGGCACAGAGCTAAATGTGAGCATGAGGCACTAGAATGACCAGATCTCAGGGACATTAAAAATGCTAACTTGGCTTAAGTAAATGAGGGAGATAAGTGCACTGTCTGCCTTCTGCTACTAAAAGAACAGGAAGTAGTTTGACAGATCCAAGGAAGAGGACAGGCCCCCAATACAGATAACCCCCCTCTTACACACACACACACACACACACACACACACACACAGTCCATGCCTATTTGGCCATGGGATAAAATTCCTTCCTGATCTCTGTGGTGACCAGTCTGACCCTGAGCAAAGGTGCAGGACCCTCTAGTCAGGAATCTCTGAACTGAGGCTTAGCTGGTGCATTGGCATATCCCAGTCACACTCCCCAGCCTTGGATGTAGTCAACACCCAACTCTTCTGAGGAAAACCTAAACTCTCCCAACACCCATAACTACAGGAGGTGGAAAGATTCCTTCCTGACCTTACACGGCAACCAGTGAAGGCCAGAAGCATGAGAAAACCAAACACCCTCCTCTACACTTTGAAACCTGAGGATGACAAACACAACTCTATACATCATACATCCTAACTGGAGAGCCAGAAGTTCCCTTTCTCTTGTCCTGTCCTGTCCTAAACTTGTTACTGCTCTTTAATCTTGTTTCATAACCAAGCCAATTCTTTTTCCTGCTTCCAAACATGGTCCTCTCCAATTTCCACCTACTATGAGCTGTACATCTCTCCTCATAATCTCCAGTGAAGGTATAATTGTGGGGCATGGAAAGGGTGTTCCTCAGCTTCCAACTGTTGCTCTTCACAGTCCATGCTAGGCATTGTTACTCCTAAATCATCTCTGGCTTAAAAGTTATACATATGCTTAAATGCTTTGCTAAATCAGGGTCTAACTAACGAGACGGATGATTTGTTGATTGCAAACTCTTAACTAATACTGAAACAATGCTGAATTCAGTTTCCACTTCTAGGCCACATTTCCAAGTCACTTAATCTCACTATGCACCAGCTTTCTCTTCAATAAAACAGTGATAATTTAGTACTTCCCATCACTTTTCTTGTTTGTCTAGTTCTGACTAAGCTCTTTTGGCTGTTTTTTGTTGAACAAGTATCATTGTTGCAAGGTCCTTATAGCTGAGGATAAGCATACTGAAGATGGGGTGGTTGAGTGAACTTCAGCAGATTCACAGAACAATGGACATTATGTACAAGTACAGCAGCCGAAAGTGTCAGTCCCTGTTAGTATAATACAACAGCAGTTTCAATGCTGTTATTCCAAAATCTTTATCATTAAAAGAAGAACTGGCTACAGCTTGCTATCAGACTAACTGAGCACTGTTATATAGTAAAGTTCAGAGATTACATCATTAAAGTATCCTCTATATACCATGCAAAGCTCTTGCAGTCATGTAGTAAAATTGTAAGCAATTTCTCCAGCAGTTTCCTTTGTGTGTTCACTATAATGATTAGACCGGGATGTTGAATTGAAGGTTCATCTCTAGACCTGTTGGGAAGTGCTAGCTTCTAAGGTGTATTTTCAGGGCTGGCAGTGTCCCCCTCCATTGTTGTAGGGAGGGTGAGTTTATCCTGATGGTCTGTGCAAAACATTCTTGAAACTAAAGAGGCAGCAGGGCTGGCAGGGTTTTAACTAGATCATTTTCTGCTCTGTGGGTAATTCAGGATGAATATGGTACTCTTGAAAGTGAAGAGACAAACAAACTGGCTTGAGTCAGCCATGGTTCCAACACACAATCAGGCCAACCTACCCAAAGAGCTCCAGCCCTTCACCTCAAGCCGGGAGACCTTTGGCACATCCTTTTAAACTGAAAGGCAATTTTATAGTATAGGAAATTATGACTGGAAGGGGTCTCAGGTGGTCAAGTCCAGCTGTAATAGGATGCCTCTAGCCCCATTACTGAGAAACAGAGAGAGAAAGAAGGAGCTGTGACTAAGGCAGACAGCTCAGGCCCGAAATACTGCCCTACCTGAGATATATAAGCCAGGCAGAAGGAGGTGCTTGGCAGAAGGGCCATGGCAAAGAAAGGGAGAAGAACTCCTCTAAGATGGAGTTGGACCCAGCTGTGATCATGGTCCAGGGAAGGGCCAGATGTGGGTGAAGCCCATTTATAAAAGGCCTGGGGTGAGGCCAGATTGGAAAGGAACCCAGAAAGGACTACAGGGGCTGGAAGCAACTGTGTAGCAGGACCTTGAACCAAGAGGGATGGGATGGTTATGAGGGCAACAGGGACACCAGAAGTGGGAGTGCACAGACTGCTGACTTGTGAAAAGTTTTGAGATAACAACCCCAGTGTCTACTTCAGGCTAATAAGACTCCGGGACTTATTTGGGCTGATAAACCACCTGCTAAGCCATTCAGACTATTTGGAGAACGGAGCGAGGGCCTGCAAACATAGGATACTATGAGAGCTTTTAACAACTTCTTTGCCTCCATTTTCTGAGCAGGGATGGGAACAACCACCCCTCCTCTGGGCCCCCCTTACAACACAGGGGAGGTGCACCTAGGCCAAGGGTCAGGGAGGATCTAGTCATGGAACATCTGGAGGGACTGGATGTATTCCAATCAGCTGGTCTGGACGATCTCCACCCCTGAGTGCTGAGGGAACTAGCAGAGGTCATTGCGGGACCCCTGGCACAACTGTACGAGCACTCATGGTGCTCTGGTGTGGTGCCAGAGGACTGAAGGGCCAATGTGATTCCCATCTTCAAAAAGGGAGGAAGGAGAAGCCGAGAAACTATAGGCCAGTTAGTCTTACCTCGATCCTGGGGAAGCTTTTTGAGAAAATTATTCTGGCACACATCCACAAGGGGCCAGCAGGGGAGATTATGCTCAGGGGCAACAAACATGGGTTCATTAGAGGCAGGTGCTGTCAGACCAACCTGGTGGCCTTCTACGACCAGGTCACCAAATCCTTAGATGCAGGAGTAGCAGTGGACATCGTCTTCCTGGACTTTCGGAAGGCCTTCGACACTGTCTCTCACCCCGTTCTTATTAAGAAACTGGGGGGCTGTGTCGACACCCACACAGTCAGATGGGTCACCAACTGGCTGGAGGGCCACACCCAGACAGTGGCAGTGGAGAGTTTTGACTTGTAGGGATGTGCGCAGTGGGGTCCCCCAGGGCTTGGTCCTCAGGCCCACACTGTTCAATATCTTTATCAGTGACTTGGATGAGGGGGTAAAAAGCACCCTGTTCAAATTTTCTGATGACACTAAGATGTGGGGGGATGCGGACATGCTAGAAGGAAGGAATAGGCTGCAATCAGACCTAGACAGGTTACAGGGGTGGGCGGATGAGAATAGGATGGGATTCCAACACAGACAAGTGCAAGATGATGCACCTGGGGAGGAAGAGCCAGCACCATACCTACAGGCTGGGGAACTCTCTTCTCGTCAGCGCAGAGGCAGAAAAGGATCTTGGAGTCATCATTGATGCCAAGATGAACATGGGCCGGCAGTGTGGGGGGGCGGTCAGGAAGGCCAACCGCACCTTGTCATGCATCCACAGACGCATCTCGAGCAGGTCCAAGGAGGTGATCCTCCCCCTCTATGAGGCACTGGTCAAGCCGCAGCTGGAGGACTGCGTCCAGTTCTGGGCGCCGCACTTGAAGAGGGATGTGGAGAACATGAAGAGGGTCCAGAGGGAATCAGGGGGCAGTAGGGCAAGCCCTATGAGGAGAGGCGACGGGACCTGAACCTGTTCAGCCTTCACAAGAGAAATCTGAGGGAGGATCTAGCGGCCTGTTACAAACTAGTCAGAGGGGACCAGCAGGCATTGGGGGAGTCCCTGGTCCCCCGAGTACTACCAGGAGTGACCAGAAATAATGGTCACAAGCGGGCAGAGGGTAGGTTTAGGTTAGATATCAGGAGGTGCTACTTCATAGTCAGGGCGGCTAGGATCTGGAACCAACTTCCAAGAGAAGTGGTGCCAGCTCCTACCCTGGGGGTGTTTAAGAGGAGGTTAGATGAACACCTTGCTGAGGTCGTTTGACCCCAGTACTCTTTCCTGCCATGGCAGGGGGTCAGACTTGATGATCTGCTCAGGTCCCTTCTGACCGTACTAACTATGAAACTATGAAGCTTCAGAATGGGAGCCCTATGATGCATGAAGGGAAAGGCACCTTAAATTGTTGCCCTCTGACCAGAAAGAGGGACTACACCCAGGGTAATACAATCAAAGCAGGTGAATAGATTAGGCTTTCAGGTGGTCATTCTGGCAGGAAGGAGGAACTAATCTCTAGCAGTAAGTAACACTGGGGCCTTAGTGCCCACCCTACCATTTAGCTTTGGCCCAAGGCAGGAACATCCCCGTTTAAACTATTCCAAATACATGTTTGCATCACCTGCACTTAAAAAAATTAAGGGATGGAAATTCAACAGCTGCTCTAGATAATCAATACCAGTATTCAGTCATTGGTTAGAAAGTTTTTAAGAATCGTAGGGAAGTAGAGTTGGAAGGGTCCTCATGAAGTCATCTAGTCCAGCCCCCTGCTCAAGGCAGGATCATCCCTGGCTAAATCATCCCAGCCAAATATCTGTCCAACCTGCTCTTGAAAACTGACAAAGATGGAGGATCCACAACTTCTGTAAGTAGTCCATTCCTCCCCACCTCACCTCAGTCTTCTCTTCTCCAGGCTAAATAACATTCGTTCTTTCAGCCTTTCCTTATAAATCTTGCCTCCCAAGCCTGTAATCATTTTGGTTACTGTGTGCTGGACTCTTTCCAGACTGTCCACATGCTTCTTGGAGCATGGGTCCCAAAACTAGACACAATACTCCAGGTGAGGCCTCACTACTGCTGAGTAGAAAACAAGACTCACTTTCCTTGATCTGCAAGTGACACTCCTGCTTACACAACCCAGTATCCTGTCGGCTTTTTTGGCAACAAGAACAAACTGTTGGTTTATATTCTGCTTATGGTCTACTATAACTCCCAGGTCCTTCTCTGCAGTACTGCAGTCTAGCCATTCATTCCTCTGTCTAATTTGTGCATGAAATTATTTCATTATTATTGCAGGACTTTCCATGTTTCCTCATTGAATTTTATCTGGTTAATTATAGACCATTTCTCCAGTCTATCCAGGCCATTATGGATTCAAACCCTACCCTCCAGAGTGTCTGCAACTCTACCCATTTTGGTGTCACTGGCAAATTTGGTAAGTGTGTACTCATTCCCATAATCCAAATCATTAATGAAGATATGAAATGATACCTAACTGAGGACAGATACCTGAGGAACCCTACTTGATATTTCCTCCCAACTAGACATTGAACCACTGATTGGGTGTGTCTACAACATCGCTGTACAGGGATGTTGCTATGGTGCCATGCTTCAGTACTTCCGTTTGGAAGTACTAAAGCACAATGCAGTAACTGCCTGTAGTGCACAGTTAGATTTCACCACTACTTCACCATAGCGGTGCACTAAAATGGGGGAGTGAGCCAGTACAGCAAAGTAGGTGCTGGTCACATGTAGACTCACATGGTCTCTACATTGTCATAGTGCTCTGTACAGTGATGTAATGCATCACTGCAGTTATGTAGGGTGATGTATAGATGCGTCCATTGAGTACGATGATCCAATCAGTTATGTATGCACTTTACAGTACATACATCTCACCTGTATTTCCTTAGTTTTTAATGAGAGTGTTGTGAGAAAAAGTGTCAAAAGTCTTGCTAAAGTCATGGTTGTTACACCCATTGTTCTCACCCCATCCATACAGCCTGTCACGTTGTCATAGATGGAAATCAAGTTAATCAAGCATGACTTGCTCTTGGTGAATCCTGTTCCTGCTATTGACAACGCTAATGATTGAGGTTCTGTGCCGAAATGATGGAAACTTGTCAAGTCCTTTTTTTAATCAGTATTTTGCTCAAGTTGCCCTTCCAACAGGCAAGATCTGGGTTTGTCTGAATGTTCCACTATCCAGAGTTGAATATACACCTTACCTTCAGGTCATGTATGAAGGTTATATCATTCAGGCTTGCCCAGAGACCAAGATTGTCTCCACTGCTACTGTTAATGCTGTGGCAGAAAGCCACCTTGTTTCCCCCCAAAATCTCTGCCCTGTGACACTGTGACTAAAATCTCTGAGCTGAAATCATTTGATTAGGGTGGGCCCAGCACACAGGGGACCGTACCCTCGGCCTGTCTGTTTAGGTAACTTGAGCTGGCTGCAGTCCTGGGGGGGGAACCTGCTCCCTCTGCCTACGTGACTGGCATCAGCCACCTGGGTGGGGGGTTTCTACCTGGGGAGCTGGAATCTGCCTGGTAACAGGTGATGTATTTCAAATTGGTTGGCTGATAGCCAACTGGGGCTGACTTCCACTGGACCAAGTGAATGAGGTCACAGGGGTTATATAGGTTGGTGCGGGGGAGGAGGCGCACTCTCTTCCGCCATGAGGTGAAGCAGCAGCAAAGCAGGGGAGACAGAGGGGCCTTGCCATCAGGACCTAGCTCTCTCTCACCCCCAGACTCCAGAGGGGAAACTGGAGAACTCTGGAAGATGCTTGTGAGTAAGCTACTCAATCGGATTAGATATTTAGCTGGCAGTAACACAGATGCGTGATCAAAAGGCTACCTCAGCCACACTGTTTGCTCTTTAGGATTTCTAAGATATTGCTCAGTCCTGTACCCTAGTTTCTCCTACCCCTCGTAATCAATGAAGTTCTCCTTTTTGACTGGTGTGGGAGACTCATTGAGGGGTGGGTCTAAATTATGCCTAAGAGACCCCTTAGGTCTGCGGACTAAGGGAGACTTTGCTTTTTGCCCCCTGACTTGGGGAAGTGCCCCAAGTGCCTGTACCAGGTCAAGTACCCGTCGAACTATTAGGCCTGTGTTTCCCCGAGGACACAGGGCTGAGACAGTCCTTTCTTGGGGTGGTGGTGGCGACGTTACCCCTAGACTAGCAAGTGTGCTCCGGGAGAGGGGTCGGCCAAGCATAAGGCGCCCCTAGGGAGGCATCCGGAGTCTGGAAGGTGGTCGGGCGCAGGGAGGTGGGCGGCTCAACGCAGGAGCGCCCCCTACTGGCCCGCCTCAAATGCAATATTCCCAGTCCTGATATTGAGAGTCGTCTGCATGCAAGTTCGCCTGGTCATAAATAGGCAGAGATGTTATTGATAGTGCAGCAGAGGGTGGCTTGTATATACCAACAATGGTTATGGCATTGCCCTGTACTCTATTGCACTCTGGGAGGTGTTATGTCCCTTGGTAGCATGTGACAGGTTGCTTCTGATGAGGGTAGCAAGGCCATGAATCCTTGAGAGCTTCATTATTCTCCTCTAGATGCTTTTGAATAGACTTCTTAAGGACTAGATCCATGATCTTTCCCAGGATCCTCCTTTCCTTTTTTAAAGATTGGCACTATATTTGGCCTTTTCCCAACATATGAGACCTCACTTGATCTCCATGAGTTCTCAAAGAGGATAGCTAATGGCTCTAAAATTACCTCATCCAATTCCCTTAGTACCCTCAGGTGTATCCCATCTGTCCCTGCTGACTTGAAATCATCTAGCTTCTGTGAGTAACCCATAATCTGCACTTCTCCTACACTACACCTTTTATCTCCTTTATCTTTGCTGCCAACGCATTTGTCATCTGGTAGCTTCCCTTATTTGTGAAGCCTGAAGTAAAAAAATAATTACATACTTCAGCTTTCTCTGCATTATTCATAACTAGATTGCCTTCCTCATTCCATAAGGGACAGGTGTTCCTCTTACTCCATAGTCTTCCTGATATCCAACATACATCTACCTTGCTGCGATTTAAATCTAAGCCTGTTACTGCTTCTCCTGTTCCCAGTAGAATTGGGAATAATTGATTACTATCCTCTTTATAAACAGCCCTTTTTGTGCTTGAAGATATATCAATCCCTCTTCTTTCTTCTTTTTGCTAGACTAAATAACCCAGTTCTTCCAACCTGTCCTCCTCTGCAATATTTTCTAGACCCCAAATCATTTTTTGTTCTTCTCCAAGTTGTTCACATCCTTCTCAAAATAGAGAGCATAAAACTGGAAATGGTAATGTAGGGTATGCCTTGCCCTACCTAAATTGCAAGGAAGACTCGTTTCCTGTGACTTGCATAAAACATTCCTGGTAAATACATCCCAGTATGCTAGTAGCCTTTCCCTTCCCACCAACAATTTTACACTGTTGGCTCATGTTCAAGCTTGTGATCTACTCTAACTCCCAAATCATTTTCTGCAATACTGCAACCTAGCCAGAGACTTTCCACTTTGCATTTCTTCTAAGTGAATGTCATCCCATTTATTTCAGACAATTTTCCAGTGCATCAAGGTTATTTTGAATACTAATTCAATCCTTTAGCATGCAGACAGTTCCACCCATCCTGGTGTCATCTTCAGATTTACTAAGTATGCTTTCAGTTGCTCAATGGACAATTCAATACAAGGCTGTCACCGCCAAACATACTCTCCTGTCGGGTCTGGGCAGGGATTCCAGCCCAGCACTCCAGTGTATGTTGATTCATCATTGTAAAAGCATTTGTGCCAACCAGCTTTTCTATCAGCTGCCTCCAGCAGGGGGTGAACAACTCCTCTTCCAAATAATAGGCCATCACGGTACTGTTTGAGAGACAGTCAAAAAAGAAAAAAGTGAAATCACATTTGAAAAGGGAAAACCAAATAAACATCTTTGGAGGCTTTTTCATCAACATTTTGACCCAACAATTTCCATTCGCATTCCAAACCCTAAAAGAAAGGTTTGAAAATGGGCGTACAAAATCATAGCATTCCAATAACTTTTTCTAAATTCATTTGAAGTGGCAATGCGATTAAAACTGTGGAATATTTTTTCTGTCCTCTTTATCCTATTTTTTCTATGAGCAGATTTTTTTTTCTCCTTCAAGCAGCCATAAGGAAAAGGTGACTTTATATCTCTTGTAGAAATCTGTGTAATAGATACTGAGGATGACCTGCTGGTCCCATTGAAGTCGAAAGCAAAATTCCTACTCACTGAAATGGTGCTAAATCTTTATTCTCATTCAGTCTCTAGAATTCTTGTGTTTTGATCTTAAGTCTTCTTTCAAGATCAGAAGGGGAAACTGTCTTATGGTTCTATATATAATCAGATGGATGGATTAGTCTGGCAGGGATGGGGGTGGAGTTATACAAAGACATAATTCTTTGCTATTCCAGTAATCTGAGACCGACTGATAAAGGACCACTTTGTTCCAAGCAGAGGATCAGCCTTGCACCTGGTATGTTAATGCAGTATCCAGGGCATTAGTGAGTTTTAAAATAACAAAGGGAATTAAGAGTTCTATGCAAGTGAATTTTATCACAAGGACACTAGACAAAAGGCACTCTGGGGAAAAAACCGACACATTTTCATGTGTGTAATTAGTTCCCGACAAAATGTGTTGATGTCTAGTTGGGCCTTCTCAGCCCCAGTGCCAATACAGAATCATAAAAAGCATTTGAATCTGACCGGTCTCCCTCAGCCAGTGGAACCATCAAAATACATTCCCAAAGCTTGCCATTTAAGCCTGGCAGCTTAAAAAAACCCAACCCTGAAACAATTATTATGATTCATAGTCCTCAATTCTGTTTTCAAACAGGTAGATGGGAAAACAACCAAACAAACCAACCGCCCGCAAGCTACGTAAACTGCTGTGCACACCTGTGCTGCAAACCTGATTGGAGTTATTTACCAAATATCATGGTACCGTCTAAAGACAGACAGGGGATCCAGGTTTTCCATTTGCAAGCTCATTTATTGCTATGTCAGTATCAATCTTCCAGGCAGCATACTGACAAGAAATGAAAACAGATGATAGTATTTATTGATCCAGCAAATTAACCTGTACATATTACGGTAACACATGCCTTGTTTTTCAAGACACGGAAAACAAGAAAGTATTGATTTTCCCCATCCCAAGGAAATCTACATGTGTTTGAGTTTTTCCCACCCCAGTTTTAGTGAGGACACTAACATCCATTGGAAGAAGGAAAAAATTAATGTATACAGAAGCAAATACATGACTGTCTGCACAGATTAAAAATAACTATTGTAAATCAATCAAATAATTACCAGCATGTAGAAATAAAATTACTGCATAAAGTCTAACAATGGATTTTTTAAAGATTAGAGCAGTCATTCTCAATGTTTTTAGACTCAAGGCAGCCCTCAGAAAATGCCACCTCTTGGCTTTCACTCAGTTCTTGACTACAGAAACATAGCAGAGCAAACATCTCAGAAAGACCACAACACTGTAGAAGTTTTTTGACACTGTGAGTTACTATTTAAAATCTCTGAGTTTGTCTTGTGAATTATTTGTAGGTGTTTGCATACCTAACAGTGCTAATAGCGTGTAGCACGCTGATTCAGAATCACTGTTTTAAGTGCTATAAGCTTAATATAGATCTTGAGGGTGAGGGGGCATTATTTTCTTTTCAGCGGTAGCACTATACCATTTCCCAACATTTTCTGCCATCTCTTATTTGGCTTAAAAGAATTATGTGTTATCGTTTATGACCCTAATTACTTAAGGTGGATTTTATCAGCACAACACCCTTAGAACCATAGAAAATTCAGGGCGGAAGGGACCTCAGGAGGTCACATCTAGTCCAGAACCCTGCTCAAAGCAGGACTATCTCCAACTAGATCATCCCACCCAAAGCTTTATCTAGTTGGGTCCTCAAAACCTCCACCACCTCTCAGGGTAACCTGTTCCAGGGTTTCACCACTCTCCTAGTGAGGAAGTTGTTCCTAATACCCAACCTAGACTTCTCTTGCTGCAACTTGAGCCCATTACTCCTTGTTCTGTCATCTGCCATCACTGAGAACAGCCCAGCTCCAACCTCTTTCAAACCCCACTTCAGGTAGCTGGAGGCTGCTATTAAATCCCAGCCTCAGTCTTCTCTTCTCTAGATTAAATAAGGATAGTTCCCTCAATATTTCCTTATAAGTCATATTCCCCAGCCCCTGAACCATTTCTATTGCCCTCCACTGGACTCTCTCCAACATTTCCACATCCTTTCTGTAGTGGGGTGGGGGGGGGTCCAAAACTGGACACAGGACTCCAGATGTAGCCTCACCAGTGCTGAACAGAGGGGAATAATCACTTCCTTTGACCTAATGGCAACACACCTTCCAATGCAGCCCAGGATGCCATTAGCCTTCTTGGCAATAAGGGCACACTGCTGGCTCATACTCAACTTATAATCCACTGTAACCCCCAGGTCCTTTTCTGCAGAGCTGCTGCCCGGCTAGTCAGCCCCCAGCCTGTACCGGTGCATGGGATTGTTCCATCCTAAGTGCAGAGCTTTTCACTTGTCCTTGCTGAACCTTATGAGATTCCTTTCCTCCAATCCTCCAATTTGTCTGAGTCACTCTGAATCCTGGCCCTGCCCTCCACCATTTCTACTACTCCCCTCAACCTTGGTGTCATCTGAAAACTTGCTGAGGATGCACTTCATGCCATCTTCTAGGTCATTAATAAGGACATTGAACAAAACTGGCCCTGGGGCACTCCACTTGATACCAGCAGCCAACTAGACATCAAGCTATTGATTACTGCCCTCTGAGCCTGATGATCCAGCCAGTTTTCTATCCACCTTAGAGTCCATTCATCCAAACTGTACTTCCTTAGCTTGCCTGCAAGAATGTTGTGGAAGACTGTATCAAAAGCCTTCCTAAAATCAAGGTATACCACATCCTCTTGTTGTCCCTCATCAACAGATCCAATCACCTTGTCATAGAAGGAAATCAGGTTGGTCAGGCATGACTTGCCCTTGTTGAATCCATGCTGACTGTTCATAATCACCTTCTTTTCCTCCAAGTTCTTGGAAATGAATTCTTTGAGGATCTGCTCCATGAGTTTTCAAGGGGCTGATGTGAGGCTGTCTAGTCTATAGTTCCCTAGATCCTCCTTTTCCCCTTTCTTAAATATGAGCACTATGTTTGCCCTTTTCCAATCATCCAGGATCTCCTGATTGGAAACAAAATCATATAAGGAGAGGCTGATGGAGCAAGGCATGTACAACTTAAAGAAAAGTTACTTAAGAGGGGACATGACAGCAATCTTCAAATACTTGAAGGCTGCTATAAAGAAGAGGAAGAACACCTTTTGTCTTGCTGCAGAGAAAAGGATACAGACCAATGGCTTGATGTTGCAACACAGTACGTTTAGATTGGCTATCTGGAAAAAACTTCTTCAAAGTTAGTACAATGAAGCAGTGGAGCAGATGGCCAGTGGAGCTGTGAAGTCTCCATGACTGGAAGTATTCAAGAAGAGGCTGGACAGCCACTGGTGAACAATGATGTAGGCATAGATATTAGGACTGTGTGACGCTTCAGTCCCTGATTCGATTTGACGGAGATTCAGCCCAATTCGGTGGCTGGATCTCCAAATCCAAATCAAATCAGGAGACCCTTTAATCTCTCTGAATCGAATTGGAACCCTTTGAGTTCATTCACAAAGATTCAGCAATTCAGACATAGACACAGCTTTAAATGTTTTTTCTACATAACTCAGGGTACTAGGTGGTTCATGAATGCTGCAATGCTGTAGCGGATACAGTTTCCCGTGGGAGCATGGGAGGCTCCCCAGCACGCTCGGCAACAGACCCAGAAGTAGACCAGAAGTACTTCTGGTCCAATTCTGGGTCTGCTGGGAGCATACGGGGAGGGGCCCACACCCTCCAGCTTGGCAGCTGGTGCGCTCTGGGTCTGAGGGGGCACCCGGGGGAATGGGAGGGGAGTCCCCCACATGCTTGGCCGCAGACCAATCCACTTCTGATCCACTTCCAGGTTCACTGCCAAGAACATGTGGGCGGGAGGGGAAGGTCCTGCGCTCCTGTGGGATGCTCCATCCACCCCACCATTGCAGCATTCACAAGTCACACCTGGTGCCTTGAGATATGTAGAAAAAACATTTAAAGTGGTGTCTATGGCTGAATCTCTGATTCTTCAAATCAGCATCAAATCTTCAAATTTGGATTCAGCCTAATCGAATCAAGGACAGTGATCTGAGTCAACAAATTGAATCACTGTCCCTGATTTGAACCAAATCCAAATCAAATATGGCCCATTTCACACACCCCTAATAGATATGTTCCAGTATGGGGATTTCCCATGCTTCTGGGCTTTACCAGTTGCCCCCTTCCCTGTACCTCCTTTCTGATGCATGCATCAGGGTTTTTTTAATCCTTCCTTAGAGGCATTGGGTGTTGACTGAAGCCAAAGCTGAGGATTTTGACTGAGATATGCCAATACTCCTGCTGGGACTTAAAGCTGGAGGTTCATAGCTAGAAGACCTTGCCCTTCCACCCAGGGTCAGAGAGAACATCGTATTTGGGATCAGGAAAGAATTTTACCCCATGGACAGATTTTTACTGACTGTAGGTGGCCTTGCTTTCCTTTGTAGCTGGAGGCATGTCTATCTCTCACAGGTATCTTCAGCATATATTAACAACCTTTTGCAGGATATTGGCAGCTGTTGTTCACCTGCTTTCCCTGTGGTAAGTGAGGGTGTTACGTCTTGTGTTGTGTTAGACTTGATGGTAATTTTTTTAAGAGTTGAGATTATGGATTTGGATAGGATGGTTTGGATAGGGATACTTTCTCAGACAGGGGGCTGCACTGGATGACCTGTGGCGGTCCCTTCTATCCCTACTTCTCTGTAATGCTATGAATGCTTTTGGCCCACACCTCACCCACTGATCTGGCTCACACCACTCCATCTTACCAGCTTTCCTTCACCAAGGCACAACTATGCAGAAGTAATTACTGCCATTCAGCTGATGTCTCTATGACTCCTCCGTACCAACCCACCATACCACTCTTACTTGGGAGAACAGAAGCTTGGCAGCAATACCAATATAATAGAACATATCTAAATGCATAACAGCAACCTTCATATTCTGCACAAAGGTTTCCAATCCATTTTCCACGGTTCCCCTTGATTTCATCCAATGAAAGCAAAGCCTCCGTATTTTTAATCTTTCACCTTAAAACCTACTGATTCCTACAGGAGGGCTCTAGATGGGATCTTGAAAATAAACTTAACATTATTATCTTAAAGTCAGCCTGAGAAAAAAGCTGAGCTTAGTTTAATATGCACAATTAGTTGTTCCTACCTTACTCTACCCTTTATGGTCTTAATTTTCCTCTTTCTTTTATAGGCTGCATACAGACATTCTGGGAGGTTAGGGGGAGGTTAGATTGTGTTTATATTTGCCACCTGATCTAAGGTAAGTCAGGATGGAGGGAGACTAGAGGGGAGGTTAAGAGGATCTGTGAGGAAATAAGGGGGCAGGTGGAGCCCGTGGGAGGCAGGCAGGATCTGTGAGGTGTTGCTGGGGTCCAGGAGGGTTTGGAAGGATCATAAGGGCTCCCATGGTCGGTGAGGGTGTTGGGGGGAATCTCTCCCCCACCCCTAGGACCTGGGGCTATATTTAGCCCCCTGACCCTCCCACCTCCAGAAAAACAACTCCCCAGTGTATCTACCCTGGCCTATCCCATCTCCCATGCCAATTTACTTCTTCAGCTCCTGACATCAGCATGCACTGATAAAACCAGCACCAGAAGCGAATTGCAGAATGTGGGATTTCGTGGGCTGGTGGGGGAGGATGTTGGAGACTGGCTGGTCCAGGAGGGAGGAGAAGGAGGTTAAAAATAGCCAGGTTCTCTGGGGCTGCAGTGTACAGAAGTTCAGTTAAATTGGTCTCGCTGGACCCAAGCTAAGTTAGAATACCTACCTTGAAGGTATGCTTAACTTAGATCAGGTCAACCATTTTTAGCCCAGGCTAACTGTCCTGAACTTCTGTACAGTTCACACATAGATCCACCTAACTAGTGAAAGGTCCACACCTTGATGAAGTAAGTTAGATCAGATGGCCATTTTTAACATGATAAAACCTCTTCTATCACCTCCCCATATATGTGTATGCAGCCATATAGGCTTAATCTTTTTTATTATTATTGGTATTTTGCTTCTCCCAGTGATCAGTGAAATGCTTCATGCTGAGAACTCTGTGCTTTGAAGCTTTTAATCAATTTGAAGGCAGCTCAAGCCTAAAACTGTATTTTTGTTCATTTTCTGGTTCCAAAAAGAAGAAAAGAAGAGAAAAAAAAGAACCTACTTATTAAGCCTTTAGAAGTGCAGCAAATCTGTGTGTATTTGTTTTAAGCTTAATACATTAAGAAACCACATCAGTACACTTCACCAAAACTTCACAAAACATATCTTCCAAACAAACACATGCTCTTTTTCCAACGGGGCCTTACATGAGTATTCCAACTATAGAATGCACAGGAAACAAATGTGCAAATCAAACAACTGTTTCTGGGTTTAATGCGAGCTCTGGGATTCCTTGGATGCTTCTTATGTGTGATGTCTGCCAGTAATTACCAAAAGGAATGGTATCAAACAGCATGCACCTGACAGTAAAATTCCACTTGTAAATTAAACTTTATTGGTATCTGGTGACCCCTGGGGGATATTTAAGGGGTCTGAGAATTAGTTTTGACAGCCCCATTCTCAGTAAAATGAGAGATCCTGGGATTGTATATTATAGGCCTGTGCAAATAGGGAACTATTCAATTTGGGTTTGGCCAATTTGGATGCTAGCGATTTGATTTGGAGGTTCATATTGCTTTTCCAATTTGATTTGGCTGAATCGGCTTTGGAAGATTCGGAGCCGATTCGGAGAGATTCAGAGATTCGGTCATAGAGTGTAATGAGGGATCAATGAAACAGCTATACCTTTGTTATGTTTTGGCTGATTTGGATGAAACTTGCAGGGCTGGAAGCCTTTGCTGAGGCCACAAAGCCTGCCAAGTTTCAAGGAGATAGGTGTAGGAGTTTCTAGAAAACTATACCTCAAGCTGCTGACAAGCAAAACGTGTGTCATATATGTATGTTAAACCACAGTGGGGTGAAAACTGCAGGAGTGGTAACCCCTCCTGAGGCCACAAAGCCTCCAAGTTTCAAGGATTTTAGGTTCAGGGTTTCTGGGAAACTGCACCTCAAATTGCTGGCAAGCAAAACTCGTGACATAGGTAACACTGCATGTGTTAAGGCACAGGGGGGTGAAAACTGCAGGCCAGCTAGGCTCTGCTGCAGCCACAAAGCAAGCCAGCTGTCAAGAAGATAGGCACAGGGGGGTTCTGGGTCCCTGCACCTCTGGCTGTTAACAGGCAAATTTGTGACATGGGTGCTTGTGCAAATGTGTCTGTCTTGGGGCACAGAGGGGCGGAAACTACTGCAGGCCTGCCTGCTAGCCTCTGCTGTGGCCATGAAGCCTGCCAGCTGTGTCTGCCTTAGGGCACAGGGGAGTGAAAAAAACTACTACAGGCCTGCCAGGACCTGCTGCAGCCATGAAGCCTGCCATATGTCAAGAAGGTAGGTGCAAGGGGCCCTGCACCTCCAGCCGCACACAGGCAAAACTTGTGACATGGGTGGGTGACACTGTGTGTGTGTTTAGGTGTGCCATTCCTGACACTGGAACCTCTGCACAACATGGCAGTGTTCCCCAGTGAGGTCTCCTCCTCCCCTACAGCCTTAGTTTGGTTCACCGCTGTAAACGGCAGCAGGTAAAAATAACATAGGTGGCTCAGCACCAATAGCACCAGTGGCATAAAAAGTAGCCAAACCGAACTGTCAGGCCCTTCTTTCCTCTCAAGTAGGAGCACCTAATGAGTGTCTGTTAGGTGTGCCCTCACTGTGCGACTCTGTGTGTGTGTGTGTGTGTGTGTGTGTGTATTTGTGTTCAGGTGAGCCTTCCTGGTGCTGGGGCCTCTGCACAACATAGCAGTGTGCCCCTGTGAGGCCTCCTCCTCCCCTACAGCCTCATCCCAGTCCACCACTATAAATGGCAGCAGGTAAAAATAATGTAGGTGACTCAGCAGTCAGCACCAGTAGCACCAGCAGCATCTAAGGTAGCCAAACTAAACTGTCACAGAGCCTTTCTTTTTATAAAGGAATTAACAGCAAGAAGTGAAGATGTTGTGCCAGATATATGTTACTCATGGTGTGTGATGGCTTATTCTGTTTTTATGTTTATATGTTTCTTATGAAAAAAAAACCCAGAATAGTTAGAGAAATATCACTTAGGAAGCTTTTGGGTTGAAAAACCCTTTGTCAGGCTGAGGAAGTACCTGCAGTTGGTGTGTCTCTTGGTTCCAGAATGGAAAGAATAGTAAAAAAGTCAGAGTCTGTCCTGGCCCGCAATGCAGGAAAGGAAGCCAGTCAGTGAAAATGGAGGCATCAGGGGGGCAGGGACAAGCTGGGGGGACAGAGGGAATGTACCAGGTGAAAGTGTAGAAGTACCTGGGGTGTCAGATGTCCGGCCAGTCACAGTGTGTCAGAATTCCACTGTCTATATTGAGTCCATGAGTTTCTGCACCTACTACCGAGGAGGCTGATGAAATGCAGTTCATAGGCCCAGCTCTGAAAAGTGGTTTGTACATTCAAACAAGCACCTAACCTCATCACCAGAACTGAAACCAACTTCCTACAGCTCAAAACAGAAAACCTGTCAGCTATCTCCAGTACCCCCACAGACTGGGTTGAGGATGGGGATGCTGCCTTATCCCATTCCTCAGCCTCAGCTTGAGCCACTTGCCTCCACAACCTCAACCTCCTCCGAGGTGCTTCTTTCTGGAGAAAGAGACCTGGGTCTAGGGGAACTTTGAGGGGTGTGGAGCACAAACTCTGATTCCCCCTTGGTCCCCAGAATTGCTTGAGCCAGGGCCCTCAGGTTCCCTAGTTCCAGCTCCAGCTCCTCCTCTGGCAGTGGGAGGCTCGCGCTGGGAGATGACGTTGGGGTGGAGGAGACAGTGATTGTGTGCTGGTGCAGGGACATCAGGTACAGGTACTGCTCCCATCTCCTTGCTTCCACTGGCAGCAGAAGCCTCACGGCTGCCTGGGAAAAGGATGAGTCTATGTTTGGGGGGGGGGGAACTTGCAGCTCTTGCTATCCCCCTACCCCCTCTCCCTCCCCTGCCAGAAGACCTGGCACCTGCCTTCCCAGCACACTTCATATTAATCTTTCCTGTGCTTCAAAAGGTGTGTGTGTGTGTGTCACTCCTTTTGTTGTATGTTTTATTCCCTCTGTGCTCCATGTGTGCATTGGACTCTTCTTTGATTATTAATCACTATATATGCTATCTTCTTCTGTGATATGCTATTAATGTGAATGTGTGACTACTACTGTACTTCTTGTTCTTCTTCTGTGTTGTAAAGTGTGCCTAAAATAATATATCTCCTTCTTCTAAGACCCTGAGTTCTGTGTTACTCTCAATCTGAATCTCTATCTGACTTCTGTGTTGTCTTTAGTCTGTATGTAAACTAACTGTAATAATATTAATAACTAATAATTATATATAATCTGATTCTGAATCTCTTCTTCTTCTATGAATATCTGACTTTTTCTGTGTGTGTGTGTGTGAGTGTGTGCGTGGAATGTGTGCTTCCCTGCACAATGATGGATCACACTGTCAGGGAAAACATTGAGCTTTCTTTTTTAAAAGTATTGCAAAAAAAAGAGAACAAATATAAATTGAAGAAATGAATTGGATAAGTATTAAGTAGAGAGATTCTAAGATAAGCTAAGATAAACTAAGTTAAGCTATATCCTATCCAATCCTACCTAAGAACAAAAAAGAGCAGGTCACTTACTAACTAGGAAGCAAACCAAGCAGTCCAGTACCTTTCTGATGCTGTTGCTCACTCAGAACCAGCTCACAAAAGGCACAGCTGTTGGCTTAGAAACACTATTTAAGGGTTGTTTTCTGTGGGAATTGGCTTATAGGTATATATATATGCATTATAAGGGGTCAAGATAGGCAACAAGTGTTAATTGAATTTCTAAAGAGCTTGGGAATTTCTAAAGAGCTTCTCATGGCCTTGGAAGTAGATGGTCTGTCTAGTACAACAAGACCATAGGATGAACACAACCTGAAAATGAAGGGGGGCATGCCATAACACGAGATTACAGCCTTCAAGGCAGACAGGTTGTTTAACACAACAAGGACACACAGCCTGGGAACTAAATAAGTATATACCATACTGCCCCATAACACAAGATAAGTGACACCAGCAACAAGGCCTCAGAGAGCAGGGGGGGGCAAGTCCCAGTTTTGGGGGAACAAAGCAAATTAGGAGAAGGCCCAAAAGGCTACATGGATATGTGATCACAGAGAGAAAGCCAACCAGAGATAGCCATGGATGAAGAGTCATCAGGAGTCACCAAGAAGGAAGGAGCATACAAAAGCAAAGACTTGAGACTAACAAAGAGTCCCTCCCACCCCTCCCTGTTCCTTCTCTTCCCTCCTGTACCTCCCATCCCTCCTTCTCTTCCTTGAGAGGGGTCCCCATCCCTGTCCCCTGGGAAGAGTCCCCAAGGCCACCAGGGATCGAGGGCTTACCAGTAGCCCATCTCATGCACCCCACTGGAGGGGGGCTGTGGGCCTCGGCATCCCACCTCCAGACTGCTGACACCTAAAAGAAAGAGCCTCAAAGTGGAGCCTGTGTCCTAACTCAATGTACTTTGACCATGAGGACAGCCCTAGGATTGGTAGATATAGAACTGTTTGATTGTTTGTATTGTTGCTTTTCTATTCTTACTCTGTATCAATAAATTCACCTATTATCAACTGGGAGGTATTGTGGTCAGTCTGATGGTTGTGCCCACGCAGAACAAAGGTATAGGTGCTGGTTCCAAATCTAGTGTCAACATCAGCAAGCCTGAAGACAGAGGCTTTTATCCTGTTTCTATGTCCTTCCCCCCCAAGACACTGTGATTGGAAGGGCAGTCACAGAGAAGTCATAGTCACTGGCTGGCTAGAGATGTCAGTCTTTCCACCCCTGCTCCCCCTGTCCCCCTTGCTCCCCCTCCCTCTTCTAAGTTTGTTTTCCCATAAAGACTGCCTTCTGAATCCCTGAATTGCCAAATATTTTCTGACTCTTTTCTGAATCAATTTGGAGACTCTGAATCAATTTGGAAAGTTTAAAGCTTCTAGTGATTCAATTCGGATTCAGAGATTCGGCCTCTGAATTGGGCCAAATCTTCTCCAAATCGAATCACAAACCAAAGCTTTGTGCAGCCATAGTATAATAGCATCATTTAACAGAAATAGGACATTGACTGCCTTGGTCCTTATGCTTTGTCTGTGACAGGTTAAGATGTTATGTCTTGTGTTATGTCACGTTTGACTGCAGTTTGACTAAGCAGTTAAATTATGGATTTTTATAGGATAGTTTGGATAAGGTAATCCTGCGCCAGGCAGGGGGTTGGACTACATGACCTATGAAGGCCTCTTCTAGCCCTATTTCTCTATGATTCTAGGAGTTGTTTTATGAAGCAAATAGAAAAGCAAACAATTAAAATTCACAAATTCTGAATATTGCTAGAAAATAAACAACAACCCAATGTATACTTGCATATAATGTTATGATGCAAACAGGAAGTCAGGATTTTAAGATGTGGACATACTAATTTATAGACTGCTTATTTCTAAGAGGCAGTCAGCCTGTTAGGGAGATCTTACCCACATTTGGAGTCTAAGCTCTGAGAGGTGTTGGGTCTTCATTATATCTGCAAATGGGAATCTCAGCAAAAGATGTCAGAGGAAGACAGAACATTGAGCCCCTCCTCAAACAAAGGCTTACAACATCACTTGACCTAAACTTTGACAAATGTTGTCAGAAAGTACAGGCTTATGTGTCATTCTATTGGTTGAGTTAGAAAACAATTATCTGAATCCTTAATTAAGATTTGACCCCAGCACTGGAGCAGCTCCCCACCCAGCCATATGCCCCAACAGCACTGCTTGGGTCGGTCTCCATGGAAACTTTGGCCCCCAACTCTTGTCCATTGCCTTCCATATAACCTTCACTTTATTACTGTACCTAGTCCAGTAAAGAAAAGATTAAATGGTTCTCTTCCCTTGGAGTTAATATAGACCTCATTTACACTCAGAAGTAGCCAGAGTTTGCTATCTATACAGGGGTTTGCAAAGGTCCAACAAAGCACAGATAAAAAGTATACCAGGACTGGCACCAGAAGATAATCCACAACCCAGTGAAGTCTGCTTACATTTTCCCATTTACATCAATGAACTTAAGATCAGGCCCAGCTGAGATAGCCAAGGCTTACAGGAACTTGGAATTGACTATGAACTGTTTAATCAACAGTTGCCGAATCAATCAATTGTTTCCTGACCTAGAGAATGATTTATACCTAACAAAACAGTAGGAACAAGATAGCTCCCTGTTACAAATGCATTCATGCTACTTTTGAATAAACTTTTTCTCTTTTCTTCCTGTGCTGACTCCAGTCCGTTTCAGGCAGTGAACACTGGTGGGACAGGGTGGAGCATGAACTTCCCCAGAAGAGCCCCAGGGGTTGCATGGCCATAGGAGCACCCCAGAAGGAGCTCTGGCTGCAACTCAGAGACAGGGAACATGATCCTAGTTGCACACAGTCACGTGCAGAGGGATCAAGCCATCATTGGTCCTTAGGAGTTCCTGGGGGCTAAAGGAAAGAGTCCAGCACATAAATTCCCTTGAGAAAGGGCAACAACAGAGCGTCTTGAAGAACTCTGTGCAAGCTACATGCAGACACGGGGGTTGGGATTTCCCAGCTGCAGAATGGGATTTCAGTGATATTGTCTGGCAAACCTGGAAAGCCCAAAATGAGACCACAAATTGAGGCTGAACAACCAGAGAGGAATTCAGCTGGTGGAAGAAGGTGAGATTGCTTCAGGAAGAAGGTGAGATGGAGGTGAGATTGCTTCAGGATAAGTTAAGCTGGTGAGCCTAAACTATTAGAAAACGCTGGAGCGCTCATAGCAGTGTGAAGCCTTGTGTATTGATTAGAGGCAAAAGGGACAATTTCGAGAGACTGTAAAAGTTCCAGAGAGTAATGAGCCTGGGAGGAGGTTTATCTGGCTTGATGTAAATCAAATTAATGGTCCTGCTATGCATCAAGAGGGATGAGGGAACTCACAGGCAACTGACCAATCATGCAAGGACCAAGAGACAAACCTGTAGAATTCATTAATAAGAAGTGACCTCTGAGGAATTAAAGGAGGTGGTTAAATTCATTGACCAGGTGCTGTTTTCCTTTATTGATACATTAACAAACTTTCAAGGAATTAAGGAAAAATGTTACATTCATTTACAGTTAAATCAAATCTTCACGACACTGCACCAAAACAACTGGTGAGGGAGATCTGACCCCCAAGACAAGACCACTGATTCAGCTGGCCAGCCAGGAGTGGTAATGAGCAGGGTGTAGGGGTGGCAGGAGCCCTGCAAAGATGACTGCACTTAGGCAGTTTGATCTTCTCTCTCTTTCTAACATTTATGCTCCCTCTGATTTTTGTGTAACAGCAAGGCATGGCAGATTAGAGCAACAGGAGGTGGAGGCAGAGACCCAGCAAGCTCAGAGAAGAGAGAGGGTCCCTGAAGCACCCTCTTATGCATCATAGTAATTAAATAATCTTTAAAATAACTGGGGGTTTTTATTAACTTACTCCTTGAAAACCTCTTTGAATAAATATCTCCCACTAACAAGGACTCAGTCAATAAAGGAGTTAATTTTCAGCCCAGGTGAACCTGTACAGAAATTTTCTAAGACAGATATAATAAACTACTTCATTCTGTCTTTATACAGAGTTGTGTAAATGCCCATAGCAAAACTGGTGAACTTTTTTTTTCCTATTCAGTAACACAAAAAGACACTTATGTGATTCTTTTTCAGTTTGTTTACACTTTCATAACCAAATAAGGAAAAACACAAAAAGAAAAGAAGCTGAACAAAAATGAGACTTCTATAGTAATGTCATATGTCATTCTACTGTCACTATATTAACATCTGCTTTGTTGTACTCATAGCATGTATCAACATCCAAACACCACAGGGGACATCCTATGGTATAAACAAATTTAGAGGGGCCCAAGACACAATAGTTAGGACTCAATCCAGATCTAGATTTCAGAACATAAGACCATAAAAAAGTAGGATTGAAAGGGACCTCTAAAGGTCATCTACTCCAGCCCCTTCTCAAGGCAGGATCATTCCTGACTAAACCACCCCAGCCAAGTGTCCGTCAAATGTGTTCCCAAAAATGGCTAAGGATGGAGATTACACAACTTCTCTAGGTAGTCAGTTCCAATGCTTAAACATCCTTATAGTCAGAAATTCCTTCCTAATATCCAACCTTGTTTTCCCATGTATCTCTCTGCCAAAGTCCAGGGATATTAAAATCTGTTTTGTTTCATTAAAGAAATAGGTAACAGCTGCCAAAATTAAATCTGTATCTTGCTTGGGATTCCAAAAGTCAAACCCAAATAATTTTGGATGAATGGACCAAGGATCCCCAGACTTGTTTTACCATCTAAAGGGTATGTAAGGATGGAAAGGATACAGTGGTGGATTAAGATTTACTGGGGTCCTGGGCTCCAGCATAAGAAGGGGTCCCTTCCCTCTTGGTGCTGCCAAAGTCAAGGGTAAGGTGGCTTCTGTGCCCCGTGGGGGAGGCTGGGAGCACCTGACCAGGCTGGGGGTAGGGTGCCACATGCCTACCTCTCTTCCCTGTCTCCCCCCCACCATGGATGGACTGGAGCAGAGCACAGTGGGGTAAGGGCAGACGCCATGTACCCACTGTTGGCTCAGGGCTCTGCACCCTGCTGCCTTTGCCCTGGGGACCCTGTGCTGGGTGGCAACTTACTGCCCCCACTGCTGTGGGGCAGGCAGGGCCACGTAGCCAGCATGGGGTCCTTGGGGAAAAGACAGAAGAGCGGAAATCTCCAGGCCCTCAGAGGACATCCTGCATACACCTTGTGCATAAATCCAGGGGGCACAGTCCTCCCTGTTTTCTCTTTGTTCCAAGTACAAAATTTTCACTCATGTCCATGAAAATCTTGTGCATGAAATACACCTAAAAGCTAAAGATCAAGATATGCAGGGAGAGATTAACTCATGGATTCCTCTGGCTCCATGTAATCCAAATAATAATGTAATAAAATACACAGTACAGATCTTCAGTGCATGTAAGGGAGATTAAAAGGCATTGATTACCCATGTTACAGGCAAAGGACATATAGGGATATTTATTTCCTGCAAGTTGTATAGGTGCAAAATCAGATTTCTCTGTTTACGTTCTCCCCTTAAAATTTTGTTTGAAGAATATGCAATAAAAATCTTCTGAAAAAGAATCCATTATTGAGTTTTGTGGTAAAACCCACTGGGATGCTGGAATACAATTGCTTGTTAGACGAAAATGAAAGTGATCATAACATAGAGCAAGATGTGAAGAGAGTGCATGTAATAAAAATAGAACATTTTAAATGACATATATGTAAATGAAGGAAACCGGGTGTAGGGCAAAATCTTAAGTCGCCACTGCTCTTGAGGGCTTTCAGAGGGTAATATCTAATCCAAAACTCATTTGAAATCAAGCTATAGAAATGGAAGGAATTGTACTTTCTTACATTTTCAAATACCTTAGGCATTTGTGATGAATGTATATATGCATGAAATATGTGGTTTTAAGTGGAGCCTTCATGGATCGCTATTCCTCTGATATAAATGTATCTCTTGCCTTTTCTATTCCTCTTCCATTTCCTTTGGATACTTTTTAATCAATTTAGAATTTGTGCAAGATGTCATACTGACAGCATTGAAAATTGGGGTCCCCTACTGATCTGTGTAGCAGCTACAACACAGCTTGCAACTACAGGGCAAACATCCATGAGGGTCTGGAACTCACCTGATATGAATAACACACCTCCACTGATTTCACGGGGATTGTGCATGTTCACTTTCGCTTCTTCTGTTGTTCAGCTTTTGACTTCAAAAAGAATGTCATCAAGGTGATCAGTTATCATATTAGTTACAACACAATAAACATTTTTTATATACCTTAACAGCTAGAAAAGGACCCCACCAGACATCAGATGGGAAATCGTTTAATTGGAGCAGATATGGCTGTAGATATGAAATGAACCATTGCCCATGAAGCTACTGAGCTACCACACCTACTCCTGACATTGTGCACTTTCAGAATCATACATATGCTACAGTTTCAGCTTCAAAAGGGTGTCCCTGTCCATGGAACAAAATGCTATTTAGTATAAGCACGAAACTGCTCCAGAATGCATGCCATATTTCCCAACATTGGAAAGAAATAGAAAAGAGAGAGAGAGAAAAATTCTGACACCTAGTGAAAAAGCAAAGTATATAGCATGTTGCCTGCAACAGAAAACAAGCCAACACTGAACTGGGTATTCAGCAGATTGCAGGAAATATATTCTGTTTTGATGACTAAATAAACAATTGTGCCATATCTATGTTTTAGACACCAGCGATGAAAGATATTTAATTCTAAATGATGCCTAGCTACCCTCTGTTTCATACCTTTGAATGTGTACTAGGACTTTTCCTAAGCCTAGAGCAAAACTGTTGCCAGAGAAACATATGAGCCAACAGACACATGGGTAAAATTTGGAGTTATGGAAAAATATATGGACTTTTTTGCTGCACAGAGATAGTTTACTTCTGTGCAAGTGAAAGGGGAATGGAAATTATTCTGAGAACTTAAATGAAGCAAAACTGGAGATTTAGGCACATCTTCACATGAGGCACTTTGGGGTCTATCCTCCCATACAGTGGTATTGGCTGGAGTCACAAACATGAATGCAGGGAACAAAAAGTGCCCCAAACTGTGACCTGTACTGTTTTCTTTGTATTGGATGCACTCTCTTGCTTTTCTTCTCTTGCTTTGGCTCTACTGGTCATCTCACATCTGTCCAGAAGAGACAAAAGACCCCTTATACCCAAGCAGAGGATTTTGTGGGAATAACTCTTCACTTGTCAATTCAACAGAAGAGTCTTCAGAACATTCAGTCTCCAGCCAAGATGCAACAGGGGTAGAATAAACAAAATTCACGGCTAAATTGCAGTTTGGCAGCCTTTTTATGTGAAGTGGTAATCTCACAAATCCAGTTCCTTCTGGAGCAGTGCACCACAAAACCACCCAATGCAGCTGGTACCAGTTTCTGCAATTCTAGCAAAGAGGAGAAATGGTTTCTCCCCAACAAAGAGGAGAAATGGTCTCTCCCCAAGAAATAGGACCTGTTTTTATTGCCCCTCGTCTGTGATGCATGTGTTCTACGGATGCAAAGACCATTTCACTTTCCACGACTATTAATCCTTTCAAAAGCCCATCAGACCAACAGCATTTTCAAACCATGCTTCCAGATGACATTTGTTACTAATTCTGTCCCTTAGGGTAGATATTGAACTAGTCTAATTTCTAAGTAGACAGGTTACCTTCAGCAGAAACTACTTGGCCTCACCCTCTCTGTGGACTATCTGTTCAATTCTGGGTTTTATCCTGAGTGCCTGTGATCATTTTTACAGCTTCCAGGAGGCATAGTCATAGACAATATGCTCAACCATGATCGAGTCAATAGCCTCATCAATGGGCTGTTCAACTGCTTGAAATTAAACATATGTTCAACCGAGCAGCTGGGATGAGGCCTAAAAGCTATACACATTCTGGGATGAGTTTACATAGAAACTACCTTCTGTTGTGGTGTGAACATGGAGATCACAGCTGGTAGAACTGATACTCATCTCTTCAAGGCTGGCACTTGAATGATCTCAATTAAAAGGCCATGGCTTTGGGTATTTCCCTAAATGACCATCAGGACCTAAACTGGTTGGATTTTCAGGCATTTGAGAAAGACAAAACTAAATCATTATTTTGTTTTCTCACAGCATGTTTCAGAGGGAGCAGGGTTGTCTGTCTGATAGACATACTGTTTGCTTTAGTTGAGACATTGTGACTTCTGCACATTAAAACAACATTAAACCTCATGAAACATCCGTTGAAGTCAATAGAAAATTTCCCATTGATTTAAGTAAGTGTTGAATTTGGCTCATTATCCAAACACCTGCTTCTATTATAGTCATTATGTAGGACCAAAATTAAAAAGTTCCACGTTTTATTTTTTTTGACATGTTCTCTATACATTTTCCTCAACTGTATTTTTTTAAAAAACCGTTTCTCTAGCTATCCAATAAATACTGCAATTCAAAATAAAATTAACTGCTCAGCTCCATATTATTCCTCTTGATTAAACTTCCAAGATTAAATTTCTGCTTATTTGCAATTTACAGTAAAATTCATATTCATTTCCATCTTTCTGACCATTTGGCAAAATTGCTAAACGTTTATATCAATATTTCAGACAAGATGGAGCACCAAATTAATTCAAATACCCAGACAGAATTGGCCTGATGCAGGCTAATTTGTCTTTTATTGATAAGATCAAAGATGCTTAAGCAATAAGCATGCAAGATGTTATTCATAGTTTTGCAAGTGACAACCTTATTGAGAAGAATGGCCATATATAGCAAAGCAACTCAAAATAAATTACCTGATGTAATTGGGATTAGAATATTTTAAATAAATCTCACCTAAAAAATGCATGTATCTAAATCCTTACAAGGTAAAATAGAATCCTTTCATAGTTTTATTTAAAATGTTTATCATCCTATTCTTCCAAGCCATTGTGCATATGATTGACCATAGAAATTCTTGTAATTGCCAACTTAGTTACAGTTTCCCAAGAACAGAATTCATCCCACTATGCAATCAATCAGTAAATTCCATCTGCTGGTTAGATCAAGGGCCTATAGTCAAAAGATTAGGTTTATATTCCTAGCTCCACCTCTGACTTGACTGGACAAATCATCACTTAGCTTATCATCTCAACATACAGCGACACAAACAAGGCAATCCCCACCTTGCAAAGCACTTGAAAATCCCCAGCTGCATGGTACCAAGCATGAATTTAAATAATTATATTTCAAACCAATCAATTAACAAACCAAACTGAGGACAGTCCAGGCAACAGACTATTAAAAGCATGGATAGAGTCAGGATTTTGTAAAAGGGGTTACAGAAAAAATGAATGGTACTGCCGGGGGGTGGCTGCACCCCTACTCTAAGCTTCTCCCCCCTCCTCCCCCTGATGGGCAGATCATGCTATGGCATAGCAGGCAGGGCCTTTGTCAGGCAGTCCCTGAATCAGGTAAGACTTTCCCCACCTGCCCTCCCCACTGCTTTCAGCACCTTCTCCCTTCCCCTCCATGCTCAGTGGTACCTCCTCTCTTCTCTGTATCTCCCCCCCTTCCCCTGCCCTCTGCTGCAATCCCCTGCTGATCCCAAGGCAGAGGCAGGGGCAGGGGCAGGTCCAGAGGTGCTCCTGCTCCACTCAGGCTCTGCTGCACATACAGCCAGGCAGTGTTGAGCACTGGAAGAAAAAAAACAAGCAGGATGTCCCCCACCAGCCCAGGAGAAGATGCAGGGAGAGAGAGACCTCCATTGCTGCCCTAACTGCTTCTACTGTCCCCAGCTAAACCAGGCTCCCCACATAACCTGGATGGAGCAAAACAGGAGTGGCTCTGGAGCTCTCCCAACTCCCTGGGCTTCTGGGAACAGTAGTAGTAGTGGGTGGAAGGGGGAAGGGAAGGGTGGGGAGGTGCATGGAAGAAAAGGGGGGTGTAGCAGGGAGCCTATCCTGGACCTAACACAAGAACTTACACCAGGTGAACCCACTAACTGGGAAGCCATTCTTCTATTTGCAGCAGTAACATCATAGTGTGCTGGGTAAAAAAAAATGAAAAATATATAAATCAGAGAGCAGTGGAGTGGAGATAGCCAAGGAAAAAACTAGTTAGTGGCTAGTAAACCTCCACTGTTACAGTGGTGCATTGGCTAGGAACCATCTCAAATTTGAAAAACCCAAGGCTGCCTGAGGAAGGACAATTAGACAAGTCTGAGGAAGGACAATTAAGATGGATCCAGATGTAAAACCCCTGGACTGGCAACAAGCGCAGAGCATGATACTCCAATTGTTTCAAGACCAACAAGCCCAAATGGAGGAGCTTGTAAGGGTTTGGTCCCAGGAAGCAAAGGAATGGATAGTGATCCTGAATAGGCAGCAAAAAGATTGAGAAACATGAGGCCACACTGTGATGACCTGAAGATGACACAGAGATATACTTACAGGCCTTTGAGAGGGCTACACTAGCAGTGGGCTAGAGCCTGGAGAAATGGGCCAGCCAGTTAGGCCTTTTGCTAATTGGCCAGCACAGGCTGCACATTTGGCCTTGGCATGAGAAGCAGCAAATGACTATCATAAAGTTTAGAAGGCAATCCCATATCAGATAGGATAGCACCAGTAATGTACCGGCAGTGGTTCCAGGTTAAGAAAAAAAAAGAAGAGAAATGTCCAAGGTTGTTAGCCCAATATTTAAAAGACATGATTGAGCAATGGGTACAACCCCAACAGAGAACCATTCCAGAAGTCATAGACAACCCCCCTTGCCCCCCTGGGTGTGTGGTTCATGAGGAATGGAGAAGACTCCCAAGGCATCTGTATAGCCCAGTGAAGAAAGAATTGGAGCAGATGCTCAAAAGAGGGATTATAAAAAGAATCGCAGAGTCCTTGGTGCAGCCCAATAGTAACAGTTCCCAAGTCAGTGGGGGCCATCTGATTACGTATAGATTTTTGGTAGGTTGCCATTGCCATTTCCGTCTCCAGTGCTTTTCCAGTGCCTCACATCAAGGACATTCTAGAACAGATTGGACATGCCCGATACATAGCTATCCTAGACCTTACCAAAGAGCATTGGCAGATTCCAATGGCTAAGGAAGACAAATAAAAAACAGTCTTTGTCATGTCATGGGGGTTGCACCAATTTACAAGAATGCCATTTGACTTGCATGGGGCCACAGCTTCTTTCCAGTGGCTAACAGATCGGTTATTAGCCCCTTATCAGCTGTATGCTGCAGCTTAAGCTAATGACATAATTTTCTCTGAGAACAGGAACCAACATTTGGAACATCTTAAAGCTATTCTGAGGGAGCTCAGGCTAGTGAAACTAATAGCCAACCCAGGAAAATGTGCCCTGGGGAAGAAAGAGACTAAATACTTGGATTCTTGAGTTGGGCAAGGCTGCATACAACTGGTAGCCAATAAGGTGGAAGGTATTAGGGCCTATTAGCAAACCTAGACAAAAAAAAGCAGTTAAGAGCCTTCTTGGGGTTAACTAACTATTATCATAAATTAAAATCCTGGTTCTCAAAGGTGACACCCCCGTTAACCAAGAGAAGAAAGAAAGGCCTAGTTTGCTGGTCACTTGAGGCCTTAAGGGCCTTTGAACAAATAAAAGATGCTCTTTACAGCAGCCTGGTCCTTTATACTCTGGATTTTTCACAAGTCTTAATTCTGCAAATGGACACCTCTGCCCAGGCCTTAGGGGCTGTGTTAACACAAAGAGTAGACAGCTATGACTGACCCATAGCCTATGCCAGTAGGAAGTTGATGGGACCAGAAATGCAGTACTCTACTATAGAAAGAGTGTCTGACAATCAAATGGAGTATAGAACTATTCTGCTACTACTGGTTGGGTAGGGAAATTATTTTAGTCACAGATGACATGCTGTTAAAGTGGCTACAGTCCCCTAAGAAGCATAACATGCATCAGATACACTGGGCACTGGGCCTTGCAACCTTTTTGTGTTTTTCATAAAAGCATCAACCCAGCAAAATGAATGTGACAGCAGACTTCTTGTCATGCAGTCTGTGTGATCTGTTTTCCTTGGAGTTAGCTCAAAACACCCTAAAAGGTGAGAGGAAGACATGTGAAACTGACATGGGAGGGGGTAGGACAAATGGGAGAAATAATGTTGGGGAGGAGGTATGTAGCAGGGAGCCTAGCCCAGACCCTGATATGCTAAGTCCTCTGGGTAAGCCTGAGCAGAAAACCCAGCTACAAGCGCAAGCCAGACTGATGGAGACACACTTAAAGCCTCCTCATCATAGCCTGGCACAGCTTGGGAAAGCTCCCCAGGAGTTTCCGCCTACTTCAAAAGAAAGTTGGCCAGGAGTACTGGGGGGGGGGGGGGGGGGGGGGGAAGGGAAGTTTCCCCTGGAAAGGGGGAAGGAAAGGGTAATTACCTTGAAACCATGGGGAAACTAGATAAGCTGCTGCCAAGGGGGACAGAGGACTTCAGCTTCTGGAAAAGGTTGGAAATGAACCCCAAGATCACTGCCGCACTAGATCATCACAGACTGGTAGGGAAGCAGCACCATCACTAGAAAGGGAGGGATGGGATGGGATGGGATGGGATGGGATGGGATAGGAATACTGGCTTCCTTCACCAGAGAGTATGGGCTGTCCCTGGAGGGGAAGGAAAGGGGAAAAGAGAAAAGTGGATGAATCGTGTAAGGGCTGAAAGTCAGCCTAAACCTAACAGAGCTAGTAATTAAGCTAACTGAGGCCCACTGGGGAGGTATTAGTTGACCAGAAACACAGGCTGCATCTGGGAAGGCTCTGGCAGTCATTTAGCACCTGACAAGACAAGGAGAGAAATTCACTGACCAGGGTATGGACTGTTCCAAGGAAGGCTCTGAGAGTCATTTTGTGACTGATAAAACAGAGAGGGAAGTGAAATTGTTCAGAACATGAACTGTGTTGAGTAAGGCTCTGAACTCATGAGAAGAATAGGAAGCAAGGAAGGTGATTATGTGGAATGTGATCCGTACTTTAAGAGGATCCAATGTTGATTGAAAATGTATTGAGATGGGAAAGTTATCAATTAGATCATGAGAGGCCCTGCCCATTAAATTTTCATCCCAATTCAATTTATGCAGTTCTGGCTCCGAACCTGATCAGGATAGGCCTGGAAAAGTGGAGAGGCTGAATGAGAAAAGAGAGTTATGATTACTGATTGATTCTTTAGGATCAATTATTGATTGCCAAGTACATCAACTGGATGAGTGACAGACCAGGGTGTAGGGGAGGTGGAGCCCTAGAGAAGTCCAACACAACAACTTTTTACACCAGACATTCCCACTAACTCAGTAGCCATTCTTCCATTCATAAAAGTAACATCATAGCATGGCAGGTGACAAAAAATCAGCAAGCATTAGAGAGGAGAGAGCTAAGGAAAAAAAGGGTTAGTGGCTAGCGAGCCTCCACTGTTACAGGGGGGTGAAATTCTTACCTGATTTGGGGACTTTAAAAAGTCCCTGGAGTCTGCTTCTATAGCCCGGTTCAAAAGGATGTGTGACTGCATCCCTGCACCCCTCTGGATCTATCCCTAGTTAAAAGTGCATTCATGTTAATAAGTCCAGGTTCAAGAAGTGCTAATGTATTCATTGCAACCTAATCCTGTCTCCTCTCCAGGTGAATTACGATATGGTATGATTTACATGATCTTATGTTGTTTCTTAAATCAGACAGTCCAGTTTCCATAGTGGCCATACATTTCCCCACTGGTATCAATATTCTGCACTCCTGCAAATAAGGTCCATATAATATTATTCTGTTCAGCATTTTCAGATACATTAGATGCTCATTTGTATATTGGAGTGCTGAATGGCAGAGGAAAATAGAATCCACGAGAGTCAGTTGCCTGAAAAGTACCTAGTGAAGTATGTAAATGACAGGCTGAATATTAATTTTTCCATATCAAGCAAATGTAAAACTGTGCTGGTACGCCTCGATCATCTAAGTTTGCAGCCAACTCAAATTTGTAATTAGTACTACCTCAGCTCCTGATTTATAGATCAGCTAGATGTTTAATCAACTGGTTCCTCACCTCTTTTGTACCCATAGAAAGTTGTGGTTCAGGTTGAAAGGCAAATGCATAATGCATGGCTGTTCACTAAATTATTAAAAATACATGCCTTAGAAAAAAAATGAACTTCTAAAAACTCTCATTATAAAGAGACCTGCACCGTTCTGACCAGTAAGTTAATATAAACTAATCAGAATGAGGCTTAGTTTTCTATCCATGTGTATATCAGATACAAGACATTACACTGTGCTGTTTGAGAAATAATGTCTAATCGTATGAGTGATGATTGTAGTGGAAGACACAGGTTTCAAGGAGTCGGTTAAGGAGCTAGAACTTTGACACTAATTTGTTGAGGACTTACTACTAAACATTTCAATTTAAAACTTTACCACATTACAAAAATGTGCTAGAAGAGTTGCATGTTATATAGCCTGGGCTTGTTCTTCAGGACTAGTCACAATTCAGTTAAAAAAGGGGTCCTAATTCACTTTAACCAAACTAGTAAAAATAAACAAGCTTTGCTGTATCCAACAGAAGCAAGGGATCATTCTGATGGTCTTGAAGCTGTTCAATATTCTTTTGTGCCTCTCCTTCAGCTACATGGATTGGAAACCCAGAATGCACTTTCCATTTCTTTGGAGTTCATCTGTTTCAGAAATGAAAGTCATTGGCTCAGTGAACAGGGCACTTTTGCTATGCAAACTACCCAAGTTGTTTTTCATCCTGCACCACTGAAGCTGCAGTCATTGCACCTGACCCTGATGTAGCCAAGGAAGAAGATGCTGTTGTTCTTCAGTCTTATCTTCTCCAGCAGGTGTCACATGAAACAGAGTGAGAACATTAATGTATATTCAAGCTGTCGCTGATCGCCTTGACAGGCAGAGTAAATAAATCACTGGAACTCCATTCATATTTTAGATGACGATTTGCAATAGCCAGTTGTTTACCCAAACTTTAGGGGGCTCTATCTCAAGCTACAAGCTGTCTCTGATATTAGACTTCACAGCACAGTAACAAAAAGCACTATTTTGCACTTAAATAGCACCTATAAACAAAACTTCTCTCACTGAGTTGCATCAATACACGGAGCCTTAAACTGCCTCTAGGATTTATATATTTTGCCCATTTTACTTGTGAGGAAATTGAGAAGCAGGGAACTGCACCTTCTCCCTATAGACTGGCCTCTTGATGCTGCCTAGGAAATGCAAAGGGTTTAAAATCTGTACAGTGCAGGAAATTCTCCCACTCTGCTGGACCTTTCAAGTGGTGTAAGACTTGGATGGCCGCTCATCAAATATCCCAAATAGTAGAAATTTAAGATGCTGTATGTTGGGTGAGGCGAAGGGGGAACACAGTAGGTATTAGGAGGTGGGTGCACTTGAACTGTGTTCTGACAACTCTCTCATGGTCCTCTTGAAACCACTGGCATCTGAAACAAGCTCAGTTACAGCTGTTTGTCCTGTGCTGAACCTGGAGCTCATCCTACTCGCGAATCAAGGAGACACCACCTACTCTTTGATGATGCACTTTCTTCCTGGAATGAATCCAAGGACAGAGGGAATCTAAGCCCAAGGGAGTTTGAGTGGCCTGCTCTGTATCAGACTGAAACTTCCCTCCTCTCGAACCAAGTTTTTTTCCGTGCTGGCAACTCTGTGAGAATGGAGTTAGAGTCCTATAGAAGATGGTAGACAGATGACATGAATTCCTGGATCCCAAGAGTATCGTGCTGCTGGTGCCTGGCTAAAGGGCATGGAGGAGTGTCATATTGGCAGCAGGCTATGAGTGACAAGGTCACTTTCCAGAATGCTGATGTCTACCTCAAAACACTCTAATACTCGACAACTTACAGCAGCCCCTGAGCAAATGCACTGCACTCCCTTCTGATCTTATCTAGTCTGGGTTGTGCACACTAGTGTTAACTCCCGTGACTCTTGTTGAGTTATTCCTACATTACCAGCAAAACAGTGCAGAATTAGGCAGTAGCAGGGACCATACTTAAAACCAGCAGCTTGATAAATCTGTGTATGGATGACATCTTCTTACGTAATATTAGGCAAGAACTAGCGACCTCGGATAGCCTTCAGTTTTCCCAACTAGCCACCTCCATGCTGAATGAACCCAGTATTTTTTGCATTTATAAGGACTCTGCAGTGCTTGAAACCCAGGCTAAATGACTTGTGATTTTCTTTTTTTGGTAATCTCTCAAAATAGGCACATTCCCAAGGCAAAGTTGTTTTTCTCCATAACCAAAAGCCCCTGTAGAATGATAGCACCAGATTTCAGCATCCACTTTAAAGGGTGCAAGGAAGTTAACTGCAGTCAGTGAGTGACCTGTTCAGTACATATGCTTTATGTCAGACTGGATAAATTCAATGATCATTCAGAATTGTAGAACTTGCTTCTGCTAGCTCTGTGCATTGGATAAGACCATATTGCATGCTGCAAGCAATGAAGCAAATTAAATTTGAGCTTCAGTAGGAGAAAGGGATGCAGAAATGGCCTAGTAGTTAGCATTGACATTAAGAGTTAGATTGTGCCTCCAGGCATAGACCTCAGTAAGGTTTATCACATCATTGCACCACTGAGGAAACCACGCAAAGAAGTCAGAGTACTTCTGTTTCCCCATTGCTTGCATAGGAAAAGTTGCCATGGGCTTTGAAAAGATGTGGTAAAGTTCTCCTACCCTCTACTGGATGAGCCCTTCTGACCAGAAAAGAGAACCAGAATCAGTGGCTTGCCCAGTCTGCCTATTTGCTGACAGAGGAAATTATGAACAAGGTATGAGAGAGTCAATATTACACTGGGATCTAAGATTCATGCATGCAAGACAGGGTGGGAGTAAAGAGAAGCTCTTTTATTCCCCGCTTGGAGAAGAGCACCATGGGTTCAATCTAGATCTAAATGAGATTGCTTGCTATTACTAATAGAGATCCATGTATAATCCCCTAAAACATGATAGGTAAATATGCTCCTTTCTAATTAGGGAAGATAATGTTTCATTGGAGATGCAGAAAAAATTCAGAGTAAATATGCTGAGCCTCTAGCAAAGATAATAATACTTATGTGTGGTATAATTACTTTAAATATCTGTATAATCAAATACACACCTTTTTAATATAGCCTGTTCTACAATCAAATCTCACACTTTTATATGACCACATGAGACAGAAGTCCATATTTAAATAGCTTCTTTCCCTTTCCATCCTGATTTTGAGTGTATTTGACTTGAAAGAAAACCAGATTCATAAAGAACTTTAGATTTAAGTAAGAGTCATTTTTCTTATAATAGACCAAAACATTGTACCAATAGGAAGAAAGATCACTGGGCTTGCAAGGGTATAAATCAATCCAAAATATGGCCAGGTATGTACAGTTGATTCAAAACAGTTGGTAAAATACAATCTGATCGAACTGATGACAAAAAGATAGCTATATCTATATAGATCTATTTCTAGATAGGGCTACCTATCTCTAGAACGCTCTCTCTCTGTCTAGATCTAGATACATCGATCTATATATATAGTTCTACATATAGATCTATATAGATATAGATACACACTTTAAAGAGATAGCTAGATCTATATATCTTGATCTTTAAATATATAGACCCAGAGATCTATATCTAGATTTACAGATCTAGAGAGAGAGAGATCTATGTAGCTATCTAGCTATCCATCTCTTTAAAATGTGTGTATCAACATAAACAAACATAAATGTTTCTTGCCTTCTGAAAAGCTGAACGTTAAGAGCCATTTGATGAAGCCATAAAATGCATTCAAACAGCACGAAGACATAGTTCTACAGTGTACTGTATTTCACCTCCTAGACCAAGTCTTTGGCCTTCAATAGCTTCCAGCTAATATATTCAGTCTCATGTAAATTCCTTCCTTTTGAAAAGGTTATCATCACTTGAAAGATTTTGCACTCTGAAAATGATGTGAAGTCAGCTAGACTCAACTGCATTGTCATCTCAAGAGGGAACTCAGCTCACAGTGGCTGAAAGAATAGACTTTTCATTTATGTGAATTGTTTTGTGCCACTGACATGGGCAGAATGGTTGAAACAAGCTGTGAAAAACAATATGTGCTGCCTTGCCATTTGCGTAATACTCATAATGATTTTCCATTACCAGCCCATTCTGAATCTTGTAATGACGTAAGAAAACAATAGGCATCAAATTAACTGAAGCAGTACACAACAGAAATCTAATATTAATGGATTTAATTCAAGTTTCCCATCTGCACTTTTATCTACTATTATACAATTGTATAGTCCCAGCATTCTCCTCAAAAAGATCTATATTTTCCTTAGGTTACAAACTTTTTTTTCGAAATGTACATATAAGTCTTTTTCTCACATTTCTAGACCAGATTTGACCATTTTGTTGCACCTGTATGCTTGTGCTCATTTATTGTAGTTTGAAAAATCTTTCATTATCCATGTGCCTTCAAGCAGCAAGCTTTGCAGCAGGCATTGCATGGCCTGAGGCTCTGTGCTGCAGTCACAGGTGGTTGAACCAAAGGTATAGCCCCACTTCCTCTCTAGTTCCTTGAAGCATCCATCTCTGGTGTGGAGGCAGGTGAGACATTGCCACCTTTACCATGGTTCATCAGCCCCTGGTGATAAAGACTCGGCCACTGGAATGTCCATTTTTTCCACTTTCAGGTATTTTCTTCAGTCTCTCGCTCCACATCAGTAGTCATGTCTCCTTGGCCATCCAAGTTATTGGCCATACTACTAAAGTTAATTTTTAATAAAAACAATTGGGCTAGATTTTGAAATTAAAGGCTGGGGCTAGGTTTGAACCAGCCAAAGGAATGGAGCAAGGTATAATCAACATTCAGTAGTAGATAGGGAATGAGTATGAGACAAAATAGCATAATGGCACGACCGTCCTGACATTAGTTTCCATTGGGCCAGTTTTGTGGATAGTTTTTAAATTGTATTGCAAAGTTATAAAAATGCTGACTGCAATCTGCATTTCTTTTACGTTGAATAATTGCCAATTGTATAAAACAAAAAGGCACACATATGCCCTACTTAAAGTCCCTCCTTTAAAGGCAGCACTAAGAAAATGGTGAAAATGTTTGTTTGTTTGTTTGTTTATAATACAAAATCTTCACTCTAATTGAAATTGCCTTTGATCAAAAATGTTGATGTTTACTTTCCATTGATCTTTGAACCCTTGAACGCTAAAAAAAATTTTTTTTTTTCAAACTTGAATATTTGCTTGAAGAAAATTTTGATTTCCCCATCCCTAACTCTATCATTTTTAGTAATTGAGAGGATATGATGAGGAGTTGATCACTTCATGTTTCTTATACACTCTCCAAAGCGTCCACTACTTTCCATTGTTGAAGACAAGACACTGGGCAAGTAGGATCATTTGTCAGACTCAGGTTGTCTGTTCTTTGGTGTACATTTCCCCACAAAATGTAGCCTGCAAAGCTTGGCTTATTTTTTCATTCTGATCAATGTGTGATTAAAGAGTATCAAAGGAATGATGGAATAGTGTCAATTTAACACCTGAATGTGAAATATCAGCCCTTAGCATTGTGTTTTAGATGCACAAGAGGATAAATGATCTTGAATTTTCCTACTCAAATCTTAAATACGTGCATACATTTTATGATCTGATGACAAACATTTTGCAAACAGATAAAGAAGAGCAAGGACCCAGATAAACCCTTTCAACCCTACTACTCTCCTCTGAAAAAGTGGGAGAGACTTGCTACATGGTTGTAAGAGCAAATAACTCAACCTCTGTCAGACCAAAGAAACACTTTCACTGTCTCCAGGTCTACGGCGCTCACATATGGGAATCAAGAGGTTGAGCATCCTAATGACCTCTCTCTGATAGGGTAGAGGCATAGCGTCATCTTAGAAGCCCAGCCCCCAGACTGTAAAAGGCTTAGGAAATAAATTGCAATAATATAGATATTTCAGAAAATCTAATTTCAAAACACTGCACGTATAAAGTGATTGTCTTAATAATCTTCATCCTTTCCATCACTGCTCAATGCTTTCACTACTTGGCATATCTCCTCACAGTCAGCTCCTAGAAGAAGCATTTGCTGCATACTGATCATAGCCCAAACTTTATAGCTGGGCTACATTGCCTTTATGAACCAACTGAAAATAATGACTCAGAACAGGGCTTTGATGAAGTCCAGATCAGACACCAACTTTCTCAGACAAGATCCATACATAATAGCAAAACAACAGATTTAAAAGACTGATTGATAAAGTGTTGAAAATATTGTTGTTATATGGCTTGGCATAGTTGAAAGACAATACAGGACCCTGCACATATTATATGTGGGTTTTGTCTGAGAAGGTTGGTGTCTGATCTGGACTTCATCAAAGCCCAGTGAGATGTTCTGAGTCATTATTTTCAATTGGTCCATAAAAGCAATGTAGCCCAGCTATAAAATTTGGGCTATGGTCAGTATGCAGCAAATGCTTCCTGTAAGAGCTGTCAATGAAGAGGAGATACCCAAGGTAGTGAAACCATTGAGCAGTGATGGAAGGATGTAAATTATTAAGACAATCACTTTATACATGCAGTGCATTGAAGATTGCTTTTCTGAAATATCTAAATTATTGCAATGTATTTCCTAAGCCTTTTACAGTCTGGGTGCTGGGTTTCTAAGATGTCGCAGCCTGGAATAGCTGGCTAAAGTGTGAGCTCGGCCAGGCAAGCAACAAAAATTAAACAATAGAAAATGCTACAAGCCTTATTCAAAAGGAGAAGAGTGTCATGAGAGTGATCTCTATATATGTATAATAGAAGTTAACAGATAAGGTGGCAATATTTGACCCTTAAGAATATATTAGAAGCCATTGTTTTAACTTGCATTTTACTTAGGTTGTACCTGATTCTTTTCCAGACCTGAAGAAGGGTACTTTTTGCCCAAAGGCTAGTCTGAGATTTCTCCCAACTATGCATTTGGCCCAATAAAAAGAAATCACCTAAAAATCCCTTGCTTCTTGAATCAGAGGTGTAGGTTGTAGCCGTGTTGGTCTAAGAACGTAGGCAGACAAGGCTCATTGGGTAAATGTGAATCGGTTTACCCAAAGAACCTTGTCTGCCTTGCTCCCTGAATGTTTTCTGGACCATCATAGCCAGAACAACCCTCCAGCCTTAAGAATATGTCACCTTATTCTTGGGTCCAAAGGACCAGTAAAATGTTTTATTGTTGCTCTGCTCAGCAAATAGCTTCCTCTGTTCAGTTCTCGATATCAGCTCTTACCAAAAAGCAGATGCAGTCATAAGACAAATAGGTCAGCTGCTCTCCTCCCCGGCACTGAATCGGTTGCAGCATTCAGCGCTAAGGATGAAGTTACACATTACACTTAGACCATACTAAATCTTCGAAATGTTAAGCAGTGTTCATGTTCGACCGTGTGGTGAGTATTTGCACGTTAAGGGTTAATGCCATTTCCTGCTTGCACAGCTCTGATCTGCTGCTAGAGGGCTGGCAAGCAGGGGGCTGGTGAGGAGCCAGGACACCTGGGCTTGATCCCTGTTCTGGGGGAGGGTAGGCTGGGAGTGGTGCATCATGGGATGCTGGCGGACTGCAAGTTGCTCTTTTCATCTCTGCAAAGCTACCTGAAGTTACCCTAACACAAGCGAGGCAAATATGGCCCCAGAATTAACTCTTGCCTGAAGTGGGGTTATATCCATTTGTTCCAAGTGTCCTCTGAGCATCTCAATGAGCTTTAATGTGTGTATTGTTGCATTTTAAGGGTCCTGAGTATGGTCTAAGTGTAACATGTCACTTCACTCTAAAGGCAGTGGATGTGCACAATGGTAGATATTCAATGTTGCTACAAAGGGGAGAAATGCTTGGAGGTTTACGTGTTTCCACTAGGAACAACTTGATGATGGAACAGAGACTCTCTATTTCACCCTTGCTAGCCTATCAAGAATGCCCTCAACCCAATGGTTTGTTTCCTTCGACAAAGCAAAGCAGCCCAGTCACCAGAGGATCCAAGTCTTTCAATGTGTAAAGGAGAACTTGCGCTGAGGAAGGTGGAATCAATCAGCTAATAGTTAGAGCACAACGTGCATAGACCAAATGCCTATCTATTATCTTTGTACTATAAAAATTAGATATAAGTGGGGACTGGGGGAGGGAGGGGAATCAATTAGTGGGTCCATTGGTAAAGCTGAGCGTGCTTCCCAGGGTGTGTTTTTTGGAGCTTTCATAACATCAGAGCAGTTGGAGCAGGAAGAGCAGTGTAATGCATTCAGGAGCTCTGCATAGGGAGGTGTGAAGCAGAGAACATGCTTTTGCTTTTTGTTCGCCTCTTCTCCATTCTCAAGAAGTTTAAGTCAGGAGTCACTTTTTTGCCTTCAGAATATTTTTAGACCATTCTTGCTAATACTGTTCTCTGCAGCAGAGGTGGGAAGTGCCTCTCGCCCCCTTAATTAATATGGTTTAAAGCATGAAATAACCTTGGTGGAAGTCGGCTCTGCCAAGAGATTCCAATAGGCTCTACAAGGATATGTTGAAAGTCTCCTCAGGAGCCCCCGGTGAAAAACTTCTATGGCCGATTTGTAAGGGAATGGGGATAATCTACCTGCCTCCAGTCCGTGCACCCATCTTCTTTCTAGTTCAAACAGTGGCTCCTTCTCAGCCTTTTTTTAGATTCAAAGCACCCCTCAATAGATTTGAGGCACCTCTCAGAAAACGCCAACTCTAGGTTTTCATTTGTTTTTGACTACAGAAAGATGGAGCGATTCTTCTGTTGCAAAGAACTCAGAAATCCACAATGTTTAAAAAAAGAAACTCCCCTCTGGCCTGCTGTGGTTTTTCTCTTTGAAGACTCTGGGTTCATTTTGTGAATCATGTTGTGAAACATTGTGTGGTACCCCCAAAAGGATGTCAGGGCACCCCAGGGCACCGTGGTTGAGGATGAAGGAATTAGAGGGTAAACTCTTTGGGACACATCCATCTTCCAGATCTGGAGTTTGTGCATCCCTTAGCAGAAAAAGGCACATGGCCCATGACTTGGGAGTTTAGCTTTTTCTAAAATGCAAGTCCTTTCCTCACCTCAGAAAGACTCAGTACACAGGATTCAGAAGGAAACCCACTCTTCCTCCTGGGTCAGATCAAACTGCATCGAGTACCAACTAAATCTTATACATATCACCCCTCCAATGAGAATGTGACTGCTGTCTGGGGTATGCTTGTAGGAAAGCATTTCTGCTCAAATGAGCAGCCCCCCGTGCCTCACGCCTCCATTCTGGAGGATCCCACCCATGGTTCAAGCACTAAGGGACAGGGACTAATAGGAGATGACCATTACTGCATTTAGAGCACACTGTTGCACAAGTTATTTGCATGTTAGCTACCTTTGATAATCCTGAGCAAAGCTCTACTAAGGTATTGGTCTGTATGCACACAGCTTGAAGAAGCAGCCTCCACCCTGACTCTTGTGACTCGTCATTCTGAACCCACACCCCAAAAAAGGCAAATAAGGGCAAAAATATGCAAAGTAGCCCTCCAAATTAAAATCCAGGGAATAACTACTACAGTGAAAAAGAGAGAAAGCATTGCCTTTGATCAGAAGTTAATACATAAAGACTTCCTTTCACCTCCCCTCCATCCCAAACAAAGCAGGACCTTACCCACCCACCTGTTAGCCCTCCTCTTTTTATACTCCGCGCCTCTTCTGACTTGATGGTGCAACTTCTGTCGGCTGCATTCCCGCAGTACGCCATGAGAAGAAAACAGCTGGGAAATATCCTCTGCAAGCTGCCCTCTTTCAGACAGATCTATGTACTCAATCACAACCCACGCCCCGGGTCTTCTGAGTCTATGGGGAAAAGATTGTTCAGGCCTATTTAAGGAAGTCAGCTCAGCTGGAGACCTATTTGCCACTTGTATTCAGTTAAAAGTAGCCGTGATAGCTGAGGAGGAAGAGAGGGCAAGAGGAGAGAGTGGATTTGATGCAGACTGCATTTTCCCTGTTTGAGGTAAAAAGCAGCTTGTATAATTTCACAGATTTCAAAGCCAGGAAAGGGCCCATTGTGATCAGCTCGTCTGTCCTCCTGCAAAATGCAGCCTACAAAGCCTCACCCGGTGCTTTCGGAGCCTGCATTTCACCCGTGCCATGCTGCAATGAGCATGAAATTAAAAGGCATCCAAACGCCGAGCAATCAGAAAGCAGAAGAAAATAAATGCGCTAGGCATTGGATCAGTCCCCTTGTAACCAGCCCTGATGCTGCATCTCATTTTTTTTTCCCGCAGAAACGTTGGCATCTAGAAGTGCACCTTAACTATCGGAAAGTCATTAGCTCATGATGTGTTTGGTTAACACATTTGGTTTCAGGCTTAGCCGCTTTGATTTGGTGTCATTTCTGCATGGATCAATGGGAAGCAAACACTTAAATCCCAGTTCCTAACAAATACAGAAAACGCTTATATTCTCAGGGAAAGCAAAAGGCATTGAGGAGGAAATGGAGGAAGCAACAGGGGGATCACAAGGTGCGTTTAAATGTTCCAACAGGATGCACAGTCCAAGTCTTTTCACATCACTATTAAATTGAAGGTGCCAGAATGACTCCCTAGAACCACAGACTTGCCCCATGAATCCAGACCAGCATCCCTTCCAGGTGATGCAGTTTTCTGAAGGGGCAGTTTCAGCTCCCATGAAAAAAAACAGACTTCTGCTTCCTCGGGGATGTATTTGACAGTCATGTTGGTCTGACACAAAAAGAAATGCAAAATCTAGACCTCTTGCTTCAGAGACAATACCTTTCCTTAGACCAACTAAGAAATATGCTATGATATGAGACGTTACCTTTTTATTAGATCAACTAAGAAATAGCATATTTCTAATAAAAGGGATCATCTCTGACCCAAAAGTGTGAGAGTTTTGCATTTCGCTTCCTCATGCTTTCCGGGACATGGTCCTACAAGTTGCTGAGAATTTCCAGCTCAAAGGAAGGCTGCCCCATACTAGTCATCCTCAGGCTCTCGTGAATTTTAGGGCTAAAAAAACACAACGTTTTTATGTAAAGAGGAACATGGGGTCAGACCAGGGTCCTGTGCGAAATGGAAGAGAATCGGGAACTGGGAGCACCTACATGGGGGGAGATAATAGGAACTCACCACAAAAGGCAGCACCTGTCAGGTGAGAAGTGGGGCCACATGCAGTAGGCAACAAAATGCATAGGGCAAATACAGAAATACAGTGAGATGTGTGATAATAAAATAAAACCAAAGGGGGATTCTATACAGAGAGATGAAAGCGACAGCCTATTTTGACCCAGAAAATTGAAACGTCCTTTTAGCCACCCAGGCAAGTGCAACACCGTGCTAGTACTGAAATTACCAGCAGCTGACTGTGATCACTGAGGAAGTATTTCAATTTATTAAAGAGTTTAGCAGCACAGTTATGTGGGTGGGAGAGATGTTCAAAATGGACATTTGCATTATTTCATCCCTATAAAGTCATTGCACAATTAAGGAAGAAGGACAAACTACAGCAGAGGGAAGTGCATGTGTGCAAATGCATGTAATAAGCGGAAGAAAGGGAGAATTGATAGTAACGAGCATAAAACAAATTAAGAAAAAATAGAGAATTAATAAGGGAAGCAAAAATGGACAAAGTGAAATCTAGAGTCCGCAGAATTAAGGATATTAATAAGGAGATTTTCCAAATATAATAAGAATCAAGGGAATCCTACTTCTAATGATTGTTGTGGCCTGTTACTAGCTAAAAATGAGAGAATGTAAATGAAAAAAGGGCAGAAGTGTTTAGTGAATGCTTCTATTATGTATTTGGGGAAAAGTCAAATGATGTAGTTTTATCATGGTGAAATGATGAAATAGTTTCCAACATAACAGTAAAGCAAGGGAAATGTTGCGGGGGAAACCTATTAAACTAAGTATTTTAAAATAATCAGATCCAAGAGAACTTTCATTTAGGAGCTTTAAAGGAACTGGAAAACTTCCAGAGGAACTGAAAGAAAATTAAATGCACCAATATTTAAAAACAATAAATAAAATAGCCTATGTATTTATAGGCTTACTCTTCTGATATCGATCCTGAGTAAATAATGGAACAGCTGATACAAGCCTCAATTAAGAAATAATGAAAAGCCCACAATTAATGCCAATCAACATAGTTTTATGGAAGACATATTATCAGAATAATTTGCTATCTTTTTTTTTTAGCTTATTTCAGTCATGTCCAAAACAAGCCCCGCAGAGACACTGGACTCGGCGTGGCTGGGGGAAGTGGCCTGCCACAGCAGCTGGCCCTTGCGTCCTGGTGGACATGGTGCTTGACAGTAGGAGGGTAAATGAAGGCTGACACAACTCCAGTCACCCTCTGCCCATTTCACCCATCTGTACCACTGTGGCCCTACCTCCCTAGCTGCCACCCCCTGCAACATTGCCTGCCCCGTGTTGGAGCTGGAGCTGGAGTTGCCACCACAACGTAGAGCGTGCGGCAGCTCCAGCTCCATCACGGTGGGACCTGGAGCTGCCAACACTTGATCCCAGTCAGAGCCAGAGCTTCAGCTGCCACTGCAGCTTCCTTGTTCCCTGTGCTAGACACAAGATAAGTTTAGGAGACCCCCGCCCTGGTTTCACTGATAAAGTTCATAGCCTTGATGTAATATGCTTAACTTTTAATTCTGGTCCACAATACAAAACTAATGTGTGCACATTGGGAAAAGTCCCCAAAGCAGCCAAGAAAATGATTAAATGATTGGAAAACCTGTCGGATAGTGAAAGAATCAAGGGGCTTAATTTACCAAGGAGAAAGTCAAGGACTAACTGATCACACTCTATAAGCGCTAACACAGGGAGCAGAAAAGTGATGATAACAGGCTCTTCCGACTAGCAGACAGAGGTATAATAAGATCCAAGGACTGCAAGTTGAAGCTAGACGTATGCCATCTAGAAATATGGTGCCAAATGTTGTGAGCACTTGTGGACTGGAACAAATTATCAAGCATTGTAGTGGATTCCACAGGATTGGACACTTTTAAATAAAAGTCAAGTTTGTTTTTGTTCTAAAAGATATCTCCAGTTCAAGTAGGAATTAATTCATGGATGCCCTATTGCCTGTTTTACAAAGTGAGACTAGAAAATGATCAAAATGCTGCCTTTTATCCTCCTAACCCACGGGGATATGAATTGCTATGCCTGATTCTAAACATCCCTATTAAATCTTTGCTTTCTTATGCTCTTTGCACACAGCCTTGGAAATTTAATGTTGCAAAATAAACACCAGTGAAGAGTGGAGTCTTCCTTCTAATGTCCCTGTAATGCCAGCTGATCCACATGTTTTCCTGTCTTGTTTTGTCCTCTTCATAGGGAGCACGACTTTTCATTAGAGCAACCTAAATCTTGCTGAAGGAAACCTAGCGAGAAAATCTAATCTCAGACAACCTGTTAGTGCCGTATCATTGCTCAGTCACTAAAAGAGAAGAATGAGTGTGAGATTTCCCACCTGAGACAATTGTGCTGCCCCCTATTTCTCAGCTAGTTAAAGATGGTTACAGCCTAGATTGCAATGCATATAATATTTGACCTGGCTAAATGATTGTCTCCTGCTTTGGACACAAAGTACTTGCAAATCCCACTTCAAAGTTAACACTCCAGTGTTGTCAATAGCTTGACCCAAAATGCCCTTATCTGAGAGTGATGATGCCTTATCTCAAGTTTGATGGATTGAGGGAAGATACAGGCTATTACTGTAAGTGCATCTTGTTGACTGCTAGTCTGCCCATTCTGCTTTGTGGATACAGTATACCTCTTGAATCCAGGTAGTTTTCTAATGACTAACCAGGATATCAGTCATGTGCACAAAAATGGCAAACAAGATTTCCCACAGTCGAAATTCACTGGGAGAAAGCACAAAGCTTTTAGAGAGGAAGAGAAAGAAGATATGCCTCCTCCCAGAAAATACAATGATATACATGAGTGAAAATAGTGCCAATAAGGAAAAATTAAACTAAGTGTTGTTTTGTAGTGTGGCCACTCTGGCTCAGCTCAAGAGGAGGAACTGGGGTGTACATAACTCAAGTTAATTGCACTCAATATGTAGTGGCACTCCGTGGTACACTACCTCTGAACCTGTTGAAGTCACTAATAAAATTGTTGACTTCAACAGCAGTGATATTAAGCCAGGGATGAGAGTTTCTGCAAATCCCATCTTGCCATGCTGATTTTAGCTTATTGCCATTTAGATAGTTGGCGGATACCCTCATACGTTAATGTGCAGCATTTACTGGGGATGACTTTAGAAAAAACCTCTACTTTTCCCAGTGTCCTATTTTATCCTCTGATTCCTCTAGTTTCCTCAACAGGCTCTCAAGATTCTCTGATTAAAAAACTGTACAGGGAGACCTTCCTTCAGAACCCACCCAAGGGACCATAAAACACTGTCACCTTGCAGAAATAGGTTTTCAAGTAAAGGTCAAGCTGTATTGCACTGGCAGCTACCTGGGGATACTTTCAAGAGTGGTTATGGACAAAAAAGTTAAGAAAAGGAAAAGCAAAAGTTTGGGAAGTAGCACCATATTGCTCAGTGGATATGGCCCCTGCATGCATTTCAGGACATAGCTGTTGGTTTTACAGATAAAAAAGAAAGCATTTACTTGTAGTATGATTGAGCTAATTCATCTGGGGTCTGTTTAAACTACTGCATCACCAGCTGAATTACTACTTGATTAGTTAGATCCTCCTTCATTCAAGTTGCAGGAAGGGAGGTTTAGGCTGGATATCAGGAAAAAGTTTCTCACTAGGAGGGTGGTGAAGCACTGGAATGGGTTACCAGGATGGGTTATGACCCACCTCAGCAAGCCCTGTTTGGGATGATCTAGTTGGGGATGGTCCTGCTTTGAGCAGGGGGTAGATGTGACCTCCTGAGGTCCCTTCCAGCCCTTATTTTCTATGATTCATCATCAAATCATTACATGTGAGCAAATGGATTTCTGGTTTCCAGGCTGGGTTTGTGGCTGGAGATAGGAGAACATGTAATGGGCAAAGTAATAAAAAGGGTGGCTTTCAAAAGCATCCGAAGGCTTTTAGAGAACAAAATAGACACAGTTTCCATAGGACTCTGGCCTCTAAAGAAATCCAAATAACAAGGGGATGCCATATATCCAAACCTAAACTCTATGTTAATACTCCTACTGCTTTTTCTTTATTCCCCATCTGTCTATCTATCAGCCTCCCTTAATCTTATACTGCAACTATAAAATATTTGGCCAGAGTCTTTCTGTTTATTCTGTTCATGCCCTATGTAACCCGTGTCTCAATCTATGTCTCACATCCTTTTGTGCCTAAACCACAATGGATGTGAGTCTGTCATAACTCAGTGACTAATTACCCTGTTTTAAGGATTTGTATCCTATGCCTTGCTTGAATTTGTTTAGCTGTAGATTTTAGCCATTGGTCCTTGCCTTCGGTTATAATTGGCCTCAGGCACAATAATCAAAATAGATTCTCAGCCTCCTTGACTTTTATTTTTAGATTGAAAGGACTACACAAGAAAAGAACAAAAATAAAGCATCTTTAGGAAAAGGTGGTATGCCTTTCTTTCTCACTGAACAAAATGCAAAATGCCCCCCAAACTCTCTGCCCCAGGCTGGGACAGAGCCATAGCAGATATACTGTAGGCATAATGCAAAGCATTAGTTGGGCAGTTGTCCAATATCATCCCTCGTGTGGCTGAGTTTATAAGGGATTAGTATGAGATCCAGAGAGGATGAAGCTGATGAAAATGGGATTTAGGGGCCTAAATCCTGAAAATGCCAATCTTGAGAATCCCATTCAGTGCCTGCTAACCCCGGAGGCACCATATAGGCGATATAGCCTTTGACTTTAAAGCTTCCCGGGTTGTTTTTCTCTGCACCTTAGTTCTGGCAACTCAGCACCTAGCTTAAAGCCAAGTCTACTTTGCCTTCATCAAATCCACAAGCTGAAAGCAGTCTCTCCTGCCCAAGTGCAGGGGGGCTGGACCCAATGACCTGGAAGGTCCCTTCCAGTCCCCAATGACTATGAAACTATGCAACTCTGTACCCAGTAGAGATGGGGCCTCTGCTTTCTTTTAAAGCATGGCTAGAAGAAGAGGCAGCATGCGTCTTTCATAAAATAGCCTAGTAGTTAGAGCATTCACCCAGGATTGGGAGACCTGACTTTATTTCCCTCCAAAGCCTGAGGAATGCAAAAACCACCTTCCAAGAAAAACACTGTACCCACCGGGGTTTAGGCCTTTTCGGATATGGGAAGGACTACAAGGCAGGGCTCCCTGAATAAAGGAATTCAAGAGTCACTGACCCAGAGAGAGAGTTGCAGACTGGGGATGATACTTGAGCCTAGGGGTTAGGCTAATTCAGGGATGGAAACTGTTCTGGCCTTTCATTTCTAGCAGCAAGAACTAGACACCCTCAGTGTATTCAACATGGTCAGCCTGCGCTATCAATTACGGGACCTGGCTCCAGTGGGAAGAATAAATTGTCCTTGCTTCCCTGCCTGCAAATTAAGCAAATGCTTTGTGGAAATGCTGAGACTGGGGTACGGAAAGTTTTGTGGAGCACAGGTCAGTCCTGATTGAAAACTTGCTTGATGGCTCCAGCCGGCAGAAGTGAGTGGGTGGTGTCCGTGCAGTTGCCTGAAGGCATGTATCTACATCGCTGAGCAGGAGAGACTAATTGGCAGCCTGGTTGACAGTCTTCGAAGAGAGGCAAGAGAATGAATTCTCCATAGCGACTGTGATGCACTTTCACCCCAAGATGTGTGAATGGAGGCCTATCAGTAGAGACCTGTGAAAGAAGCTTGACCTTCTGGCTGTCTCCGCCGTGCTTGTTCTCTGGGAAAGGAGAGACACCGGGGCTCCCGACATCGCAGCTTTTGACAGCGCTGCATTCACCTTTGAAAGGACAAAAGGTGGGGGGGAGCCTGAATGGATATAAAAACAAGCTTTCCTTTGAGAGAATGATAGTAATCTGAAAGCGTATCAGACATTAAGTCTTCACCAGCCACTCTCTCTTGCGGGTCCACAGGGAAATGCGACAGGTATCTCTGGAGGCCATCCTAGGGAGCAGCATTTTAAATAAGCAAACCAGGCCCATTTGTCTCTGCCAGGAAATACCTTTTAAATAAATCTCCATCCCTCGTTGACTGTCACTGCACAGCTGCAATTTGTATTTCCACTGCATCCTGTTCGACCGTTGTTCTCGCTACTCAAGACAATAAGCACTTTGCTTTTATTGTCATCAAGTATCTTCATTGTCAATCTAAATTCCTTTGTTTTCGGTTTCCCTTCCCCAGTTTCATTTCTTTTTCCTTACCAGCAGCTCTCACTTGCATTCCACCGCATTACCTCATAATGTCAGCTAGCCTTTATTCACTTAAAAAAAAATACCTGCACCAAGGTTATTGCTATTAAAAGATGAAATGGCCATAAAAGCCATAGACCTGTGGATGTGTTCTTTATGGTTGATGCAGTGGCAATTGTAATGTACAAGCCCATTCTTTAGGGATGGTGAATCAAATAACACATTTGCTGAATGGCATGAATTTTAGTGCTATTCAGCCAGCTGAGAATTTCTTGAATGACATTGGCAGTCCCACCACAGAAGACCTGAATAAAATGCCTGGCTCTTGATGCCTGAGGGAGGCAGAAGGGATAGGATCTAGCAGGTCAGTCATCAAATATGGGTGACGTGGAGGTGTGGATGTTTGACCAGTTCCCAAGTTTGGGTCCTGGTCGTACAATTTTCTATTATCTGCTTCTTACCCAGTGCTTAGTATTTCTAAGGCACTGAGGTCCTGACTATTTTGACTCAGAAATAACCTGAATGTGTGACTCATTGCTATGGGATGTCATTGAAGTCAAACAGTTTGTAAGGTTCAGAAAGGGACTGGGCATTTATACAAACAAGTGGCATGAAGGACAGGAGACAAGAGGTAGGGTAATCAATCAATAAGCTAGGGAGTCAAAAGAGAAGCAGCCACCAACCAAAGTGGTTATGGGCACAGAATAAAAAACAGATTGCATTGTCAATGAGAAGGGGAGCTTAGGTTAGATATTAGGAAAAACTTTCCTCATGAGGAGGGTAGTAAACCACTGGAATAGGTTACCCAGAGAGGTGGACGCGTCCCCATCCTTGGAGGTTTTTAAGACCCGAATAGACAAAGCCTTGGCTGGGGTGATGTAGTTGGGGCTGGTCCTGTTTTGAGCAGGGGGTTGGACTAGATGTGACCTCCTGAGCTCTCTTCCAACCCTCATTTGCTATGATTCTATGAGCAAGCTTGAATAAATCTGGCCAACTTTAATACTAATGTTAGGCCAAATCAATACAGCTTATTTCCTGCATGTCAACATCTTGGTGCGACTGGTTCCTTCACAGGAGCAAAGTTCAGGGGGACAGAGGCCAAGAAACCATTCTTGCTCTATGAACAAGGTTTGGTTGAGGGAAGCCACTACTCAAGATGCCCTTCAGACATATCTAAGGAGCTTGTGTATACAACCCAGTAAAACTCTGCCCAGACACGTGCATGGAGAAGAGAAAGAAAGACAGCTCCACAGTCACCCTGGTTCCCCCCAGCCAGCACCTCCTTCCTGCTCTGATAGATGGCCAGGCGCTTGCACAGTAGGCAAAAACCAGGAGCAAGAGTTCAGGAACAAGCAAGCAAGAATCGAATACTAGGCAGAAAACAGGAACCGTGAAACTAGGAATCAAGGGGAGGGACCAGGAGACTAAGAACAAGGCTCCAGTACCCCTAAAGTGCATTTGTATTTGTTTCATTACATAAAAGTACCAAAACCAAATTTTTCATTAATCAAAAAAAAATCCCAAACAAGAACAACATAAATTCTGACTCTCTGTGGGCGCATCTACACAAGACACCTAATGTGCAGTAGACTGATTCAATTGCCAATTGATTTCCTGCCCCTGGGGCGGGGGGCTGGGCTTGAAGATCTTCCAAGGTCCCTCCCACCCTAATGTCTATGAAAAACCGAGCATTAGCACTGGTGGCAAAAACCATGCAAATACAGTAATGCTCAGTAGTATTAGTCTGCTGCACATTAAGTGTCACACGAAAAGTGTGCAATCGTGCTAATGCACCCTACTGTGCATGTATTTGGTACTTGATGATACAAGTACAAAATTTAACATCACTGCACATTAATGAATGTGTAGACATGCCCTGTGTTTACATAAACTCTGAACGACAAAGCACACCCCAAAATATGCAGTTTCTTGCCATTTTTCTGTATCTCTTCCCCCCCTTTCTACACACAATTAGCTAATTCCTTGTTTCAGACCAAAGCAATGAACACGATGGAGAAGGCATGACTATTAAGCGCACAGCCCCAGGAGAGCTCTATCTGTAACTTGTAAACAAAAAAACCCAGGCTCTGAGACCTACTCTATACCTGCCCTTCCCTCACTGTTAACATGTGATTACAGTAAAGGGGTCTTTGCCCCTGAATTTAAAACATCCTTTTGTCCAAAAAATACACCGAGCCATGAATAGACATGTAAATGCCACTTGTTTCACCCTCTTGAACAAGATTTGCAGTCTCTTCTCCTTGTACTAGGAAGTCTATTTGTGGTTTTTCCAGGTTCCTGTTGCTCCATCCTCCCCTAATTCATTTTTCTCCTTTATTTAAATAATACCGTCTTAACTCACTGAGCCAGTTTTAAAACAGTCTCTTGTTTCTAAATCCAGACACTGGAAAACAAGCAAGTTTCTCATTTTCCGCCATGCTGCTCTGAAAAAAGCTGTAATTTTCCTTTTCTTTGTTCACCCATTTCCTCCTTCTGCTTTCCTTGTATGGTCTGCACAAAGTCTTGGAGAGAACGCCCCTGTAGGGATGCTTCCTTAACCTTTTGTTCCACCTGGTCCAGGCCTTGTAGAGGGGGCTGGGTGACTGCCCTTGGTGAGGGAGACCTGTGCACCCCTCTTCCGCCCCCACACATCTCCTCATTTCCTGTTGTTCTTGCCTGTCTCTCTCTTTCTTTTTTAGACATAGGGTACCCCATTCCATTCCCTCTTCTCCTGTTTCTCTTTCCTCTTCTCCTGCCTTTTTCCTTCTTGTATCCTTTCCTTCATCCTCTCTTCGTCTTCTCTTAACCCCATTTCACAGGCCCTTTCCCTCTAGGAGATCTCCCAAGGAATTTTGATTCCAAATTCCTGACTCCATCTTTAGAGGTTTGGCCTCCTTCCCCTCCTCCTCCTCTGGTTCTTCCTCCACTTCCATACCCAATCTTTCTCTTCTTAAGGCATTATCAAATAATTAGCTAATGACTTGCACTTTCTCTTCTCAAAGTTGGAACGGCCATAATTCTTGGCATTCCTATGTGAACACATAGCCAAGTACAGACTCCTGTTAGGTGTCCCATTTCCAAATAAAATAAATATAATAGATGGTAGCCATTCCATAATAATGATAAATAATACTGTGACTTTTGTTGTCACTGGAGGGAGGTGGTATACTCCTCCTGGATTTGGGGTTCTGCTCTCAGGAGGACACAGGCCTATCCAGTTCCCCATTTTTATTGTATATTTTACTGATTTCTCCTATTTCCTCACAGTGCTTCTTGAACCTTATTCATCAGTCCATTTTAGCTACTGTGTCTGAACACAGTTTAATTAATACAGCTCTTTCCCTATTACTCAGAGCCACGCTAAAAAAACAAAATACCTAAGTACTGACTTGTCTTTGGCCTCTTAAAAACTACCTAGAGATTTCCAATAGTGTGCTGGGCCCCTAAAATCAGTTCCCAGTCTAGTCCCACAGGTATAGCATACCACCAATTTAGGACGTCTGGGCAGATCATCAGTACCTTCTGAAGCTCAGTTCAACTCAGTTCTAGATACAGCATCTCCTGTCTCCTGGTATCATAATGAAATCCCACTGCTGTGCTTATCCTTACAATGGGTGCCAATAATTCCTGTTGGTCCATCCTTCATCATGCATTTTCTTTTCCACTGCCCCTCTCTCACCAAGGGGCAGAAAAGGTCCCGTGTACAAAGAGTGAGGATAATGATGATGATAATTTAGACTCAGATTTTCCAAGGAGAATCTGTGGACAGATTTCTCTGAGAATTCCTGCCTAACTGCATAAATGAAGCCCCTTTCCCGAACCAGAGAAAGGGAGGATTTCAGCCTGGAGGCTTTATCTATGGTATATTGAATAGAATATGGCCATATTCTAATCTATCCATTAATCTTGGTGATCTTTTTTCTTCAAAAATCTTGGATAGCTTTAGTACTGATCCATGTTAAGAGAGAGGATGCTGTGTTTAACATGTCTCAGGTCTGACCTATTTGGCAACTTGTTAGATATGTACCTATGAACCTTCTCTTGTGGGGGGCCAGGGACAGAAGTTACACACAAACTGGTATAAGTGATCAGAAACTGTTTCAAAACTATAACACAACAGAAGTTCAGTGCACATAAACTGCTTTCAAAATAGCCAAAACAAATTTAAGATAAACCTGTATGGATGTAGTATTAGACTTAACAGATTTAGGTTAAATTCGTTTATCAAATTCCTGTCCCAGATCCCCTCCAGATTCAAGTTAACTCACATTCCCCCAGCATCCCAAGATGCTTTGCAACTCCCCCGCAAATCCCCCCAGCAAGGTGGGCAAGCTAACCTTGGCTCAAGCTGTCTGCTCCAGGGAGCTGTGCTCTAGTGCCCCCCAGCTTTTGGCCTGGGCCACTTCCGGCATGTAGCAAGATTTTTCCTTAGTAAGGGTCAGAAAAACCAGTTTCTTCTATGAATGTGGCTTTCAATAGCATGTCAACTTTTAAGAGTTGCAAAAGTTGATATGAAGTTTCATAGTTTCATAGTTTCTAGGGTTGGAAGGGACCTGAGTAGATCATCAAGTCTGACCCCCTTCTATGGCAGGAAAGAGTACTGGGGTCAAACAACCCCGGCAAGGTGATTGTCAACCCTTGTCTTAAAGACCCCCCAGGGTAGGAGCCAGCACTACTTTGCTTGGAAGTTAGTTCCAGATCCTAGCAGCCCTGACAGTGAAGTCGCGCCTCCTGATATCTAGCCTAAATCTACCCTCTGCCAGCTTGTGACTGTTATTCCTCGTCACTTCTGGTAGTGCTCGGGGGAATAGGGACTTCCCCAGTGCCTGATGGTCCCCCCTGACTAGTTTGTAACAGGCCACTAGATCCCCCTCAGCCTTCTCTTGTGGAGGCTGAACAGGTTCAGGTCCCGTCACCTCTCCTCATAGGGCCTGCCCTGCTGCCCCCTGATCATGCGAATGGCCCTCCTCTGGACCCTCTCCATGTTGTCCACATCCCTCCTGAAGTGCGGCACCCAGAACTGGATGCAGTACTCCAGCTGCGGCCTGACCAGTGCCGCATAGAGGGGGGGATCACCTCCTTGGACCTGCTTGAGATGCATCTGTGGATGCAGGACAAGGTGCGGTTGGCCTTCCTGACCGCGTCCCCACACTGCCGGCCCATGTTCATCTTGGAGTCAATGACGACTCCAAGATCCTTTTCCGCCTCTGCCCTGACAAGAAGGGAGTTCCCCAGCCTGTAGGTATGGTGCCGGTTGTTCTTCCCCAGGTGCATCACTTTGCACTTGTCGGTGTTAAATCCCATCCTATTCTCATCCTCCCACCCTTGTAACCTGTCTAGGTCCATAAGTAGCTTTGTGGCCTCCATCTGTACAAGATAACTCACAGGAATAGGGACTCAAATGCTGGTAGTCTACAAAGTCTATGGCACTAAACCAGTCCATAGAAAAAAAATTGATGATCATAAACATCTTTGTCTTGCTGTGCAGAAATATATGTATTCCATACAGAGCTGGAGTTTGCAAAGCTTTGTTATTGTATACTGACTATAAATTCAGTGCTCTCCCATTTATGGATGTCTTCTGACTTCAGGACTATGCAACAAAAGTAAAGTGAAGCCAACCAGGCACAGGTAATGTAAATAAACTGCAGCACTGCTATGCCATACTTGATGACAATCAAATCATGGGGAAGGATGTCACACTAGTTAATGAAGCAGCACACTTCTGAGTGATTTTTGTGTCACTAGGTGCATCAACATGAGACACTTAATTTTGCATTAACCTAGTTTACTGTGAAGTAAGCATGTGCATCTACACATGCACATGCTTACTACACAGTAAACCTCCCTAATCCCAATTAAATTTTATACCTGCAAATACAAGTAGCAAATTTACTCAAGATTAGTAATGGCACTATAGTGCTCATGTAAATACCTGACAGGGAGAAAAATCTGCCCCTACTCAGCTGTCCACCAGGGGGTGGGAGATAGCTGCCTGCCATGAGGAGTTGCCTGCTGGTGGGGTGGGCTCCACCACAGAAGCCCAGGTGGGGACTATGTCCCCTACTCCAGCAGCAAAGAGCTCCAAAACCCCTGCTCTGAGATCAAGATTGGGGAGCTGGAGCTGGAAAATCCTTACCTCACAGCAGTGGTCCCACAGTCCCAGAGCCACTGGGATACTTATCTCCCAGCAGCGGCCCTGTAGTCCTGGAGCTGGCACTGGCAGCTCCCTAATGGCAGGGGCTGGGGAACCTGTTTCCCACTCAGCTCAGTGAGTGGAAAGCTGGGGGGAGGAACAAGCTCCCCAGCCTGCTCCTCCCCCAGCTCTGCCCTCACAGAGTTGTGGGGAGGAACAAACTCCCCAGCTGGTTCCTCCCCCCACTCTGTGCTCACAGACCTGAGTAGGGGACAAGCTCCCAAGCCCCCACCTAGCATTAGGGGTGGGGGATGGGAACTGTCCTGGTCAAGAGCAGGTCCCAGCCCTGTGCCCCAATCAGGTGATCAAGGCATGGGGTTTGGAAAGAGCTCCAGGGGTAGAATAGGTCCCAGCCACCTGCCCTGATCTTCTCATGGGGCAGCTAGCAGCTAACTCACTGCCCTACTGGTGGATCAGAGCAGGGGGCTGGGACGTGCCACTTCCCTGCAGCATTTTCCAAGTCCCCTGCCCCTAATTGGGGAGCCAGGGCCATAAGCTCTCTGCTGCCGAGGCAGGGAGACATTGTTTCTGCCCCTGCAGCAGGCAGCCCCCTGGGGCCAGGAGACAGATGTCTCCTGGCCTGGTGCTCCCTGTCAGCCCCTGAGCTAGCACTCAGGGAGTGCCTCGAGCTCTCCCTAGTGGCAGCAGGGGCCCATTGAACAGGCAGCAGGAAACTTGGAGCAAAAAGCAGCAAATCTGCTCCCTAATCCCTGAATGTGTAGTTGCCTGCCCAAAAAAACTTACTCCTGAGCATTTTACACCAGAGTAAACTTAGGTCGGAGTAAATGCATGTGTAGACAAGCCCACTGTAACTGACTGGGTGGAAAGCATGCTGTCCAAGTTTGCTGATGACACTAACATGTTGGGTGAGGTGGACACACTTGAAGGAAAGAGAGGCTGCAAATAGATTTAGACAGACTACAAAAGTGGGCAGATGAGAATAAGATGGGATTCAATGTAGATAAATGCAGGGTGCTGCACCTTGGGAGAAGGAATCCACAGCATACAGACAGGCTGTATGGAGGGAGTTCCCCTCTTTAAAGCACAGAGGCAGAAAGGGATCTTGGAGTCATCATTGACTCCAAGATGAACATGAGCCGCCAATGCCAGACAGCAGCCAGCAAGGCCAGCCATACCCTGACATGCATCCAAAGATGCATCTCAAGCCACTCCAGAGAGGTGATCCTCCCCCTCTATGCGACTGTGGTCAGGCTGCAGTTGGAGTACTGCATCCAGTACTGGGCACTGCACTTTAAGAGGGATGTGGCCAGCCTGGAGAGGATTCAGAGGAGGCCACCTGCTTTGTGAGAGGGCAGCAGGACAGGCCTTATGAGGAGGACAGACCCTATGAGCAAGAGGAGGCTGAGGGGGGACCTGTTGGCTGCCTACAAACTCATCAGGGGAGATCATCAGGGGAGCCCCAGCCCAGGCCCCTACTTGGCCCAGCCCCCCAGGGAGAGAGGAGTGAAGGAGGGGGTACTCACCAGTCCCCCTCCTGTAAGGCAGGGCCCTCCAAATCCCGGGCAGGGCCCCCCTGGCCTGAGAAGCCAGCGTTCCCCGACGGGAGGCCCACTGCAAATGAGCGTAGTTTAAAAGGGCCCACCAAACGGGGGGGGAAAAAAAAAACCACACTCAGGTAGGCTCTGGAGCGGTGAGAGACGCACGGGTGAAGCCCGCTGTGCCCCCACTCCCCCGAAGCCCCCCAGACACCCCCTCAGCAGCTGCCGAGCCCCCTGCCGACTCCCAGCAGGAGGTAAGCGGGCTCGTGGTGAGAAGGGGTTAACTCCTCGCTTGCTGGGAGGAGGCCGCTGCCTGGTGCCGGGCTGGGTCAAGCCCCTGCCCAGGCCCCTACTTGGCCTAGCCCCCAGGGAGCCCCGCCACCGGAGCTGTGTGAACAGGCTGCATAAACAGGTGCTTGAGTTAGCGCGGAGTTCGCACAGGGGAGGGTGTGGGAGGGCACGAGACCCTGCCTGCGACCCCCCCCAGCCATAGCCAGCCCCAGCCGTAGCCAGCCTACCAGAGGCATGACACGGATGGGCATGGGCTGCACCCCGAGGGTCCCATCAGGCTCTACAGCCCCCCACCATGCACCTCAGAGACGGCTGCCCAGACGGAGCCCATGGTCCCAGGCTCCACGCAGACGGAGCCCCTGGCTCTTGGCTGCGGGGGCTGCCTGTCCCTTTTTCAGGCTCTGGGGCCCGGGAGCATGGCCCCCTCCCCTTGCAGGGTCTGCTCCCTACTGGGGTCTCTGGCGCGCCAGCTGCAGGAGCTCCAGGCCACAGTCCAGAGACTGCGTGCCATCAGGGACTGTGAGCAGGAGATAGACTCCTACTGCCAGGACCTTCTCCCCCGGGAGCCGCAGGGGAGAGCTCCGTCTCCCTCTGCGACTAAGGAGGACTCTGGGACCTCCCGCTCTGCCCAGTCAGGGGCATGGACCAAGGTGGTCAAGGGCCCCAAGGCCCGCCGCACCAAGGCCCCTGCCCCGCCGGAGCTTAGCAACAAGTTCACACCTCTTGAAGCCCCAGCAGAGCCCACGCAGTTCCTGGCTCCCACAGGCAACCCAGGCTCAACCACAGCTACTGGCCCCGCTCTCCCCAAGACAAAGCGTAAGGTGTTTGTTGTGGGAGACTCCATCCTGCAGGGCACTGAAGGGGCAATCTGCTGCCCCGACCCCTTAGCCCAGGAAGTCTGCTGCTTCCCGGGGGCCCGCATCTGAGACATTGCGGAGAGGATCCCGCAGCTCCTCCGGCCCACAGACCACTACCCCATGCTCCTTATTCATGTGGGCACCAATGACATGGCTCGGAGCACCCCCAGCCAGGTCATGAGGTGCTACATGGAGTTGGGAGTGGGGCTTAGGGATCTGGGAGCTCAGGTGGTGTTTTCGTCGATCCTCCCAGTCTCGGGCTATGGGCTGAGGAGGGAGAGGAGGACCCACGCAGTGAACCAAAGACTGCGCAGCTGGTGTTATCGGGAAGGCTTTGGCTTCCATGACCACAGCCCGCTCTTTGGCGAGAGAGGCAGTGAGCTGCTGGGAAGAGATGGCCTCCACCTCTCTCCCCTGGGGAGGAGGCTCTTCTCAGCCAGGCTGGCTGACCTGCTCCACCAGGCTTTAAACTAAGCCCGCTGGGGGATGGGGGGACTACTGCCCCTGCTGGCCCACTGAACGGCCCTTGGAAAGACAGCAGACCAAGGCACTTAAGGGGGCACTTAAGGGAGCCCACCCCTGCCCCAGCCCTGGCACAATCTGTGAGCAAGGCAAGAGCCCCAAAGGGCACAATTGCCTGCCTGTACACTAATGCCAGGAGCCTGGGCAACAAGCAGGACGAACTCGTCCTCCTGCTCAGTGCAAAGAAATATGATATCATTGGGATAACGGAGACCTGGTGGGACTCCACCCATGACTGGACCACGGGTATAGAGGGCTATACCCTGTACAGGAGGGATCGTGTACAAAAGGGGCGGGGGTGTAGATCCCTATGTGAAGGAAAGCTACATGTCCCTGCAGGCTGATGTTGGTGACCCGCATGGACAGCTAGAGACCCTCTGGGTAAAAATTTGTGGGGAATTCGGCACAGGGGACACAACGGTGGGAGTCTACTACAGACCTCCCACTCAAAGTCCCGAGCTTGACCAGGAGTTCGCCCGGGAACTGACTGAGGCTGCTTGCTCCAGGACCTTGGTTGTCATGGGTGACTTCAATTACCCAGACATCTCCTGGGAAGATCACTCAGCTAAATCTGAGCGGGCGCAAAGCTTTCTCTCGTGCGTGGATGACTTCTACCTGACTCAAGAAGTCTATGGGCCAACGAGAGGCAAAGCGCTGCTCGACCTGGTACTGGCTACGGGGGACGACCCAATCGGCGACCTAGTGATCGATGGGAAGCTGGGTGACAGCGACCACAAGCTGATCACCTTCACCATCCGCCGTAAAGCTGGCAAGTCAGTCAGCAACACAGAAGTTCTTGACTTCAGAAAAGCCGACTTTGACAAGCTCAAGAGGCTAGTTGGTCAGGCCCTCAGGGACCGTGACCCCAGGGAGATGGGAGTTCAAGAAGAGTGGTTGCTTCTCAAGGAAGTGATCCTCAATGCACAAGCTAAATCTATTCCAACATGGAGGAAAGGCAGCAAGAAGGCACAGCAGCCCTCCTGGCTCTCCAGGGACCTAGCGGACCTCCTGCGGCTAAAAAGGAAAGCCTACAAAGGATGGAGGACGGGATTCACCTCCAAGGAGGATTATTCTGCTCTGGTCTGGTCCTGCAGGGAGCAAACCAGGAAAGCCAAGGCTGCAACTGAACTCCAACTAGCTTCAGGCATCAAGGACAACAAAAAGTCCTTTTTCAGATATGTGGGGAGCCGGAGGAAAAGCAAGGGCAGTGTTGGACCCCTGCTAAACCAGATGGGGCAACTGACAACTGACACCCAGGAAAAAGCCAACCTATTAAATAGATACTTTGCATCAGTCTTTCATCAGTCCCATGGGATGCCCATGCCTGCTATGGGACAGGGAAATCTGGGTGATGGGGATCCCCTACCCTCCGTCAATGCTGACCTCGTGAAGGAACACCTTGAGAAGCTGGATACCTTCAAGTCAGCTGGCCCTGACAACCTGCACCCCCAGGGTACTCAAGGAGCCGGCGAGCGTCATAGCCCAGCCCCTGGCACGGGTCTTTGAGAACTCCTGGCACTCTGTTGTAGTGCCCGAAGACTGGAAGAAGGCCAATGTGGTGCCGATCTTCAAGAAAGGGAGGAGAGTGGATCCGGCTAACTACAGGCCCATTAGCCTGACTTCTATCCTGGGGAAGATCTTAGAAAAGTTTATTAAGGAGGCCATCCTTGAGGGACTGGCCCAAGCTAACATCCTAAGGGACAGCCAGCATGGGTTTGTTGCGGGTAGGTCTTGTTTGACAAATCTCATTTCCTTCTATGACCAGGTGACCTATCACCTGGACAAGGGAGAAGAGATTGATGTCATATATCTTGACTTCAAAAAAGCTTTTGATCTGGTATCCCATGATCACCTCTTGGCCAAACTGCCCAGTTGTGGCCTTGGCTCCACCACGATCCGCTGGCTGGGAAATTGGCTTCGTGGTCGGACCCAGAGGCTTGTGATTGATGGCAGTCACTCATTGTGGTGCCCTGTGACCAGTGGGGTCCCTCAAGGCTCTGTCCTGGGACCCATACTGTTCATCATCTTCATTAACGATGTGGACACTGGAGTCAGGAGTGGACTGGCCAAGTTCGCCGATGACACCAAACTTTGGGGCAAAGCATCCACGCCAGAAGATAGACGGGTGATCCAGGCTGACCTGGACAAGCTCAGCAAATGGGCAGACGAGAACCTCATGGTGTTTAACACCGAAAAATGCAAGGTTCTCCACCTTGGGAGGAAAAACCTGCAGCACCCTTATAGGCTCGGCAGTGCTACGTTAGATAGCACTACAGAAGAAAAAGACTTGGGGGTCATCATTGACCACAAGATGAACATGAGCCTGCAATGCGATGCTGTGTGTAGTAAAGCGACCAAAATGCTGGTGTGCATCCATAGATGCTTCTCGAGCAAATCCCGGGACGTCATTCTCCCCTTGTACTCGGCCTTGGTGAGGCCGCAGCTGGAGTACTGCGTCCAGTTTTGGGCTCCACAATTCAAAAAGGATGTGGAGAAGCTTGAGAGAGTCCAGAGGAGAGCCACGCACATGATGACAGGTCAGGAAAACAGACTTTATGATGAGAGGATGAGAGCCAGGGGCTCTTCAGCCTGGAAAAGCGCAGGCTCAGGGGTGATCTGATGGCCACCTATAAGTTTATCAAGGGGTGACCACCAGGATCTGGGGGAACGTCTGTTCACCAGAGCGCCCCACGGGATGACTAGGTCGAACGGTCATAAACTACTGCGAGACCATTTCAGGCTGGACATAAGGAAGAATTTCTTTACTGTCCGAGCCCCCAAGGTCTGGAGCAGTCTGCCAGCAGAGGTGGTTCAAGCACCTACATTGAACACCTTCAAGAGTAAACTGGATGCTTATCTTGCTGGGATCCTATGACCCCAGCTGACTTCCTGCCCTTTGGGCAGGGGGCTGGACTCGATGATCTCCCGAGGTCCCTTCCAGCCCTAATGTCTATGAAATCTATGAAATCAGCAAATAGGAAGAGCCCTATTCTCCCCAGCACCAACTGGGGTGACAAGGAACAATGGTAATAAGCTGATGGAGAATAGGTTTAAGTTAGAGATCAGAAGGCAATATTTTACAGTTAGGGTGGCCAGAATCTGGAACCAACTTCCCAGGGAAGTGGTCCTCGCCCCTAACTTGGGCAAATTGAAGAGGAAGTTGGATGATCACCTGTCTGGGGTCTTGTGAACCCAGCATTCATTCCTGCCTGTGGCAGGGAGTCAGGCTAGATGATCTCATCAGGTCCCTCCTGACCCTAGCTACTATGAGACTATGAAACTATGAAACATATGAACCTCTCTGTTTCCCCCCACTCCCTTCCTTGAATTGATACTTCTGCAAAAAGAATGAATATCAATTTATTGTTTGGTTGTTTTGAAAATAAAAGATGTCATAAATGCAAAACAGTATCACTGGACACATCTACACAAGATGCTTACTGTGCATTAGCCTAATCACACTGCGCAGTAGCATGGAGGCTAAAAATTGCACAGTGTAATGAAGCTAATGCTCAGTAAGTGTCACAAAAGACTGTGCACCGGTGCTACTGCACAGTAACACTAATCACTGTGCATTTAGTTAGTACTTCATTAAACAAGTACTAAACTAAACACACAGTAATCAGGGCACATTAATGAACGTGTAGACGCGCCCACTGCAAATCTCAGTTGGGGTTTTTTTGCATTCCTGAAGCAACGAACTTCTAAATGAGTGATACAGAACCAAAGGTGTCTCCTTAACTAGTGTTTAAGGCGACTTACTATTCCTTCTCAAGGAAGCAGCAATGCTGTATCTGCAATTTTGTGAAGTTTAACATTGATAATGCTGACTGGATTAGCAGAACGGCTTGAGGGCACAAACAAGGAACTGAGTGTTGGGGTCACCTGAGTTCTGATCCTATTGCTAAGTGCTTCTTATTGTATGGCTGCAGGCAAGGCAATTATAAAGGTCTCACTGCCTCAGCTTCACAAGCTGTCCAGTGGAGATGATATAGTTATTTACCTCTCTGACAGAAGTGTTGTACAGCTTTGGCATCAGATTGGAATCAGAGCACCTGGAGAGCGTGTGCGACTTACTGCAAATCCACAGGGCTTTAGAAAGAGAGGTTTTCTGTGTAAAGCCTGGCACAACCTTGTGATCTCGTAGAAGGGAACTGGCAGCCTTCACTTTCCTGTGTACATGTATGTGAGCTGCTAGGCTGAGAGTTAGACACAGTGTCCACAGATTGGGGTGCCGGTGCACAGGAGCTAGCCTTGCATTTCAACACCCTCTCTTTTTCAACTTTTTCTTGTGCCTAACCTGGACAGAATGAACTCCTCTAGCAGGGGACTTCACTACACCTTTAGCTGTCCTGTGAAATATGAATTTTCATTTCTACCCAGGAGAAATTTTACAATCGCTGCGTTTTCCTATGCCTGATGAAGGGTGTGTATGCCCAAAAGCTTTCAGATAGATAAAACAATTTGTTTGCAAATATCTTGTTGGTCTAATAAAAGACATCACCTCTTCCATGAGTTTTGATTCCTTTTGCCTCTAGACCAGTATGGCTACAACCTGGACACCTGACATCCTCCCACTGCTTTCCAGGCCCTGTAGCATCACTCAGTTGTTTCAGGTCACTGGCTAGTCACAAACATACAAAATGAGGGGGGAATTATGAGCACTTTGTATCCCATGGTCAGATACATTTACTGAGGAGCACTGAAAGGACATGTGACCACCCGTGCTACCTTGACATGTCCTATGTATGTGTCTTGCTGGTTTAGAAGCATTTTATCTTCTAAAGAGGTGAACTATTCATCTGTTCCCCATAAACAAAAACTCTTGGGGGTTATTTTTTGACAAGTAGAAATTTATGTTTTTGTAAGCATATTCACAATGCGGGGGCCAAGGCATCTGCTGAAATGTCTGCCCAGACACCACATTGGTGAATTTGATTGGAAATTTTTTCTCAGAAGGATTTCCTACCAGAAAATTCATTTTCCAAGGGATTATTTCCATTGAAAAAAAAAAAACATTCCCAGGGCCATATTTTTCTCCGTCCTCTATATCTACTTTGCAAGAAGGTTTGCTCACCAGGCAATAGATTCCCTGGCTGTCCTGGAGCTTGGGAGCTGGCAATTATTATGATCATATTTTACATGGAAAAAAGCCAACACAATCCTGCTGCAGGCTGCGTCTGTGCTCACGAAAGGAGGTATTGCGGCATTTCAGCTCTGCTAATAATGTTGGGATTTGAGGTTTTCATTCTGGTTTGGAATTTTTGAAAAATACTTGAGAAGCTGAGATTTTACATGGAGCTGAAGTTCATTTCCCCAGGCAGCTCAGTCAGGATGGCTCCTCTCTAAGTGCATGTCCGTCACTGAATGCACAACAAATGAGCCTATCATGAGCAATGCAGTCACCTTAATCTACTAGAGCCAAGGCCAGTCTCCCCACTTTAGGATGCAATACAGAACGGTGACTAGTGCCTCATCTAATGAAGTCAGTGGAAATGGAGACAGCAAAATATCCTGTCGGACTGGGCCCTAAAGATCTTCTGTCACTTTAATTAGTCTGTTGTTTACTTCTTCTTCCAGCTCATTTAATGAAGATCCCAGATCAAACCAGCCCTAACCACTGTTCTGTTTCAGCCAACACCTCTCTGTGAGTTAAGATATCACCATTTATCATTAACTTTTTTGCTCATCTCTTGCCCTTTAGCCAGCTTTCAATCTGTGCAAATGTTTCCATTTAAGTCCATTCAGAATTAATCTTTCAAGCTGGAAGCACCTTGAAGGTCAAGGCTCCTAAGTCACTTTTAAGTGTTCTTGAAAGATTTCTCAGTGTGTCTAATCTGAGCAAAACCACACTTCAAAAGGCATTTCCCAATGCCTGTTTTCCACAAGATGCTTCAAAACTGTATTCAGATGGATTTTGGATATTCAAGCTCCATTTTTCCTGCTTATTCACACTGAAATGCTTGAGCTTTGCTTAGCCTGATCAGAACTCTCTGAGTCGTATCTGATCTCAAAAAGCAAAGATATTGAGAAAATACACAGGAAGCTGCAGCCTACCCTGCAAAAGAAAAAAATCATCATGGTGTTTCCACTTCATTTTAAATGTATGAAGCAGCCTGATATCACCGTACTCAACTTTTTTTCTATGTAAGTGAACTGTGCGAAAGGAGTTGATAAGATGATAGAAAGTTGAGACTAGTTAGTGCTAAAGTAAAAATACTTTATAGAAGCAAAAGTACATAAGATGATAAACTCATGAGCTAAAGAACTGGCATTATCTATTATGCAAATTGGAGGGTTTTTTTAAATTCTAGGATGCAATAAATCAACCTTCAAAAAAACCCAATAACAACAAAAAGAAGAGAAGAAGGTTTTAAACTGGAAAAGGGAAAAAAGGGAAAATATGAAACTAAAAAAAAGGTTTCAAGGACAGTCTCCTGTCATTCCCAGGATCAATTAACCATAGGTTTCCATCATTTTCTTTTTACATGTTGGTAGATTTTTTTTTCCCCAGGGAAATTCGAAAGCATGCACTAGGTGTGATACATTGGCCCAGAGCTGTCAGGAAGCAGATTGACTGATTAGGAAAAATCATAATTAATAATATGATGGGAAAGAAGTGGAAGAAAAAAGGAGATTGGACAGATCACTTTCCAGCAAATTAATTCCTTGTGGCAAAAATTGGATTATTTCTGTAACAGAACATACTAGAAACAGCACTGGAAATCAGGGAGCTTAATTATGCCTGCCATTATCTGATGGAAACCAGCAAAGACATTTGCACACAAAAAAATGCAAAGCATGAGCCCCATCTCCGTGGCTTACTCCCAGGGGTCACTGTTCCCAGCTGTTTTTCTCCTCTTGCAAGCCTTGTTTCAAATGTGGTTGATAAGGGATTTAAAGCCTGATCTCTATCTGGAGCTTTCCTATTTCACTAGCTTTTTCAAGCATTCAGAGCCTCTTAAATCAGGTGGAAAAAATCATCTGCCGGTGTGACAAGACCAAGTTTCTCCATAAAAGAAGGAGGAGGAGGCAAACTTGAGAAGAGTTTGTTAGGCTTGGATAGAAACCACAATGTTTGTGAGCTCTGTTATAGGCCTGACACTGCTTTGGGTGCTGAGAGTCCACTTTATATTCAGATTTCTTTCAAATTAAATATCAACACTAGAGTTGTGCTGACCATTCACTGCCCCATTATACAGAGCAGAACAAATCTGACAGGGAAAAAAAATCAAGGTTAGGCACTAATAGGAACTGTCCAAACTGTCATTAGCCAATCAATCACCTACCTCCAGTTTTCCTAATCATTTTGTATCATTGTGTGGATTTGTATAGGTTCCAGACAAATCCCGCTCAAGTGTCAGGTGCTCAGTCAGTGCATGTCCTATTCATGGAGGAAGGGATGGAAAAATAATTTAGTGTTTATAAAATACATATTTCATGACGCTAAGCATTTAGGTGAAAGAAGAGTTAGGCTAGGCCTGGAAATGCAAATAACAGACAAAGACAAGAAAGTTATTAATTAGGAAGAGCTACACAAAGCAAAAGTCAGCATGAATGAAGGCTCCAAGATTGTGGGAATGCAAAACACACAGGTTGTGGAGTCTGTAAGAAATGAGTAAGATAAAACTTCCAAACATTTCAGAGCACAGAACTGATACAGAGTCCTGGGGGAAAAAAGTTTAAAAACAACTGCAAAATGTATTAACCGTAAAGCGATTACTTTTTTGTTGTTGTTCGAGCCAGGGGGCTTGGGAAAATAAGTTTATACAGTCATAGAAAATGAGGGTTGAAAGAGACCTCAGGAGGTCACATCTAGTCCAACCCCGGCTCAAAACAGGTCCAGCCCCAATTAATTCACCCCAGGCAAGGCTTTGTCTAGCCGGGTCTTAAACACTAGGCTCAGAGAGATCGGTGCAAGGCTTCTAGGCTCTGGGGCCCTGCACCTCGAGCTGCTGACAGACAAAACTGGTGACATGGGTGCTCGTGCAACTGACTGCCTCTGTCTTGGGGCAGTTGATTGTCTGCATTGATTCTTTCCTCTCCTTATTCTCTGGATTTCTAGGTGTTAATTGATGGTAATTAACTGGCTACATTAGCTAGCTACTGTGTATTGAGCTGGTCCCAGAGTGAATCACAATTAATTGGTAACTGCTAACACAGTAGCTTAGCAGCCAGGCCTGAAGTAGTTCCCCCCAGACAGACACAGTTGCACAAGCACCCATGTCACAAGTTTTGCCTGTCAGCAGCCAGAGGTGCAGGGCCCCAGAGCCCAGAAGCCCCTGCACTGATCTCCTCGACAGCTGGCAGGCTTCGTGGCCCCAGCAGGGGCCTCCGTCCCTGCAGCTTTCACCCCGCTGCGCCTTAGTACACACAGTGTCACCCATGTCACTTGTTTTGCTTGTCTGCAGCTTGAGGAGCGGTTCCCCCCAAACTCCTGCACTTACCTCCTTGAAACTTGGCAGGCTTTTTGACCTCAACAGGGGCTACCACCCCTACAGTTTTCACCCCACTGTGGGGTAACTCATAGACGTGACATGAGTTTTCTTTTAAAAATTTGGGGTGCAGTTCCCCCTGAACCCTGCACTGATATTCTTGAAACTTGGCAGACTTCATGCTCTCAGCAGAAACTACCACTCCTGCAAATTTCATTTAAATCAGACAAAAAACAACAACATTATAGATATTTCTTTGATTCCCCATTATGCCCTGTGGCCAGATCTCTGAAGAGGCTCTCAAGCTTTTCCAAAGTGCTTTGGAAAGCCTAACAAAGCCAGCGCTTCGATCCGGACATGCTGCTTCACATGCTGAAGCATCCAAAGCTTCTCTGCATCCAAAACAGGGTCCGAAGCCTCGCACAGCCCTATTAAAACCCTCTAAGGACAGAGAGTCCACCACCTCCCTGAGTTCCCTGATGCAGTGTTTTACTACCCTCCTAGTGATAAAATTCTTCCTAATATCCAACCTAAAATTCCCATGCTGCAACTTGGGCCCATTGCTCCTTGTTCTGTCATCTTCCCCCACTGAAGACAGGCCAGCTCCATCCTCTTTGCAGCCCCCCTGCAGGGAGGTGAAGGCTGCTATTAAATCCCCTCAGTCTTCTCCATACTAAATCAGCCCAGTTCCCTCAGCCTCTCCTCAGAAGTCCTGTCCCCCAGCCCCCAAACCATTTTTGTTGCCCTCCACTGGACTGTCTCTAATGTGTCCATATTCTTTTTGTAGTGGGGGGGGGTCCAAAACTGGACACAGCACTCCAGATGTGGCCTTCCCAGTGCTGAACTAGAGAGGAAGAATCACTTCCCTTGACCTGCTGGCAATGCTCCTACCAATGCAGCCCAGGATGCCATTAGTCTTCTTAGCAACAAGGGCATGCTGCTGGCTCATATTCAGTCTCTTGTCCACTATCACCCCCAGGTCCTTTTCTGCAGAGCTGCTGCCCAGCCAGTCACCCCCGGCCTGCACTGGTGCATGAGATTGTTCCCTCTTCACTGCAGGACTTAGCACTTGTCCTTGTTGAAGATTTCTTTTGACCCAATCCTCCAATTTGTTCAGGTCACTCTGAATCCCAGCCATTCCCTCCAAGATATCTACTTCTCTCCCCAGCTTGGTGTCATCTGCAAACCTGCTGAGGGTGCACTCTATGCCATTTTCCAGATCATTGATGAAGATTTTAAACAAAACCAGCCTCAGGACAGACCCCCGTGGCACTCCACTTAACACCGGCTGCCAACTAAACATTGAACCATTGATTACTACCCGCTGAGCCCAATGCTCCAGCCAGTTTTCTATCCATCTTCTATCCAGCCCATACTTCCTTAGCTTGCCTACAAGAATGTTGTGGGAGACTGTATCAAAAGCTTTCTTAAAATCAAGGTACACTACATCCACTGGTGACCCCACATTCACTGAGCCAGTCATAGAAGGCAATCAGGTTAGTCAAGCATGACTTACCCTTGGTGAATCCATGCTGAGTTTAGGCTCAGGGTAAAGGGAAGGTGTATGTTTATCAGTGTCGGAGTTTGCCGTCCCCAGTGGACCTAACAGACGCCGCCTGCCACTTGCCTAGGGTGTCATCAGCCATAATTGGGGTCTCACACGAGTATGTTTCACCTGCCACGACTTGATATTAATGGAGTTGGTTCAGATGTCTCAGCGTGTAGTCCAATTATGAATCTCCCCGGTGTCTCATGAGGTCCTGATTTTCTGAGGGCTCCGCCACCCCTACACCCTCGCCCATTCCACCGGGTGGTGGCCAACTGGTTGGTCCAGCCATGTATCCTCAGTTCCTTCCAGATAATCCACAAAAGAAAGGTCAATCAAAACAAACATGACAACCAAGAAGGTACCCCTGATCTGTGTAGCTGCTCCGTCTGTCTGCAGCCTTCCAACTCAAGCTTGACCTTCGAGGGGTCAAGCACCCCTTTGTTGGCTCTCAGAGAGCCCTTTTGTAGGGCTTGATGAGATTCCTTTTTAAAACTTAAGTTCACTACTGAACTGTGCTCCTAATACAGGGACTTCGGTACCCAAAGTCAATAGTGCCCCTCTATTAGGGTTGTTACGGTACCCTTCTCTTGCCAGGCTCAGCCAGCTCCCTGCTGGTAAATAAACAATCCTACTCCCCCCAGCGGCCAGTCAACTGTGTTCCAAAACCCTGCATTCGGTGTTCCCTTCGGTGGGCACCGGCCTGCTCCACTTCCTCCTCCTCTTTCCGGTTCTGCGTTGCTGCCACTCTCCGGTCCCAGCCTCTTCTTTATACCCGTGGGGAAGATATTGGCCCCTCCCTTCCCAATACACCTGGGTAAGGGGAATTTCTGCCAGGGTCCTTGGGGCTGCGGGTCTGGGGCCGCTGACCCCCTGCTTAGCCCGGGATCCTTGGAGCCTGCTGGCTCCTTCTCTCAGAAAAGTCCTTGTAGTGTAATCCTGAAAACCAGGAAGACAGAGGGGTAGAATACTGGTTGGAAATAGTCTGGGACCATGTGAAAAAAGGAATTTTTATCTTGCTGTGTTTGGGAGATCAAGACTTTAAGCACATTCTTTGTAAAAACCCAGGTTTACATCCAAAAACTGTTTGTTTGCATCATTAATTGTTTTCTCATACCAGAAACAACCCAAGTGACTGTGAATATTGACTAAATGTCCATGTCAAATGGGGCAACAGAGTAACAGAAGATTATTGGAAAATTACACGCCATTACCAAGATGCTTCTTCTTTGTCCTTGCAAGTTCAGAGTGCAATACCATCCTTCAGCTTAGTGGTGTCTACTTTATAATGGAGCATGGACTTGGGTGAGGAATTACTTTATAATGAAGAACTTTATAACAGTACAATTTGGAAAAAGCTGCTAAAAGTAATGAAGAAAAAGCTATTATTGTATATGGGTGATATGATGTTCACTAGGGTTCAATCTGCTTGTAGATCTCCTAACAATATAATGGAAAGACCCTTGTGTGAAAAGATGACATTGTGGGATATTTTTGTACACAGAGAACAGCTTTTGCTTTCAAGCTGAAGAAACCTTTATTTTATATGGCAATGGTTCTCAACCTTTTTACAGTCAAGACTCCTCTTGTTAGAGTCAAGGCATCCCTTGGAAAAGAATGCTTATTTTTGGACTATGGAAAAATTCTTCTGTTGCAATTCTTTTGTTGCAAAGAACTCAGAAAGGTCACAACAGATCAGTATGGTTTTAACATTATGGATTCCTTTTTGAAACCTCTGGGTTTATCTTATGCATTGTGTTTATACACCTGACAGGGTTAACATTGCATACCATAGCACCCTAGTTGAGAATCACTATTATACAGAGAGAAGGGTACAATTCTTAAAACCTACAAGCAGCCACTGGGTGAGTCTACACATGCATTAAGGATTTTTTTCTAATCCGTATTAAATTTAGTGCCTCCAATATGAGGTATTAAAGAAATGCACATTAGGCTGCCTTAATGTGCAGTAATGAATGCACATGGTTTTTAAATTTGCAGTAGCCTATATTACTTCACATTAGTGTAATCGCATGTTTTTTTTTACATGAAGCTTTGACACACAATAAAATAGGCTACTGAACACTAAAGTGCATGTGTAGACATGCTGGGGCATGAGTGTGCTCCAGTGCAGGGCTAGTCAGCAGGCAACTCCCACACTGAAGCACCCTTGTGCCCCATCCATCCCCATCAGCATCTACACATACACTGCTGTACACTAAAAAAATCCAGCACAGAATAGTACTTGTGTTTATAAGTACCACTGTAGACATCCACATGTTTCTCTAGCCAGATGTCTACTTCTTATGCCATGATTCCCTACTCCCTCACCTTTATGAGGGGACAGTTTGACCTGATAAGCTGAACGTTATGGTGCCCAATGCTCTCTTCTGCCATGCCTTGATATATTTACTTTTGTATTGCGAGGGAGTAAAGTCTTATGTTTTCTTGCACTGCCACTTGGCCAGGTAAGGTGATGTATCCTGGGGCTCCACCTCCCCTACACCCTAGCATAGTACCAACCCAGTGTTGCAGTCACAGTCAGGTAAGTAGGTCCAGCTGCCTATCTGTAGCATCTTTACCAAAAAGTCCAGAGTACCTAATTTAAGCCTGGAGCCTTAATAAAAAAAAGACAGTCTCAAAGCACCAGGTTAAGTTGGGTGCAAAACAAAACCCTCCACCTTTGAATAAGGGACTCTTCCCTTGTATCACACCTTTTTTTCACAATATCTGCACTCTATACCTTATAAAGAGTGTGTGGGTTCATGAGAAAGTCTCCTCTCTCTCTTCCCCTTTCACTCCTGGTTATACACCATCTCTCTCCCTCTTTCAACCAGGTCATCGCTGTCTGGACACCATTCACTGCTTCCGATCCTTCATTGGGACTCTCCAGGTAAGTCAACAGGCTCTTCCAAGCATCTATTTGTAGGGCACAGCCTTGGTTCCCACCATTTGTCCCTCCCGAGGCAAGTTTTGCCTGGACAGTGATCCTCCAGCTGCAGGCTTCCACTTCCAGTCTCCCCTCCACCTTTGTCCATGCTGCCTTTACAACAACATCTGGGCTTCACCCAGCCAATCAAAGCTGGCACACACTGACAAAGTGTGCTGCAACTGGGGCCAGGGCTTCTTTCTGCAGTGTTGGCGTTGGACGTGATGGTTCGTCTCGCTGCCAGGGGTTCCCCAGTACTTCCAGTTCGTCTTTCTCCATGGCAGCTAGTCTCTTGCTGCCACAACTACCCTGCTGCAGAGTTTATTAGTTTCCTGTGGCCTAATAGGGCCACATGTGTAGACAGTGAGACATTTACTACAGAGCTAATTAGGCAGCTCCGCAGTAAAAGTCTCATGTAGATGCACCCACTGAGATGTAATTACCTCAGCATTCAGTTAAGGAGACCTTGTGGATACACAAATGGCCATTTCAGTGCCCTGGGCAGAGCATTGGAGAACAGGGCTGTTGAATACCTCTGTTGAGTAGGATGCTGCTGGTACCTCTTCTAAATTGGTGCTTGGGGTTGGAGCCCCTCTCAAGCCCCAACCTAGTTATGCTACTAAGGCCTTGTAATGCTTTTTCTTAGTACCACTTTCATCATTCCCAAGTTGCAGATCTGAAACTTGTTCAAGCCAAGAAGAATCTTTATGTTGGCCTCAAAAGCATTCTGAATGAAAACCAAGGTATAAATGAAGGATAAAAACAGAAAGCATAAAAGAAGAGACCCCTCTAGGGATCAGGGAGCATGTGCATCTCCCCTGAAGCCTGCTGTCTCAGAAATGAATTCAGTCCGTGTCTGACTACAGACATAAGAGTCACTAGAGACTCAAAACATGCAGCAGTCCCACTTTTATAATCTGACATTTGCACATGTATCCCAAAGTTTCACCTAGCTCATGTGACTCACTGGAATTTTAATCCATTGCTTCATTTTAGTTAGCTATCCAGTATGGTTTGTGGGGACTGGTTTTAAGTTGAGTGTAAAATACAAGAAGACAGTTGTCATGGATAAGGTTATTTATATTATTATTTTATAATCTGAACTGATAGGAGAACTGTTTATGAATCTTTTCTCTGACAGATAAATGCTTGGTATTTATTGCACTCTTCCAGGAAACAGCATCTTTCCCTCAAGAGAACTGCTCCATCAGAGCTTGCTGCTGTAAGCGTCTTGATTCAGCTGCTAATGAGGATGATGCTTCGGGGTCTTCTGCTTTCAAAGATGAAGGCAAAGAAAAAGAACAACTGCCAAGAACTGATGGCGCACATTAAGTGAAACAAGAGAGAGAGAGAGAGAGAGAGAGATTTGATTTCTCCAGTGTGCTGAGCACAAAAGGATGATTTTACAAATAGACACAGCAAGTGAGATAAACATTTTTAAGGCCAGATCCAGTCCCATCACTAAAGTCAGTGAAAAGGTTCTCGTTGACTTCAGTGGAGTTAGATCAAGCCCTAAGTGTGGATATGCTCCACAACCAAAAATAACCGGGATTCTTAGCACAGTTTTGGAAGACCTCTAAAAGTAATGAAATTAAGACTAGTGTTTTATGCAAGACTGGGTTGTAAAATAGCCACTAAAACTTGCTGTCCTCAGAAGGTCTCCTGATAATGCAATTTAAAAGTGAAACATTGACAAGGTCAGTCTAAGTCACACGTAGATCATTCATGACATGGTGAAGACACGAGCGCAGATGACTCTTTATTAGTGGTCACAGTAGACATAGCTACACCAACACAAGTATGTTCTTGCCTTGATATTTCCAGCTCTGCCTTTATGCATCTCTTCAAATCTTAGCTTGAAAACAACTCACAAAACTGTTCATCTTTCAGTTCTATGGTAAGCTTCATCATTACTGGAATAAGGTTCTCTTTACTAGCCCACATCCAATGCCTGATTTCCATCTAGTTCAAAGGGAAATGTGGTAGAATTGGAAATTTCTGCTATAAACTCATTGTGGTGATATTTGTGAATGAAAAATAAAAATTTCAGGGACTGATCCTAGCAGTATCAGAAGGTGGCAGAAATGGCCAGCCAGCCTCATAATAACATAATGACACTAAAGTGAGCATCTATACACTATATTGGGATTTGTATCAGCTGGTGGATCTGTATGTCTGCCTCTGTGGGACAGATACAGAGTTACGAGTTCAAACTCTCCTCTGAACCTGGGCTGAAGATTTCCCAGTCAACTCAGTTGCAAATGGGTAGCTGGGGTTTCAAAGATGACTACTGACTTCAGAAACTAACATGCCTAAAGGGCACTACCCAACAGGCTGCGAGGCTCAGTAAGACCTATGATTTTGTTTCTTTGACCTGATGGTAGAAGTTCCCTACAGGCAGGAGCTTGGTCAGGTGACTAGGTTGTGGTGGCCTAAAGGAGCCTTAACCCCATATATGGGGAAAAGTAATTAAGGGATAGTGTGGCCCCAAATCTCACCAGTAGAGATCCATTCTGTGCGATGTTTGGCATGACTAGAAGTCATCCTTGAGACAGTGGCTTCCACCAGTAGAAGTCCTGAAGGGCAGTGGCATAAAGCAGGACTGTTCCATTAACAACATGGTAACCCTCAGGCAGGAAGGGACAGTTGCAGAGAAATTGGCTAGTCTCCAGCCACTTGTCAGCCATCAAAACTCAAACTTCTGTGAGAAATGTACGTTCAATTCCCTTATCCGCCTTGGCCCTTACAGAACACAGATATGGGGCGTGAGTGAGAAAGTAAAAATGAGCATTGCACCAGAGTGAAAGCGGAGAAGTTTATAGTTATAAATAATGGCCTTACTGACCTTGGAATATGAGCAGGCTTCAATAACTGAAAAACACTATTTGTCCAGAGAGTGCCATTAAATCTTTACTACACACAAGTCAGGGTCTCATCCAAATAGCAGCATCTCCTGTAGCTTAAAGTCAACTATAAATAGACTGGTTAATATGTCCAATACTGGTCTACAGACAAGCACCAATAACTGAACCACGCTCAGTATGAGAGCCCCGCTACAGTGTCCCTTTCAAGGACTAACTGGACATGCTGCTCCTTTGTTATATTTGATGGGATTACAGCCAAGGAGTTTTACGGTTGCAGACGGGCAATGTATATATCTAAAAAGAGAGAGCATTTTCTTATATACACTTGCGCTTCCCAACCACTTTCTCTGCTTGGGTTGTTAGTAGGATGGCTATCCACAGGAAGAAGACAATCCGTTCAATTCTTATTAATGTGCTAATGAGTCACCCTTGTTCGCCTCATGTATGTCCTAATTCCATTTACATTATGCTGCCCTTTATAAAACTGACATTTTGCTGACTTCATGAATCATCCCTTCCAAGGCATAAAGTACCTAAGAATTCATGAGATGTTGAGATGTTTTGAAAAGGACCATATATTTGAATACAGAATCCCACTGTATAGTGATGTGCAGAAACATAAGTTTCATAGATTTTTAGGGTCGGAAGGGACCTCAGTAGATCATCGAGTTTGACCCTCTGCCCTGGGAAGGAAAGAGCGCTGAGGTCAGTTGACCCCAGATAGATGTTTGTCTAGTTTCCTCTTAGAGACCCCCAAGGTAGGGGACAGCACCGCCTCCCAGATTTTGGCAACCCTCACCCTGAAGAAATTTTTTGTAATGTCCAATCTAAATCTGTTCTCTGTCAGTTTATAGCTATTGTTCCTAGTAACCCCAAGGGGTGCCCTGGTTAACAGAGTATCCCCTATTTCTTGCTGCCCCCCTATTCCCCCACCAATGAATTTGTAGATAGCTACAAGATCCCCTCTCAGCCTTCTCTTGCTCAGGATGAAGAGATTCAGGTCCATCAATCGCTCCTCGCAGGATCTTACTGTAGGCCCATAACCAGGCGCGTGGCCCTCCTCTGAACCCTCTCAAGTTTATCCGCATCTCTCTTGAAGTGCAGTGCCCAGAACTAGATCCAGTACTCCAGCTACGGTCTCACCAATGCCGCATAGAGGGGAAGTATCACCTCCCTGGATCTGCTCATGATGCACCCAGTAATGCATGAAAGAACGCAGTTGGCTTTACTTATCGCTTCATCACACTGACGACTCATGTTCATATTGGGGTGAACTATGACTCTGAGATCCCTTTCTGCTGCTGTACTGCTTAGAAAGTCACCTCCCAGCCTGTAGGTGTGTTGGTGATTCTTTCTCCCTAGAGGTAACACTGTGCACTTATCCTTGTTAAACTGCATCCTATTCTGTTCTTCCCACATTCCCAACCTGTCCAAATCTTCCTGAATCCTCTCCCTGCCCTCCAGCATGTTTACTTTGCCCCATAATTTGGTGTCGCTTTCCACACCACCATCCAAGTCACTGATGAAGATCTTGAACAGCACTGGTCCAAGGACTGAACCCTGGGGAACTCCACTGCCCACATTTTTCCACATCAAAAATGACCCATCCAGCACCACCCTCTGTGTGCTCCCCATAAGACAATTCTCCACCCACCTGACTGTGTAGTAATCTATGCCACAATCACCTAATTCATTTATAAGAATGGGATGCAACACCGTACCAAAGGCCTTTTTAAAATCCAAGTCAATGACATCTACCTCATCTCCTGCATCTAAGCATTTTGTGACCTGGTCGTAAAAAGAAACAAGGTCAGGCAGGCAGGATCGACCTGCTATGAATCTGTGCTGGTTGCCCTTCAGCATTATTTTTTCCTACTGGACTCCCATAAATGTGTTCTTTAATACTTCTTTCAAAAGTTTCCCAAGTATAGAGGTGAGGCTAACCAGCCTATAGTTACCTGGATCATCCTTTCTCACTTTTTCAAAAATAGGGGCCACATTAGCCTTTTTCCAGTCCTCTGGGACTCATCCTGAGCACCATGAGTACTCAAACAACCTCCCCAGTGATTCTGCAGTGACACTGGCCAATTCCTTCAGCACCCTTGGATGAAGAACATTCTTGGATAAAGAACCTCATTAAGTTGCTTTACTCCATGCAAAAAAGGTTTCTTTTTTTCTGTATCGGCCTACTTTTTTTGCATGTATACCCTTCTTGATAACATAGACTTTGACCCTTGCAGTGCTCCGTGCAAAACTGTGTGGAATATATGACAAACCGTAGTGCTTTCCCTTTGATCTTTCCATCTTTAAGTATATAGTTATAGACCCAGAATTATTTTTTAACTGCAGTGTCCTTCCCTGGAAACAATGTCTCCTTCCATCTTCCCTGGCAGAAAAGTTTGGCTTTGAAGAAAAGTTTAACTTCAGTCAATGAAGAGATATTTAAAAAGCAGAAGAGGCATGGGAATGTATGAGAAAAAAGGATGTTTGGAGAAAGTGCAATTACTTAAAGTTTGAAATTTGCCTGAATATAAAATGGTAATGAAATGCAACTAGTGCTGTGATAGACTATGAAATGAAAGAAGAGTCTAAAAATAAAGTTTTAAAAAATGTTAAGAAGGAATGGTTAGAAGCAGTATTCCTTTTCTGAGATACTCAGAAAAGAGGTTAAACTCACTTTCATGGGGAAAGAGGCATCATTTTATGTCTACCTGAACTTATATTTAACCCGCATCCTGGAAATGAGTTGCATAACATACCTAATTATTAGCCTGATACAGCCTTAAATAATCAATAATGAATAAAACTATACTTAATCTTACTATTTCCCAATAGAAAGGTATGGGCAAGCCAATTTTATGATTTGTCCACCAAGAATTATATCAGCAGAATTCTACAATACTATCTCCTTTTTTTATTGTCTTTGCCAACCTAAAAAACTAGGAGTATTTCAATGATAAAAGGCTTAGGCAGTCTACTGAGTCTTTTGACTCTACTTGCTTCTTTCATCTTTATTTTAAAGCCAGAAATCAAATGGGGCCATTTGCAAAACACTTTACTGATCTGGCCAGTGCACAATTTATTTGTTCAGTTACTCAAGTGATCAATCACAGACCTGTAATACGTAATGGAACATGTGTTTAAAATGTATTCCTTGGTTCTGCCACAAAGCTTACATGCCCACACTGAAATGGGGGTCGGACTAGATGATCTGCTCAGGTCCCTTCCAACCCTAGAAACTAGAAACTATGAAATTTATTGGAGAACCTCATTTCATACCACCAATTTTCTCTTTGGGGCAATTGTATGGTATGGGGCTTGAGCTAGGAAGCCAAGTTTTCTTTACAGTTACAGCAGTGCAACTGCATTGGACTCAGTGAATCTGATAGGAAAAGCAGGCTGAATACATGAATAATTTGGTGTTACTCAAAATCTGATCATAGTCACAGAAGAAACTGGCACGAATCCCCATCGTTCCAAATTCAGAAGTCGGGCTTCATTCTAAAAACTACACAAGCCCTTTTATGTCAAATAAGGCATTTTTCCTTTCACAGCGGAGCGGGTGGTACTTGTAGTGAGCAGAAATCATTCTGAAAATCCTCTTCTTCATATTGTGCCTGCTCCAGAAGATTCGTTTAATATCCCTAGGAAGGGAATGTCTTCCCGGAAAAGCAGGGCTCATTGTCACTTGCAGATACATGTTACGGAAAGTCTGAACAAATCTGACTTAAAATACCATGGCATATATGAGTCAGTGAGAAAGTTGCTAACTGAAACCAGAACCAGATTCAAATACATGTGGTTTATCTCTGTACACCTAATATTTCAGGATCACTTGAAACCACATGCCCAATTCAGCACAAGGTAAAGGACCCAATGCATTCCTATCATTGTCCCAAACAAATCCCACCAATGAACATGCAGTACAGAAAGTGAATAGGTGTTCTGGGATAACAGGAAAAGCTCGAATGGCCATTATTGTCTTAATATGAGTTTCAAAAGACCTAGGCTCAAGGTCAAGGACGAATGGTTTCTGTGTCTAAATAGAAATTCTGTCTCGTCAGACACAAAACTGTCCGTGCCCAAGACAATCACTTCATGAAGGAGTCAATTCTAACCTCACTTACAGCCTGATCCAGTGAAAGTCCAGTGAAATCCATGGAAGGAAATCCATTGAGTTAAGGGCTCACTGTATCAGGCATTGGACTCCACTCATGCATCTTCTCAAAGCACATGTATAATCTTACTCAAGAGATGATGTGTATGGGTGGGAAGGAGGGTTGTGTCTTCAAGAATCCAAATGGGGAAACCTCAGTTTATGATTCCTAGATCCTTTTCTTAGGCTAGAAAAATCTTTACTTGCCTTGTGTGAACCAGGAGTGTGTCTTGGTGTGAACTGCTATAACATGGATCCCATTCCAGTCTGAATTCATCTTCCACACCTGCTCTTGCGACAGGAAATTAATCTTTGCCAGACATTGTATTTCTAATGTACATTATTTTTGTCCCAAAACAGATACTCAGCTCCCCAAGGAACTTAAGAGCCAATATCAAGTAAGACACAATGAGGAAATAATAAAAGATGGTGTAGACAAGAGGATAGGAATAACGATAACAAAAGAATGCATGGTTACTCTGAAGCTATTCCATAACATGACTTTTTAATATTTCTTGTTTCATTTTTCTTTAATGAATTTATTTTTGCATTTGATTTAGTATAAATAGCTAGACAGTATTTTCTGATTTTTTAAAATCATTTTTGTTATCCATATGCTATGTCTCAATGTCTGCCATGGCACACATGTACACACACACGCTTCCCTCTTTTTTCTCTCCTCCTCTCTCTCTGTCTCGCTGTCTAGATATATATACATAGATATATAGATTTAGATAGATAGATAGATATTCTATACTTCTGTAGTCTAAATGTGAGGCAATTGTATTTTTGTAGTCTGGGGTTCTCTTTATATTTTATTCATCACATACATTCATAGCAAATGTATATCCATAAATATATGCAAAAAAATCCATTTACCAAGACATTAATGCCTTCTGTTTGCAAAAGATAATTTTGCTGGAGCTTTGGTACCTCCTCAAATCTTGGCAGGTAGACCCTAATGGTTGACTGTAAAACCTGTTATTGTGTGAAATTTCTATTACCATCAATGTAGTAAGAGGTTTTAGAGAAACAAAACTGGTTAGAATGATTAGTGTATGGTTAGCACTAATATGGTTCCATTAAATTATTTTGCATTGTTTCCATATTGATGTCGTTCCATTAACTTACATGGTGTGTACACCTTTTGTGAGAGGAATTATGCCTCCATATATAATCCTGAGTGGGGAAACATGTGCCCCCATGACGAGAAACTAAGAAAAGAAGCCACCATGGGTTTTTTTGCAAGAGGTAGGAAAGGAAGGATTTGTCATTCTAATTTTTAATTTCTCCTAAAACAACTAGCGAGGAAGCTTAAGAGGTAGAAAATGTATCTCCAGCTAATTATGATGTAGGCAATTAGACCTGTAAACAATGGGGATCCCTTTGTTTCTAAACAATCTCATTAAGAAAATGCTTAAGGAATTATTTGAATGGGTAAAATTCACAAAGGCTCCCAGTGCAATAATTATTCATGCATTCCTCCATTCTTCCCTGCTAGACCACAAACCCTTCTGCTCCGCCAAACTTGAGTCTATACCTCTGGAGGGTAATATTAGATAGGTATGTAAAGGACATAGGATGTAATTACCGTCTTGGTTAACTATCTTGGGATACAATTTTGCTATGCATAAAAATAAATCAAGATGCAGATGCACCTGCTAAAATGTAAGCATCCATTTATTCCCATTGGTGTCAACTGAACAGCCACAAAGAATGGCAAGTGTGTATTTTGTTGTTCAGTGCTGTATTTGATGGTCAGTCTCCCTAATTAGTGAACATAATAAAGTAGTCACAAACTCACTCATGACTCATGCCACAGTTAACCTGTAGGCAGACTTTCAGAACTAGGCCTTTGATGCTAATAACACAAATCCTTAGGTATGAATATATCTATGTGAATAATTTTTAGGTTTTGACTGAATTAAAATATTTTTAAAGCGTTTTTAGGTGTATGTGAAATGAAAGGGAAAAAAAAATCAGTAAATGATTTGTTCAACCAAAAAAATTCATTTTTGGGGGTGTATTTTTTTTACAGGCTACTTTTGAAATAATACCTCTTTTCAAAACAAATATTATTTATTTATATATATATATATATATATATAAAATTGACTTTGAAATATTTTGATTTTTTTTCATTTTTAATGGGGGGGTTTTGCCAGCTAAAATATTTGATAAATTTGGGCCTGATTCATTAGCAGCTTCACACTGCGGACTAATACAACCTGCAACTCAGCTAATAAAACATTCAAACAAAAAGTTTCAAACAGTCATACTTATGAGTATGAAATAGCAAAACAAACCAATGAGAGTAATAACTAAGCAGAAGCTTTGTACATAATTTCCATGAGCTTTAATGCAAATCCGTGCTAACATTTTGGGGAGAAAGTGCTAAATTATGTATATATTTAAGGCAGACAAGGTTCTTTGAGTAGATGTGATATTTTTTATTAGCCCAGCTGAGTATTTGGAAAAAAGTTCTTGGCAAGCCTGCAGGTACAATCACCCTTCAGGCATAGGGAGTCTCTGCTGTTCTGAGACTCGAAGGAATGAGAGAAGCTAAAAGTGTGGCAGGATGTCAGTAAGAATGTAAATATGTAGAAATTAGGACAACAAAAGTTAAAGCAGGGAAGGGAGAGGGTAAAAAAAGCATGGGTGTGGAAAGGCAATGTTGAATAGGGGAGAGTCTTCAGTAGTAGTAATTCAAGGTAGAAAAGAAGTTGTCTATGAAAAAAGAAATAGCTGGAAATTAGGAAAACAAATGGCAAAAAAGGAGGAGAGGGGAGGGGAGAAAAGCGGGGGGTGGGATTTGTCTCAAAAGGGCATTAGATTGATTCATAGATTTATAAATTGTTAGGGATTGGCAGGGACCTTGGAAGATCACTGGGTCCAGCCCCCCTGCTCTAAGCAGGAAAGACAACCAGGGTCAAGAGACCCCAGCGACATGACAGTCCAGTCTCCTCTTGAAGATTTCCAGGGTAGGCGATTGCACCGCCTCTGGGGGGAATTTATTCCACAGTCTGGACACCCAACTGTGACAAAGTTTTTCTTAGCACTAAGCCTGAAACGGTCTTCCAGAAGTTTAGGGCCATTACTCCTGGTTTTCCCCCAGGGTGCCTGGTGAACAATGTTCACCAGGCCCTTGATGTACTCCCCTGATGTAGCGGTAAGCTGCTTCCAAGTCCCCGCTCAGCCTTCTCTTTTTTAGGCTGAAGAGACCCAAGTTACTCAGCGTTTCCTCCTATGGTAGGAGGAAAGAGAGCTTTGGGAACGTGAAAGACAGGGGGTGGACAGCAATATGGCACAGGTAAGGAACGGGAAGGTTAGGGACAAAAAGCCCTTTAGGACTTGGAGCGAGGGGGTAGCAAAAGCACCAGTCACAGGGCTCAAGTGCCTATATACTAATGCTAGGAGCATGGGGAACAAGCAGGATGAACTAGCGCTCCTGGTTGCACTAAACGACTACGACTTAGTGGGGCTGACGGAAACCTGGTGGGATCCATCCCACGACTGGGCGGTACATATTGAGGGCTATAGATTGTACAGAAAGGACAGAGTGGGGAAAAGGGGGGGAGGGGTTGCGCTCTATGTTAAGGAGCAATATACATCAACCCTTATCAAGACAGAATCAAAGGATGAGGAAGTAGAAGGACTGTGGGTTAGGCTACATGGGGGGCAAGGAGAAAAGGATTTGGTGGTAGGGGTCTGCTACAGACCCCCACATCAAGGGGAAGAAATAGATTTGGGGCTCCTGAGGCAACTCTCAGAGACCATAAAAGCTAAAGAGGCGGTGGTCATGGGGGACCTAAACTACCCGGACATCTGCTGGGAGACACAGACAGCAAAGTCCCACTGCTCACGCAGGTTTCTAACCTGTGTACAGGACCTCCACCTGACGCAGGAGGTACATGGTCCCACTAGGGGGAATGCCTTACTGGATCTGGTATTGGCAACGGGGGATGACATAGTAGGGGACCTACAGATCGGTAGCCATCTGGGGGACAGTGATCACCTAAAAGTACAATTCAACATAAGGCGTCGAGTGGGTAAGGTAACCAGTAGGGTGAACGTGCTGGACTTTAGGAAAGCTGATTTCAGCGAACTCAGGCGATTAGTGAAGGATGCACTGCAGAGTAGTAGTTTTGAAATGATGGGAGCCCAAGAAGGGTGGCTGTGCCTTAAGGAAGCTATCCTTCGAGCACAAAGCGAGACGATCCCCGTGCGAGGTAAAAGAGGGAAAGGGGCCAGGAGGCTTCCCTGGCTGACCAGAGAAATCCAGGGCAGACTAAGGGCCAAAAGGGGAGCACATAAAAAGTGGAAACAGGGAGAGATCACCAAAGAGGAATATACCTCTTCTGCTCGTGCTTGTAGGGAGGCAGTTAGACAGGCCAAAGCTACCATGGAGCTGAGGATGGCAACCCAAGTAAAAGACAATAAGAAATTGTTTTTTAGATATATAGGGAGTAAAAGGAAGGCCCAGGGAGGAATAGGACCCCTGCTAAATGGGCAGAAACAATTGGTGACGGACAGAGGGGACAAGGCTGAACTCCTCAACGAGTTCTTCGCCTCAGTGCTCCTAAGTGAGAGGCATGACAAGTCTCTCACTGGGAGTGTAGGGAGGCAGCAGCAAGGCACCAGACTTCCATGCGTGGACCCTGAGGTGGTGCAGGGTCACTTGGAGGAACTGGATGCCTTTAAGTTGGCAGGCCCGGATGAGCTCCATCCGAGGGTACTGAAGGCACTGGCCGACATCACTGCAGAGCCACTGGCGGGAATATTTGAACGCTCGTGGCGCACGGGTCAAGTCCCGGAGGACTGGAAAAGGGCCAATGTGGTTCCCATTTTCAAGAAGGGGAGGAAGGAGGACCCGGGTAACTATAGGCCAGTCAGTCTCACCTCCATCCTTGGCAAAATCTTTGAGAAAATCATCAAGGCTCACATTTGTGAGAGCCTGGCAGGACAAATTATGCTGAGGGGAAACCAGCACGGGTTCGTGGCAGGTAGATCGTGCCTGACCAATCTAGTCTCTTTTTATGACCAGGTCACAAAACGCCTCGACGCAGGAGGAGGGGTGGATGTCGTATACTTGGACTTCAGGAAGGCCTTTGACACGGTATCCCACCCCATACTGGTGAACAAGTTAAGGGGCTGTGACTTGGATGACTGCACAGTCCGGTGGGTGGAGAATTGGCTGGAGGGTCGCACCCAGAGAGTCGTGGTGGATGGGTCGGTTTCGACCTGGAAGAGTGTGGGCAGTGGGGTCCCGCAGGGCTCGGTGCTTGGACCGATACTCTTTAATGTCTTCATCAGCGACTTGGACGAGGGGGTGAAATGTACTCTGTCCAAGTTTGCAGATGACACTAAGCTATGGGGCGAAGTGGACACGCCGGAGGGCAGGGAACAGCTGCAAGCAGACCTGGACAGGTTAGACAAGTGGGCAGAAAACAACAGAATGCAGTTCAACAAGGAGAAATGCAAAGTGCTGCGTCTAGGGAGGAAAGATGTCCAGCACACCTACAGCCTAGGAAATGACCTGCTGGGTGGCACGGAAGTGGAAAGGGATCTTGGAGTCCTAGTAGACTCCAAGATGAACATGAGTCGGCAGTGTGATGAAACCATCAGAAAAGCCAATGGCACTTTATCGTGCATCAGCAGATGCATGACAAATAAGTCCAAGGAGGTGATACTTCCCCTCTATCGGGCGCTGGTCAGACCGCAGCTGGAGTACTGCGTGCAATTCTGGGCGCCGCACTTCAAGAAAGATGCGGATAACCTGGAGAGGGTCCAGAGAAGGGCCACTCGTATGGTTAAGGGCCTGCAGGCCAAGCCCTATGAGGAGAGATTAGAGAAACTGGACCTTTTCAGCCTCCGCAAGAGAAGGTTGAGAGGCGACCTGGTGGCTGCCTATAAGTTCGTCAGGGGGGCACAGAAGGGAATTGGTGAGTATTTATTCACCAAGGCGCCCCCGGGGGTTACAAGAAATAATGGCCACAAGCTGGAGGAGAGCAGATTTAGATTAGATATTAGGAGGAACTTCTTCACAGTTCGAGTGGCCAAGGTCTGGAACGGGCTCCCAAGGGAGGTGGTGCTCTCCCCTACCCTGGGGGTATTCAAGAGAAGGTTGGATGTGTATCTAGCTGGGGTAATGTAGGCCCAGCACTCTTTCCTGCTTATGCAGGGGGTCGGACTCGATGATCTATTGAGGTCCCTTCCGACCCTAGCATCTATGAATCTATGAATCTATGGTCTACCTTGCAAGTCTCTGCTCATACGGGTGGCTCTTCTCAGGACTCTCTCAAGCTTTTCCACATCCTTGTTGAAGTGCAACGCCCAAAACTGGATGCAGTACTCCAGCTGCGGTCTCACCAGTGCTGAATAAAGTGGAAGAATCACCTCCTTGGATCTGCTGAAGATGCGTTGATTGATCCATGCCAGAGTATTGTTTGTCCTGCTGGCTACAGCATCGCACTGACAGCTCATATTCATACTATGGTCTATTATTACTGCTAGATCCTGGTCAGTTTGGAACCACTGAGCCTCTAAGTATATTGGGGATTATGCATCCTCAGATGGAGAACTTTACACTTCTCAATATTGAACTTCATCTGGTTTCAGTCCACCCAACTTGCTAGCCCTGTCTATGCTTGCCTGTATCTATAGCCTATCTTCAAGCATGACTGTGCTCCCCGCATAACTTGGTATCATCCATGAACTTGGCCAGTAAGCAATTTACCCCCACATCAAAATCATTGATAAAGATGTTGAAAAGCACTGGACCAAGCACAGACCCCTGAGGGACACCACTGGCCAGTTCTTGCCAAGATGCCACAGATCCATTCATTAGGACTCTCAGGGTCCTACCCTACAGCCAGCTTCCTACCCACCTGACTGTTGAGCAGTTAAGCCTGCAGTCCTCCATTTTCCCCATGAGAACATCATGGGATATCAAATCAAAGGCCTTTTGGAAGTCTAGGTATAGGTATACGATGTTGACCTCCTGTCTCTTACCCAAGTGGCAAGTTACCTGGTCGTAGGAGGAGATGAGATTGGTAAGACAAGACCTGCCCACAACGAAGCCATGGTTTCTGTTGTCCAGAATCCTACCTTCTGCAAGCCTATCGCACGTAGACTCCCAGTCTTCAGCCAGCCTCTCTCTTTCCTTGGAGGCTCAGAACAGCAGAGGCTCCTAATGCCTGAAGAAGGGTGATTGCACCCAAAAGGTTGCTAAGAACTTTTTTCCAACTACTCATTTGGTCTAATAGGAGATATCACATCTACTCAAAGAACCCTGTCTGCCTATGTCCTTAGACCAACATGGCTACAACAAAAAACCCAGTAGCATATTTTTTAAATTCAACTTTACCAATTTTTAACTATATAGCTAAGTTAATCAAGAAGCCATGCACAATGTGGTAGCAAAGTTAATATAAAAGAAGACTGGCCAGAATTTACTTTGAATAGAGTTACTCAAACACAACCTTTACTCTAGCATTCACAGCTGTATCTACAGTATTCAGAGATGACCTCAATAAAGTCAGTCAAGCTCAACTTATTACATTAAGTTTCAAGTTTAGGACCGGAGCTTTTAAAATACAAGATTTCAGATTCTTGTTATGTTTAAATACTGAGGAAAGTATAGTTTTAGTCTGAGACAGAATAAATGACTTTGAACAAATGTTCAATTAACAAGTCAGCTTCTAGAAAAGGGCCAGTCTGGCATTTTTATTTTGATTTAAAGTTATGAAGAGTTGTGTTGGCAACTGAAAATATGAGATTAAAATGATGGTTATGGAACATCGGCCTTGCTGGTTACAATATCAGTGCCATTTCTGCCAGAGTAATGGAAAAGACAGCAATACAACCTTTTGCAAATCACTGGGGCAGAATGAAGATATTGTATAAGAAGTCAAAAAGATCCAGTGTACATTTCTCTCTCCATTTTGATCTCACTCAGGAGAAGTTAGAGTTGCCAACCATCAAAATTAGATGAGAATATTTTTTTAAATCATTTTAGATTTAAATATTCCTGTGGAGTTAGCCCAACCACTGTTCAGTGGTAGATTCCTTGTCCACTGTGCAGGAGACCTGCACGCGATTCCCTGATGCACGCATCACAGCCATCAAGGCACCACAGGTCTGGATTCAGTCTGGCTTTTGGATTCTGTTTCAATAGTGTCAGGTGTGGGTGGGATGTCCACTCCTCCATGCTCCTGCCTAGGTGTACTTGGACAAAGGTCCTGGTGACCTCTCACACATATGCCAAGTTGCAGAAGGATCAAAAGATGCCTGCTATTCCTGTGGAGTTGTTCTCTCAGTTTTTAAGAGTCTAAGGAGCAAATGCTACCATAGGTAAGGTAGTTGTTTTGCCAAGAGCAAGAGAGATGCACTGCAGCAACGCAAGTGAAACAGAAGTGAAAGAAATTTTGCTCTTTCAGCACAAAGATCAAAAAGAGAACATGTTGCAGTGTAAAATAATACTGCGGTATCCATAATAGGTTAGAAATAAAAGATGGACACCTCCAAAAAGCAAAAACAATAAATAAAGTAATCAAAACTGTAAATTGAAATATTGAGATGTCTTCTCTCCTAAAATATTATTGGTAGCTACAAGATTAGAAGTGAAGGCAGGCTTTGCATAAGACTCCAGCTATTCAGCAGAATGAAATGATAGGTTAGTTGCATTCAGACATAAATTTATCTCCATCTTGAAACCCACTAGGTAGAAGAAGAATTCCTTAAAACAGTCATCCTCAGTGTGATGAGAAGGCCAGCTTGTAGTTAGCACTGACTCTACCAGAGAGGATCTATTTGTTCAGCATAGCAACGACCAAAGTTTTAAACAAGCCAGCAAGGGGAAGAGTGAGGCTCAGAGGCCACTTGAGCATATGGTACAAGTGACCAAATGACTAGGGTAAATATTCAAATAAATCTCCTCTACAGCTTGTGAGAGGAACTCTGGCGGAAGAGACTGTCATTGAAGGAAGGTCATTTGATGGGTTCAGGTCTGCAGGAGCATGTCAATTCTATGGAAAATATAGCAGAAAACCAGGCAGCTTACTACATTTCCCATCTCCTTGACCTCCCAGACTCCCTGGCAGTCTGCCTGCTGTGTTGCTGAGCCTCCTGTATCTCTGTGATCCACAGCGACCTGGCAGATGGCCTAGCATGCTGCCCAGATGCCCAAGTTGCTCAGCTACCCAGCAGCCCACCTAGCAGACTGTTGGCAAGCCAGGACTCCCCTCGCTCCTTGAATCCCTACACAGCTGACTGTTCAGACTCCCAACTCCATGACCAGATGCCTCCCTGAACAAGTAACTCCCCAGGCTTCTCAGGCCCCAATTCTTGAAGCAACCTGCATCCTTCCCAGACAGCCAGCATCCACCAGGCTGTCCCACGGAGGGGTAGCGCCCTGCAGTTGGAGAATAGCAAATTAGTGTCTGTATCACACAAAAAAAAGAGAGAGACCCAGACATCTACAAGCACATTAATTTGATTTCAATGTTATGCAGGGTCTTAGAATAGCTATTGCAGGGAATAATAATTAAGGATATGGAAGTAGACAGGAAATGGGTGAGGGACCTCTGAGGTGTTTGAATAGTAGGTCTAACTTTGGCCCTCGTGGTCAAATCTAGTCTCAGATTTGAGGTCAGGGAGGCATTATCCCACAGTTCAGATTAGCGAGAACCATTTTTATTGCTGCTTTGTTTTTGCCTTTCTCTGTAGCATCAAAGGCACTAGTCTTTCCTGCTTTCTTCGTTGGCATTTTGTAGGGTTTCGGGTTTTGGTTTGTTCTTTTGGGGGTGGGGGTTCTTTTTAATACTGGTCAATGAAGTGGATCTCTTTTTTGTGCATCTTTATGGATAAATAATTGTCTGTGAACACAAGGGACTGGATTCAGTGATCCAGGAGTTTGCTTCAGTCCTGTAGTCTTATTATCTAAGATTTCCAGAGCTGAGTAACTCCCCCAGGCAGCTGGGAGACTGTCAACCCGGAAAACACACTGAAAAATTCTGTTTGGGTTCTTTCCAAATGTATTTTTTATACTTTTTTTGAGGTTTTTCCCTGATATGAAATTATTTTTCTGGACATTTTCTTTTCACATTTTTCTTTCATTTTGCTCTCTCTGCATTGTATATTCTCATGTCTAACCTAAACTGAACCTGGGTTTAATGAGCTCCAAACATGGCACACCAACCTCTGAATCATCTTTCTTCTTTGGGGAATAAATGTTAGGCCTAGTTCTCTAGTTTTCTGTACCACGTTTTGCAATGCATAAAAATACAATTTTGCATTATATAAAAATAAATCAAGATGAATATGCACCTGCTTAATACTGAGGGCAAAGAAGAAGTAAAAATCTGCCACTTCAGAGGGTTTGCATTTTAAGCCTACTTTGCACTTGTGCTAATGACCACAAAGATAAGAGCCGCTTCACTGTCCACCCAGCTTAAGACATCATGCAGTTTTCCACGCATTAGCATTTCTAAAAACAAAAAAGGAGGGATCCCAACCTGTTAACTCATGTTTAAACTATTAACTGCCTTTTTTCACTAGTGCTTGCAGGACACATCTATAAGTTGTCTTATGGTGACAAAGCCATGTGCTCCGTTGCTGTATGGCATGCTATGGTGACATATCGATAACGTGGGTCTACACGTGATTGGCAGCTACATCGCCATAGCGTTGCACTCCCCCAGTATAGGGCACCGCTATGGCGATGTAGCTGTGAAATCTAACCAGGTGCCATATGCGCAGCGCAGTAGAAGCGGTTGTGCTTCGGTACATCTTTTGGAAGTACTAAAGTGCAGCACCATAGCAACGTCACCCTATGGCAACATGTAGACGCACCCTCAGAGAATATTTCTACTGCCCGCTTATGGTGCTAGGCAGTACCATATTCATATAAACCATGGTCAGTCTATATGTGCTACTTTCTTGTGTGCACAAAACACATACATCGTGTCACAGCATGGTCTGCTTGGACCCCTAATTGAGCAGCATAAAGTTATTCACATTGTGATAGCTACCCCATGCTAGCTATCACAAGTTCAGAATATACCTTTTCAGCTCAAAATTCAAAGCGTGTCTGTGTGTGTCTGTGTGACCGAAGGGCCTAAAAATGAGTTAATCATAGCTACAGGACTGAAAAAAGAGTGAAATGGCATGGGATAGATTTTGAGATTCTAGAAAGGCCAACATCCTCATTTTCTTGCCTAGATTATCCTGCAATGATGAAATACTTTATCATCTCAGCTCCAGATTTCCAAAGGCGTTCAGGTACGTAACTCCTACTGATTTCATAACAGAGAAGAGAAGGATGTATAGCCTAGATAACTGGAAGATTAATTCCAATTTGAAGAGCATAGGTCTCAGAGCTGGTGATGGTGAAAGAAATCCAACATTGCCTTAAAAGTGCAATACAGCCTTTGAATAGTTTCATAGTTTCATAGTTTCATAGTAGCTAGAGTCGGAAGGGACCTAGGTAGATCATCTAGTCCGACCCCCTGCCTTAGCAGGAAAGAGCACCGGGGTCAGATGACCCCGGCAAGGTGCTCATCTAACTTCCTTTTAAAAATCCCCAGGCTAGGAGCCTGCACCACTTCCCCTGGAAGCTGGTTCCAGGCCCTAGCCGCCCTGACTGTGAAGTAGCGCCTCCTAATATCTAATCTAAACTTACCCTCCGCCAGTTTGTGACCGTTATTCCTGGTCACTCCTGGCAGCGCACGGGGGAACAGGGACTCCCCCAATACCTGCTGATCCCCCCTGACCAGTTTGTAGCAGGCCACAAGGTCCCCCCTTAACCTTCTCTTGTGGAGGCAGAATGCCTGAGGAAGCTGGGGTTCAAAGACTGCAACATCAGATCCATAACCAAACTCATGGTTTATCAAGCAGTTGTGATTACTGCTTACTGTACAGAGCTGAGATGTGGACAATATGCAGGAAACACCTCAAGTTGCTGGAGAAGATCAATGCTGCCTGAGAAGATCCTTTGAATCCACTGGGAAGACAGATGGGCCAACATTAGCATCCTCTCACAAGCAAACTTCACAAGGATTGAGGCAACGATCATCCGACATCAACTTCACTGGGCTGGCCATGTCATCTAGATGCTTGATTCCAGACTCCTGAAGCAAGTTTTATTCCCCCAGCTCAGTCAAGGCATATGCTCAAGAGGAGGGCATAGAAAGCACTTCAAGGACATCCTCAAGGCCAACTCAAAAATAAAGTAATATCAACATAACCTCATGGGAGAACATCTCCCAGGATCACCCCAAATGGAGGAAGAGTCTGCCACAAGGCTTTCAGTACTTTGAGACCTTATGCCAAAAACAGGAGATGGAAAAGTAGGAGTGGCAGAAATGGCATGTTGCAGACGGAATCAATAATCCAGCGCCACCCCCTCCCCACCCCTCACTGCACGGAAACATGTGCTCAAGTTGCAGCAGTCTGTTGATGCTGGATTGGCCTTGGCAGCCATCTCTGGACCCACAGTTAACAGTCACAGAAGACAATCATCCTTGACTGTGCAGGACTGCCGATGATAGGTAGGGTCAGAAAGACCAGAGGAAAGACCTCAGAAATAATGCCAGGATGAGAAGCAAAGCACAAGCACTCTTCAGCCATATGGACTGAGGCCATGACTCCTAAAGATTCTTTCTGACTAGACCTGAGCAATAAACTTAAACAATATTTTTCCAGGTAAGAAATATATTTCTGAGAGAAATGTTATTTTTCCAGAAATGAAGCTTCACACCAAAAATATTTTAACATACTCAAAACGTTTCTACATCTCACAGCCATTTCCAGTTTATGTTCAAAATAGGATCATTTTTCAGCGAGCAAAACAACATCAACAACATCAATTTAAATTATACTAATGAAAATCATTTGGATCACAAAAAAAAAATAGTAAATCAATTCTGAACCCTATGAAACTGTTGAAATTCATGTCCCCACATGTCACTATCACAAAATACAACTTGAATCTTTCTGTCCAGGTGTTAAGACTACATATATCTCTGAACAGTTTGTTACAGCACTTGAACCATGACAATGCATCTTGGTTTCCAGTTTTATTACAAGTTCAAACTGTTAGACCCTGACTCCACGCAGCGCCCAGTGACTATGGAGGCGATGATCCAATTGCCCATGGATCCTGCTGTTCATTAGCCAGAGCAAGTAGGGAGCAAACACCAGCACACATTGCTCGCAACAGCTTTATTAAAAATGGAGACAGCTTTGGGCGAGCTGCATCACAGACACACAATCTGTGAACATGGGCAGTGGCCTTGAACAATAGTTTTTTCCATATTTTATATACTTTCGTTCATGCTTATTACCATTTATCCCACCAACAGTCCTCCTTTGTTCTACCCATATGTTCTCCCCTTTCAAGCTCTGCCTCTGTTTACTGTTTGCTTCATTAGCATGGAATTGCCTATGCATTTTATTCATTTATGTGCCTTTTGTTATAAGCGCATGTCCAAAGCCATGAACTCATTTCTTCAGTCAATGGGCGGACTTTGACTAAAACCTGGAAGCTTCTTCACCAATCACCATTCACCCTTTTGCACATATTCATTTTGGATCCTGTTACCAATTACGTGTTATCTTTCACATTCCACTCTGTTTTTCAGTCCCGTGTTGTACCATCTTCCACATTCCTAAAGCTTCACCTCATTCACAGCACACAGACTCACACAGACTCACTTGAAAATGGTTGACATAGTTAAGATGGTTACTTAGTGTCCAAACAAAATTCAAAGAAGTGCTGGCAACACATGAGTTAAGTCTGATCATGCGCAGATAACACTAGTTCATGGAAAATTCCACAGCATGCCCAGCATGTGCCCCCTGGGTGACCTATTGGACTGTCAATCACTGGTGACCTACTTTTCAGTCCTGCGCATGCTCAGTCACCACACAGAGCTCAGACTTGCACATGCTCAGTTTATTACAAGCATGATGTCACCATGTAGAAAATTCTTACAACAAAGCACCCTAATTGGCTGAAGCGTAGCTTTAAAAGGTCCCTGACCCCCACCTCAGGGGGGCGTTGGGAGTTGGTAGCGTAGGTGTCGTTGGTGTGAGTGGATGAGAGAGAGAGCTGCTCTATCAACAAGCAGAGGCTGCTGTTAGCAGGGACTGCGAGGCAGATAGAGATTGGGATCTGTTTTCCCCGGTTCTTCTTTTAACCATATACCACGACTTACCTCTTCCATCTTGTTCATGCGTATTTGATTCTTTCGGTTACTGGACTGTTTGGCTCTGACCTCGACTTCGATTTTGATCACCCCTATGGCTTATACTGTTTCCGGCTTTACTTACCTGGCTTTGGACAGACCTCGGCATTCCTCATTGACCACGATTCAGCTCGTCCTGACTTACCTTGATTGTCTCCGCTGCACCACATCCCGACTCTCAACCTCGGCTTCATCCATCTACTACTCATTGTCCATCACCTTGGACTGGCATCACGACACGTTATAGTCATTCTTTTTTATGTGAATCCCTTACATGAGCTGTTGACCAGCCCTGGGACTAGCAGTGGGCAGCTGCACCTATCCCTCTTGTAGGGGTAGAAAGCAAGGGCTCATTGCAAACGTCGTGGGCCAACAGACCCCTTTGTTGTTTATTGTTATTGTCTACTGTAACCGAAGATCAGTACCTATGCCATCAAAAATGTAAGTAAATAAATCCAGTTTGTTTTTGAAACCGTTACGCTTCGGTGCCTCAGAACTCCACACCAAAAATCCCACCTGTTCTGTGTCCAATTTGCCACCACTCGACCAACCAACCATGACCGAGACCATGAGCTTGGCTCGCCAGCTACGGGTCCTTGACACTTAGCATAAGAAAATGGCTGGCTTAGCTTAGCATAAGCATTCATAAGCAAAATCTGCTTTACCTACGCATAGTTTCATATTTAGTAGGGTTGGAAGGGATCTGAGCAGATCATCGAGTCTGACCCCCTGCCAAGGCAAGAAAGAGTACTGGGGTCAAATGACCCCAGCCAGGTGTTCATCTAGCCTCCTCTTAAGGACCCCCAGGGTAGGAGCCAGCACCACTTCCCTTGGAAGTTGGATCCAGAACCTAGCTGCCCTGAGCGTGAAGTAGCACCTCTTGATGTCTAATCTGAATCTCCCCTCTGCCAGCTTGTGACCATTATTTCTAGTCGCTCCTGGCAGTGCTCGGGGGAACAGGGACTCCCCCAATGCCTGCTGATCCCCTCTGACTAGTTTGTAACAGGCCACTAGATCCCCCTCAGCCTTCTCTTGTGGAAGCTGAATAGGTTCAGGTCCCCTAGTCTCTCCTCATAGGGCCTGCCCTGCTGCCCCCTGATTATGTGAGTGGCCTCCTCTGGACCCTCTCCATGTTGCCCGCATCCCTCCTGAAGTGCGGTGCCCAGAACTGAATGCAGTGCTCCAGCTACGGCATCTTGCAATATACTTTTAATATATTGTTCTGCCTTGTGGTTAGCAGCTTTTGCTAGGCCACAGGCTACAGCCTTGTATTCAGCTGCAAATCCAGTGCTCCCCAAAGTCCAAACCCTATCCAGTTCATGAATTTCCTTGGCAAAGCTGAGAAGATCAATGGAGCCATGGCAAAAGCATTTGAAATCTGTGACACAAGCCCAGGCAAATATTTGGTGCCAACATCAGAGATCCACTGAGCTAATAGATAAAAATGGTGGCAACACAAACTTATCCTTTAGTGAAAATGGGTTGCAGTAGGTGCCTAAATCCAGGGAAGGGTTCACGGGTGTGAATCCAGATCAGAGACCAGGGTCTTCCCGTAGACTGGTGTAAGACGCAAAAGTCCTGAAGAGGGTCAAGGTTTAAGACACCCCTTTCATCTCATTCCTATTGCCTTTCTTATATGGTTCTGCACTCAGCCTACTGGATTTTGGAGGTCTTAAGTTTTAAGGCATGGCTGCATCACAGCAGCTATGTCTGGGCTTTAAGCACATTGGGCCCATGCACTCCTGTCCCCATGCTCCAAGTATGGCATTGAAGTGGTAAAGCCACTTTTGGACATCCCTCTGCAATTGGTCTTGAGACATTGGTGCTAGAGGGTGGCTACTGGGGATGACTCCAGAGCAGCTTCACTGATATATTCCCCTGTTTGGCATGTGGGCATGGGAGCAGATGGTGAGTGCTTGGGACTGTCCTAGGCAAGGCATGTCACTACCACAGTATAGACATGACCACTGACACCCAACACTCACCAAGCATTTCATAGGAAGCTTAGGAGCTTAACCCCAGGCTCAGAAGTCCATCACATAGGAAACAGGCTAAAAGCTAGATGCTGTAATACTGAGCATTGCAATACCCACGTTTGTGGTGCCTTCAGCCTCTAAATCAATACTTGGCCACTTAAATGGGTGGCCTGCATTATATCTGCTCTGAGAATGCCATAGCTGGCATCATCTGAACCATCATCAGGAGTAAGAGCTTTTTCTCAGTGCCTTGCTCAAAGCATCAGACAGTGCCACCTCCCATAATTCATTGTGCTGGTGCATATGTTATATCTTTTTAAACACAGCAGGAACTAAGTAAAAAGAAAACTGGTGTAAGCCTGAAGAGAACCAACTGAAGATGGCAAACTATTACGTTAACATTAGAAAACTATGTAGAATCTCCTTGGCAGTGTTATGAGAAATGTTTGTCCCACTCTAAAGTGTCAACTATTGGCCATTCCTGAAGGCATAATCCCCTACTAGACAACTTTAGCCACTGTGACCAGTACAATATTTCTAGATCTCTTGCTGGCTGGGGGCAGAACTCTCCAAGAAGTATCTGATATTCCCAGTCTTTGTTCAGATGCAGCTCAGTCATAATCAAAATATAGGTTATTATTAACCTTCATTTTCAGAGGGAAATGTTTGTTCTGAAAATAATATTGAGGGTTGCAAGATTGATGTGTGCATAAATATTTGCATTCTGACATGTAATTTGAGAAAAGACCAGAAAGGTTTAATCAGAAGTGAACAATTCTCCCTGCAGCAGAGGAGTAGAATATAAAATAGCTCCATCACTATTGCTCAGTGACTGATATATTATATCAGATCACATCTCTCGTTGTGTTTCTCCCTTTCCTATTTTCTCATCTACTTTTACTTCATTTTCATTTCCACTATTCACAAACTTTGTCTTCCACAGAAGTTTAAGAATTTTTCTCTTTTTAACACTCTTTCCAGATCACTTTCACTTAATAGACTCTTTGCTTTTGTCATAGGTTTCTTCTAGAGAAGACAGATGAACCTATATCTGTAGTACAGATGTAGAGTTTAAGAGGTAAGTAGCTTTGTTGCACCAGATAGTAGGGCTGTGCGAAATTTTGATGCTGTTTCAATCCATTTTGAGGTCAAAACAGTGAAATCAAAATGGAACAGATATTGTCGAAACCTCCTCAAAACAAAACAAGGCAAGTCAAAACATTTCAAAATTTTCTAAATGTTTCAACTTTCAAAGCTGAAGCTGGACTTGCCTTCAATGCTTTCAGTCACCTTCAATGCCTGCAGGGAAAGAGAAACTAAAGTAAGGAGAGGGAGGGGGAAGAGGGATGAAGGCAGGTGGTGGGGAAAGAGTGTTCTCATTATTGACCATGTAGCTGGCCAGTGACTGGCATCCTTCCCTGGTGTCCCTTCCAACCCCAGGGCTCTGGGGCAGGGATGGAAAAACTGAATAAAAGGCAGCCTTGTTTAAACTGCCCTACGTAGTTTCGGCCTTGCTGCCAATTAGTGAGCTGTCTGTGTTCATCAGACAACTACGACTATCAGCAGCACTGATCTTCCAAAGGATTCCCTACTTGCTAGCAAGAGGGATTTCAGATTCAGAATACCTTATTCTTGAAGGCTCTTTTACTTTATTATATTCATTGATTCATTCTTTTGAATTCTATAATTATATTGGATAGGATTACTGTAGAATTTAATTTATATAGGAAGTGAAATACATTTATATTTTATTTCTATATATTTAAAGCTTTGCAGCATACATTATATAATTTATACAGAGGCAAAGCCATATTTCTATTTGCTTTTATACATTTCTTATTTGCGTCACACACACACCTACTACTACTACCAATGATCTTGCACCACGCTTTTGAATTCATACCAGCGCTAAGGCTTATAGTCGCTGTTTTGTTGAGCATTTATTTGCATCACACACACCCCTACTTCTACCCACAATGCTCTTGTCACCACAGTTTTGAATTTATACAAGGGCTAAGCCATACATTTGCTGTTTCATTTCACATTTCTTATTTGCACCAGGCATGAAACACCATGAAGCATAGTGGCCACACTGGCCAGCCTTCAGGGAAAGGCAGAAGACAGGGTAGAGGGAGAGCTGTAAGTCCCCCCAACACCAAACTGAAATGCAGCCTCTTTCCTCCAGCTAAAAGGGCTGAGGATGCTACAAGCAGCAAGGAGAGGGGAGCAGTGCCACTACCTGTTGCCAAGACTGCATCCCCTCGACACGTACCAGCCATAACCCCACCACCACCACAAGGGCAACAACAGGCAGCAGCAGAAGCACCCACACCAGCACAGCAGCCCCCTCCACCGCTATTTCACTTCCCATGCTGAGCTTTCCAGTACCAGAGGAGGAGTTGGCATTGGATCTGGATCTCAGTGCCCTAGCAAGGGAAAATCTGGGAAAGGAGGGGAATCAGCTACGTCAGTGCTTGACATCCCCCAAGTTTCTCCTAGAGCCAGGTCTCCTTCCCCAGAAGGCACTTTGGAGGAGGTTGATGTACAGGCGGAGGCAAGCGGCTCAACTAAGTCCACTCCTCCTCTTGCTGTGCCTCTTCCTGCTGAGGAGGAGGAAAGTGAAGCAGCATCCACACATGCACCTGCACTCCAGAAACAAGAGCATAGTGTGGTCTGGGGTCATTTTGAACTGGCAGATGATCCCACATATGCTATCTGCCTGCACTGCTGAGCCAAAATCAGCCAGGGCAAGGGAAAAAAACATATGAGCACCACAGGGATGTTGATGCATCTCTGCAAGCACCACCCCATTGCCCTTGCTCCTTCTTGGACTGGCATCAGCAGAAGCATGCCCAAAGGGAAGTCCCACTCTCACTCCAAAGCCGCCATCCCCGCAAAGCCAAGGCAGGCCACCCTGGAACAGTGGAGGAAAGTTGGAGAGGAAGGGGGTGCATTCCAAAGGTGCATGAGCATTGGGGAGTTGCTTGCTGTCGGTGGCCAGCCATTCTCCCAAATTGAGCACCCAGGGTTCAGGCAGCTCATGGCACTTATGCTCCTATCAGACCAAGTGCCCTCACGCATCACATTCAGTAGGACGGTGGTACCATCCCTGTATGAGGCATGCATGGAGTACTTGAGGGAGGACCTGCCAAAGGCAGGTATGCAGGTGGCCTTATACTTCACCTTGGACATCTGGAGCAGCCAGAGTAGAAATCATGCCTGACAGTTCTGTTTGCTTACCTTAGATGTTGCTGGTGCCATCAGGTTATTTTTACCTGATGCCGTTTACAGTGATGGACTAATCCAGGGCTGTAGGGGAGGAGGAGGCCTCACTGGGGCACACTGACATGTTGTGCAGAGACCCCAGCACCAGAAAGGGTGCACCTGAACACACACACAATGTCACCCACCCATGTCATGAGTTTTGCCTGCCTGCGGCCAGATGTGCAAGGCCCCAGAATCTGCCTGCACCTATCTCTTTGACAGCTGGCAGGCTTCATGGCCACAGCTGAGCCTAGCAGCCAGGCCTTCAGTAGTTCCCCCACCACCACCACTCCATGCCCAAAAACAGACACAGTTGCACAAGCTGGCAAGCTTAGTGTCTGCAGCAGGGCCTAGCAGACCTGCAGTTTTCACCCCCCTGTGCCCCAAGACAGACATAGTTGCACAAGCAACCATGTCACAAGTTTTGCCTCTCAGTAGCTAGAGGTGCAGGGCCCCAGAACCCAAATTCCCCCTGCACCTATGTCCTTAACAGCTGGCAGGCTTTGTGGCCTCAGCAGGGGCTAGAATGCCTTCAGCTTTCACCGTGCTGCACCTTAACACACACAGTGTCCCCATGCAATGAGTTTTGCTTGTCCGCATCTTAAGATGCAGTTTCCCCCAAACACCTCCACCTATCTCCTTGAAATCTTGCAGACTTCGTGGCCTCAGCAGGGGCTAGCATGTCTGCAATTTTGACCCCACTGTGGCTTAACACATACAAGTGACATGAGTTTTGCCTTCAAGAATGTGGGGTGCAGGTTCCCCAAAGCTCCTATACTTATCTCCCTTGAAACTTGGCAGGCTTTATGACCTCAGAAGGGGCTACCATTCCTGCAAGTTTCATCAAATCAGTCCAGAAATGATAAAGTTATAGGCTGTTTTGACCTTCCCAATTATATCCTCTGGGTGAAAATTTGAAACAGCGGCAAAGCGGCAAAACTGTTTTGATGAAATGGAACAGAACAGCTATTTTGAATCAAAACAAAATTAGAAATGGCATGCTGTTCTGTCGAAGCATCAAAAGGCTGGTCGAAACAGAACACTGCCATTTCACACAGCCCTACCACATAGCCCCTGTGTGAATGTAGGTAATTCAGTAAAACCAGCATGTTCAAAACTATCCATCAGGTTGGTGCCTCACTGTTTTGGTACCACCAGCCCAATCGAATTTTCTTTGGTAGAGTACACCTGCAACTCCATCTGAAGTCAAGAGGTGATACACCTGTTCAGTACCTGTGTGAATTATTCTTTTAATATCTTTTCCTTTTCTATCTTTCAAAATGAGATGACCTGCAACTTATCCCCACGCATAGATATGATATCCACACCAATTCAGAACCATGACTGATGGGGGATGAAAGCATTCTGTACAATAGGCATGCTCAGTTCTACACTGACTGAAGCCCAGGGAAGTTTTCAGTGAACTACAGCTAATACCAGATCATGCTGCAACAGTTTTCACATCATTACTTTTTTCCTTATTGTATTTCCTGAAAAAAGAGCTGTGAGATAGGATAGGAACTAATTAGCATGCAATGATGGCTTCTTGAGAAAAGTACTATGAACTTTTTGCACTCCTAATAGCAAGTATAAAGAGTTTTCACTGATAATGGGCCTCCTTAAGTAGATGTGTATGCGTCATAAGTCAGTCTCATCCATCAACACCCAAATGCACATGTAATTTACTTCAGAAAATGGAAAGGAGTTATTTGTGTTCAGTGGGAAGGTCTACATGTGCATTTAAGTGTGACTAAATTTAATGTGTATTAAGCTAATGCGCATTAAGCGATTTTTACAGGTGTCTACACCTGCAGAGATTTGGCACTAAAGTTGCACCGAGTCCCTGCAGCCCTGCCATATGCCCCTAGTGGCTTGGCAGACCCAGCACTAAAGTTAGTACCAAGTTGCATCTACACGTGTGTTAATGTGCTTTAACTAATCATGCCTAAATTCGATACCTGCATTTGCAGGTATCGAATTTAGGCAGGATTCGCCTAATTTCACCATTTTTAATGTGCATTAAGGGTGCACACATGTAAACATGTGCTGTGAAGCACATTAATTTAGGCAAATGTGCATTAATGTGTCTCATGCAAATGAGCCCTTTATGTGGTTAATACTGGAGACTTGATTGCATCCGTGTGTTGTTGGGAGGGAAAAGGCCTCATAAACACCACTTAGTTATCCTTCTGAAAATGATTCTGCACCTGCACCAATTGGAGTTCTTCCATTGACTTCAGTCACAACAGGAATGAACGTGGAGCTATGGTGGTGTCAAGGAATGCCTCCCAGAAAGCCTGTACCATCTTCCTCCATTGCCCAGTTAAATACCTCCCTGCGTAGGAAGAGAGCAACCAAGTACAATTGAAATCACTTAGAGGTTTCACTTTGAGGGAGCCAGTATTTTAACCATTGTATTTATTTCCTTCATATCCTGTCAGGGATTGGTCATGATACACTGTATGCATGGAGAGGTAAGAAGTCTTCAGCGGGGCAAGGTTAACCAAGTACCTGAGCCTATGGGGAATCCAAATCAGGGGCTGTGGCCGCACCAAAGGGGTCAGAACCAGGAAGTCAGAGTCAGATTCCTAATCTAAAATGATATTTATATCCATAGTTTAGGTCAAACTGAAGGTCAGGAGCTAGAGAGTCCTGATGCCCAGCAGGATGGGCATGGGCAAAGTACTAGGGTCTATGACTGGAGCAAGGCTGAGCTTCTTCAGGATGTGAGGCATTGACTAACCAGAGCCCAAATGAAAGGCCTGGGCTTACATACTTGGCCCAGCTGCCTCTGCAGCCGGCCAGCAAAAGGTCACTTTGCCTTCTAATATATACTGAGGAACAGATCTATTCATCTCTGTTAAAAAACTCTAGCAAAATAGCTACCTAAGTGTTACAGGGCAGTTTGTCTCTTTAAGAAGAAACAGTCAGCTTTGTTGAGGAAGCCCAACTGGGGGGCATTTAGATAATGAGAGATGTCCCTCTTGGACCTAAAAAAAAACCCCAACGAGAGACCAAGGGACAGTATACTGTGAAGGGAAGTTGTGAGCCAAAGGCAAGATGCGAGCTGAACAAGTTTGCTACCAAGGAGGGCCAGGCTGCTGTGCTGGGAGACGGCAGAAGAAGGTTTTGCTTGTTTGCTCATTTATTTGCTACTCAAACTGCTGGAGTCGGAGGGGTGGCTAAGGACATCCTCCGAACCTGCCTGCAGAAGTCTGCAGGGTAGGCAACCTGCTTACACTAACCAGTATAGCATAGAGGAGACTGAGGATGGGCTTCGCCCCTCAGACGTAGGGGTGTTACAAGCATCCAGGTATGGAAGAGAATGATTTCTCACCCTTTTAAATTTGCTCCTTTCCACAGAATTCAGCTCTTGACTCTGCATTTAAAAATACCCCAATGTCTGGTTGCTTTTGATATTACCAAGGCTACAAAAAAGAGATGCTTGCTCAAACAGGCAGTCAATCTGCATTTTGTAGGAGTATCAGCTATTAAATATTAATGGGAATGATTTAAAACCTGCTGTGGAATATCAGTAGTGATGGTACCTAATTACCAGTTTCCCTAGGGGTATCTAGTCAACCATTCCCTAACATTCAGTTAAAACTTCCTTCTTCTTTAGCTTCAGGCCATTGCTCCTTTTCCTGCCATCTTCTGAGGCTATATAATTCCCCCCCCTTATTTATATTGTTACCTTGAAGGTGTTTATAGACTGTGGAAGGTATTTATAGACTGTGATCATGTTCCCCCTGAGTCTGCTCTTCTCTAGGTTGTATATTGGTTTAGCTCCCTCTGTCTCAGCTCATATATCTCTTTCTCTAACCTGTGCATCATTTTTGTTGCCCTTCTTTTATTTTTCTCTGCTTGTTCTATGTCCTTCCTGCACTGGGGAAACCGGAACAAGATAGACCTATTCCAGGTGATTAACGTCAATGTTATGTAAAGTAGCATCCATTCGTATTTTCTGTTTTGCCGCTCTTTGTTGGGTGGCGTTTGGTGCAACGAAGCACCCACAGAGAAGAGTCATCATTTATCCCTGGGTTCTATTCTACTCAAACCACAATTACCCCGAATATAGATGAAAGGTGTTGGGTTTGTCCTATCTCAGGGTTGTTCGGTATGTTTGATTTGCTACTTCCCTCCTTTGCAAACTGCAGGATGTTTCTCATCCAGGTTTTATTTTATCCAGAACACTGCATTTTAGATTTAGATAAACAGTTTTGGTGTTGGCCCATCTGTATTAAATACATGTCTGAATATATCATTGGCATTATCTGAAATGTTGCACTTAGCACTCAATCCCGCACCAGAAATATTAGCGGAAACTCTGTGGCTGATTTCAGTGGCAGTAAGATCCAAAATTAGGGCCTCACCCTTCCAGATGTTGAATTTCTTACAGCTTTTACTCTTCTTCATCTCAGGCATTGAGAGCACTAAGCAGCCAGAAGGCCCTATTTGATTCCCGATTGTCATTCTTAGGTCCCTGCAGAGTGGCTCTTTCTGTTTCTCCGTTCAGTAGTGTTTAGTTCATTCCTTTGAGACTGAGAACTGTTGTCTGTTTTTTCTTGAAGCAACACATTTTTGCTGCCTTCATTTCCAATCTCACTCTGCCTTGCTATCCCTTGATGCTACATAATGAAACATGAATGCTGCTCTCCTGATGCTGTGTATGTATTGCTGTCTACCCAAGCCTTGAATATCCCCATAACTGGAACATGCTTTCAACCAGACTTAGACAGCTGGAGAACTGCTTATTAGTAAAAGTTCCCCACTACAATTAAGATGAGCTCCTGTAACTCTTTCCATGAGTAGTCTTATCCCATTTAATCTGTTTTGCATATTCTACTCCCCATTGCTCACTGAGTACCCATGTCATAAGACTTTATGGACAAGCCACGCATTGATACACTCATACCATACTCCTTTCTGTACAAATATCTCCTTTTTTGCCACAGGTGCTAAAATCTTCTTTTTTCTGTGTTTTTGTTTTTAAAGAAAAGGACAAAGGATAATAAGCATCCTGACAACCTCCTTGAAAGGAATGATTACATACTGAAGAATACCATTTGGGCTTGTAAATAACCAACTTACGAAATTAGATAAAATACAGTTAATCAGGGTTAAAATACATGAAATCAAATTATCATTTATTAGGCCCTTATGGTTCTCATGCGTGTAAATGGACTGGAAAAAAAAATAAGTTGAATATATTTGCATTGCCTGTGCCATATTATGGATAAAAATGGGAAAACCCAAATCACCCCTACTCTTTAGAGGTCCCAATGCACACTGAGCAAAGAGATGGAGGAGTCTTAGCCTAAATTTCTAGGCCAGATTCCAAGTTGGATAATTCTGGGTGCATCTACCTGAGATGCTTACTGAGTAGGAAACGAACTAGCTGCACAGTAAACATTGTGCGTCTACACATGAGTCCCCTGTTGTGCTGGAATAAACTAATTAATTGTGCAGCAGGATAATGCTTGCAAATACAAGTACTATTCTGCTATGGAGCTTTTTACTTAGCAGCAGTGCATGTGCAGACCCTGATGGGGCTGGCTGAGGCATGAGGGTGCTACACTGTGGGGGGCTGCCTGCTGGTTAGCCCCATGCGGTAGCACCCTTGTACCCCAGACAGCCCCTCTGCAGCATGTGAAGCCAGGTCAGAGCAGCCCTGGGCTGGCAGGCTGAATCCCTGGATCTCCTGCCAGCTGAGGCTGCTCACCCTGGCAAAATGTGCTGCAGTCCTGCAATAAGCTCCAGAATTTATCTGTGCACTTGAACTGCACGTGTAGACATGCCCCCTGAAACCCTACATTTCCCTGCAGCCATAATATTCTTCCTCCCCTTGTTTTGTCTCTCTAGTAATTCCTAGAGTACTGCAAACACTTCTGATTTTTTTTTGTGAATGTCCAAATAAAGAGTCACAGTGGCTTTGTTCTGATGATACTCACTTCCCCTTTCTCTCACTTCCTGCAAACTTTGCAAAAACACAGAAACATTTGGCACACAGAAACATTCACAGAAAGAAAATGCATCTCCAGCCTTTGCGCATGTCTTTATTTGTGGATCATTATCATGGCCACAGGAACCTCATTTCATCACCTAAACAACTCAGAAAACCTTATCTGAAAAAACCAAGGAAAGAATTCTGGTCAGGTATTCTCCACTCCTGTTGTGTGAGTTACTAGCAGGTTAAATCAGCTGTCAAAAATGCCTCCAGACAATAACCAGGAACAGCATGGCGCACAGATTTCAAACACCTTCCAGCTTATTTTGCCTCTTTTTTTTTTTAATATTGTCTGCCACTGTTTGGTTAGAAAGGGAAATTAAACTCAATAGCATAGTGGCCATAATTAGGAGGCAATCCACTTCTTATCAGCGTCTTGCTGGCTTATCCCTTAGTAACAATAAAAACCACCCACAACACTCACTCAGTCAACTTTTGAACAGGTTTCAAGTGTTTCTCTAGCACTAGATGGAAGCTTTTGCTAGACTAAGTCTCCTACTGCTCTTTTATGTTCTACCTCTTCAGCACAAGTACATAGGTTCACCCCTGCCTATATTTTTAATCAAATTCATGACCTTTAATTTCAGGTGGCTGATTTTTGTAAATCTTCTCATTCTTTGTACTAGTAATAACAAAGCTTTTAAAATAAATACTAGACAGGAGCTTTAAGCTACCTCAGGTAGTAAATATTATCTCCAGCTCAGTGGTAGTTGAGGTGAAGTTGTTCTCCGAACTGGCAGGGATTAAAAATCTTAAGAAAAAATTACAAATGTAAATGGCTGATATTAGGATGAGTTGGGAGTGATGTGTTCCACAGGTAGAAGTTTTTCACATCAATTTTGTCTCTTTCATGGGCCCTCATCAGTGTTAGATTTACACGCTTCCTCATCAATAAAGAATTTATGCTCACAGACCTTGTGGGAGTAAGGGAAGTATTATTCCTATTTTTCAGAGTGAGAAATGAGGCACATGGTAGTTCCAGTGATTTAGCCAGGGCAATACAGGACATTTGTGGAGGTGACAGTTAGGTACTTCCTGAGCGCATCTACACAAGATGCTTTACTCAAGATTAGAGAAAATTACTGTGCAGTAAGCATCACTGTCTACATGTGCAGACGCTAACTGTGCAGTAATTTTCTGTAATCCAAGATAAATGTGATACCTGTAAATACAAGTAGCAAATCTACTTGAGAGTAAGTACTGTGCAGTAGGTCTGTGCGAAATTCCACCGGCTGTTTTGATTTCACCCTGTTTTGACTCATTTCGAACTTGAAACAGTGAAATCAAATCAAAACAAGGGGCTTTGAAACAGGCTCAAAACAAAATGAGGCTAGTCAAAATGTTTCAAAAGTTTTGAAGCAGCCAGCAGCAAGGTGGTGGGAGACAGGGGAGAACCAGGGCTGTGCTCCCAGCAGCAGCCAGGAGCACAGCCCTGGCTCTCCCACCGTCAGGCGGCGGCAGATCACAGTGCAGGGGAAGGGAACTGAGCCCGGGCTCAGTTCCCCTCCCAGGTGCTGCAATGGGGCTGGGGAAAGGAACTGAGCCCCATGGCTCAGTTCCCCTCCCCAGCCTTACGATCAGGCTGGGGAGGGGATGTCAGCCCAGTTGGGCTGACTTCTCATCCCCAGCCTGATCTAATGTGGAATCTAGCCAATTTGTGGGGCTGGCATTGAGAACACAGCCCAGCTGGGCTGAGTTCCTTTCCCCTCCGCAATGGTCCAGAGAAATATTGAAACAGTCTCGCTGTTTCAACTCAAAATGAAATTAGAAACAAAACACTGTTCCATTCAAACTTCAAAACGGGTGTCAAAATGGAACAGTGCCATTTGGCACAGCCCTACTGCACAGTACAGCATGTGTAGGTGGGTGACCAGGAACAAATGGGCTCCTGGGCATCAGGGGGCAGGAAATTGCTCCCCGCCCCCAGGAGATGCCTGCTGCCAGGGCAGGCTCTGAGGCCCAGGCAGGGACAATGTTCCCCCTGTCTGGCAGCAGGGAGCTCCCAACCCCCACTCCACAATTGCAGAATAGGGGCTGGGAGCCAGCCCCAGCCCCATCACCACAGAGCCAGCACTGGGAGATAGGAATCTACCCCAGTAGTAGGCGGCTCCTGGGGGCAGGGGGCAATTTCCCAGGCCCCGCCACCAGGAGGGAGCTGTCTCCCGCCCCCATACTCCCTGCCAGCCCCTGGTCTAGCACTCAGGGGAAGCCTAGAACTCCCCCTGGCTGCTGCCAGGGGCTGATGCAGGGCCAGCAGGGGTGGCAGCAGGCTGCTGCCATGAGCAGTAAATCTGTTCCTGCTTCCCTGCATGTGTAAACATCTGTCCAGTGCAGCTTAACTCTAGGGAAATCACTCTAGAGTAAGTCCACCCCAAAGTATTTGCATGTGTAGACACGTCCCCTGAGTTCCAGTCTCGTACCCAAGCCACGGAAAATGCTAGCCATATTCAGCCATCCTTCCAGCATGTTTTGCTTGCTAACACCCATCCAGGAAATTAAAGAATATCATTCTCTTGGAAGGGATTCCTATCCAATCTCTTTGAACTAGAAGGTTGCTTATTGGATTTGGATTTGCCACCTTGCTGAAAATGGGGAAAAGGTCCTGAAGAGCAATCTGGAATAATAGAGAAGCATTTCTTCACATAAAATGAACAGATTTGAGCCCTGGTTTAAGTGGGCACAGTATCCATTGTCATCTATTTACATCCAAAAGATGACCTTGCTTCTGTGGTAAGTATACTTCAGGATATTAGAACTGAAATAAGTCCCTGCAGACTCATGATGAACTTCATAACAGAAACAGAGGGAGAAAGGGAAATAGTGTGGAAATAGGAGAGGGAATTATGATTGCAGTCTCATCTCTGATATGCATTCCTCATTAATACCATAGGAATGGTGATACTGTATACAACCTTGGTCTGCCCAGTCCAGCATCCTGTCTCTAACAGCCATCACCACCAGTTACTCCAGAAGAAGAGGTAGGAAACATTGCATTTTAAGTGGAGGTGAAATTATTTTTCCCCATATTCAGTTTCTTCAAACCCCTAATGGTCAGAGATTGCCTTAAACCCCAGGCAATACGATCAAGTGTCTCCTCCAAAATTCAAAAGCATTAACTCTTGCTACTCTTAAGAGTCATTTTTTCCATTGAAATCTCCATAGTGTCTCTGGTGTACCCTAGTGCTTGATTCACTGAGACACACTGCCTGCCTCTGAGGTTTTTAGAGAGGACTCAGTAAATACAGTGCCTCGTGCTTCTGAAATTAAAAGATGATCAATGCCATAAAAATTATAACACTGCCTTTAAGTTAACTGGGGCAGAGGTTGTTCCCTGCAATAGGACAGAATAGTGTCTCTACTCCCACTGATACTTGCTTCTGTGAATAGTTTCACTGAAACCAATAGAACTGTTTGAATAGTTGAATGAAGCTGAATAACGTGAACCAATTTGCAGAGGAAGTTCCTACTGTGGAAGGTGAGGAAGGTGTCTTCTCAGAATGACCTTGTATCGGCTGCTGTCATAACATAATCCAACATACAATTTAGGAACAGGAGTCATATTTCTGCAATAATACAAAATAATGGTAATGCAATAATAATTTACATTTTCCAAGCTGAGTATGGGATTCAGCCTCACACAGCTCTGAACACTCTCATTAATCTTAACAGGTGTTGAGGACTTCAAGGGATTTAAGATTATTCCCTAAGCATATTATCCCAAGTGGAGCATAGAGCCGTGATTTCCAGTCATGCCAGTGTGTAGCAATAGTGTGAGGGTTCTGTAAGTGCTCATTAAAATTATCTCCTCTCAGCCTGATGAACTTGTCCATTACATGTTGTGGGGCTTTCAAGAATTTTGTCAGGATTTGTGTTTCTTTTGGGAGTGGTGGGTGGTACCATTATCAGCAGGGATCCAGCTTTCCATTTCACACCGAAAAGCGGAAAAAAACATGGATTCTCCCCTTACCCGAGGAAAACGTGGATGTCTCATTTTGGCAGAGAAACCATGGGTTTTGCAGTTTTGCAGTGAGCTCTCTGCAGATGGACAGAACTCCAGCCTACAAGGGCCTGGGAGGTTGCAGGAGGAGGGCTGTTGGGCAGGGGGTGCCATGTGTATGTATATGCAGCTCTCACAGTTAAGTGGTTGCGGGGAGGGGTTGAGGCCCCCCATAGGGAGGGGGCTGGGGCTTCTGCTCAGTGCATGGAGCTTGAGGCCTGGGGTCCAATGCACCACTGCAGGGCCCCAGCAGGGAGTGGGACAGGGCTGCAGGCTGCTCATCTGGGGGGCGGAGGGGAGGGGCAAGCTGTCCTGCACTGCATGCAATCCCAGGGGGGTGGGGGGGACCTATGCCCCCTAGATCTGTGCATGAGGCAGTGGCAGGTGTGGACTGCCTGTTGTGGACTCAGGCTCCTGCCCTGCTGCAAGGGCGTGCCCCTAGCTGCAGCCATACAGGCAGGGGACACCTTGCCAGGGCAGCATGGAGTTCACAGTGGCAAGCAGCTTCCCCGCCTGGTCCTGATCTGCCCTGCAGCACCTGGTTGTACCTGCTGGGCTGCAGAGGCCCTGGGGGAGGGCAGCAGGGTGGGGAGCCCAAGCCTGCAGTGGGCAGCCCACACCTGTCCTTTCCCCGTGCAGAAATTTGGGGGGTGCTGGTCCCACTGAGCCCCTGGGAGTGCGCGCAGTGATGGGAAGCCACCCCCTCCCCGCTGCCTGAGCCTGCAGCAAGCAGGCAGCAGGCAGTGAGGTGCGGGAGGGCTCTGCTCAGCTGCAGCAGCCACTGTCTCCTGCCATGTGCATATACGTGGACCTGGGTCCCTAGCCCCATATCCCTGGCAGCTGGAGGGGCAAGGGGCTGTGACTGGGAGGCAAGGGGCATCAGCAGGGCTTGGGGCATTATGAGGAGTGAAGGGCACCAGTAGGGCTGGGGGGGTTGTGGGAGGGAGTGAGGGGTCTTCCATTTTAATCATAGATTTGAGGGAGTTATCAGAAAATTTTCAATTTTTTATAAGGGAAAACAAGGATTATTTGTATGTTTTGCAATTTCCAGAAAAATAATCATGTTCACTAACTTGGACTTCAGAAAATGTTGAAATGTCAGAAAGTTAAAGAGGCATTTTATCAATTACAGACCTGAGACTTCAGTGGGAAAATGGCACTGTCCCTCGGACTGAGCGGGAAGGGTGATGAGATTATTAAGCTAAATGCAGTTCATGTGAATCATTTGTGTACTGTATGCTTTTACAGAACATTAGCCACATAATAGTTGCATGGAATTTATTAATACATAAGGTAGCAATGTGCATGGTATCTTATTTGCTATTGCATTTGTTTTTCTAGTTTCTCTTATAAAACAACGCATTAAGCTAAAATGCAACACCTGTGAGTCTGATGGGCCTAGTATTTTTCTGTTAGACTCTTTTGTCTATTTAGATTAGAAATTCACTGGTGCAGGAACTGTTTCTTTCTATCTGTGCGCTGTACCTCATGCTACAGAGCACTAAGCTTAGATGAGATTTCTATGTTTTGTGACAATACCACGCAATTTACTCCACTCCTTCTGCCAGCAAATGTTTATTCCTTTCAGTGCATTATTTAGTAAAATAGATCATTACAACAAAAATATCATTTTACAAAAGTCACTTGGTTAATTAGGTGGTATATTGTAGATTTAAAAGTTTTCTTAATAGTAAATATCCTGGCTACAGAATTTTACATTCAGGTGTTATCTTGAAAAAAATTATATATATGTATATATTTTTAAAAAGAATAAAATGACCTCTCTTGCAAGAAATAAGCCATCCCCATAACATATTCTGTTTTAGAAAATTGGAGCAGAAATGGACAACATGAAATTATAACAAGCTCTTGACCTTCCCTGGCCCTTTATGCATTTTCATGAGATGATGTAATTCATTATTTCCATCGATGTGTGCAGAGTGACGGGCCAGCTTACTTTGTATTCATTTATTCAGTCTCGAGTAATCTGTGTTTAATAGAGTGCAGGAGCATGTCAGAATGAACAATTAAACCTGATTGTTGTAGAAGACAACTTGCCATTATTGCCAACATTAGTTGCATGTGCTTTATTTTTTTTAATAAAGAAGGGGTGTAGCAGGTTCACAATAAAATCCGCTTAGTAAAACTGTACATTTTCCAATTTAGAATGGAAATATCTGCAAGTGCCTGCAGTATCAGACTCACTCTTGCACTTGGGATATTAATGTTTTGCATGAGCACACAATTGATTGATGATGCAGCCTGTAATTATTTGGCATGTCTGTTGCTGGAAGGAGAGGGAAGTAGAGGCGGCTTTCTGACTGGGACACAAGGATATGAGTGGGTGCAGAGATTAGCTATCCCACAGGTGTGGTACAGAGCGCTGAGTGAGCTCAAATTTCCAAAGAGAAAATGGAGCATTTTGGTTTCCTGGCTGGTTTTACACAATCAAAAAATGACATTTTTCTCCGGGATGTTTGCTTTTGTAATCCTCTTCCTTCAGGGGAAGAGATAAAAACACCAGTGATAAATGAATGAGAGGGAAGCTGAGTGAAAAACACATGCATAACCCCCTGAGAGTGAGGGAGCACTGGCAAAATATTCACATGGAAATTATGGAATGATCTGAGTAGTTATGTATGCACTCTGCTGTTCTCCACGGGATGGACTCAGAGCCAGTCAACTGTCCCTTCTAGGACCTACTTAAGCAATACTTCGCAGAGCTTCTCCTTTGTTTCAACTAAAGGGAGTCTGTGCTTTTGTGACAGTTAGGCCATGAAATAAGAAAAAGTTGTGGTGTGCAACTGGAGACAACCCTGTAGTCTTAGTTAGACTTGTTTTAATAGAAATCGGGACATCCTCTTGTTCCAAGCTCATTGCCAGGATTTTGTTCTGTTTTCTTTTGCGTTTTGGGAGGGGTCAATACCATAGCAAGGAAGTTTGGCTCCCATGGCAAGCCCACACTGGCAGCCCACACTTGCTCTGCGCACAGATCTGGAGGGTACCTCCCCCCTTGTTTGTCCGGGGCTGCATGCAGTGTCAGGAGCCGCCCCCCCCATCCCCATGCCCCCACAAATGAGTCAGTCATGACTCCATAGCATGCTCCCCCCCAGCTGGGCAGCGCCTGTTGGTGCCCCTTCACTTCAGCACCGGGGGCAGTCGCCCCGCTCGCCCTCCCTTGCTACAGTACTGGGAGGAGTTGATTGTTCTTGAGAAAACTGTCATATTCTGAGCCAGATAAATGGCTAGATAATGTGTTCAGGCCTCCATAATGTATGAAGTTCACCCTGGACAACATTCTAGACACAAAGGAGAACATAATTATAGAACAGGTAGACAGTAGCCAAGGCTAGTGCTAGTAATAATAGGAGTGAAGAGGTGGTGGTATGGACCTCTGCACAAGCTAGACAAACCTGCTGGGGATCTGAGATATATATTCATGCAAACATATCCACACACTGAGTCCTCGCTTCTACTAAGAACTGTACTAGCTATAGTAAAACTCCATAAGCATATATATCTACATTATAATCATACCTTTATTTGTTGTGTAGGCATACCCACAGAAACCAATGGATTACCCTTGCAGCTGCTCCAACCTGAGAGTTATTTAATGTTTTGATTAAGGGTTATTTCCATATCTCTCAATTCTTTGATTGGTCTGTTCAACATCACTTTCACTTGATGGGCATCGAGGACCTCAACAGCTTTTAGAGATCAGCTCCGATGAAATTCCAGAGGCTCTGAGGCAGCCATTTTGCTATGGAGACCCCAGAAACCTGAGTCTTGGGTTCTGTCTGCATAGAGCTTTTCCATGGTTCCTTAAATTCATATTCATGAAACAGCAGACATGATGCCACATGAGAATTGATTAGTTGGGTTAGAGAACATAGGGATTAGTTGAGTTAGGGAATATAGGGATTAGTCTAAGTATTGTAAGATAGCAAGGAAATGTCTATGAAACGATGCAACCAGCATGGTTTTATTAGGGGCAGGTCCTATCAGACCAACCTGATTGCCTTCTACAGTCAGGTCACAAAATCATTGGACGCAGGTGTAGTGGTGGATGTAGTCTTTCTGCACTTCAGGGAGGCCTTTGCAACTGTCTCCCATCCCATTCTCATTAAAAAGCTAGGCCACTGTGGCATTGATGCCTACACAGTCAAATAGATTGCAGATTGGCTGAGGGGGTCATACTCAGAGAGCGGTGGTAGACGGGTCATATTCAACCTGGAGGGAAGTGGGCAGTGGAGTTCCCCAGGGCTTGGACCTTGGGCCCTCACTGTTCAATTTCTTTATTAGTGACTTGGATGACAGGGTGAAAAGCACCCTGTTTAAATTTGCAGATGACACCAAGATTTGGGGTGAGGTGGGCATGCTAGAAGGTGAAGGAGAGATTATAGTGGGACATGGACAGGTTACAGGAGTGGGCAAATGAAAGAGGATGGGATTCAATGCTGACAAGTGCAGGGTGCTGCACTTGGGCAGTAGGAACCAGCAGCATATCTATAGGCTGGGGAACTCCCTTCTCGAAAGCACGGTGGCAGAAAGAGATCTCGGAGTCATTATTGACTCCAAGATGAACATGGGCCGACAATGCAAGGTCACGGTCAGTAGGGCTAACTGTACCTTGTCGTGCATCCACAGATGCATCAAAAGCAGGGCCAAGGAGGTGATCCTCCCCTTCTATGCGGCACTGGTCAGACCGCACCTGGAGTACTGTGTCCAATTCTGGGATCCCCACTTCAGAAGGGATGTGAACAACATCAAGAGGGTCCAGAGGAGGGCCACCCACATGATCTGGGGACAGCAGGGCAGGCCATATGAGGAGAGGCTACAGGACCTGAACCTGTTCAGCCTTCGCAAGAGAAGGCTGAGGGGGGACCTGGTGGCCATCTATAAACTTACTAGAGGTATTGGGAGAGACCTTGTTCCCCCAAGCACCTCCCAAAATAACAAGGAATAAAGGCCATAAGTTGTTAGAGAGTAGGTTTAGACTAGACATCAGGAAGCACTACTTCACGGTCAGGGCGGCTAGGATCTGGAAACAACTTCCAAGAGAAGTGGTGCTGGCTCCTACCCTGGGGGTCTTTAAGAAGAGGCTTGATGCCTACCTGGCTGGAGTCATCTGAGCCCAGTTTTTCTCCTGCTCAGGTGGGGGGTCAGACTTGAAGATCTACAAGGTCCCTTCCGACCCTACTTCTATGATTCTATGAAAGGAGAACTATCAGACTGGATAAAAGACAATAATGGACTTCTTCAAAGATTCATCTCCAAAGATTCATCTAACTTCTCAATACTGACATAGGCATGAAAAATTGAGGCATAGCACTGCAACTAGTGAAAAACACTGTCCTAGTGCAGTGCACACACCAGTCAAAAAGCATAAACCAAAGGGATGGTATGCTAACACAAGTTTTATTCTAACTCCCGTAAATAGATACTTTTGGGGGGGCTGGGGTTTGGGTCCCAACAAAAATATCACCAAGCCACTTAGATCAAACAATTTTGACTGCTTTAAATACAAAGGGACCTGCAAAATAAAAACATCAGAAAGAGCAGGAAATAAACAGGATAGGGAAAGCCAGGAAAGGAAAAAAGTACCAAGAATGAAAGAAATTCATCTTTCAAAGTAGGTAGCTTTGGAATCTGTAGACACAATTGGGAATTCTTGTTTTGGGCCATAGCCAACCTCCCCAGCAGTGTCTCTTGTGTATTAACAATAACATTAGGGAATGGCTTTGTCACTGTCAACTAGACTATATCAACTTCAGTCCCTTGAGGTCACAGGTAATTCCCTCACATGATCCCAATCAGCAATTTATCAAGTTCTATCTGAAAAATAGCTTGGTTTTTTTTCTCAGCTACTCCTATTTGAAGGCTGTTTCAGAACTTGATCCTTCTGCCAGTTAGAAACTGACTTCTAATTTCCAGCCTAAAATTATTCACAGTCAGTTTAAACTAATTTGTCCTTCTACTTAAATATTTCCGTCTCCCTCCTGTTCATCTACCCGGTTTATTTATTGAGTGCAATCATACTTTTCTCCATATAGATCACCAGACATATAAGCAGTGTTCCAGATGAGGTTACATCAATGGCATTGACACATCCATATCTCTCCTGGAAATACCTCACCAGAGGCCTTCTAAAATTGCATTTACCTTTCTGAAGGCCACAGATCACTGGTGGCTAGAATCATCCTGCAATCAGCTCTTTTTCAACAGATATAGCCTCTTCAAACAGAAGAAAATCTTATTCTCAGTCCCTTAATCCTAGTTTTAATACTCCAGTCTTTAAAGGAATTCTAATCTTCCTCTATGTTGATGGTACTTCCCAATTTTGTGTCTTCAACGCATGTTTTTAGCATGCTCCAATTACTTTTTGCCTAGGTCACTAATGAATGTGTTCATTAGGATAAGCTCCAACATGAATCTTTGAGGAAGTCCTCTAGTGATCCCTCTCTAATTTGCCAGGTCTCTTTTCAATATAATTTGCTGTCATCTCCCCTATAGACAGTTCCTTGCCACCTTCCAACACTTACACTAATTTTCATCTTCCTGAGCCAATTCCTCAATTCCTATGTGGTATCATATCTAGGGACCTACCGAAACCATGATTTTGTGGAAATCGTAGAATCTGGAATTGCCTGCAAAAGTGGGAAATGTCCATGGAATCTATGGCGGGGGAAAAATCTTACAAAAATAAAATGCTGGCTCCCCAGAAGGAACCAGTAATCCTCATGGTGCTGTGCCGTAGTCACACAGCCCACTGGGGGGAAATGGGGAAAGGGAGCTGGCGACACAAGGGGCAATTCAAAATAGCTGCCTCCACCCCTCAGCACTGATTGACTGAGAGGGATGTCTGTCATGCATCTCCACCCCTCTTCACCAGTCAGCAGTGAGGGGTGGGGCCACATGATAGATAACCTTCACAGCCAATCAGCAGTGAGGCATGGGGCCACCAGTCACTTACCCTGGAGATCTTCAAGGCCAGCAAGAAACATTCAAAAAGCCAGAGCCTAAATTGATTCAATCTTTGCAGGTTAGTCTAACTTGGATAGACTGAATCAGTTTGTAAGCATACAGACATCCCAGAAATGCAGGCACATGTCTGCAGTGGCTCAGGCAAGAAGTCAGGCAGAACTAGAGCAGCCCCCCTCCCTTCCACAGTGCTGAGCTAAGATGGGAAGTGGGTGGCCAGGGCCTGGCAGGACTCTATGATTAGGGACTCTATGATTAGGTCCCCCCCAGCCTTCTGAGCAGCCCAACAGAGAGTTGATAACACAGTTTTTATCCCCCATAACTCAGTGTTTTTCAGCCGGTCAGAAAATACAGTCTCTCTCCATTATTTCAAGCTCTTCTTCAACAGCTTTTCCAAGGAAGGAATAGAGGGACATCACCAGCTACCTGTTGATTAGCTTCAAAAAGCCCTAAGCCAACACAGTCCTGTCTGCCTTTGTTCTGTCTGCCACAGCCCAGACTGTAGACAGCATGTGGTCTGCTAGCTAATGCAGAGAGGTGTCTGTGTAAGACGCAAGGAAGGGGTAGAATCCCTGCTTCAGCAGGGAGTGGTGGGGGATGGTCAGAGCAGGAGGAACCCAGATAGACTCTGCTATATGTGCAGTCTCTGCCAGAGCTACAGCTAGAGAGCAGAGGGGAGGGGCCAGCCCAGCTCTCCAGAGCAAAGAGCCCCACTCAGCCCAGAGAGCATGCTGGGATGCTGGGGGAGTCTGATTTAACTTAAACCAAAAAGGTGTCTGGGACAGGCATTGCATAGCCCAATTTGACCCAAATCAGTTATGTCTGATACTACATTCAACCAGGTATCTCTCAAACCGGTTTCAGCCATTTTCAAACTGGTTTATATGCCATGAACATCTGTTCTATTACAGGTTTAAACCAGTTTCTGATCACTTAAACTGGTTTATGAGTAATGTCTGTCCCTAGCCGAAAAGGAGACTGGACACACACCTTGCTGGAGTTATTTGACCCCAGCAGTCTTTCCTGCCCAGAGCAGAGGGGCTGCACCCAATAATCTCACAAGGTCCCTTTCAGCCCTAAACTTCTGTAAATCTGTGTACTAAAATACAAACAGATAAAATAGTCCTTGCCTCAGAAATCAGTCCAGTTGTTAAGGAAAGATATTGGGTTAGTCTGGCATATTCTACCTAAACCCATTTTATCCCATTTCCTATTTACCTCCATGTCTTTAATTCATCTCTCCTTCAAAATTTGTCCTGGTGAGGCTTATCAGGGTCAGACTAACAGATCTATGGCTGCTAGAATACTTCCCCCTGTTTTTCTTCAACTCACTATGTTTGCTATGCCGTAGTCATGTAGTACCACTTTCTCAGGTTCTGCTTTTCCAGGATGTATCCTGTGCTCTATGTCTCTTGATTTGGCATTTGGCTGTTCTAAGCCAGCAGTGACGACAAATGTATAAGAAGCAGATGACATCCTCACTATTAAAAACAGAGAACTAATGAAGGTTATAGAAAGGGCTCATTTGGATTTGTTATAGTGAACTAGCACAGTTGTTTAGAGCAGGTGTTTTGTTAATTGTGATACATTCAGAAAAATGTGCGGTGTTTTAAAACAGCCTTTCAATGCCCACTCGCACCTATGTTGTGAGATGAGTCAGTGTTGGGGTGCACTGAGCTGTGAAATAAAGCAGAGAGGAAGAACAACGTTTAGGTCTGAACCTACTCACCTATTTTCTTTTGTAATGTTATTAGGGCTTTCTTGTTTCTTAGGCTCACTGTGTTTTATTTTTTATTGACAACATAAGCAAAGTTGTTTTTCAACAGTCTTGTGCAATGGTTTGAAAACCAAATTGTGCAAGGCCAAAAGGCAAGGAAAAGAATGGAGGGAAGGAGGTGTTGATTTGGGAGAGTGGGGGTTTAATGCATAAAGGCTGCTAAGTTTGAAGCCAAGAATTTCCCATGCTTTAAGCAGGTGTAGGTCCAATAAGTCCTTGGAGCTTTGAATGATATAGAGGAATTTCAGATTTAAACCTGTCTGCAGCAGCTGTCAGCAACCTACATCCCATAAAGCCATTGGATCTGGCCTGAAGAGTAGGGGCTTTGGGTTGTTTGGCCCTAGGGAGCTTTGCCCATGTCACATGGTGGCCAGGCAGCAGAGATCAGCAGCAGCACAGAGAAGAGGCAGCAATGACTGGGCCCTAGCATGAGACCACCTTGGATCCGAGCTGGGTCAGTCTGGTCTGCCACCTGAAAATGTAACATCCCTGTATCACCTGAAAAATTTTAAGGACACTTTCTTTCTTCTTTTTACCACCACCCAACCATTAATGGCTTCGAAAGAAACCATGTAATTCTGAAAATAATGATACTGATGCACCTTTAGACACAGTTATTCTCAGAAAAGAAAAAGCTCAGGACGTATTTTACCTAAAGTTCATCAAGTTCCCCTATCACTACTACCAAACATTAGGAAATTTAGCATTTTCAAGACTATGGACCCAGGAGGGGAAGAATGGGCCAGTCATGAGCCCAGTAACAGGGAAACCTGACTTCTAATGATCATCTCAGAAGAGACTTCTCTATGACCCTGGGCAAGTCACTTAAGGTGTCTATACATGAGCAGGGAGCTGCTCCAATGCGCTGTAATTACAGCACATCAGAGCAAATTCAATTAATCGAGTCTGCTGGAGCATAATAATTACCATGCTCCAGCAGCCTCCAGCATCTTGAGTATTGGCATTCCCATGCTTCAAAATGGTAGTGACCTTTAGATAAAGTGCCCCCACCCCAATGATGCATGAGATTCTCCAGATGCTTTAATTAGATAGGCTTTTGGAACTGCTCTAATTAAAATGACCCCCCCACACACACACACTCCTGGAGCATGTGTATAAATGTCGTTGAGAACAGACTCACAAAGGTGAAGAAGGGCCGTGCAAAACAGCATCATTGTGTTTTGACTTCCGTTTCGCCATTTCGAAGGAATAGTCTTTCCTTTTGCTATTTCAAAGCACTGTTCCATTTAATTTCTTTGAAACTTTTTCATTGTTTCAATGCTCTTTCAATGCATTTTGATGTTTTGCCCTTAGGCTATAATGAGGAATCAAAAAAATGCCTACAACTTTGTTATTTCTTTCCTGATTCAAAGGAAAACAGATGGAATGGTATCCCCTGCTGAGGCCTCAAAGCCTGTCAAGTTTCAAGGAGATAGATGTAGAGGTTTCTGGTAAACTTCACCTCAATTGTTCAGAGCAAAACTTGTGACACTTGTAAGTGTGAAGGCACAGGCGGGGTGAAAACAGCAGGCGTGATAGCCTCTAAGCCTGCCAAGTATCAAGGAGACAGGTGCAAGGGTTTCTGGGAAACTGCACCTCAAGTTGCTGATGAGCAAAACTCGTGTCACATGGTGTAAGGCAGAGTGGGGTGAAAACAGCAGGCATGGTAGCCTCTGCTGAAGCCATGAAGCCTGCCAGGTTTCTACGTAGCATGTGGCAGTGGGGGGCAGTGGGGATCGTCCTCTGCTCGGCAGCACCTGGTGAGCACCAGGGCTTTTTTTTAAAGTACCAAACTGGGGCGGGTGGGGGCAGCCCTGGGGGGCCTCTGGGAGGAGGCGTGGGTCAGGGTGGCTGGGGAGCAGGCAGGAGTCAGGGGGTTGCCAGGGGTCCCCCCATTGTCCCCTTCCCCCTCCCCCAGCCCCGCCTCTCCCACCCTAGTACTTACCAGCTCCCTGCTGCAGCCACCGGGGACTGCCCAAACCATCAAAGCTCTCCGAATCTTTTCCGAAAATTCAGAGAGCTTTGAGTCAATTTGGCCCTTTAAATCAGTCCCAGTTCATTTCGGATTCAGAGATTTGGCCACCAAATCGGGCCGAATCTCCTCCAAATCAGATCACCACCCAAAGCTTCACACAGCCCTATGAGAAAGACTGCACCTTTCCTCAGGTTCTTCACCCCATTGAAATCCCACATATGGAATGATTTGCAATTGTTTAGATATTTGCTGTATAAGGGCCTGTCTTGATGAACTTGTAACATCACATTCACGCTGAAGGACAGGCTGGAAATGGATCACCCAGAGAGAGCCCTGCTGTTTACAGATATGCTTTCCCAGCATAAACAAAGTACCCAGCTATATTAACTTCTGCGTAAGATTTTTTCTAAAAGGACGACTGTCAACCTAAAATTGATGCACCATATTAAAGAAAACTTTCTTCTCCATCATAGATGTAACACTCTAGATTAAAACAACTGAAAGAAATGCAACATCACACTTATTTTTTCACCATTTAAAGTGAAACCTAAAAAATACAGACTGACTAAATACTGGTGATACCTGTTTGTGGGTAAATGTACATTACAATCTTCACATACTTCACAAAGAAGTTGCAATTCTGAGGGTAACGGCAGTGAAACTGAACAGCTATATTCAAGACATTTTTTAAAATGATAGGCCATATTCTGCAGCTCATCTGCTGAGAAGTCCAGCTGATAATGTAGCTTGAGATGTTTTTGAATTGATGAGTTTATTTTGCCAAAAGAGGCAAACTGATAAAAACACTGCAAAAATTCAGGTTGAATTTGGCATGTACTTCTTGCAAAAATGGGGAATAAATCAGAAATGATAAAATATTTCATTTTAATGTTTTGGTAGTTGTTTTGAAATTACACTCTGAGACGAAATGCCATTTTATAATTTTTTTTTAAGCAAAAATAAATATCCTCTTAAAATGAAACATTCCTCCCAAAAACTTTTCAGTTTGTACACTGAACCACAAAATCTTTTATTTGCCAGTTCTAAGAACAAGATACCCACCCTAAGCGTGGGTTGCAGACATATATAAAGCTTGTGCTATGCATATAAATCTATCTCCTTTGGTTAGTTTATAAACTGCATATTCCTACCCTGTGAAAACATGCTTATTGAAATGAATTTAGATTCCATAGCTCTTTTGTATATTGATTGCTACCTACTCCACAAGGTAAATTTTATAGATTTCATAGACATTAGGGCTGGAAGGGACCTCAGGAGATCATCAAGTCCAGCCCCCCGCCCAAGGGGCAGGAAGTCAGCTGTGGTCATAGGATCCCAGCAAGATAAGCATCCAATTTACTCTTGAAGGTGTTCAATGTAGGTGCTTGAACCACCTCCGCTGGCAGACTGTTCCAGACCTTGGGGGCTCGGACAGTAAAGACATTCTTCCTTATGTCCAGCCTGAAACGGTCTTGCAGGAGTTTGTGACCGTTCGACCTTGTCATCCCTTGGGGCGCTCTGGTGAACAGACGTTCCCCCAGATCCTGTGGTTACCCCTGATAAACTTATAGGTGGCCATCAGATCACCCCTGAGCATGCGCTTTTCCAGGCTAAAGAGTCCCATGGCTCTCAGCCTGTCGTCGTAAGATCTGTTTTCCTGACCTCTGATCATGCACGTGGCTCTCCTCTGGACTCTCTCAAGCTTCTCCACATCCTTTTTGAATTGTGGAGCCCAAAACTGGACGCAGTACTCCAGCTGCGGCCTCACCAAGGCCGAGTACAAGGGGAGAATGACCTCCCGGGATTTGCTCCAGAAGCATCTATCGATGCAGGCCAGCGTTTTGGTCGCTTTACTAGCCGCAGCATTGCATTGAAGGCTCATGTTCATCTTGTGGTCAATGGTGACCCCCAAGTCTTTTTCTTCTGTAGTGCTATCCAACGTAGCACTGCCGAGCCTATAAGGATGCTGCAGGTTTTTCCTCCCAAGGTGGAGAACCTTGCATTTTTCGGTGTTAAACACCATCAGGTTCTTGTCTGCCCATTTGCTGAGCTTGTCCAGGTCAGCCTCGATCACCTGCCTATCTTCTGGCATGGATGCTTTGCCCCAAAGTTTGGTGTCATCGGCGAACTTAGCCAGTCCACTCCTGACTCCAATGTCCACATCATTAATGAAGATGTTGAACAGGATGGGTCCCAGGACAGAGCCTTGAGGGACCCCACTGGTCACAGGGCACCACGATGAGTGACTGCCATCAATTACAACCCTCTGGGTCCGACCACGGAGCCAGTTTCCCAGCCAGCGGTTCATGGTGGAGCCAAGGCCACAACTGGGCAGTTTGGCCAAGAGGCGATCATGGGATACCAGATCAAAAGCTTTTTTGAAGTCAAGATATATGACATCAATCTCTTCTCCCTTGTCCAGGTGATAGGTCACCTGGTCATAGAAGGAAATGAGATGGGTCAAACAAGACCTACCCGCAACAAACCCGTGCTGGCTGTCCCTTAGGATGTTTGCCTGGGCCAGTCCCTCAAGGATGGCCTCCTTAATAAACTTTTCTAAGATCTTCCCCAGGATAGAAGTCAGGCTAATGGGCTTGTAGTTAGCCGGATCCACTCTCCTCCCTTTCTTGAAGATCGGCACCACATTGGCCTTCTTCCAGTCTTCGGGCACTACACCAGAGCGCCAGGAGTTTTCAAAGATCCGTGCCAGGGGCTGGGCTATGACGCTCGCCAGCTCCTTGAGTACCCTGGGGTGCAGGTTGTCAGGGCCGGCTGATTTAAAGGAATCCAGCTTCTCAAGATGTTCCTTCACGAGGTCAGCATTTATGGAGGGTAGGGGATCCCCTTCACCCAGATTTCCCTGTCCCATAGCAGGCATGGGCGTCCCATGGGACTGATGAAAGACTGACGCAAAGTATCTATTTAATAGGTTGGCTTTTTCCTGGGCGTCAGTTGTCAGTTGCCCCGTCTGGTTTAGCAGGGGTCCAACTTTGCCCTTGCTTTTCTTCCGGCTCCCCACATATCTGAAAAACGACTTTTTGTTGTCCTTGATGCCTGAAGCTAGTTGGAGTTCAGTTGCAGCCTTGGCTTTCCTGGTTTGCTCCCTGCAGGACCAGACCAGAGCAGAATAATCCTCCTTGGAGGTGAATCCCGTCCTCCATCCTTTGTAGGCTTTCCTTTTTAGCCGCAGGAGGTCCGCTAGGTCTCTGGAGAGCCAGGGGGGCTGCTGTGCCTTCTTGCTGCCTTTCCTCCGTGTTGGGATAGATTTAGCTTGTGCACTGAGGATCGCTTCCTTGAGAAGCAACCACTCTTCTTGAACTCCCATCTCCCTGGGGTCACGGTCCCTGAGGGCCTGACCGACAAGCCTCTTGAGCTTGTCAGAGTTGGCTTTTCTGAAGTCAAGGACTTCTGTGTTGCTGACTGACTTGCCAGCTTTACGGCGGATGGTGCAGGTGATCAGCTCGTGGTCGCTGTCACCCAGCTTCCCATCGATCACTAGGTCGCCGATTAGGTCGTCTCCCGTAGCCAGTACCAGGTCGAGCAGCGCTTTGCCTCTCGTTGGCCCACAGACTTCTTGAGTCAGGTAGAGGTCATCCACGCACGAGAGAAAGCTTTGCGACCACTTGGATTTTGCTGAGTGATCTTCCCACGAGATGTCCGGGTAATTGAAGTCACCCATGACAACCAAGGTCCTGGAGCAAGCGGCCTCAGTCAGTTCCCGGGCGAACTCCTAGTCAAGCTCAGGACTTTGAGTGGGAGGTCTGTAGTAGACTCCCACCGTTGTGTCCCCTGTGCCGAATTCCCCACAAATTTTTACCCAGAGGGTCTCTAGCTGTGCAAGCCGGTCACCAACATCAGCTTGCAGGGACATGTAGCTTTCCTTCACATAGAGAGCTACACCCCCGCCCCTTTTGTCAACACTATCCCCCCTCTACAGGGTATAGCCCTCTGTACCTGTGGTCCCACCAGGTCTCCATTATCCCAATGACATCATAATTCTTTGCACTGAGCAGGAGGACGAGCTCCTCCTGCTTGTTACCGAGGCTCCTGGCATTAGTGTACGGGCAGGCAAGTGTCCCCTTGTGGGCTCTTGCCTTGCCCACAGATTGTGCCAGGGCTGGGGCAGGGATGGGCCCCCTTAAGTGCCTTGGTCTGCTGGCTTTGCAAGGGACGCTCAGCAGGCCAGCAGTGGCAGTAGTCCTCCCATCCCCCAGCGGGCTTAGTTTAAAGCCCGGTGGAGCAGGTCAGCCAGCCTGGCTGAGAAGAGCCTCCTCCCCAGGGGGGAGAGGTGGAGGCATCTCTTCCGAGCCTCTCTCGCCAAAGAGCGGGCTATGGTCATGGAAGCCAAAGCCTTTCCGATGACACCAGCTCTGCAGTCTTTGGTTCACTGTGTGGAACCTCCTCTCCCTCCTCATCCCATAGCCCGAGACTGGGAGGATCGACGAAAACACCACCTGAGCTCCCAGACCCCTAAGCCCCACTCCCAGTTCCCTGTAGCGCCTCATGACCTGGCTGGGGTGACCTGGCCATGTCATTGGTGCCCACGTGAATAAGGAGCATGGGGTAGTGGTCTGTGGGCCGGAGGAGCTGCAGGATCCTCTCCGCAATATCTCGGATGCGGGCCCCCGGGAAGCAGCAGACTTCCCGGGCTAAGGGGTCGGGGCGGCAGATTGCCCCTCAGTGCCCCGCAGGATGGAGTCTCCCACAACAAAAACCTTTCGCTTTGCCTTGGGGAGAGCGGGGGCAGTAGCTGTGGTTGAGCCTGGTTTGCCTGCGGGAGCCGGCAACTGAGCAGTTTCTGCTGGGGCTGCAAGAGGTGCGAACCTGTTGCTAAGCTCCGACGGGGCAGCGGCCTTGGTGTGGTGGGCCTTAGGGCCCTTGACCAACTTGGTCCATGCCCCTGACTGGGCAGAGCGAGAGGTCCCAGAGTCCTCCTTAGTCCTGGAGGGAGAGGGTGCTCTACCCTGTGGCTCCCGGGGGAGAAGGGCCTGGCAGTAGGAGTCTATCTCCTGTTCACAGTCCCTGATGGCATGCAGTCTCTGGACTGTGGCCTGGAGCTCCTGCCGCTGGCGTGCCAGAGACCCCAGTAGGGAGCAGACCACGCAAGGGGAGGTGGCCATGCTCCCGGGCCCCAGAGCCTGAAAAAGGGACAGGCAGCCCCCGCAGCCAAGAGCCAGGGGCTCCGTCTGCGTGGAGCCCGGAACCATGGCCTCCGTCTGGGTGGCCGTCTCTGAGGTGCCCGATGGGGGCACCGCAGAGCCCAAGGGGACCCTCGGGGTGCTGCGCGTGCCCATCCGTGTCATGCCTCTGGTAGGCTGGCTACGACTGGGGCTGACTACTCTGGCGGGGGTCACAGGCAGGGTCTCGTGCCCTCCCGCACCCTCCCCTGCATGAACTCCACGCTAACTCGAGTGCCTGTTTACGCAGCCTGTTTGCGCGGCTCCGGTCGCGGGGCTCCCTGGGGGGCTGGGCCAAGTAGGGGCCTGGGCGGGGGCTTGACCCAGCCCGGCTCCAGGCCGCGGCCTCCTCCAGGGAGCAAGGAGTTAACTCCTTCCCACCACTATGGGAATTCTATGTAGTGTAGTCTCCCTATGTCAGTGTAAGGTACTACTGACTATGAATAAAACTACTGCAATCTATGCAACTAAGTTTTTAAAATTGTTATAAAGTATTGTGGCCCTTTAACTCACAGATCTCATGGTTTTTAGTTTATCTAGTCTCATGGATTCTTGGACATGATTTCAGGGGGATGAAAGCTTACTGCAGGATAAATGAAAAGATTATACCCTCGACACCTTTATGAAGGCAAGTCATGTGGAATATGAGTAAACAACTTAGATCAGTGGACACTGAACATTTTACAGTTCAAAAGCTTCTTACCTGTGTGCGGAGCAAGCAAGAAATTCATATTGCTCCATCTCCCACAAGCAAAATAATAGTTCTTGTTTCGAGCATCACAAATTCTTTTCAGCACAATGTACCCAAGAGCAACTTTCAGAAATAAAGTGGTGCCATTTACATTTTTAATCACTGTTATCTATTTTATAGATGCAGCAGCAATACTGCCACATGCTAAGAAAATTTTTAAAAAATAGATTTCCTTTGATTCTGTACTGTATAATCCTGGGTCTTGTCTCACCTTGATACCACTGAGTGAGTCCAAATGTTTGACCCTGGGTTTTTCTGCCACTGTGCTACATGGACCTGTGGTCTGACCCAGTATGGTATTTCTTTTCTTATTAATAAGAATGCTCTTGGGATCCTAAAAATGTCCAAACAGAGCCAAGATACAGGTGAATATTAGTCAGAGATATTATTTTACCAAGACTCCAATGTTTATAACCATCTCACTACTTAAGATAAAGTTCTTGTATTCACATAATCCATATGTTTTTCAGAGTATAGGGAACAAATATAAAGGCCAAGAACAGCGGACCATGAATGACCGCTCTGACAGGAGAAATAATTGCAATGAAAGGAAACAGAATACTTGGGAACTTAAACTCAGCAGAAATGCACATTTGTCTAATGCCTCCTGTGCCTTAGTGAACCAGGAAGACAAGGGGCATGGGCAGAAATGATGTTTGTCACAAAATTGGTCCCCTGAAAGTTCTCTAAAGATGGGCACAAACAGAAGAGTATGGCTGCAGAGTGCTCTGATCACACAACAAATTAACCTTCATTGCATGGGGTTCAAATGAAGACACTCCAAAGTGGAGCACCTTCATTAATTTCTTTCTGCTCTGGCTGCAACAAAGCCCAGCCCCAGCTGCTGTCTCTAGATGGAAGGAGAAGGCGGCAGGGGAGGGAGATCCATCCTGGGGTTCTCAGCCCTGAAGGTGTGAAGGAGCAGGTGAATTGGAGCACCTCACCTCAGGGAGCTCCAATCTATCCACCCCTCTCTCCAGCAGGGCTGAGAAAACCCCTGAATGGACCTCTCTTCCCTGCCTTCTCCCTGCTCCCAACCAGAAACAGCAATGGAGCTACAAGGGGCAGGGGCTGAGCTAAAAGGAGAGGCTGCACAGATACATCCTCTCTCTCTGGATTAGCTCCAAATTGGAACCAAACTTCCACCCTCCAGATCCAACAGCATATGTATGTTAGGTCAGGAAGATCGGTCTAATTCATGGTGGTTTCTATGAATTGCCATGAGTTAGACCCAGGAGCTCCACTTCTGTCTGCACACGGGGAGATTATTTCATAGATTTCATAGACATTTGGGCTGGAAAGGACCCTGGAGGATCGAGTCCAGCCCCCTCCCCCAGGGGCAGGAGTCAGCAGGGATCATAGGGTCCCAGCAAGATAAGCATCCACATGTGTCTTGAAGGCATTCAAAGTGCCTCCAGCGGCAGTCTATTCCAAACCTTGGGGCCTCGGAGAATGAAGAAGTTCTTCCTTATGTGCAGCCTGAACTGATCACAGTAGAGTTTGTGACTGTTTGATCTTGTCATCCCTTGGGGTGCTCTGGTGAACAGATGTTCCCCCAGATCCTGATGAGCACCCGATAAGCTTATAGGTGGCCACCATCAACCTCTGAGCCTGCGCTTTTCCAGGCTAAAGAGCCCCATGGCTCTCAGCCTCTCATCATAAGGTCTGTTTTCCTGACCTCTGATCATGTGCGTGCCTCTTCTCTGCATCCTCTCAAGCTTCTCCACATCCTTTTTGAATTGTGGAGCCCAAAACTGGACGCAGTACTCCAGCTGCGGCCTCACCAAGGCCGAGTACAACAGGAGAATGATATTCCAGGATTTGCTTGAGAAGCATCTATGGATGCAAGCCAGCATTTTGCTCACTTTACTAGCCACAGCATCACATTGCAGGCTCATGTTCATCTTGTGGTCAACCATGACCCCCAAGTCCCTTTCATCTGTAGTGCTGACCAGTGTAGTACTACTGAGCCTATAAGCATGCTGCCAGTTTTTCCTCCCAAGGTGGAGAAACTTGCATTTTTCTGTGTTGAACACCATCAGGTTCTCATCCGTCCACTTCATGAGCCTGTCCAGATCCACCTGGATCACCCTCCTGTCCTCAGGTATGGCTGCTTTACCCCAGAGTTTGGTGTCATCAACTTGGCCCAGTCCACTTCCGACACTAATGTCCACATCATTGATGAAGATGTTAAATAGTATGGGCCCTAGGACAGAGTCTTGAGGGACCCCACTGGTGACCATGCACTATAAACCACTACCCTCTGGGTCCTACCGCAGAGCCAATTCCCCAGCCAGCTGATTGTGGTGACGTCAAGGCCGCTGTTAGCCAGTTTAGCCAAGAGGTGATTGTGGGATACCAGATTGAAGGCTTTTTTAAAGTCAATATATACAATGTCGATCTCTTCCACCTTGTCCAGGTGATAGGTCACCTGGTCATAAAAGGAAATGAGATTGGTCAAGCAAGACCTATCTGCAACAAATCCATGCTGGGTATCCCTCAGGATATTGCCTTCAGCTAGTCTGTTAAGGATGGCCTCTTTGATAATCTTTTCCAAGACCTTCCCCAGGATAGAGGTCAAGCTGATGGGCCTGTAGTTTGCCAGATCTACTTTCCTCCCTTTCTTGAAAATAGGCATGACGTTGGCCCTCTTCCAATCATCAGGCACTTCACCAGAGCGCCAAGAGCTCTCAAAGATCTGTACCAGGGGCTGAGCTATGATGCTCGCCAGCTCCCTGAATACCTTTGGGTGTAACCCATCAGGGCCAGCTGACTTGAAGGTATCCAGCCTGTCAAGGTGTTCCTTTACAAGGTCAGCTTCGATGGAGGGCAAGGAATCTCCCTCCATTCTTTGTAGGTCTTCCTTTTAAGATGCAGGAGGTCCGCCAGTTCCCTGGAAAGACAAGGGGGCTGCTGTGCCCTTTTGCTTCCTTTCCTCCAAGACAGAATGGACTTTGCTTGTACATCCAGGATTTCTCCCTTGAAGATCCACCACTCGTCCTGAACTCCCCTCTCCTTTGGGTTGTGGCCCTTTAGGGCCTCCCTAACAAGCCTCCTTAGTTTGTCAAAGTCAGTTTTCCTGAAGTCGAGGACTTCTGTATTACTGACTGACTTGCCAGCTTTATGGGAGATGGTGAAGGTAATTAACTCATGGTCACTGTCACCCAGCTTCCCTTTGATCATTAGGTCACTGATTAGGTCATCCCCAGTTGCCAGTACAAGGTCAAGCATCACTTTACCTCTTGTTGGCCCGTAGACTTCCTGCAGCAGATAGAGGTCATCCACAGATGGGAGAAAGCTTTGTGACTGCTCAGATTTGGCCAAGCGTCCTCCCACAAGATGTCTGGTTAGTTAAAGTCTCCCATGATAACGATACACTGGGAGTATGTGGCCTCAGCCAATTCTGGTGAACTCCTGGTCAAGGTCTTAACCCTGGGTAGGGGATCTGTCATAGACTCCCACCATAGTATCCCCTGTGCCGTGTTCCCCATAGATTTTAACACATAGGGTCTCAAGTCATCCACTGTGGGTGCCAATGTTGGCTTGCAGGGACACGTAGCCTTCCTTGACATAGAGAGCTACACCCTCACTCCTTTTGTCCACTCCATCCCTCCTGTACTGGCTGCTCTGTGGCCCAGCCATGGGTGGAGTCTCACCAGGTATCTGTTATCCCAATGACATCATAGTTATTTGCATTTAGCAGAACATGCTCCTCCTGCTTATTCCCCAAGCTCCTGGCATTTGTGTACAGGCAGGCAAGTGTTCCCTTGGGGGCCCTTGCCTTGCCTACATTTTGTTCCAGGGCCAGGGCTGGGGTGGGCTCCCTTAAGTGCCTTGACCTGCTGGCTTTGCAAGGGTTGCTCAGCAGGTCAGCAATGGCAGTAATCCCCCTGTCACCCAGCAGGCTTAGTTTAAAGCCCAGTGGAGCAGGTCAGCCAGCCTGGCTGAGAAGAGCCTTCTCCCCAGCGGAGAGAGGTGGAGGCCATCTCTTCCCAGCAGCTCGCTGCCTCTCTCTCCAAAGAGTGGGCTGTGGTTATGGAAGCCAAAGCCTTCCCGATGACTGCAGCAGTGAAGTCTTTGGTTGACTACATGTATCCTCCTCTGCCTCCCTCAGCCCATAGCCCGAGACTGGGAGGATTGAAGAAAACACCACCCGCGCCCCCAGACCCTTAAGCCCTGCACCCAAATCCCTGTAGCACCTCATGACCCAGCTGGGAGTGCTCCAAGCCATGTCATTGGTGCCCACATGGATGAGGAGCATAGGTTAGTGGTCAGTGGGCTGGAGGAGTTTAGGGATCTTCTCTGCAATGTCTCAGATTCTGGCTCCCAGGAAGCAGCAGACTTCCTGGGCTAAGGGGTCGGGGCAGCAGATTACCCCCTCAGTCCCCCTCAGGATGGAGTCTCCCACAACAAACACTTTGCGTTTGGTCTTGGGGAGAGCAGAAGCCGGTAGCTACAGTATTGTTTGTGTTGCCTGCGGGAGCAACAACTTCAATAAAGGAGGTAGAAGCTTCTTATGGCAATATTGTTCGTCAGAGTTAATTCTGGAGCTTTGGCAGCATGAGCACCAGCAATGGACATGGTAATAATACGTAGATGAAAAATGTCATAAAGATGAGTGTGGAGGTCAACGCTGATGAAAAGATAAGAGTGAACCTACGATGCTGACTGAGCAAAGTGTTTCCATTGTTTGCTCAAAAATCTAAAGCCTAGGCTGTTTTACGTGGTGTTCAGCCACAATATTTTATTTCCAACTTTTCAACTAAATGTTGATATTTTTAACTGAAAATAGTGGAAATATAAGCTTTCTTACACTTTTGTCTGAATTTTTTTCCACAGAAATATTCCCCATGTTCTACAGACCGACCCATTATACAGTATGCAATGCTTTATGTTCACTAACCAATACAACCTCTTCTTTTTATCTTTATGTTATTATTTTTGCTTGATATGTTTTTTCTTAGTAATCCATAAGGCACAGCATTGAGCAATGTGGGTGTAAACTGCACTAATTAATAAGAAGCTCCAAGAGGCAGCATGGTCCAGGGAGATATCACTGCTTCATAGTTCATCCTGGACTTGTTTTGGAAGAAAAGAAGCATAGAAATATGTTGGGCACTTTTATACATGCTGCAGGGTGTCGGGAGGGTGGGGCTTTAATTAGAGCAGTTCTGAGAGACGTTCTAATTAAAGAGCTCATTTATCAGCGTCCCTACACTTCAAAATGGTGGCAGGGATGCTAGAACTAAATCTTGTTCAATGAGTTTTAGTTTAAGCATTCCTGCTGCTATTTGGATGCATGGGGACACTGATACATGAGATGCAGGAGGCTGCTGAAGCACGGTAATTACCATGCTCCAGCAGACTCAATTAATCGAGTTTGCTCCCACATGCTGTAATTGCAACGTGCCGGACTAGCCTCCGCGCTTAGGTACAGGCACCCATTTCCCTTCATCCACATTCAGAATGATTGCCATTTGCTGGCAAGTTAGAGGGTGGTCTTGAGGTTCTGCTCATTCCCTGAGAACTGGTGTAGTGAAGGAGTAAGTAAAGGACAGCTGGGCACCATCATCCATATCAGATTCTGGTTTGAAACAACAATCAGCAGAAACTTTTGAAGGCTTTCATTAAAACCCTGGATTTCCTTTAAGCTATCCAGTCCTTGCTTTAAACCCAAATCCAAGAGTTAGTTTTCTCATTTCACCATTACGATAACTCCTCTGTAGCACTGAATTCATCAGGTCTTTCCACCTTGGAGAAATTTATTAGGTGCTGAAGTCATGCCATTTACTGACTAACATCTCAGGCCTTCTGAATGTAGCTGTGAAGAGAGAAAAATAAATAAATAAATAAAAGCAGACCTTCATAACTCACCCCCCAGCATGCCTTTCTTGATACTTATAAAATATTATAAAACTTGCTGCAAGGAAATGTATCAGCCTCATTTACAATAGAGTTGTTTTGTTGATTACAAAAACATTGTTGCAGCTGCGATAAAGCTTGTAAATCTCCTCTGGATACTTGATTTTCATTACATTTAGTGGAATGACAGTTAACATACTGCAAAATGCAAGATTTTCAAAGGAAAATATAAAGCAGAGTATTTTCAAGATGTTTTCCCCCCTTTTTATTGTGCCAAGATAGTTGTCACACTAAACCTTAACTGGGGATTGAGGGGGATTGCTGAGAAAATCATATTTGTAGTTGAGGTCCAGGTCATACAATCTCTATTTCTCAACAAGGATGCTTGTTAGAGAGCATCAGTTACAGTTACTGCACTGGTGATCATTTAGGCCAGTGTGCTCTCATCTATTCTGTAAACTCAAGTACCCTATCTAGGCTAACCAGTGGTCTAGTTACCTCCTGCTTGATATTAGTGGTTTGAGTCTATATTACTTTATTGGCCATGACAGGTTCTTACCCACCAGCAACAACTGATTTGTTTGTTAGAAGAAAGATTTGGGAAAAGCAGATTTTCTCATAAACTACTAATTCTGATGATTTGCTATTCCATATTCCTGGTATGTGATTGGTATCCAGGTTGCAGTTGTACTGGTTTAGAGGCAAAAGGAATCAAAACTTGTGGAAGAAGTGATATCTTTTATTCGACCAGCTAGATATTTGCAAACAAATTATTGCATTTTTGGGCACACACACCCTTCATCAGGCATAGGGGAGAGCAGCGATAGTCAAAGTTCTCCTAGGTAGAAATCAAAATACGTATTCCACAGGAAAGCTGAATATATATATGTATATTCACATAACCTCTCTCTCTCTATTTATTTATTTATTTATTTATTTATTTATACACACACACACACACACACACACACACACATATTATTGGTCATTTTAGTTACATGACTTTGACTCCCAAACAGAAGACTGAATGTTCTAAATAAAAAATAATCACTGGTAAATTGGGTATAACAAATAGTAAATAATGAATATTAGGTGCAGTTATTCGTACAAGGAGATTCTCATGAAAAACCACCATCACCTAAAGATTTGTGTGAACAAAATAATGTTGACCGGGAAGTTGTCCTTTGTGTCCTCACTAGGAGCTCAACTGGAAACTTTCAGAGCTAAGAGCTTCAACCTCATAAATGTTGACAACAAGAGTAAAATTTATCTGGGAATGCGGAGTCACACCCCTCGTTTTGTACTTAAATGACCATATTAGTCACAAGGAAATATAGAGCACATGGAGCAGTGTTGTACTCTTTCTGAGGAATATGTGTAAGCCTCCAACTGATGCTAGGAGATGTCCTACTCACGTAGATAAAACTAGTCCCTGGAAGAGCTGGTCTTGAGAAAGGACTAAAAACTGGATCTGTTACTTTAAACACATAAGTTCTATTGATTGAACTAATGTACTTATACTTAGCTAGAAGGAAGGAACATACTCATAAATGCTTCATATAAATCACACTGAAGCCAATGGAAAGGCTCTCGTGCCTTCACTGTGTGCCAGTTCAGTCTCATAAGAAGCAACAAGATATTTTCACTGAGATACACCACACAGGTGCGAAAAGAGTATTTTCCCCCATGTCATGCAATATTACTCTGTGTTCAAAACGTCTTAGGAAAAGTGGTATAGTTTGAGAGCAAAGACTTCAAAACAAGGTTTGGGAACTCAGAACCTCTCAAAAAAAATCAGCCACATATCTAGGTGCAGAATTATGGAATAAGTGGGTAATTTTCATCACCAGCGCTTGAAACTTTTGGCCACAAGCTTGCGACGCCCTTATTTATTTTGTTAGTTCAGCACAAACTCTTAGTGGGTTTGGTTTGCTTTTTTAATTACCATCTCTAGTCTAATGTTTAATTGGGTTTCAGAATGATTTTTAAGAACTAAATTATACTAGCAATAAAAAGATGAATTAAAACTACCCAAAATATAGCAACTTAAAATGAAAGAAGCCATGTGTGTTTTAAGGCTTTAAACAAATGCTTGAATGGAGGCACAGTACACTATAAATTCCTATGAGACAAGCCTTTGATTCCCACCCTTCACCCCCCCAAAATGCATATACTGCAAAGCCATCTCTACTGAAACTTCAAAGCAGTCAGTAAACAGAGGTATTTAAAGGAGCACAGTTTCACTCTGTGCTCCATGGATTGCATCGGGAAGGAACTAGAAAGATAAATAAGCAGCAGCAAATCCTGGGATTAGTAAACTGTACTGTTAATTGTCAAGATGATGCTGAATAGACAGATGCACTTAATTGTTGTGTTTGTGCTCCACTGAATCATTGTCTCTTTGTGTTGTTTGTAATTTGCCTTCTACTGTAACTCATGAAACTTACATTACTGCCATTAAGGTGAATGCCTTTGAAGCTGCATCTGCTCATTGGTTTGCTGATTCCCTCTCTTGAAATTAGATTGATGTACTGTTATATATTCATTTGAATCTAATGACTTTTCTAGAGCCCCAGAGTAAAGAAAATGGGTTCCATTAATTTCCCTAATAGTATCACTGAAAGACATGTAATGCGTGAAGCTAAAACTTCTTTTGTTTCTAATCTCTTAATGATCTCTTCTCCCTTTGTTCAGAATAACCTGAGCACTACAAAGCAGAGAGGAATGAAAATGTCTCTGGGTGGATTTGTCTAACAAGCAAGATTTCAACCATTTTGGTGGAAATGTTTCATGACATCTTTATGTTCTCTGCTGATGTTTATTCCACTATTCAGTCCATTTATTGCTCCATAAATTGCAATGTATATGGTTCCTTTTATTTTTTTCTCACCCAAAGAAATTGAAGACCAAGTTGTTGAGCCATATCTTATTTGGCTTCTTGAATTTGTGGCCTGTCTCAAGATGAAAGTATAGTATTGTCATAATAACGGAAATTATTTTAGCCATTGTGGAAGTAAGGTCTTGGCATGTTTCTTTTGCCTGAAGATAATTTCACAGTAGGCAAAGCCAATGCATCAAACAAACAAGGGTTTCACTGAATTCTCCAACAGAATGCATGGGCATTTTTAAGCTTATGCACAAGTTAGCTATTTTAGTGTCATTACACATTTACAAAAATGAGTTACTTCACTAAAAATACAGTGCAATGTGGACTACATGCAAAGGAATAACAATTCCCTTTATGCCTGGGCTATTTGAATCTTTGGATCAGGCTGCTAGACAAGATTAAGATTACTTCCCTGCTTAATTTCTCCTAAAGCTAAGATGTACGTGGAATGGCCAGGGCTTGGGCTCTACTTTATCATCTTACTAATAGGGAGAGCTGAGCTAATTCAAGCATCGGAATAGCTACAAAACTCCTGGTTTCATCGCTTTTAAGACCAGAAGAGGTTGTGATCATCTAGTTTGACATGTGGCATGACAGACGACTGAAAAACTCATTCGTGATAAAAGGCATTATTGGGTGCAGCTGTAACAACCTCTCACCTGAATGGTTGACAGGGGACAAGTCCTGAAGCTTCAGCGCTGAAGGACAAACTTGTATCTTCTCAGTAATGTAACTGCAAATGACTTCCACCCTGCAATCATCACGAGATCTTAGAGGAACCATGGTGACACAGAAGGATGTTCCTGAGTCACGATGCCTCCAAGTCCTTGTTCACAGCTGTGCCTAAAGCTACAATCTAGACCTTGCAGACAACACTCTAGATACTCCACAGAAACAGTCCTGATTCAAACACTTCATTGGCATCTTTCTTTTTATAACAGACCTAAGACAAACCCCTGTCTTTATCATATCACCAAGTGAGTGGAAAATACTGACCCCAGCCCAAGCTTTTACCACCAATACTCTTGGTGTCCAACTCTCAGCATTGCCTCTAGTCAACGGAAAGGCGCAGGAGGATACAGTTTTGCCCAAAAATGTTTGAAGAGAAGCTTATATATTTTTTACTTTTAAGAAAAAATAATGCAGGTTGGCTTTTATCGGAAGCATATCTGCTTCTGAATTTTGGGCTCTGCCTCTGTTTTCATATCAACAACTCTGTCTTTAGACATTTTGGTTGACTCAGTATCTCTCTCAGTCCTATCTAGGCACATCCACATGAGCACACGCGGGCCTCTTGCCTCACCTCAAACCCCTTTGAGGTGGGGCAAGAGGCACATGCGGGAAAGAAAAAACATTCCCCACACTGCAAACCTGTTGGGGGGATGATCCCCTTGTGTGGGGGATGAATCCCCTGTTGGGGGGTCAAAACCCTTGTGTGGGGGATGAATCCCTTGTGTGGGGGATGAATCCCCTGTTGGGGGGCCGAACCCCTTGTATGGGAGCCATCGCCCCCGTGGGTGGGCAGTAAAATATGTATTCATGAATTCATGAAACATGTCTTTAGAGTTCACTTTATTATTATGATAAGAGACTTGCTTTAACACTGTAAGACATATCAATTCAACATTGTCCAACTGATCACTGTCTCTGTCTTGCTCTCTCTCTTTATAGTGGTCTTTTGTTTTACTTGTTTGGGGGTATTTTACAGAGTGACTTTGGGATTTTTTTTAATCGGGGATTTTTCAGTTTTCCAATAGGGAACACCAGAATTCCTGCTGGGGAGGCCAGTGGCAGGACCCTACCTGCTCAGAGCTGGCACCCTGGACCCATCTGGCTGTGGCTGACCTCCTGGCCAAATGGGGCCAGGAGATCATGCCTTGACAGTTCAAAGCACGCCACCAAACCCGGAACATCTTTCAGGTGATAGCCGCCCAGATGGCCAGGCAGGGGGCACAAATGGCAGTAGTGTCGCACAGAAGCCAACCCTGCAACCACAGTCCACTGGTAGCTGGCCAGGGAACTCTCAAGGCTGGTTCAGCAGTCCAGCTGGCACAAGGGGTAGTGTCCCCAGGTACCAACTGGCTGGGACCCAGAAGCTCCTGAGAGCTAGTAGCCCTGAGCTACTTGCCAGGGCGGCTCTTTATATTGCTGGGGCCAGGACAGGGCAGATTTTTATACTGCTGGAGACAGCAAAGGTACGAGCCCCGGGCACTAGCTCCCCCCGACTGCAAATCTGGGAGGAGCCAGGCAGGGTTATTTTGCCCCAAGTGGCACAATGTGCTCCACAACAAAGTGCATGTCTGAACATGTGTGCTGAAGCAAAAAGCCCTGGTTCAAATTTGCACAGCTTCTATTTGAGCTGCTGCAAGCGCATGCACTTGCATGTGTGGACATGCCCTTTTAATTTCACAGCACAGAATTTGCTCAGTTTTTTTCTGCTAATTGAAGAGGTCCAAATTTTAGCATATCTTTTTATGCCTTAACTACAGATAATTTTCCTGAGTAGTGAATCATGGTTTCTGAGTGTGCCAAGTGACAATTGACCTATTTTTCCTATTATTTACTGGTTACATTACGTATCTCATAAGCTTCTCTGACTTATTCTCAGGTCACCTCCCATATGTTCCAAATTTATCAGAAGAGCCAGCTCGTTAGTGCAGTATCTATGCTTATGTAGGAAGAATGTCATCCTATTTTAGTATGATGTGTCTGACACTTTCTTTCAAATTTTATAATATACCAAGAGAAACTACCTTGAAGTTGTTCTACCCACCATGGGTAATAGAAGCCTGTAATTATACCCTTCTCAATCCAGGGCTGTTTGCACATTTGGTTAGGAATCTCCCAGATCAACATTACCAAACTAATGTATATTTCAGCTATGAGCTATAGGAAAGTTCAGGAAAGGTTTCAGACCGTAAGGACAAGCAGAGACTTTGCTCTATATAATTTGGGGACTGCTTATAAATTTTAATGGCATCAAACCCACTTTCTACGAGGAATAAAACAAGGCATGGGCTGGTAAATCTTATTGTAGAGATAGTGTGGGTCACACACTTCTTGTACTACATTGGTTGTGTCACATTCCTCCTTGTTATGATTTGTATCCAAGCCATGGCTCCCTATATCAAAATGCTCTGTCATTTTGGAATGGATGCATTGCAGTTCCATTATCTCCATCTGATTTCACCTCTGCAAGTACTTTGTAATTCTTGATTGATACATCCATAGATATGAATAAATAGCAGTTGTGATTCCTGTAGCTAAAGGAGACACATAGGCACAGAATGTGTCTTTAATAAGAAATAGGGAGATTGAGCCTTCAGGCACAGCCTGGAGCAAGGGACAAAGGGTGTATGCAGCACCTACGTAGGAACAGCCCCAGGCACACAGCTCTGAGAGACTATTAGTTCCATACTCCTTCATTGCTCTGAGTTGGCAGGTGTTTATGTAAGGCTGCGGTGAACTATGGAAACTCACCTGCTTTAGGAATTGAGGTTGGGTGCAACCTGTTTTCTTACTCTCCCTTACTGCTCTTGTATATAAGTATGTGATCTAAGTCATTCTGTTCCATAATCATACACTGATGGTGTCTTTTTGATTCGGTATCAGTCATGTTTCAGAAATAAAGTTCAAGAACAAATGAAAACAGAAGGCAAGAAAACTATCTGAATATTGCAAAGCCTTAGAAACCTGTCTGGCTTCCTTTCTGTTTTAGGAATACAAAACGGGTCTGGACCTACAAAACCCAGTACCAGTACATTGGTTTGAGTGTAGATCTTGAATGTTCTCAATATGGGGCACTTGGATCCAGTTTTCTTGTTCACCATAAAATGCAGAATGGATTTTGATTCCAGACATTGAAACCACCTCTCAAAGTGTTCAGTCTTCCTTTATTGTGCATCGGAAGACAAGAGGCCTTGGAAAGGAGAGGTGGGGACTCTATGGCTTATTTATTTGAACCATTATTCTTGATCCTAATACAAACTCCTGTAATGCAAACTCTCCACAGAATAAAATTGAAGAAACAACTATTTCTATGAATGGTTTGGGCCGACCTGCATCTCATTACCTTTCTGGCTTGTTTAGTCTTCTGTCTTTTGCTCTTACCTGCCTCAGTGAGGAATCTTGTGACTCTTCTACTCTCTGACTGAGACATAGGTGCCAACAAATTATCACCCTCTAAGGCCATCTAGGAGTAAGATGTCTGTATCTTCTCTCTTTAGGGACCTGTGGGCAGCAATAGTGACTCACAGCTTCCTTACAGTATTTTAATTTACAGCTGGAACAAAGCACTACACTGAATTCCAGAACAGTAGCTAGCCATACCATGTAGTCTTACTGAAGCTTATGCTTCATGACCAGCTACACTTGATGAGCTTCCTTGTTAAGTGATGGGGCATGAAACAAATCAAATCCCTTAGAAAGTTAAGGCAACCCAGCATTGGTGACAAGTAGGGGGTGCACGCGGGTGCACATGACCGTGAGATTCACCATGCACCCCCTGGAAGTACCAACCACGAAACCAGAAGTACTGATGGAAGTGCACTTCTGGCTTCGGCCACTGGCAGTTCTGAGCTCAACGATTGGCCACTGCCCCTCCCCCCGGCCGCCACTCGGCAATCCGGTGCCCCCCCAGACTCAGGCGGCACCACTCACCCATGCTCCCCAGTCTGGTCTTAGTTTTCCCTAAAGAAGTTTGTGTCCCTTTACTAAAGGAGGCTGAAAGCTCTTGTTCCCTGTGTATGCCTGGGCATGACTGTCATATGACTAAATGGATCCAAGTATGAAGCCTTACCTCTGTTTAGATTGGTTGCTCCCAGCGTAACTGTAGCATTCTGAACAATCTGATAGGCCACTTAGGGAAATGGACTCACAATGCTGTTTTGTTTAAGTAATTTGACTTATTTAATCTCAACACCTTGGCATCATGGGTATCTTGCTTGCAGAAAAGGTATTGAAAATCTCTGACCTTCCCTGTCAAATTAATTTGCATTGCCCATAAACCACTATGGGGGATCCATCTCAATATTTCTCTATGAAAACTTTTCCCACCGTCATCTTTTTATACCAAGAAAATGGAATTCAGTTGTTCTGTTTAAAACTTAGCACAGAAAACAAAATAATTACAGCTTTCTGAAATTACATTTTTTATTTCAATGCTGGAGAAAAAAACACAATAAAAGGAAAATATTTTAATGACAAAATGAAACTTACTGTTCCTTAAATTTAATAAATTTCCTATGGAAATTGAATTTTTTCAAATGAAAATTGTGCCGTTTAAATTTATCCATAACATTTTTTAAATCCATGTTGCTTAGAAGAGTCTTCCATTTTCTATTCAAACATGATTGTAAAATATGTGATACCCAACACACACATTTTATCGCACCTTAAAACTGGCGAGAATTCCTCAACTTATTGAATCCAAATACAGAGTTGCAGTCAGGAAAAATATCACTGGCCCTCACCCTTGCTTTCATCCACTGGACTGAGTCAGGGATAGCCCAAACCAAGAATCCTTCTCCTTGAAACCCTTTTCAGCTATTAGGGCCTCGATCTAAGTCACCTCAAGTTTCAACTTTAAACCTGCAAAACCCAAGCAGTCTCTTTCCTTTACTTCTCCCTGGCCTGAGGACAAATTCTATACACAAAATTGTTTTATCCATAAGCACTCTGGACTCCGTAGGAGCTAGCTTTAATTAAGGTATTGAGGCCAAAGAGAATACTGTATTTTCTCATACACAGAAAGAAACAAAAAGGACTTTCCAGAGCAGGCAGAGACTAATCTTCACCCTCCCTTTCCTTCTTAACTAAAGCTGAAGCTCTAGCTGCTGCTAGAGACTGATCTTAATGGGTGGGTCTATGATTCTGAAAAGAGCTAAAGAGTCTCTATGGCTGTGAAATGGGAGGAGAAAGACAAGAGACAGCTAGCAGACATCAAACTTGCCCTAAGAAATTTTATCTTGATTAGTGGAACATCAAGACAGCTAAAAATGAGAGGCTATCATTCGCACCTCTGGAACAATGAAGAATAATAAACCATTAAGTCAACCAACTTCCTCAACTTCCTGACTACTAATGCAACAGCTGCTCCCCTGTGGAGCAAAAATCACAGTAGGGTGCGTCTATCCTGGTTATAAAATAAGCATCCATGCTTAAGACATGCACTCCAGTTTTGGGGGTGCTGATTTTAGGGGACAAGGTGCATCTAATACACAAGAAAATATGGTACTCCTGTGGTTGAAGTTAGCCACGCACGCTGAAACATGGCTATAAGCTTTTTGCTGCTGTTGCAACTCAGTTATCCAATCTGTGTTGCATCACTACCTCCCATCTATGCTGAAATCTATTGAAGAAAAATTGCCATGGGCCTCAGCTAACTGCTAATCTTTGTCACTGATCTGATCAGTTGATAGTTCTACAGAAATACTGCAATGGGCTCCCAGGTTTAATGTCTCAAGAAAGGATTCCCTGGAGAAATGCGCCAGCTTTATCAACCCTAATTTAGATAGTAGCTGAACCATCTGAACTTGATTTGTGTGGACACAGAAGAATAAAAATCAGTTAGGAGGCAGTTTACTCTCATCTCATTTCTCAGCTGTGTTAGCTCATTGAAGTAGCTGCAACCTCATAAGTAAGAAGAGACTGAATTTCTTTTATGAACCCACCTTCATATACACGGTATTTTAATCTTAGCCCCCACAGTACTTAGGTTCAGGAGGAGATTACTAAAATGAATACAATTCTTTGGATTATAAAAAAAGATAGAAAAGTTAAATGATCTGAAATACATTTTATATGAGACTTTCATTTTTCAATAAACCTTCAGAAAACATGTCTGTCTGCTGGAGGAAGGAATATATTATGGCAGTGCAGGAGGTTTCAATAACTTCAGCCATTCACAAAGGATTATTTAGACATTTATGACCGAGTGAAAATGTTCTCTGTCAATATAAACTGAGATATGTTTTGTAAGATGCTGCTTCATGCCACTGATGGAATGGCCAGAAATGTTCCACGGGAAGCACTATTTATTAATAAGGTCTATCTTTGATGCTGGGGAATATGCAAATTTAATTTCAGTGCAAAATCTTGAGGTCCAGGCATGATACAAATTGCACTGCACTCTACCCCCATCCCTACACAATTCTATTTTCTGCTTGGAAAATGCATCTTATGACTGCCAGGGTCTCTTTTCCTGCAAAGGCAAGTAGCATAGCTGCATCAGAAGGCACATTAAAAAAATAACTCCAGTTAAAATGGCCAAAGCTCTTAATTCCCAATCTGTTAAACGGAGATGATAATACTTTGTTTCCTCCACCTTTTCCCGGTCTTCTCCAATTAGGATATACACTCTTTAGGATGGGCAACCTCTGTTATGATAGCTAATCTGTGGGAATTAAACTTCTTAATGCCTGAAAAGATCTGCGCCTAAATCTTGGAGCTCCATTGGTATTTAGGCACCTAACTCCCATTTAAATCAACGCCCCCTGAATTAATGGATGTTAAGCATCTGAATCCAATGGGGAGAGAAGCATTAGTCTTAGAAACAAGAAAAAAACAAGGTAGGGGCGCACAATGCAGAATCCAGAATCTGATGGTAGGTATTTGGGCTCTGTATGCTGCACACAGGGCAACTCATGCACCTCAGAATAAAGCCCGTGAATACACACATGTTGACCAGAAATGGTGAGGGAGCCAGCGTAGGGAGATGGAGAAGGGAAAGATATCATGCCCTTTTCTGAAGCTTTGGTGCCTGACTGCAGCCCTACATCAGTCCTTTCCCTCCATCTCCATTTCCTTTCGCTTATATGAGTCTTCCTTCCACTGCATCCACTTTGATCCACTCTCCTGAAGGTAGGCAGCTGCAATATTCTTTGACAGAATTGAGTGTAGCTCATTGTTTTCTTTTAAAACATGGCCCCTGGCAAAAGGGAAGGCAGTGGTGCCAATAGCGCCCATTAGGGGTTTGCAAAATGGGCCCTATTCAATTTGGATTCAGATTCAGCCTGAACTGGGGACAGTGATTCAATTTGTTGATTCAGATCACTGTCCCCAATTTGTTTTGGCCAAATCCAAATCTGAAGATTTGATGATGATTTGGAGAGTCAGCGATCGGGCAGACACGGCTTTACAAGTTTTTTCTACATACCTCGAGGTAGCAGGCATGTCTCATAATTGCTGCAATGCTGGGGTGGATGAAGCATCCCGCAGGAGTGCGGTGGCCCCCCGCCTCCCCCGCCCCATGCTTGGAGGTGAACCCAGAAGTGGACCGGAAGTACTTCTGGTACACTAATGGGTCTGCTGGGGACCATGCCGGGGGGCCCGCTGCAGTCCCCCAGCTCAATGATTGGCCACAGGAGAACCGTAGGTGCCCCCCTAGACCCAGGAGGCAACAGCTGCTGAGCCAGGGAGGTGGGGGGAGGCCCTGCACACTCCCCGGTGGACCCAGAAGTGGACCTGACATACTTCTGGTTCACTTCCAGGTCTGCTGCTGAATGCACTGGGGAGCCTCCTGCACTCCTGTGAGACACCCCATGCACCCCAGCATCACAGCATTCATGAGCCCCTGCTACCTAGAGGTATGTAGAAAGGACATTTAAAGCTGTCTCTATGTCCAAATCCCGAATCTCTCCGAATCAATTCGGAAGGTTCCAATTCGATTTGGAGAGATTAAAGGGTCTTCTGATTCAATTCAGATTCAGAGATTTGGCCACTGAATTGGGCCAAATCTCCACCAAACTGAATCAGGGATTGACGCTTCATACAGCCCTAGTGCCCATCCTCTTGTGCTTGCTTATCCAGGTTTAGTTCCCTCCTCAGCTTGCGTGAGGTCAGGCCCACGTCCTGGAAATGCCTGTTTCAAGAAGGGAGCCCTTCAAGGGTCTTAGGGAAAGGAATACCTTGTTATGGGCTCTGAAGTGACCAGGCTGGGGCAGTTCTGGGAATGTGCAGAAGTATAAAATGAACCTGGATCTTTATAGCTCAATGAGCAAGCAAGGAGTTTAGCTGGTAGATACATGGGTTTCTTGAATTGCAGTTTTGAACTCAGGCAATATAACCTAAATTTTGCCTGTGTCCTACTTACGATCTTTCTTGAGTCTAGCCCTAAAAGACTTGCAAACAGGAGAACTGCAGTATATTGTAGGACTGAACCTTAATCTCCGAAGCCCCAAACCAGTTTTAACTGCAAGATTGTCTTCCCCCTTGCACATTTTCGTCCTATTCTCTCCATGTCACCCTAGGTGAATCTGTTTATCATACTATGTACCCCTCTCTCTTTCAATGGTAGATGTAGTGATCTAGATAGTTTTTTTATATATATAAATAAATAAATAATTATATATATATATATATAAAGGTTTACATTATAGCATTTCTTCTAACAAAAATTATATTAAAGTTAACCATGGTCTTCTTGCCAAGGTTCATATTTTTCTGAGGAATTCTTATTTGTGTCTGAACTATCTCTGGACTTCCCTGCTGAAGAAAAATCACACTGGTTTACCTAAATCAATTCTAAATTGATCCAGTTAAGTCAGTGCAAACCTCTGCATTATTAGTACTTCAACCAATTTAACACTCAGGTAAGATGGTTAACCTAATTTGTTCATTTAGTGCCATGAGCTAAACCAATTTATGGGAGATTTAAACTGGTTTAAGTGCATCTAAAAAGGGGGTTGGTATGGGCTTATAACTTGATTGATTGAAGTTTGATTTATTTGAACTTGTGCAGCACCTTTTGTACAGACAGGGGCTTAGTCTCAGTCCAGAGATGAGATTAGGAAGTTGCATGATAGTCTCTAGAGTCATTTGAGTTACTGGTTAATTAAAAACACACTTTCAAAGGTTTTATTTGCTTACCAAAAATATCTGGAAATCCTCAAGCTGTGATGTCTTTACTAGGTAGGGAAAGATTTCACATTTCATACATGATTCTTACAAAAAGAATATGCTCAACTAGCATCTGTTGAAATATTAGCAAAGCCTAAATGAGTCCTGAATTTCAGTACTGGGTATCTCATTAGATATTAGCAACACATGGGGTGGTAGCTAGAACCATATGCGCAGATGTCTGTCTCAACGTGAAACATAGGCATAGCACATGAAAAGCCCACGCCTGGTTGAATCAGAGTGAATGGGTTTTTGTCATTGACTTCAACATGAGAAGGGTCAGAAATCAAATTTTATCCAATACTAATGCTATATTCATTAGTGGCGATGTATATGGGAGAGAAGATGAGCTATCTTCCAGGGGAGACTGATTTCACCTGCTGGGTTATATTACTGTCCTTTCTCGCCCTCCTTTTCAGGAGCCATCTGTAATCTATGAGAGCTAGATTATGGAGCAGCACATCAAGACCGACACCATTTACATAAATAGTGTACAGAAAAAACTGGTGAACACAAAGTCACATTCCCACAGATCTAAAATGTCAGGATCTGGGACACTCCTACATGAGCAGAGAAACATCTCTTCTTCCTTTCAAATGCGAACTTTCCTCAGTGCTTACCAGAGTCATCACTTATATTTAAAACCAGATTCTCACCAATAATCTGTGTCCATTAAGAGTAACTGTTCATAGCACTTTTATTAGTGTCTTATTCCAGGTAGTCACAGCATGAATGCATCATCCAGCTAGGAGCCATTGGGTTAAACAAACCAAAGACGTCACTAGATTGTTTCTGTTTTTTGGATTTTAGTCCAAATGTCTCTAAGCACATTTAATGGGGAGGTATGGAGAGCAGCATGTTACAGAGAGTTCACTGTTGCAGGCTGCCAATTCAGAGATGCTTAGCTGCATGTCTGTTATTTAGCTCGATCCCACATACCAACTTGAATATTTTTTTGCAATGCTGACCCATGCCCCACAGTCCACCAAAAGTGGTGGCCTATGTTGCCTCTCTTCTGCAACACCTTTGCTCATTTGCCCATGTCAACACAGTTCTATCCATATCACAGGCTTAATTTCTTCCCAAAAATCCATAAAATCCACTACCTTGTCCTCTTCCTTACCCTTCTGCAGAAAAGACTTACAGCTACAATGAGGCCTTGTAACCAAACTTACTTCATTGAACTGGTCACAAATCTTCAAAATCCACAACTGCAATATCCTTGTGAAAATAAGACCCAGACTTTTGACCATTCCTGCTTCTGAAAATGGTTAACCTAGTACAAAGACAACTAGCTCTTATGTACAATATGCTTTATTCAATATTCCTTCCTTTTCCTGTTCTCTACCCTGTTTCCCCACTTTCTACTACCTCCTGCATTTTATTACACTCCTACCCTGCATGCTTTCTGAGATAAAGTCTTGTACTTTTTTTCTTTTTGTATAGCACCTCACACAAGGGAACACTGCTAAATGTTGAGGTATCAGGTTGTATTATAATCCAAATATTTAATCATGGGATGCTATTTAGGGTGTTGATGGCAGAACATCAATTTAACACCTGCACTGCTACCCAATATACCACTTCAGTGACTTTTCAACAGGTCCTAGAAAAAATATGTTCATAGGATATTTATGTAACCCCAGATGCTAATACTACAGCATATGGAGGTTTGTTGAAATACATTTGCTCCTTTTCTACCATGCACTGAAAAGCAGTGTTACTCAAAGCTTGTGCAGCTGACTATTTATGAATAAAGGATGAACAGTTATGATAAAAACCTTTCCTTCTATGATCACAGGCCGCTCTCTGTGGTTAAAAATAATCCAACTGAATAATGATGACATACTGAAAGAGTCAGAGTTTGCAAAAGCAAGGGACTTTGCCTCTAGCATAGACCTAAAAGCTGCATTCACCTGAAATTCAGGCTGCTGTTGGCTAGTATTATATAGCCTAATCCCCCTCCATACTCCTCCCTTCTCATGTCCTTGTCCTTGTGACAAGATTTAGTGGAATTCATAGATTTGTTGGAATCTGACACGGCCATGCTGTGAGTGCTCCTGCTATAGCCTTAAACTCGGGACCTCTGGGTTGTCAACTGCGCACCTTAGCACCCATGTGTCCCCCATATTGAAAAGCTATATACAGGTGCTTTGCTTAAATGCATACTGGGTAAGTACAAAATATACTTAAAAGCATTATGTTATGTATCTTTTTCCTCCCATTACTTACTTTGTAGTAAACTCTGTATCTACAAGTATTACAAGCATCCTGGATTACAAGCATAAACTATTTAACTACAAAGAAACTCTTTAACCCCACCATAACATACTTGTTCTCCTTTAAAGGTATAATTAATAAAACTGACAAGAAGCCATCTATTTCAAAGTTTGTAAAGCAATTTCAAACTGACTAGGTTTTGTCAATATCCCTGAACTTTTGTGTTTTACATTAATACTTGTTAATTTTATGCCCCAGTCTAGTAACACAAAGCAAAGGAGCTCCTGGGTTTCTGAATACTTTGAAGAAATCTGTTTTCATTAAAACAGGATGTTTCACTGAAGTCTGGATGTTTCATGGAGATGAAGAAATTTTTATTTATTTCTTTATGGGAAATTTCCTAAAAGACAGGGTGGAATTTCTGGTCACTTCTGAGGAAGGAGAAGAGAAAGACTTGAAACTGTAACCATTTTGGTCTAAAAATGGACAATTTTAATACAACTCATTTAAGAGAATACATTTAAAGTTTGTTTTGTGTCATTTTAATTCCAATGTAGACCAAAATCAGATTTTGAAACCTCTAAAAGTTGCCATCAAGTACAATTATCCACGAAATAAATCTAGTTCTAATCCTGGCCTTGGTACTGATTGGGTGCATTTACATGAGACATTTACTGTGCAGTAGACTAATTAGCTGCACAGTAAACATCTCAGCATCTACACATGCATCCCTATTAGGCTAGAATAAACTAATTAACTCTACACTAGGATAGTACTTGTAAATATATCCTGCTGTGGATTAAAAAACTCTGAAGCAGTGCATGTGTAGATGCCCCAGCTTGGCTACAGCACAAAGGTGCTGTTAGCTCTGCACTGAAGCACCTGCCCCAGCCAACCCCTCCACAGCACATTGATCCAGGGGGAGCTGCCCTGGGCTGGCAGGCCGACTCCTTGGTCTCCCTGCTAGCAAGGGCTACTCCGACCCAGCTCAACACACTCTAGTCCCAGGTACATGTTCAAACAGCAATAAACTCTGGACTTTATTGATTTGCATTAATTGCACATGTAGATGTGCCCATTAAATCCTGCCCTTTATTTTATCAGTGCCACTCTATAAAATGGAGTTGATAATACTTACTAAAATTTTATGATTAGTAATTAAGGACTTATACTTAAGTTTGTTTCAAGTTTTACATGGATCTGAACCTCCAAGGTAATATCTGTAGGCTCACAACTGCAAAGAAAAGCATACATAGCTTCCTTGTAGTATGTGTACTACTTACACATACCGTAGTAAGTATCATAGGTTATTGCCTATGAAAGCTCATCCTTCTCTGAACCTAAGGTCCTATTTTGCCTTTTATTCTGACTACTTCCTTAAATTATCTTTTCAAAAATCCAGTTATTTTCAGGTTGTTAAAATTCAAGATCAAGCAAAAGACTCAATGCAACAAAGGCAACAGAAAGCAACAGGAGGTCAATTGGCAGATAGAAGCAGAGAGCAAACAGACTGGCCACCCTTGAAACCATGGTCTGGGAGGCTTCCACACACACCTCTCCTATAGACACATGTTTTTCAGTCAGCTGTCATTGGAAATGTATGGACATGTTTGGAAATCTGATATATTTATCCCCAAAGCACATCCCTGACTCAGGATACACAAGAATGCAATCATGGAAACTCAAAGCTTGAAGGGACCTGAAATGATGATTTGCAGCATACCTGGCTCAGCCAAGTCTATAGGCATGCTCCAATCCAGAAGTTCATGATGAGGTTGCCATGGACTTGTTCTCAGTATCAGCCAGCTCTCAAGCCCCCAGTATTCAAGGGCTCAAAAGCAGGTTCTGGAAACAAATTCAGATCAGCGTATCTGCTGAATTCCCATACCTACAGGATGCATAAAGATTCGGAAGGGCAGGACCTGTTTAGCTTCATCCTCACCTGCACCAGCCATTATACCAGTATAGACAAAACCAAAGTAGAATAATAGAAGATGAGGGTTGGAAGGAACTTCATCAGGCCATCTAGTCCAACCCCCTGCTCAAAGCAGGACCATCCCCAACTATATCATCCCAGCCAAGACTACCTCCAAAGTGGCAGTCCACGGATTCTCTGGGTAACCTGTTCCAGTCTTTTACTCCCCTCCTAGTGAAAAAGACTTTCCTAATATCTAACCTAAACTTCCCTTGCTGCAATTCAAGACCATCACTCTTTGTTCTGTTAGTTAACTACTTAGGGTCCTTCATTGTCACCAGCTCCTGTCCTTTGGATATGTCTGATAGTAGCTTTAATAAAAGCCTCTTCCATTTTCTCCTTCTGATGGAGTGGTTTATAGTAGACGCCTGTCATGGCATCACTCCAAATCTTTTCCCCTTTTATCTTTACCTAGAGCATTGCAGTTATGTCTGACTGGATTAGGGTCATACCTATCAGTATCATTAATACCTACATGGAGAAGCATCATGGGTCAAGTGTCAGAGGTCAGAATGAACCTCAAAAGCCCTTCCTTGATGCCTTGGATTTCAATGTTGAGTAGATGGCATAATTCCCAAAATGACAGGTCCAGTTAGCAAGTGGATAACTATCCTTCTCACAAAGTAACCACCAGTGCTTTTTGTCTCCTCTTCTTGGGGACATGTTCAATGGAAGTAATTTCTTTCCTGGGAATAGGATCAGAAGATAAAGGGTTTGAGTATACAAAATTATAACAGGACTTCAGGCCTCTCCACAAACTGTTCAGTCACTTTTTGTAAACCTTTTTCCCCAGCTGCAAAAAACCTAGCTGTTGAGGCCAATTTGTTCTACTCCCTATTAAAGTTTTCAGTAATTTTGACAACCTCATATCAAGCACTCCTACTCTCAGGTCTCTTCTAGCTTAGATGATATTGTCCTCTGACAAATCAGTTTTTCAGCCTCTAGTTCATAAGATCTTAGACCTGTCTGTAATATTTTCACTTCTGATTGTAAGAGAGAAAGCAGCTGAGTACTCTATAGCATGACATGGATAATATGCTTGTCAGTCAACATGCTGCCAATCAAATCCTTGTTTTATTACTCTGGGCTTGTCCTTTTGGAAGATGCTCACCTCCTCTGAAATCAAATTTTGTCATTTCAAGGGAATCACATGTTTTTTCAGTGCAGTCTCCCCACTAGTTCAAGCACAGAAAATGCCTCAGGTGCTGCTGACATAAAAGTTGCAAACTTTATGGGGGATCATTTTGTTTTTGGGGTTTTGTTTGTTTACTTATTAGGTTCTTTTAAACATCACTTGTGTAATGTTAAAATATGAATTGGCCACACGTTGATATTTAAAATTTTTAAAAAGCCCTCCATATATCCAGTTTAGGATGCTTGGCCCAACCCACTACTTTTCATGTTTCTAGGCTTAATAGGAAAAAAAATAAAACAGTCTCTTTAGAGGTGTACCCTACTCTCAGCAGAAACCCACCCGTTTCTCCGGATATGCAAAACTGTTTGTTTGTTTTGCATTCAAATAGAGTAATGAGGAGAGAAGAGGTTTCAAGAGTATCACCCCCAGGGGAGACTGCTTTGGAAATGCAGGCAGAGGCATCCTCAAAAATAATAAGAAATAAGGTCTTCATTTATAGCATGGGTGGCCTGGCAATATCCAGAATGTACAAGAGTCCCTGGAGATATGGAAAGATATGCCCCTCTCACCTTCTTTAACTAAGACTCTGTTTTTCTTTTTCTTTACCCCAACTGAATTACATTCACCTATTCTTACATCATACAAAGAAACAAGGAATTCCCATTATATTGAAACAAACCTTCTGTTTGTGATTGGACTGTTATCCCTCAGTGATATTGGCTTGGCCCTGTTTGGTGGCATTATCAGCTCATTGAAGGTAGCATGCACAGGACTGAGTCTTATGAAAGCTGAACTTCCTAGAGCTGGAAGTGAAACCCATTTCCACTGGAGTTTTTTTCTGAGCCAGTATGTCCCTTCAGGTCATGTCCATAGCTGCTGTTGCTGAATTCATTCTTGGTTTTGAGGATTTCTTTAGTCGTTAGTACTATGGACTGTCCAAACAGCCTAATATGGGAAGGCACAAGTTTAAGATGAAGATCTCTTTCCATATCTTAATCTGATCCTTTGAATCAAACAGGGAGAATGATGGTGGAAGATACAAGTTCACTGAAAAGTAGGGTAAGGCAGCAAAAGGACTGCATACAAACCAGTGGTGGTGATGTAACCCTTTACCTGCAAAATATTACAACTTGTACCCCCTATAACTGACGTGTCTCTGTAGGTTCACAGACATCAACGCACAGTAAGTAATCAGAAGCTTCACTGATATTATTAAAATTTAGGTATGTACCCCTTCACAATGTGTCACGTGCCCCCAGGGGTCTAGGTACCCCTGTCTGAAAATCACTTATATAAACCATCAGAATGTAACTATCTCTGGTCAGGTCCAGGAGTTTCTACAGTTTACTGCTAACTTCTTGAACTACCCAACCCTAAAGCCAGTACAGGCCTGATTGCACAAGACTCATGCTTCCAGGGATCTTTGTGATAAACGATGGTTCTTATGTGACCTAATGAAGGCTTTCCAATCCCCATGCAAATGGGAAAATGTTGAATAGGGACAGGTCAAGTTATAATAAACACCAGTTGTTTAAGAATACCGTATCAATCCCATACAAATAATGAACCTTTCTGCTATCTAGTTCTTACACCCACTAAATCAAATCCAGTGGATGAGCCACCAAAGAGACTGGGACTTCAGAGATTTGGGGTTTATTCAAATTATGCTACTGACCTGAACAAGTCACTTCAGTCCTATTTCCTTGAGCTTCCTATCTGTAAAATAATGGCGATAATGGCACTTACTTTCCCAGGCTTTGTAGATTAACATCACTACACAGGAACCACTTACATTTATGACCTTACATTTATGACCTACCTCTCACTTAGACCCATTGCCAATGCGTACGGGGTGCACATGCACCCCCTGAGATCAGCCATGCAACCCCTGGAAGTGCCAGCCACGAAACCAGAAGCGCTAACCACAAAACCGCCCCCCCACATTAGAGATCAGCTGCTGGGGGACCCCTCCCTCCAGTCAGCGATCAGCTGCTGGGGGACACCCACCCCACCAGCGATCTGGTGCCCCCCCAGACTCAGGAGGCACCAATTGCCCATGCTTAGACCTCAGCTTTTTACCACCCTTAGCAATCCTTACCACCTGCCCCCTCCTTAGCAAAAAAAAATAAAAACTACCACAAAATAATCTCATCAACAGGAAGGAAGGGAGGGAGGGAAAATAAATGACAATGTAGAATATTATAGTTTCTAAATGACCAAGCCAATTTAAGTGAGTACATACATGACAGAACAACTAGCATCGGCTCTCATCTAATGAGACAAATTGGAATTTGCTTTGATTCAGCTGTCTTCCTTTTCTTGTTTTCTCATTAGCTTCATCCTGAGTAGGTTATTTTTATAACAATTCTCAACCATGCATGACTGAGTATTTTTTGTCAGCGCTTCCATTGATTATCCTAAAACATGTAACACTGGAGAGCAAGAGGTTATTTCACGTGGGGAGCCTGTGACAAGATCAGCTAGAAGAGACATGATCACCTGTTTGACTTTATTTTCTCGCTGCAAATGGTAACTTTTCAGCAAACTTGATTTCTTAATGAGAAGCACAAGGCACTTTGACATAACGTAAGCTTCAGCTGGGTGGAGGGCATTATCTAGACTCCATTAGCAACATGGAGCTAAAAATATCACATGTTGTTCTGTTAGAATAACTAAGTTTTAGGTTCCCTGGCTGAAACAAAAAAAAATCATTTTGTTGACTGATGTGTTTTGTTCGACTCAAAATGAAATATTTTGTTTTTCAGGTTTCTCTCCTCATTTTATTATGAACTCTGGCAAATTTCAAAATAAAACACCATATTTAAATGGCATGTTCCGAAAGTTCATTTTTAAAGTGCTTAATGAAATCATTTGACTTTCTTTTTGCCCATGCTTATGTCCAAAATGATTAGCCAAACTCAGTGTGAATTGACATATAATCTGCCAATCTAGCTTGTATTTTTCAATAAACAAATTCTTCAGAAAAAATTCTCATCTCTAGTCAGCAGTTTTCAGCTGTGATTTTTTTTTTCCGCCCAGCATTTTCATTTTTGTTCTCAGCTGCAGCCTGCAGCGGCACACAGAGAAATAATGAAAAGAAAATGATTCAGGCTTTTGTGGTTTTCTGAAAAGTTTCAGTTTGAAGCTGTGGGAGAAGTTTGTACATTCCTATTTACTGCTAGATCTGAGTCCATGATTTCCGTCTGAGCTCAAACAGAGCACTTTCTCTGATCTTTGCCCATTCTGATACCACTGCTGTTCAGTTCAATATAAAGTCCTCCTTCTATGCCTAAACATTTCTCTTCCTTCCCCACACTCTGTCAAGAGCTGGTCAAAAAACAAGAGATCTTGATTTGGTGAAAATTGGTTTAAATTTAATTTTTAAAAGTCCATCTCCATTTCTGAATACAAGTGAAAACTGGAATGCAAAACACTGTGATCATTCAGGGTTACTGAGACCTATACCTCACCTCTGGAAATTACAGCTCATCCTTTATTTTCATACCCCTGCCTTTGGTTCTGAAATTGTTAATACAACTCTTTCTTTGTCTATGCTCTGTTAAAATGTGGCGTTGTACAAAAGCACTTTTTCCTTCTCACAGAGCCATGTCAACCGGAATCACAGATGTCAGGTTGCCCTTGCTTATTACCTATTACAGCAAAAAAAAAAAAAAAAAAATGAAACTCCAAAACAAAACCAAGACAAAACTTTCAACAAGAAAAATCGTTCAGGTAGGTTTCTGCATCCCAGAGGCAGAAAAAGATGGGGTGTATTTTAGTAGGTCATCTCATTGTTTTGGCAGAGGGCACTGGGCATCCTCTCACCCTGACCTTCAAAGGAGATTTTGGAGCTCATCCATTTTTCTTCAGGATGCATAATCCCAGTCCCTTCCACAGAGCTGCTGTCTCATCTCCTCCTCATCACTGCTATTATCATTGTGGATGGCACATTTCCATCCCGCCTTGTGCTTCGTGAGCTGCGTCCTGTAATCCTGGACTCCCCATTTGACCTTTTGATCACCTGTGCTTCCTCCTTTCATCTCCAGAGTTTACTCACATTTGTTTGCTGTATTTCTGGTGGTAGTGTACATAAAAACCCATTCCCCGCCAAGTGTGGGTTTTAACAAGAGGATGAAAATCAGCTTTTATTCTGTAAAGGCCTTGAGAGGTCACTCCTAATAAAACCGATTCTAGCACTGAATGCTATCCACACTTAACAGATGTGCTATGGAAGATGACAAAATGCCAGTGCTTTTCAAGAACTGCTTCTGGAAGCTTTTCTCCTATTCTTTCCCTCTGGCATCTCTGAGATAAGAGGACCTATTCCAGAAACAGACTGTATTAAAATGTAGGCATTTGTTAGCCACGACTATCTGAACTGTGCCCTTATGTTAGCATGCAAATACACAAGTTGTCAGTTATTCTTTCTAAATCATCCAATGTGTTTCCCAGATCCCCATTCAAATTCTATTTCCAAAGCACAAACATTTGCTTTCAAACACAACTGAATACATATTCTTTTTTTATAGACTTATTCATGACAAATTATTATGTATATGTTAAGCTCAATCAATGAGCTGTGCGTCTTATAGGCAATGAATGCACGATCACAAGGAAACTATAGACATGTCTCTTCCGTGAATGCTTTATACTCTAAACAATACATGCATATTGAAATTTCTCCCTCTTCCAGTGAGGGTCTGATCCAGTTCTTATTCAAGTAACTGGGCCCTGTCTACAAATGCAGACAAAGTCACCAGGGGAGCTAATATGGGATCCATACAATCGCACATCCTGCCATACCACATGTGAATCAGTTTCTGATCATTAATACCAGTTTATGTTTAATGTGCGTCCCTGGATAGATTTATGGCTGGGGCATTATGACCCCAGCCCTCGTTCCTGCCCAGAGCAGGGGGTTGGACTTGATGATCTATTTAGGGTTTCCAACCCTAGAAACTATGAAACCCTAGAAACTACTATGTGATCCCATTGCACCTTATTGCCAGAGCAGGGGGCACCCTATCCGGAGGCAAGAAGCAAGATCCCATGTCTGGAGGTCCCCCTTTGCTGAGGGGGTTTCCAGATGCAGAGGCTTTGTGCAGCAGGGATGAAAGTCCCTCAGCTAACAAGAGATCTGCACTGCGGTATGGCACGGCTAGGGCTGACAGTCCCGTCCAGTGTTGGGTCTCTCAGTCCTGGCTGAGGGTGGGGTGGAGATTGGACTCCCATCAACTATGAGACGCTCAGCTCCAGCAGCCATGGGGAGCTGCTGGGATCTCCCCATGCCGGGGTTGGCCTGTCAAGGCCTTAACAGATTTTCACAGCAACTGGGATCTGCCAGCTGCAGACAGCCTACATGTTCAAACTAAAGCTCGATAGAAACCACATGTAAAGTTCTTACACGTTTTCTAGCAATAATTTTACAGTTGGTTGGATCTTTTTAATGCCCCATGGTTAATTTGCACATGGAGCCAGTCTAAATTTATTTCGCTATTCACAAAGCAATTGCTCAATAGATAGATTATTAATAAAATTGATTATGGCAATGATGCCAATCATAGTTTTTTCTCATCTTGGGGGCACAGAGCAGAAATTAGTAACTCCTAAGAGGGATTTGTATGAGGAGGGAATGCACCAGAACAGGGTACGGCATGGGCAAGGGGAACAAACCAGAGTGCCATGGAGACTAATGATAGGTTTAAATGCCCCCAGAGCCAAGCAGAACAATATGCAGACTGGCCACTTCTCACCATCCAGTTGGGAACAGCGTGCACCTCATGCTGCTGAATCACAAATACTGAAATGATGTGAAGTCAGTATTGCTGAGAGAGGACACAGGGCTTCAACCACTTATGCACACAGAGTCAAGACTTACACTTAAGCCAGTGTTTGCACACTTAAGCCAGTGTTGCACAGGCAAGCAAGATTTACACACTTAAGCCAGTGTTGCACAGGATATGATCCATGGACTGCTCATGGTACACGAGGCCCTGGTCAGTGACTCGCAATTCGACCTTGAAAAGCTCAATGATAAAGTAGCATGTTAGAAGGGTAGATTCATAGATTCATAGATTCATAGATACTAGGGTCGGAAGGGACCTCAATAGATCATCGAGTCCGACCCCCTGCATAAGCAGGAAAGAGTGCTGGGCCTACATTACCCCAGCTAGATACACATCTAACCTTCGCTTGAAGACCCCCAGGGTAGGGGAGAGCACCACCTCCCTTGGGAGCCCGTTCCAGACCTTGGCCACTCGAACTGTGAAGAAGTTCCTCCTAATATCCAATCTAAATCTGCTCTCTTCTAGTTTGTGGCCATTATTTCTTGTAACCCCCGGGTATTTCTTGTAACCCCCGGGTATTTCTTGTAACCCCCAGGGGTAGTAAAGCACTGGAACAGGTTAGCCAGAGAGGTGATGCAGTCTCCATCCTGGGAGGTTTTTAAGACCCAGCTAGACAAAGCCTTGCCTGGGATGATGTAGTTGGGGCTGGTCCTGCTTTGAGCAGGGAGTTGGACTAGATGTGACCTCCTGACCTCCCTTCACACCCTCATTTCCTATGATTCTATGCTGAGCCACACATGTACTAAGGGTTGACTGTGATCTGTTGATCCCAAAACAGTAGGGACCATTTAAGGTATTTCTAGGCAGTGAACGGGAGGTAGGATTCCAGTACATACAGTTATACATGTATTGGCCTCTAACCTAGCTAGCTGGGCTACCCAAAGTAATATAGCCACAACAGCTTGGACCTAAGCGTAGGTTGTGCAGTTCAATTCAGGGCTCAAGTATACACTTTGACAGATGAAATCTGTCACCCTTTTCTCTTTATTGTTATCGGTTCACAGTATAGTTAAATTAAAACTAATTTGGGTATGCTTCCATGCACTATAATCATGTCTGCAATTGTACTTTCGAGGCAGCCCTGGATAAAGGCAGACATAGAGAGCATGCCAGAAAATCACATGACACAGATAAATGGAGGTACTATATTTGGGAGGCTTTGTTTTTTGGCTTAGTTGATTTGTTTTGAAGACATTGAGGATTTAGTGAAACACAGCCCAGCAGCAGGTGAAGATGAATGCTCTTGGGCCTCTTGGTTGCTAATACTGTGGGCATCAAAAAAACTTCCTGATTACCACTTGCAAGGCCTGGGGTTTTTTTTGTTTTTCTCTCTGTCATATGAAGAGGTGATATACCAATGGTTGAAGGGATTTAGTACTTTCATGCCGGCTGTGAAGAAGATTTTATTTTATCATCAGTTCTGCTGCTGGGGCACATCCTGGCCTAGCTGTAGATGAAGTGGGATGTGGAGTCTCTTATGGTATTTGAATGTGAAATTTAAAGAATATAAGGGTGCTTCCTAGAGTCCAAGAAATGCATTGGCTTCAGCTTTAATAAATACCAATGAAAAAAATACAATTTGGGACTGAGAAAAACATTTCAATGCACCCAGGAACATCTTAGAAGAAGACTGGCTTAGAGGTGAGAGGGTTAGCCTTAAATTTGGAAGACCTGGGTTCAGTTCCCTCTTCCATCACAGGTTTCCTGTGCAATGTTAGGCAATTTGTTTAATCTCTCCATGAACTGGTTTCCCATTTGTAAATTGGAGATAACCAAACTTCCCTACTGTGAGAATTAATATCTAAAGATTACAAAGTGCTCAACTTCTGAAGGGAAGGAGAGCTGGATGGTGATGGTAGCAGCAGTGCTGTGTAGACAGATTCCATGTCATTATATTTCAGTATCAAATTGCAGATTGGTTGATTATTCCAGCACCCTGCCAAATCAGGCTCTCTCCTAGGCTAAGTACAGACAGTCAAAAATCCAGGGGCTGAATTGCTTCAGTCTTTGCAGGTTAGTCTAAGCTGCATAGATTGAAGCAATTAGCAAATGCACAGACATTCACTTTTGATTCTGGAAAAGCAGCCACATGCCTGCCAGGTCAGAAGCCGGGGGCACTAGAGCATGCCTCCCTGCTCATCTGAAGCAGACAGCTTGGGCCAAAGCTAGCTCAACCACCCTGTGAGTTAAGGTTTGTGGGGGAGGTACAGAGCATCCTGGGATGTTGAGGGACTGTGAGTTAACTTGAATCTGGAGGGGATCTGGGACAGAAGTTCAATAAACCAATTTAACCTAAATGAGTGAAGTCTGTTACTACATCCATCCAGGTTTATCTTAAAACTAGTTTTGGCCATTTTGAAAGTGGTTTGTGTGTGCTGAACTTCTGTTGCGCTAACAGTTTTGAACCAGTTTCTGACCATTAATACCAGTTTATGTTTAATGTATGTCCCTAGCCCTGGAACTCCTCTCTCTCTCTCTTCTCTCCACCCATTATTGCTACCCCCAACTTTTTCCCCCACCTTTTTCCATTTTCAGTGCTAATTCTCCTCCCATAGAATTTCCTTCTCTCCCTTGACTTCAGAGGCAGAGGGCCAAAACAACATGTATGTAAAACTCAAGCCTTTGCATTAATACAGTATCCTTTAATTTTACCTGTACTAATAAAGGCTGCAGTTCCGAGTCTCACTGTTAAAAATTATGCCCAGGAAGAAATGTTCCTCACATGTCTCCATGTTCTTCTGAGGTCTCTCTTAATATTGATTTTTCCAGGACTGGTTTCAGAAAGATGTCATTGCAGCTTTGAGGCAACTTCTTACATAGTTAACCTATAAACCATGCAAGAAGCTACATATGTTGATTGCTACACCATTCTTAGATTACCATGGATACGGCATCCTGAAGTATGCAGTAGGACAGTCCAATCCTCATTTTTGACTGGTGGCTTAACCTCTGTTTCTAGGCAGCAAGCTGGTGTGAGGTGTAAAGGCACTAATTACCAGAATTACAAAAAATAATGGGAGTTTTATTAATGAATCATCCTCCCCCTGAGCTATGTTGTGGGAAAAAAGCAATAATGAATAGTGTTATTCTTGGAACCATATTATGAACACCGGTGATTTTGTACCAAGCTTTCACTGTCAAGGGAATGGTTCATTAACCACAAAGAACACTTCACATTAGGGATTTAGTTTATCTGGCCAATTTAGACACAGTTTAAGTAATTTTTAATTAAAATAGGAATTCTGCATCTTGGACGTTAGGGCGGTTCAAAGGAATTATAAACATAATTATTGCAATCAAGTTGTTGGTAAATGTTTTTGTTCCCGATAAAGGTTGGGTAGCAGTCAAGCTGTTTAGCAGCAATTTCAGCCTACCATGCAGTTTTTATTCATGTTTAGAGGGGGAAAAAATCCCAGCAGCAATAAAAAAGGGTAATGCTTTCCTGTGGTGGAGTCCACTGACTGTCTGGCAAGAGGTATGTAAAGTGACTTTGCTGGAAAGAATTTAATAGATTGGGAAGGAAATAAATATATTGCTGGTAACCTTGATGGCAATAACTAGATTAGGTGACCCAGGCAATTTGAGTGCCCTGTTATTTGCTGTAGTTAACTTTCTTTCAGGGATGAAGTTGAAGTGGAGAAAATAAAGAAAGCTTCTTTATCTGGATCACAATATTTCATACCATTTAGGAAGAAGGAATGAAAAGTGCCCTTAGATTGTATGCTAGCACTAGGCTGAACAACAGTATGGCCAGGAGAGTGCCAATGCTAAGCAATAACATGATTAAAGACCAAACCCTTAGCCAGGGTAAAAAGCAGTATAACTTTGTTGACATGAGTGGACCAACACAAAATTACACTGGTTGACCAGGCCCCCATAACTTAAATAACAATGCATGGAACGACAAATTGCATTTCAAATAAAATCAGGATGAACGCATAAAATCTATGGCCAAAAATACATTTTACATAAAATACCTGTTTGACCCAAAGAGAAAAGAGGTAACCATGTGGAAAGCATTAGCAAGAGGAGCCGGAGCTAAATTTATTTACATGAAGAGGTGTTTTCACATTAGAATAGACCACATGAAAAATGGTATGAAAATGCGTTACTAAGAATTTTACTGGTCAACTTATTTTAGGACCTCTATCTGCTATGGGGATTGCTTCAGTTCTGGGTGCCATTTGAGCCTCAAAGTGCATTTGCACAAACTCCTGAAGGGAAATAAAGATTTTTGACAGATGTAATCTTGTCTTACCTACATGAAGCCAAAAAGCAAAGACCATTCCTAAGTCCTGTTGCTTTAGCCACATCACTCTTCTTAGCAACCCCTACAGCTCCTCTATGTCCCCTGCATAATGCATAAATTACTTGCCTTCCTTTTCCAGGCCTTTCACGATCTATCCTAACCCTGCCTCTCAAATGCTATCAGGATGTCAGTTACCAGCTCTGTTTTGCCAAAGAAGGCAGCCATTGTGTTAAGTATTGCCACAGGCATCCTCATGCTTCCTTCCACATTGACCCCCATGTGTGGAAGCTACTTCACTGCCTTGTCACTTCCACTTCTGTCTGCCTACACAAAACTCTCTATTATGGCTGTGAAAAATAGCACTGTTCCATTTCACCTTGAGTTTCAAGGGCTCGGTGGAACAGCGTTCCGTACCGAATTTCATTTAAAGTCAAAACAGCTGTTCAGTTCCATTCCATCAAAACAGAAAGGCTGTTTTGACGCTGTTTTGACATTTCACCAGGGATGGGAAAGCAGTCCAGCTGGGCTGATTCCCTGTCTCCTGCTGGATCTTGTGCTGGGGGGAGATGGAAAGTCAGCCCAGCTGGGCTCACTTCCCAACCCCAGCCTATGGTGGAAAGATTTTAACTTTCAAAATGTTTTGACTACCCTCCTTTTGTTTTTAGGCTATTTCAACGGCCTTTGTTTCATTCCAATTTTGCTGTTTCAACCTCAAAATTGGTTGAAACGGTGTTGAAACAAAATGGTCGGTGAAATTTCACACAGCCCTGCTCCCTATTGCTATGATGCCTATGCAAAGCATGGCAGTGGGTTGGAAGGGAACTCAGGAGCTCACATCTCTCCAAACCCCTGCTCAAACCAGAACCAGCCCCAACTAGATCGTCCCAGACAAGGCTTTCTCTAGCTCAGTCTTAAAAACCTCTGATGATGGAGATTTCACCACCTCTCTGGGTAACCTGTTCCACTGCTTTACTCCCCTCTTAATAAGAAAGTTTTTCTGAATTTCCAACCTAGACTTTCCTTGCTGCAACTTGAGCCCATTGCTCCTTGTTCTGTCATCTGCCCCCACTGAGAATAGCCCAGGTCCATCCTCTTGGCAATCCCCCTGCAGGGAGGTGAAGGTTACCCTCCTCAGTCGTCTCTTCTCCAGTTCCTTCAATTTCTCCCCACAAGTCATGTGCTCCAGCCCACGAACCATTTTTGTTGCTCTTTACTGTACTGTCTCCAATTTGTCCACATCCTTTTGTAGTAGGGGGGCCAAAAACTGGACACAGTACTCCAGATGTGGCCTCCCCAGTGCCAAATAGATGGTGAAGATCACTTTGTTTGATCTGCTGCCAACATTCCTACCAACGCAGCCCAGGATGTTGTTAGCCTTCTTCGCAACAAGGGCACACTGCTGGCTCATATTCAGCTTATAGCAATTGTGCTGAGACACACTATCTCCACAATGAGATACAGTAGGCTGCTTCAGTGTATGCTACCTCCTGAGCTGAGACCAATAGGTATTAGCACAGGGCTGCTTCTTATCAGAGCTTATTGGTGCACACACAAAAATGTATGATTTCAACCTTGGACACTGGGACACATTAGGTCTCCATCTTCCTGTATCTAACCTCCCCTCTTTGACTTTAAAATTATGAGGGCAGACCTTGCCTCTGCTCTGTAGTTCCACATTGCCATGGACACTGGACTGTGACTCAGACTCCTAGGCGCTATTATAGTATATACAGTAGATAATCTACTGCACAGCCAAAACCTACCTAGAAGGTGCAACATCTGGTTTGGAAAAAGTTTTGGAAGCAGTCCTTTAGCCCAGATCCTATTATAAGCTCGATGGTGGAGCAGATGTCTCTGCACAGCATTCATTGCAAGACTGGGACCAAAGACCACATGAAAGCAATTAAGCATGTGCTTAAATCCATCATTTTCCAGAGCAGCACTTAAGCATGTGTATGCCTTTCAGCTTGAGGCACTTAAAGTTAAAAATATCCATCAAGTAAGTGCTGAGTGGGAATGCTCTTTTGAATCCAGGCCTTAAGAAAGGGAATTCATGTTGCACTATACTTGCTTTTCCAACTGGCAGGCAAAAACTGTTGAGCTCATCAGTTGTAGAGTGACAAAAGGTATCTCATCCATTTTTGTCTCTCGGGATTGGCGCTGATAAATCTCTCTCAAAGGTGCCAAATGATGAAATGAAAGATATTCCTTATGACTAAATGGATGGTTTCTCTCATCCTAATGGAATAATGGAATATTGAAGGAGAATTACAGAAGACAGAAATGGATCACATACTCTTGTTAAGAAGAAATAACAAACAGGTAAAGAAAGACCACAGGGACTCGCCTATGCAAGTTCTGCTTTGATTTCCTCATTTTAATTCACCCATTTTCTTGACACTGCTCCCTTTGCTGTCTTTGTTAAGGAAATAATTGAGATGTCTTTTGAAGATGCTAATGACTCCTGAAGTCATATTTTTGTTGTAATTTATATTGCTTCACAGGAAACGACAGTGTTTTCCACATGGGGAATAGAAGAAATAGACTTTGAGGAATTTTAAGCTTTTTGATAGCAAAAGAAAGCAGGTTGGGGGGAGTGAAAATAACAGCTTCTGGGAATCCCATTCCTATTCATCATGCTTTTTTCTTGAAGGCTGACAAGGGAAAGAAAAATCTTAACACCATCCTAGGCAGCCACACACAGCAGCAAATAAGTGGTGAGTAGCTCAACCGGTAGGGTAAGGGAGAAAGCCAACAGAGAACATGCAAGCTCATTTCATCCTCCTCTTTGACACATCATTATTTAGCCTCCACTCGCCTTTTTCTCAACACCACAAAGCAGACAGAGCCCACATCTTGCAACTGAGGCTCTTCCTCCCATTTATTAGAACTGTGTGCAACTATATTAAACTATTCATCCTTACAGACAGGGCACCTTCACTCCTTCCAGTTTACCCATTCACCCAGGACTTTCTGCAGCTACCCCTAGTCCCAGAGCTTCAGACACCAGCTGTCTCCACTCCCAGCTGCAGGTTCTTCTCTTATACTGTGGAGGTATTTCTTTCCCCTCTCTCCTTTTCTTGTATCCTCCTCTGATCCAACACTGGGCATAATGCTGTGCTATCTCATCCCTGTGGCAATCTACAGCAGACTTCCCAACAACCCTGCCTCCACCTGGTCAAGTGATGAAACCACCCGCCTTGCTCATATGACCAGTAAGAAAATATGGAGTGACTTGATGGGGTCTATAATCACCTACTGGAGGGAAAGAAAATTTGATTATAAAAGGCAAAGTCCTAACAAGATGCAAAGTCAGAAGTTAAAGGTAGGCAAATTCAAACTAGAAATAAAGTGCCAGGTTTAACACTGCAAGTAATTAATCATTGATACAACTCACTTAAGCTTGGGATAGATTCTCCATGCCTGAAAATGCTTAAATTGACTTTGCTTCCCCCTCCACCCCGTCAAAAAAACAAAGATTTGCACTAAACACAGCTAGTGGACTTGTTGTTGCAGGAATTAATTCAGGTAAATCCTACAGCCTGTTTTATACAGGTAATAAGACTGAAGTGATCAGAATAGGCCTTTCTAGCCATAAAGATCTGAGAATCTACAGACAGCAATGTGGAACATCACACAAAATAACATCCAAGGACAAGGGGTCTGGTCACAGATCAGCAAGGAGGAAGGATCAAGGTTTTAGATCCTCTAGTGTGCCATAGGGCTGTTTTCTATGCCCAACTCAAGTATTTTGGCCATAAAGACAGCCCTGAGTAAAATCCTCCTAGTATGAGACAATTGTATCATGATGAACTGCTGCCAGGGAGGCAACCATGCCATCCCCATGCCCATTGCCTGTTTGGCAAAGCTAGGGGAATGGGTGGTCACAGCAAGGGCTATAGGCTATACAGGAAGGACAGGATAGGAAGGAAAGGTGGAGGAGTAGCACTCTACATCAAGGAGGAATATACTTCCTCGTTAATTAGCAAGTGGGTAGAGGGGGGGCACTCTGAGGTGCTCTGGGTTAGAGTAAAAGGCAGTCCAGGGGAGAGAGACTTAACGGTGGGAGTCTACTATAGACCTCCCAACCAGGGAGATGAGCTCGACCAGGAATTCTTAGGTCAGCTCACAGAGGCAGTGAGGGCTAAGGATGTGGTCATCATGGGGGACCTGAACTTCCCAGACATCTGCTGGGAGGAGCAGTCAGCCAAGTCTGATCGCTCACGTCGGTTCTTAGCCAGAGTGCAGGACCTCCATCTAACCCAGGAGGTGCACAGTCCCACCAGGGGAGACGCCTTGTTGGACCTGGTGCTGGCCACGGGTGATGACCTGGTGAGGGGGCTGCGGGTGATGGGCCACCTGGGAGACAGTGATCATCGCTTGCTGGAATTCACCATCCAGCGTAAGGTGGCAAAGGGCTGCAGCAAGGCAACAGCCCTAGACTTTAGGAGGGCTGACTTCAACAAGCTAAGGAGGATCGTTGGGGAAGCGCTGAGGACCCAGAGGGGAAGGGAATCAGATGTCGAAGGGGAGTGGTTGCTCCTTAAGGAGACGATCCTCCATGCCCAAAGGGAGGTAATCCCAACAAGGGTCAAAGGGAGCAGGAGGGCACATAAACCCCCATGGCTCACTAAGAGCATCCGGGAATGTCTCCTTGCTAAAAGGGAGGCATATACCCAATGGAGAGATGGGGTCATCACCAAGAAGGACTATGTTACAGTCGCCCGAGGATGTAGGGGGGCAGTCAGGAGGGCCAAGGCAGAGTTGGAGATAGGACTAGCTTCCCGGATTAAGGACAATAAGAAGTCCTTCTTCAAATACATAGGGGGTAAAAAGAGGGTCCCGGGTAATGTGGGGCCCCTGCAGGACACGATGGGCAACTTAGTCATCACGCCAGATGACAAAGCTAACATATTTAACGATTTCTTTGCCTCTGTCTTCCTAAGTAGGGACCAGTTCAGCCACCTCCCTGCTGGGCCCCCCTCGGGCCCCGAGAGAGACACGCCTGGGCCAGGGGTTAGCGAGGAGTTAGTTAGGGTACTTCTGGAGAGGCTGGACGTGTTCAAGTCTGCTGGTCCGGACGATCTTCACCCTAGGGTTCTGCAGGAACTGGCCGAGGTCATTGCGGGACCCCTGGCGCGGCTCTATGAGCACTCGTGGTGCTCTGGCGAGGTGCCGGAGGACTGGAAGAGGGCCAATGTGGTCCCTATCTTCAAAAAGGGAAAAAAAGAGGACCCGGGAAATTACAGGCCAGTTAGTCTGACCTCAATCCCGGGTAAGCTCTTTGAAAAAATTATCCTGGCACACATCCAGGAGGGCCTTGCGGGGGAATGCATGCTCAGGGGCAACCAACATGGGTTCATCAGTGGCAGGTCTTATCAGACCAACCTGGTGGCCTTTTACGATCAGGTCACCAAATCATTAGATGCAGGGGTTGCTGTGGATGTAGTCTTTTTGGACTTCCGGAAGGCTTTCGACACTGTCTCTCACCCTGTCCTCATCAAAAAGCTGGGAGACTGTGGTGTCGATGCCCACACGGTCAAATGGGTCGCCAACTGGTTGGAGGGCCGCACCCAGAGGGTGGTAGTGGATGGGTTCTTCTCGACCTGGAAGGATGTGGGCAGTGGGGTTCTGCAGGGCTCGGTCCTCGGGCCCGCACTGTTCAACATCTTCATCAGTGACTTGGATGAGGGGGTAGAAAGCACCCTGTTCAAGTTTGCTGATGACACTAAGATGTGGGGGGATGTGGGTGCACTAGAAGGGTGCAATAGGCTACAAGCTGACCTTGACAGGTTGCAACGGTGGGCGGATGAGAATAGGATGGGGTTTAACACTGATAAGTGCAAGGTGTTGCACATGGGGAGGAAGAACCGGCACCACACTTACAGGTTGGGGAACTCCCCTCTTGCCAGCACGGAGACGGAAAAGGATCTTGGAGTCGTCATTGACTCCACGATGAACATGGGCCGGCAGTGTGGGGAGGCAGTCAAGAAGGCCAACCGTACCCTGTCATGCATCCACAGATGCATCTCGAGCAGGTCCAGGGAAGTGATCCTCCCCCTCTATGCGGCACTGGTCAGGCCGCAGCTGGAGTACTGCGTCCAGTTCTGGGTGCCACACTTCAAGAGGGACGTGGACAATATGGAAAGAGTTCAGAGGAGGGCCACTCGTATGATCGGGGTCAGCAGGGCAGGCCTTATGAGGAGAGGCTACGGGACCTGAACCTGTTTAGCCTCCACAAGAGAAGGTTAAGGGGGGACCTTGTGGCCTGCTACAAACTGGTCAGGGGGGATCAGCATGTATTGGGGGAGTCCCTGTTCCCCCGTGCGCTGCCAGGAGTGACCAGGAATAACGGTCACAAACTGGCGGAGGGTAGGTTTAGATTAGATATTAGGAGGCGCTACTTCACAGTCAGGGCGACTAGGGCCTGGAACCAGCTTCCAGGGGAAGTGGTGCAGGCTCCTAGCCTGGGGATTTTTAAAAGGAAGTTAGATGAGCACCTTGCCGGGGTCATCTGACCCCGGTGCTCTTTCCTGCTAAGGCAGGGGGTCGGACTAGATGATCTACCTAGGTCCCTTCCGACTCTAGCTACTATGAAACTATGAAACTATAAGATATAGCCAAGGTATAGCTCAGGGTAAGAAGAGCATACCAGCCACCTTTCCATGCCCATCCTGAATTGTACTGTTCTAGCTGAGGCTTTTAGCCAGGATGTTTGAAGAGGAAAAGGCAGAGGCTTGAAAGTAAGAGAGACCCCAGCCTTCCCAGGGCCACACCACCTCCTGAGAACCCAGAAATCCAGGGTGAGAAGCTCACCTCCTCCCAGGACTGGGCTCAGAGAGACTTATATATAGAAAGAAAGCACATGCTTTATCAAATGGTCTGCAGTCATAAAAATCAGTAGCACAAAGTAGTAGTCAGTGGTAAAGAAGGCATGCTTACACGAGATGTTTACTGGTGAGTAGACTAGTTAGCTCTGCAATAAGCATCATACATCTACATGTGCAGGGCTATTAGGCCACAGAAAACTAATAAACTCGGAAGCAGGGTAATACTTGTACATACCACCCCACAGCAGACTATTTTACTCCTCCACAACACGCATGTAGACACTGATGTGGCTGGCTGGGACATGAGGCTGCTTCAGAGCAGGGTCTACCTGCTGGCTAGCCCCATGCTGGAGCACCCTCATGCCCCAGTCAGCCCCTCTGCAGCACATTGAACTGGGTCAGAGCAGGCTGCTCTGCCCCAGCTCAAAGTGCTGCACACTTTCAAATGGTGTGTCCAGGAGCAATAAACTCCAGCACAATAAACACCGGAGTTTATTGCTTTGATTTAATTGCATGCATAAATGTACCCAGGGAGAACCTTCTAGACAAACGAGATGAAAAGACACTGCTGTCTAGAGGCATCCTGAGTAGCTCTGAAAAAAGGATGTAAAACATATGTGCTTGGCTGGGGTTTTCACTGGTAGGATTTCACCACCTAACTCTCCTTGGAAACTCTCCCAGCTACCCTTTGCAGGTGATTAAATCCCAGAATATCTATCCAAGCAAAACAAGAGAGGTAAAAAACAAAAATACCTTAGACGGCTAGCACAAAGGGATCTGAAAAAGGCCTGTTTCTTTTCTCACTCGCCTTCCTGTACCTGTACTGAATGTCATCCCCCCTGCCTTGTGCCCCCCACCCACATCTAATTTGTTACCATTGCCTATCTTTATTTAAGGCTATGCAGGGAAGAGGCTGTAGGTGGGGATGGCGATGGTGATTCATGCCTCCATCGAGGCACAGCTTGCTGAGCTGTTCACAAGGCACAGAAGCAATTGCACGTACCAGAAACAGCTTTTTTCTCTGTCACTCACCTTTCTTCCCTACCCCACCCCCCTGCAACCCTCCTGACAAACTGAACACCACAGCACTCATTGCTACTACCTATCTAAACCCCTAGCACTTCATACTACTTCCAGACCTGGTGAGGCTATGCCAGTGCAACCGATTGTATTCCTCCCCTCTCACCTCAGTCGAGGGATTGATGTTCTCATTAAAACCTCCTTTCATCACACTTTCCTCCTTTATTTCTGCTTTGATCTTTCTTTAAAGTGTGACATGCAGCCTGCGGGTTAAAAGCCACCGTCACTCTGTAGGTAACCAACAGCAGAAGACGGTTCTCGACTCCCTCGTTTTTGTCTCATGATCATTGCCATCTCCCAGAGCACTAATATCGTGTCTCAAAACTATTGTAAGTAATCCTGCTGCAGCCAGGAGTGCTGCACCAGGGCTTAATCTGGTTCTTGGGCCTTCAACAATGCTTTTAAATATGAATGCTTTCAAACATGAGATCCCCAATCCTTTGTAAATATGACTAGCAAGTCTCATGCATATCGTGCTGCCTGTGAATAAGTGGCACTAAGAGAAATTTTCCAGTGTTCAGCCTCTATATTTCCCTAGGTTGTGCTAAGCATTCATTTTAAAGAAAAATATAATGAAAACAAGTCTCCCAGTTAATTTAAAAAGCACTGAGTGAAAGCTAAGGAACGTGTAAGCTTCCTGAAAGAAAACTAGCCATTTTAGCAATGAGGGGAGACTGACTTGGACTTCATTCATTTAAATGTCTTGATTTAACATAACATAAAAAGGAGTTTTGCACTAGGAAAACAAAAAAGAAAAAGAAGAAGAGCCATAAGTCCAGTACACAGCAGCTTATCTCATTGCTCCCAACTTAAAACACCAGCTTCTGCATTTTTAGGATGTCGTACCAGTCTTATTACTGGTGAGTTAGAGCTTTTAATCATCTGCATTTTAATTAGGGCTGGCAAATGATTCTGAGTGTTCTCCCACCGCTTTGCTGAAGGTGCATGAATGGTCCCAAAATAGAAAGAACTGAAAAATGACATAATGGAAAGCTAGTGACTGCTCTCTAGATGTGCCTGTTTCCCGACCGTATAATGCCCCTTTCATTTGCAGATGTTTAAAGACGCGTGACAGTGGAATGACACAGAAGGTCAGGTAAATTATTTAATGAATCACTTCTCTGCTTTTGAATATGCAGGGTAAATCAAGAAAATGCATTGACGGTGATTCCCCACATAATACACCCATCCCAACATACCTCTGTAGTCTCAATGGGGTAGCTAAATGATGACATCCGCACTAAATGAGGTGATGTGCAGCAAAATGATGTCATATTTACAGTGCTTCATGTGGCACTCATGGGGGAAAGTGGCCAAGCTCCCGTTCAAATTAAGATTTGCAAGATTACAAACACATTCTGTGTACATGAACTGATGAAGCTGCATACTAGTGTTCTTGTGAGATGGGTAAATAAAAGTGTGAGCTTCTTTAGGAAGAAAGAAACACGAAGTCAAGTGACTTGACCGATACCACATCGTGGTAGGAAATCAGTATATGGCATTATAAAGGTTTCATCCTGGCTAAGTAAGCCCGAGATACTGCAGATCTTTGGTACTGAGGAATCTGGATACAAATCAACTCTGTGGCTATTTGAGACACCCCTTTTAGCCACTTAACTGGAACTAACATCTTCTATATTTAATCACGTGGAGGCTGTTAGCTGAGTGCTTCTCCAACAGAAACTCATTTGCTATGAAATGCACTTCTACTTCTCCACCAGAGCAAGAGTTCACTGTCTTTTTGGTCATGGCACACAAACCATTTCTTCTCCCTGTCTTGTGTTTTGAGTGGGTGGTTTTGCAACTGTGTTTAAGTAAGACCTGGTGTTGGATGGGGAGGGAGAGGTTGTTTTTAATTTTTTTTAATGTTATCAGTTTGACTTCCTGCAATCTAAGGGAGCAAACATAATGAGGTTAAGGATGTTTTGTAGCACTCATAACTTAGAATGCTATATATTCTTGCATACAAACACACTTTTCCCCCCAGATTCACCTGCTGGACATTGGGATGTGTATTGTTATCCAGGAAATATGGTAACATTAGTTTCTGGTACTTAAGCCTGTACCAGGGAAAAATAAGAGTAAACTTTCACATGCTGGACATGGGCTTCCTACTAGCTGCTGGCTGTGGACACTTTGTTTTCCCCCCACAACAGAGGGCCTCAAGGAAAGACCTTTTCTTCTCCATTCTGCCCTTCCAAAACAAGGCATGTGTATTATTATTATTTTTTGGGGGGGGGTGGGGATTATGTGCAAGAGCATGCAGTAAATATTAAAACTGATGTGAACAGAACCATAATTGTTTCTGTATTAAAATTGGATGGCATCAGAGGTCTACATTTCCCTGTCATATTCATTTCAAGTTTGGCTGTATCAGAGGGATAGAGCTGTGATGAGGACAGGACGAGGAGGGAAGCTGATTCTCTAACAAAGTTGTGCAAGCTTTGTTTATTTACTGTCTTTGTTTGCCTTTCAATCACAAGAAAAGTTTTAATAAAATTCTCCCATTTAAAACAGTCCCCTGTTCTGAGAGGTGGAACAATTACAGAGGAGCAAAGTTGTTAACCCAGGTGTAATTTTGGAAGCAACTAAAAATGAATTCACATAAACAGGGAAATTTTTCTGCTGCTGCTTTGCAAAAATATGTCCATTTCTAAGGCAACATCTGAAATTTACCCAGAGACTCTTAGGCATTTTAGGAATCACAAATTTACACACAAATACGGCAATTGGGGATGTTTGTCCATGTTCCAAGAAGTACAGCCCAGCCCTTAGCTTGACATACCAGTTTATTTCATTATTAATTTTATCTATAAGGCGGCCACCCATGCAAAACCAGACAGTTAATTATGCCTTTCTGCCTCCATCTGACAAACAAAGCACAAGGAATGCCAACAGGGATTAAATGGTTTGCTTTTCGTTGACAGAGAATAAAATGTGTGAAGCAAATTTGCCCAGGAAGCTCCTTCTTGAAGAATTAGACTTGGGAAATAACATAACTTATATCAGTAGCTAATAATGTACAGTCAGTCTTCCTCAACTTCCATTTCAGAACAGACATAAAAACAAAAGTCAATAGGCTTGGTTCAGTGGGTTGTGGGACATGAAACCAGAAAGCACTCATACGGTGTGTCTACACGAGGCACTAAAAGCACAGTAGATAAATTTTACTGTGCATTAGCGCATCATGGCGAAAGTCATGTTAATGCATTAATGTGCAGTAGAATTAGTCTACTGTACATTAGTGTCACTTGAAAGATGTGCACCAGCACTACTGCACAGTAGCACCAATAACAGCGCATTAAGTTAGCACCTATTATTACAGCTACCCATCTTAACGTGCCATAATTATGGCACATTAAGGCACACGTAGACATGCCCACAATGTTGCAGGTACAGCCTTACTCCCATGCAAATCGTGCAACTGCATGATTTGGTCCAGATGCCCCCTTGCCTGGTAATCTTTGTTGGTTATGTTCCACAGAAGTCTTTACATTCAGAACAGCTAAACAAATGGAGGTGGCTACTAGGTATGGTAATGGAACAGAGTATCCATCTCTTGGTCACTGATCCAAGCCCAACACAAGTTGGCAATGATAGAAATTTCAAAGATATTAAGGCCAAAAACAAAAGACCACTTGGATCATTTAGACTGACCTCCTGCATAACACAGGCCAGCAATAAGCTGTTCTGGCCTTAATACTGAATTCTCCTCTAAGGGATGAAACTTTTGACTGGGCAGTAGACATAGAGGGCTATAGGTTGTTTAGAAGAGATAGGAAGGGGAAAAAAGGTGGGGGGTTGTGCTTTGTTAGGGAGCAGTATACCAGTTCTACTTTCCAGATGGGACCAGAGGAAGGCTTAACTGAGACCCTGTGGGTCAAACTTCAAGGAGGGCGGGGGGAGAGGGATCTGGTGGTAGGGGTTTACTACAGGCCACCACATCGGGAGGAAGAGCTGGATCTGGAATTCACCAGGCAGCTGGGGGAGGCCGTGTGGGCAAAGGATGTCGTGGTCATGGGTGATATGAATTACCCTGACATCAACTGGGAGGAGCAGTCAGCCAGGTCTAGCCACTCATAAAGGTTCCTGATGTGTGTACAGGACCTACACCTTGTTCACGAGGTACTCATCCCCACTAGGGAAAACGCCATACTGGATCTGGTGTTAACCTCTGGGGACGACCTGGTGGGGGAGGTGCTAGTACCAGGGAGGCTAAGGGACAGTGATCATGAAATGATCCAGTTTGCTATTCATAGAAAGGTGGGGAGGGTAACTAGCACAGCACAAATGCTTGACTTTAGAAAAGCCAGATTCAATGTGCTCAGGGCAGTAGTCAGGGAGGCACTCAGAGCCCAGGGAGTAGCTAGTATGGGGGTCCAGGAAAGGTGGTCCTTCCTCAAGGAGGCTATCCTTGGGGGCGCAGCAGGACGCAATTCCTCTGCGCAGAAAGGTGGGAAAAGGGTCCAAGAAAACTTCATAGCTGTGCATGGATATCCAGGCTGGCCTGAAGGCAAAGAAAAAAGCGTACTGGTGGTGGAAGCAGGGGGCAGGGACAAAGGAGGAGTACACCTCCCTGACGCGAGCTTGTAGGGATTTGGCGAGGAACGCTAAAGCAGCACTGGAGCTTAGATTAGCTTCTGGGATTAAGGATAACAAAAAGTCCTTTTTCAAGTATATAGGTAGCAAGAAGAAGTCTTGGGGTGACATTGGACCCCTGCAGGGCAGGGCAGGGCAGTTGGTGACGGACGCGCGAGAGAAGGCAGAACTCTTTAACAAGGTCTTTGCCTCTGTGTTCCTGTCCCCTGACAACGGGGTGCTCTCCGGTGATAGAGGCTCAGGAGGGATGCACATCCCCCAACTGTTAGTTCAGACCTAGTTAAGGACTACCTGGGGGGCTTAGACGTGTCCAAGTCAGCGGGCCCGGATGACCTTTATTCGCGGGTGCTGAGGGAATTGGCTGGTGTCATTGCGGAGCCATTGGCATGGCTGTTCGAGGACTCCTGGTGCTTGGGCCAAGTCCCTGAGGACTGGAAAAGGGCCAGTGTGGTCCCTATTTTCAAGAAGGGGAGGAAGGAAGAGCCTGGCAATTGTAGGCCAGTCAGCTTCAGTTCTATCCTGGGGAAGGTCTTTGGAAAAATTATCAAGGGCCACATTTGTGAGAGCCCTGCAGGGGAAGTGATGTTGAGGGGTAGCCAACACGGGTTCATGCCAGGCCAATCCTGCCTGACCAACCTGGTCTCTTTCTGTGACCAGGTAACAAAGAGCTTAGATGTGAAGGAGGAAGTCCATGTCATCTTCTTGGACTTCCAGAAGGCCTTTGACACAGTGTCCCACCCAGTGCTGGTGGGCAAGCTGAGTGACTGCAGCATTGACGAATGCACGATCACATGGGTGGCAAACTGGCTCCAGGGCTGAACCCAGAGGTGGTGGTGGATAGGTTGATATCGACCTGGGAGGGTGTAGGCAGCAGAGTCCCCCAGGGCTCGGTCCTTGGGCCGGTGCTGTTCAACATCTTCATTAGCGACCGGGAAGAGGGGGTGGGGAGCACCCTGTTCAAGTTCGCTGATGACACCAAGCTGTGGGGTAAAGTGACTACACCGGCAGGCAGGGACTGCATCCAGGCAGACCTGGATAGGTTGGAGAAGTGGGCAGATCTGAACAGGATGCAGTTCAACAAGGACTAGTGCTCCTTCCTGCCTCCGGCTGGCAGGGGGTCGGACTCGAGGATCTGTCTAGGTCCCTTCCGACTCACTGATTCTGTGATTCCATGATTCTGTGAAGCAGAGCTGGTTTAAGTCTAGCACTTGATCTCTGTGGATGTGCTCAGGTACCCTTTTCCACAGGTAACATAAGCGCAGAGACAATATCCCCACCTTGCCTGGGCACTAAGATGTGTGATGTGGTGGATTCTGGATTGAACTACTCCTGGAAGCATGAGCTAAGGGTTTTCTTGTTGCCCCCTTGGGCAGCACCAACCCCAGAAGGTCCTGGGAAGTCTCCTGCTGGGGATATCACCAACCAAATTTGTGAGGAAGTTCCCCTATAGTTCCCTACATTGAAGAAAATCTCAAGAAAAAAATTCTGCATCGAGATATGTCATTCAAGATAAAGGTCCTTGCAAACACCACCAGACATAGGGTGACAAACTCACAGGAATTTATTCTATTTAAGCATCATCCCTCCTCCCCCCGCCCCCCTTACAATGAGGAATGAGGAAGAAAAGAAGAATCAGATGTGGGGGTACCGCCATTGAGAGCCAGAAGCTGACAGCACTTCCTAGGGTATGAGTGAGGAACTCATACCCAGAGCACTCCAACTTAATTCAGTGGAAAAAAGCACCAGCTCAAGGACAGGACACACAACATGCTAGAACTTCTCCTGCCTCCAAAGAATGGCTACTGCCACTGGACCAATGCATAACAAAAATCACACTCTTCTTGCTTGCACTTTGTTCTGCAAATCAGAAGGAGAAGACTTTAGCCTCCAAACTCTGCAGCCCAGCACTGTTGTCAAAAACAGTTCACTCAAAAGAATTGAGAAATGAAAGAGGAAAAAAAATCAGCACATACCGTTAATACTCTAGGGTGCAACAGAGAACTGGAAGCCAACTGTAGGAGAATAAGAGTAAAGGCACTGCAGGTGTGAGGCTTAATGGAGTGTTAATTATGCAGTGGGTGAATATAAATAGGAAGCACAGAGGTTGGTTGTGGGTGAGTGGAACATTGCAAGTGCTAAGCTCTGTAATTAGGGCTAACGGCAAGTTGAACTCTCCTTTCTAAGCAGCATTTTGTACCAGGAGTTGGATTTGCACCTCAGTATAAACAAGGTTTAAAGAATATAAAAAAGGGTGAAGTTATCTATGCAGGCTGTAAATGTGAGCATTGGGGGTTTTTTTTAGGAAGACTACACTGTTCAGGATGCTATATATCTCCTTTAAAATGCAGCAAATTCCTACATTTTCTGTAGCCAACACTAACTGAACCCCAAGTAACAGAGCCCAGAGTTTGCTGCTCTATTTCAAGCAAAAACAGGCTTTCATCACATCCGCTGGGAAAAGGTCCATATTCTTGAAAATACGTCACTAAGAGAAATTTATTCTTGAGCCTCAACTAGTGTTTCTTGGCAAATGAGAAACCAGTGCTGACTGACATCGGCGAAGGGTATTGGGCTGGATTAGAGATAGAAAAAGAGCAGAGAAAATACTCTATCATCGGTACAGTCCCTCTTCCTGTTCACAAAATATCCATGAACAAACCTCCTTGTCCAGGTTATGATCATTCTTCAGCACTATTTAATGAGTGGTTTATGCCAATGCTTTTACCCATGAATTACACGAAGACACATTGCTCTGACTGTTGTTTTGAGTATCTCTTGTTCATAATTTCTTTCTAGCATTGTGTGGTTGGTCACTGAAGTTATAAGGTATTCTTTCTTCTTCTTGAGTCACTGTTAAACCCATTAAGAGTTTCTAGACACTCTTACTCGGCATATTACTGCACTTGGACGTGCACAACTATCGGTCACCCTTCACTTCACTTCCTGATTGTGGTGAGCAAAATTTCCTTGGCGTAAGTAATGGTGAAAAGCAAATAATAAACGACAGATATTATTGTGATAGGGGCCATATAGGACTGGATGGAGTGAATGAATGGGCTTCTGGAAAAAATGTTAATGAATATTTTTTTGTAGCATTTGCCCACATCTCACCATGACTGTCTCCTCCAGAGTGAGAAATTAATTTTGGCATCTAGCTATGAAACAAACTCCCAAAGGTTATATCCAGCTTGTGCTTCTGGGCAGTCTTTTCCGGGTTTCTGAATCAGCATTTACACACAGACACACAAAGTGTGTGCATCTACATGAGACATTTACTGCGTAGTTATCTAATTAGCTCTGAAGTAAAATCTTAGCATCTACACTTCAGGTTCTGTCAGGCCACAGGAAACTAATAAATGCCACTGTAGCTTAGTACTTGTCAACACAAGTGCTATCCCATGGCAACGGCAATCAGGACTCACACTAGAGATGATATCTTTTATTAGACCAACAAGATTTTTGCAAAAAAAATTTCTTTAATTGTGGCAGCATAAGTTAGTGTGCCTTAATGCACATGTAGACACTGATGGGGCTGGCTGGGGCATAAGGGTGCTTCAGTGCAGAAACTGTCTGCTGGCTCCACAGTGGAGCACCCTCATGCCCCAACCAGTCGCCCTGCCCTGGGCTGGCAGGCTGACCCCCAAGGCCTTCTGCCAGCGAGGGCTGCTCCAACAGAACTCAACATGCTGTGGTCCCAGACACACATGTAAATAAACTGTTCCACAGTTTATTCGGTTGAATTAATTTCAAATGTAGACATGCCCAGATACACAGGGCTACACAAAGCTTCAGTCCCTGATTCGAGTCATTGGAGATTTGGCCTGATTCGGTGGCTGAATCACCAAATCTGAACCAAATCAGAGGACCCTTTAACGTCTCCAAATTGAATCGGAACCCTCCGAATCAATTGAGAGAGATTCAGAAACATACTAAATGTTTTTTCTAAATACCTGTAGGTAGCAGGGGTTCATGAGTGCTGTGATGCTGGGGTACATGCAGTGTCCCAGAGAAGCACGGGGTGCTCCCCAGCGTGCTTGGCAGCAGACCTGGAAGTAGATCAGAAGCACTACTGGTCAACTTCTGCCCCCCCACCCCTCCGACTCCCCCAGCTTGGCAACTGGTGCTTCCTGGGTCGGGGGGGGGAGGGGCAGCCAATCACTGAGCGGGGTGGGGGGCCTGGGTGGTCTCCGGCAGACCCAGAAGTGGACCAGCAGTACTTCTGGTTCACTGCCGAGCATGTGAAGGCCCCCACCCCCACTCCTGTGGGACGCTCTATGCACCCAAGCATTGCAGCGATCATGAGCCGCACCTGCTACCTCAAGGTAAGTAGAAAAAAATTTTAAAGCTGTGTTCATGTCTGAATTGCTGATTCTCCGAATCAGCATCAAATCTTCAGATCTGAATCCGGCCGAATCGAATCAGGGACAATGATCCAAATCAACAAATCAAATCGCTGTCCCTGATTCAGGCCAAACCTGAATCAAACAGGGCCCACTTCGCAGATGCACACACACACACGCAAACACAAACACACAACCTGATATAAAATCTTTTATTTAGATCTCTTCAGTCTTCTCTCTTTCCTTAGCTTTAGCCCCATTTATCCATTGACCTGTTCCTTTGTAATTTCTCAAAGTAGAAATAACTTACATGTATAGAAAGATGGAGAGAGAGAAATAGTATACTTAGTAAATATGTTTGTGTTATCTAGCCTTCCCCATATAATGTGGTACTCTTAGTCTGTTGTAGTGTTGTATTTTCTAGCTGTGTATTAACAATTGTTGACATTTTCTCCCTATCTACATAAATTTCAATTGTAATAACACTTGCATGACAGCCACCGCTACATCAGTACCTTGTTGTACTAAAAGCTACTCTAAAGAGTTAATACTGCTCCAAAGAGCTAATATCCCAAATATGTGAGAGAGAGAAGTGCTTGGTGGATTTCCATATTATTTCTGCATTGTATTTACATGCAATGTATAAAATTAAGCAGATAGATAGGTAGATAGGTAGATAGATAGATAGATAGATGACTTGCAGAATCAGGAGACAGATATTTCAAAACACAGAGGAGTTTAACATAATAAATTTCATCAAAATGTTGATGAGGCATTCTCCTCATTCTCCTAAACTAAGGTATTTGCTTGTTAATTTCTCAGCTATTTTTGGACATCCCAAGAGACCTATGGTCATAGGTGAAGCAACCTGTGCCTGGAGTTCAATTCAAATCTCCAGAATCCCACTCCAGTGCCTTACCCATAGTGACATCCTCCTTTCCTAAATCTAATACTTTCATTAGGAGTGAGGCTCCTGGTCACTATTAATATCCCACTTGCTGTTAAAATACATCTTTTCCCAATTTCCAAGAGGTGTATTGAAAACAAATGCATCAAAGGTTTTAAGAGACTCAGGTAGTCTAACATTAGGGTCCAAATAAGCACTGAGATGGACAGACTGAAACTTGGGCAGGGAAGCAGTTTTTTGGCCTATTGCTCAGAAAGTCTTTAATGAAATTCATAACATAAGCAGAAGTTATGGGATTTTTTTTGTCTGGCGAACAGAAAGACAGCAGAGGAAGATAATTTTGAGACTAGATTCTCTTTCTTCTATACAGTCCCTATGGGCCATGTTGGGACCCACTGGACTGAACAAAAATCTTGGTCCACACATTGTCCAAGATAATTTTGTACATTGGTATGAATGAATATCTGATCCTCTTTATTTATTAGAGCTAATACATTACTGCATAATTAAGAGCTACTCATCTGGAAGAAGGAGTTGCAGAAGTTGGCTTTAACCCTGTGTTTATTTTCAGATATTTGGAAGATATTTGGCCATATTGGTATGACCATAAACCGCACCTGACTGGAGGACCTGGTGGCAATGCGGTGGGGCCACTCATGGCAAGGTAGCTCCTATACAATACCACAGTGTTGCAACCTCAGGAGTACAGGGTGCCTCAACACCTTAGCCCCCACTACCTTGCGGGTGCTCCTGGCTTGGAGAAAGGCTAAGGGACATCACCCTGAAAGAAACACACCCTTGCCGAGGCATTCGGCACCCAGCAGCAGTTCTTAACGGGGGGTTGCTATTTGACAGAAGCTACAACCATTTGTTAGGCTAAAAGCTGCGAGGTTTCCCTGCCTGCTTAGTGAGGTTTCCCTGCCTCTGTGTGAGTTAGGAAGTTTTTGCAAGTTAAAAAGCTTCCTTACAGTTTTGCACATGCTCAGTACATGATCAGGGTCAGAAAGTTCTGGATACTTTAAACTTGTGACCCACAGTGACATGGTGACCTACTTAGCTGGTCCTGAGCGTGCTCAGTTCAGTCGCACACACTTGGCAGAAAAGTGTGAGGTAAAAAGTGAGCCTGTTGTTTGAGTGACAGCTGAGTGCCGTGTGCACGAGAGAGTGCCGTGTGAAAGGGCCTGAGCGCCGTGTGCATGAGAGTGCCGTGTGAAAGGGCCTGAGCGCCGTGTGCATGAGAATGAGAGTGCCGTGTGAAAAGGCCTGAGCGCCGTGTGCATGAGAGTGCCGTGTGAAAGGGCCTGAGTGCCGTGTGTGCATGAGAGTGCCGTGTGAAAGGGCCTAAGTGCCGTGTGTGCATGAGAGAGCGCCGTGTGAAAGGGCCTGAGCGCCGTGTGCATGAGAGTGCCGTGTGAAAGGGCCTGAGCGCCGTGTGCATGAGAGAGTGCCGTGTGAAAGGGCCTGAGTGCCGTGTGCATGAGAATGAGAGTGCCGTGTGAAAAGGCCTGAGCGCCGTGTGCATGAGAGAGTGCCGTGTGAAAGGGCCTGAGTGCCGTGTGCATGAGAATGAGAGTGCCGTGTGAAAAGGCCTGAGTGCCGTGTGCATGAGAGTGCCGTGTGAAAGGGCCTGAGTGCCGTGTGTGCATGAGAGTGCCGTGTGTGCATGAGAGTGCCGTGTGAAAGGGCCTGAGTGCCGTGTGTGCATGAGAGAGTGCCGTGTGAAAGGGCCTGAGCGCCGTGTGCACGAGAGAGTGCCGTGTGAAAGGGCCTGAGTGCCGTGTGTGCATGAGAGAGCGCCGTGTGAAAGGGCCTGAGCGCCGTGTGCATGAGTGCCGTGTGAAAGGGCCTGAGTGCCGTGTGCATGAGAATGAGAGTGCCGTGTGAAAAGGCCTGAGCGCCGTGTGTGCATGAGAATGAGAGTGCCGTGTGAAAAGGCCTGAGCGCCGTGTGTGCATGAGAGAGTGCCGTGTGAAAGGGCCTGAGTGCCGTGTGCATGAGAATGAGAGTGCCGTGTGAAAAGGCCTGAGCGCCGTGTGCATGAGAGAGTGCCGTGTGAAAGGGCCTGAGTGCCGTGTGCATGAGAATGAGAGTGCCGTGTGAAAAGGCCTGAGCGCCGTGTGTGCATGAGAGAGTGCCGTGTGAAAGGGCCTGAGTGCCGTGTGCATGAGAATGAGAGTGCCGTGTGAAAAGGCCTGAGCGCCGTGTGCATGAGAGTGCCGTGTGAAAGGGCCTGAGTGCCGTGTGTGCATGAGAGTGCCGTGTGAAAGGGCCTAAGTGCCGTGTGTGCATGAGAGAGCGCCGTGTGAAAGGGCCTGAGCGCCGTGTGCATGAGAGTGCCGTGTGAAAGGGCCTGAGCGCCGTGTGTGCATGAGAGAGTGCCGTGTGAAAGGGCCTGAGTGCCGTGTGCATGAGAATGAGAGTGCCGTGTGAAAAGGCCTGAGCGCCGTGTGTGCATGAGAGAGTGCCGTGTGAAAGGGCCTGAGTGCCGTGTGCATGAGAATGAGAGTGCCGTGTGAAAAGGCCTGAGCGCCGTGTGCATGAGAGAGTGCCGTGTGAAAGGGCCTGAGTGCCGTGTGCATGAGAATGAGTGCCGTGTGAAAAGGCCTGAGCGCCGTGTGTATGAGAGTGCCGTGTGAAAGGGCCTGAGTGCCGTGTGTGCATGAGAGAGTGCCGTGTGAAAGGGCCTGAGCGCCGTGTGCACGAGAGAGTGCCGTGTGAAAGGGCCTGAGTGCCGTGTGTGCATGAGAGTGCCGTGTGAAAGGGCCTAAGTGCCGTGTGTGCATGAGAGAGCGCCGTGTGAAAGGGCCTGAGCGCCGTGTGCATGAGAGTGCCGTGTGAAAGGGCCTGAGCGCCGTGTGCATGAGAGTGCCGTGTGAAAGGGCCTGAGCGCCGTGTGCACGAGGGAGTGCCGTGTGAAAGGGCCTGAGCGCCGTGTCCACACACATCTGATAGGCTGAGAGATATCAATGCAAGTTGTGCATGAAAGGGACCTGTGCGGTGCTGCCAGGTGTACAATAATTATCTTGTTTGTACGATCCCTCCAGCCCTTGCACAATGTACACTCCATCATAGTAAAAGTGTTCAAAAGGTACGATCTTTTTTTTGAGGCAGCTATGCAAAAACCAAGTTGATCTCAGGGCGTTTGAACTGACTTCTGGGCTTGCTGTCAGCCCTTTCTTATGCCTGCTTGCCTCAAAATAAAGAAATCTCCAGGTTTGAGGGCCCAGTTCTCACTCACTCACTGGAGAGATACAATGTGCAATATAAAGTAAAGAAGACGACTTATTTGCATTTTTTTCAGTACTCTTTCAGCTCTTTGATCTTCCAATAAGATCATTTCATATTTAAGATCTGGCGACGCTGAGTCCAAGGGATCTGTGGTCCCTGCAAATTGAGGGCTAATACCTCACTCCTTGCTGTGCGACGGGTGGGTGTGTGTCTGGATCGTTGTGCTTGGAGGGCCCGGGGTGGCCAACAGCCAATGTGGCCCAGTGCATGTGTGTATCCTGCATGGCTGGGCACCCCAGAAAAGGATCAGGCCCAGTTCGGAGGGAACCAGGGCTGTTGCAAAGGAGCCACTATTAGGCCAGGGTTGAGCAAGCTTATACAGATAACTGTGCCTGCAAATGCAGTCGCAAGCAAGGGAGAGAGTGGGAATTGATTTCTATCTTCCTCTTTGTTCCTTATTCGTACACTTGTATTGTACTATTTTATTAATTCTTGTCGTTGGTTATAAGTCTTGTTGTTCAACTCTAATTGGAGTCTGCGATTATAACTAATTACATATTTGCTAAGATTAGCCGGACCGTAGGTTTGGACTAGTGACGGCAGGGCTGCCACCCCTTTCACTGTGATGCAGCCTTAAGAGGATTAATGCCCCTTATTTAAGACCTAATTAAGATTTCTGTCTCCAACACATCAAGGCAGTGAATGTCTCAGTTTGGTCTGGCCTTCAGATTCTGTTGCAATGGTGTAAAGTGAGGGTGATAGGTCTTGGTCAGCCTCCACTCCTCCATGCTTTTGCCTAGGCGTACGCATCAAAGGTCTTGATGTGATGATTACAGGACTCATCAAGCCCCGCACTAGACCTCTTATGTGTACACCATGGCCGAGAGGATCGATGACCCACCCTTGAAAGGGACAATATAAGTATGTGATACACTGCGAGAAAACTGTACTTGGACATTTCTGAGTGTTCATTCAAGGGGAAATGCAAAATAACATCTCTCAGCAACACAACTTGAAGTACATAATGCTTCCCCTTTCAGTAATGGGAATACCTTTTTGCTTGCATGATTTTCTCTGAGTTCATCCAGTGACATATCCAGATGCCAATGCTAAATAAATAACACGTATCCTCCTGTGCTTTGCTGCTTTTTAATAGCGCATTTTCAAGTGGGTAGTTCAAAATTTCTCACTGCTCCACAAATTAAGAGAAGCTGGTAAAATGAGTGGAATGGCCATCTATCCAGAATATAGCCAGCTGAAAAGGTCAAAAACTAAAGAGCAGATTTCTATCATTCACAAGGGGCCTTGGACAGTAAGAGTGCCTGCCTCGTTCATGTAACAAAGTTTGCGTCAAGAAAATAAAATAGTGCAATATTTATCCATTCTCACAACAACTTGCATCAAAAGATGAGAAAAAGGCATTTCATTCTTCTACTATGAAAACTCGTTAATGGTTAAATCCACCAGTGAGGTGGTAGCTTGCTCGACTATCATGTGCAGCACAAGGAACATACTCTAAACCAAAGAAGAATCAAAAGAAACACATGATTATTATCATCATCATCCTTATCAAGTTAATTATTATTTGCTAATTGCCTTTTGCTAGAGACTGGGAGCTCTGATCTTGCATGGGCCTTGCATCAGGGAAACTGCAATTCAAGACAAAAGCAAACACATGGGTACAGGTATGCATGGGATGGGGAAGGAGACCAAAACAACCGTGAAACAGTATCTGCCAATTGGGTAAGACCGCACTGTCAGTGCACCACCTGCTTGACTGATTTCAAGCTTTCTAAAAGCATCCTAAAGGAGTTTTGCAAAGAAATTTGAAGTCAGACAAGGAGGTATTTAAGGGAAGGAGAAGCTCTAAGGATTAGTGAGCTCAATTTCATAGCAATAGATGAGCCAAGTCAGTAGAGACAGGAAACCTCCTGCTCCTAAGTCACTGCCCTGAACTGAATTCTGGCCCTTCGTGAATATTCAGTACAGATGTCATCCCGGGGGGTTTCTCCTCCTAATTAGTCCTTCTCTTTCTCTCCAGCGACTTCCCCAACCACTATCACTGATTCCTCAAAAAATCTTTGCTAGCATCAGTCTCCACTGAGTGGAGACACTTCAAATCTCCTTACAAGCCAACCGAGTTCCTTTCGGGATCGAAGGCACAGCATACCTTGGATAAGGACATCCCTGCAAGGCACCAGCATGGTGATCTGCTAATTTCTTTTGAAAAAAAATAACAACTTTTTGTGTGCACAACAAATAACAACTGTCTTGAGAACATCTACAGAATCCATTTCTGTTTTTAAGGGGCTTCTTTCAAATATCCTATTAGGAACAGTGGATGTTCCTCTGCTTTCCTCACAGAAATCATTGCTGGGATGTCAGTCTTCGTGTCCTGGGTGAAATCCAGCAGCAGATGTGTCCCTCGGTGTAATCAAGGTTTAAAGAATATAGAAAAGAGTGAACAATCTCCATAGGCTCTTTTTTAGTATTACCATGCAAGCTATAGATGTCCCTCATTCGTAAGTCATGTTTTAAGCCATATTCTGAAAGCTAGGTTAAGACAGGTGGCTTGTAGACCATGTTATGACTCTGCACAGCAGTGAATTACTAAAAAATTACTAAAAACATAGGCTGAAGCTGCTCCATTCAGTTCTGGGTCTGCATTTCAGAACCTGAATACCCAAGGATGTTTGGACAAAGTGTTGTGATCTGAGACCATGTGCAATCTCTCCTTGCCTCCCTAAGGGTGGATATTTGATGCCTTTACTGCTTTATGAAGAAGACTCTGAAGACTTCAGAGCTCAGTGTTGAAATTTTCCCTAATAGCCCTTTGATTGGTTTATTGACTGAATGCTAGTTATTGCAAGGGTCACATCATTCAAATTAGCTTAATAATGTGTATTTCTATACTCTTTGGCCCTTTTGATTCCTAATTTCAGCTGTATTCTTTAAAATACAATCAGATATATGTTGCACTGACAAATGCATTATCTCAGGTTGGGTTTGGTGGGTTTTTTTCTGATTTAGAAAGCACTTTTGCTTGTTTTTCCCAATGTACAATACTATTTTTAATTGCGAATGCACACTGTATAAAGCAAGCATTATTTGATGTGTGGCAATGACAATCTATCACTAGGGGTTTTTTTAAATTGCCTTTTTGTTATTTATCCCTTGAAAAAATTTCCATTAATCATTTGTGAGCTATTAATACAAAATTTGTATCCATTAAAATACTGAAGTCGTTAGCTGAAAAACCAAAGGCAAATATATGTGAAAAACAATTATTATTATGCTGGGTAAGATCCAAAAATAAGAAGGCAGGATACCAGCTACCTACGGATAATGAATAATATTTTGAGACAAATAAGACTATTTTTTTAATGAAGAAAACTTTTATTATTTATTTCCAACAAAAATTTGGTGGATACGTGGACTTTGTCAAATCAGAATACATTAGAAAAATGTCCTTTTGCAATTGCCCATATGCAATATGTTACTCTGAGCCTATTATACACAGCTTGATAATTAAGGACCGTCTCAAGAGATTAAAACCATCACTATTTAGGTAGATTATCCAGTGACAAGGAAATTGTTTTATAAAAGTAGGAAAAGAACTGATGGACCCTGAGGGAAAGTGAATTACTTTACAAGGTTGGAGGGACTCTCTTGGGTCCCCCATGGTATGTCGGGCAATGAGTCATGGTGGTTATGGCATTTAAGGACACCCAGGGAGAACAACATCCAGCCCCTTGCATCCACATCCTGACCATGGAAATGTTGCCCCCACCCCACATCAGCTGGAGTAGGGAAGAGTAGATGTGCCTCACAGCTGGAGGAGCAAGGGGCAGGCTCATACTGCCAGGTTTATATGAGGCACCTTATCACCTGGGCACGACAACCCGCACAGGGGGACCTGGGCCCTGGTTGTTGCTGCCATTCCTGTGGGCTCAGCTCCAGCAGGCATCGTCTAGGCCCCATGTGCTCCCCGCTTTCAAAGTATCCTCCCACTCCCACCGGGCACCTGGCATGGTCCAGCCAGAACCAAGGAGGACCAGGAGGTGCCTAATGGGGCCAGAGAAGCTGAGATGAATAGTGAGACTTTCACTCCATAATGTTCTCATTCAAAAAAAGATGCAACTTTGTGAGAGGTCACCTTCCTGTCAGTTCCCATCACTATCATTCCCCTTCATTATTCATTAAGAAAGGACTTTAAAAGGGACCTAAATGAGATTGCCCTTCTTGGGTGGGGAGGGATCTCAGGTTTCACATTTCTTTCTCAAGAGGAAAAACCTCACTCAGATTGGGATCTGCTGCAGGTGCTGCTCATTCCTTTTACAGATCTGCTTCCTTGGTCTTGAGATGTCTGTTGGCCACTTTAGTCCCTTGACAACTTACTGCCCCAGGACCTTGCTCAGGCTGCCAAGGTCAGGTGAAATGCTAACCCTGCTCCCTACAGAGGCTGCTTGCCCACCAAAACTGTGGTCAGCAACCTCTTCTGCAAGTGCATAGAGCTCCATTTTCAACTGGTTTAGGTTCTTTGTCATGCTGCTCCTATTGGGAGGCTGTTCCAAATGCAGCCTGCTTTAATGGTTAGGAACTTGGGGGTTGGACTTGATGATCTGATCAGGTCCCTTCTGACCCTACCAACTATGAAACTGTGAAACTTCCTGCTTTCCAACTTAAATTGATCCTTGACCATATCCGAGGTGTTCTCACACTGATGGTGGCCATTGCCATTTTCCTTGATTTTCCTTACCTTAGGATGAAGAACTGATGGCTGATGTCCCTTGTGCATGCTGCTTCCCCCACACCCTTTCTGCTGTAGACCACCCACACAGCCTTGCAACAGGAGTGTTTCTCCTGGCAAAGAAGCATGGTCTCCCGTAGTGTAACAAAGGGGGCACAACCAGAGCACAAACCCCAGGAGCTGACTTGGGAGGGGGGATGAAGAAATAAAGGTGGTTGCGCTGCCCAAGTAGCCTCCAGTGATGCTACCCCACCATGTCTCTGTTGCCCTGGGTGCTCAGGTCTCAAGTTATACATGAGCGACTGGTGCCTCCCGAGTCTGGAGGGGCAACAGATCACCAACAGTGTGGGGGGGATGGTCCCCCAGTGGCCGATCGCTGAGCCAGCAGCAAAACCAGAGGTGCACTTCCAGGGGGTATGCAGCCGATCTCATGCCATGCACCAGCATGCACCCCCTCCATGTTGCCAATGAAGTTACACCTCTAATTCAGCCATGTTTTGACTTCATAATTTCAACTATGAAAAAAATTGATTGATTTTCCTTAATCAGATATAAAAATCCCAATTTTTGAAATTCTCATATGATGGGAGTCCCAATTACCAATCAGCTTTGTTGTAAAAAGTCTATTCAAAATCTGTATTCCTATTGATGTTCATGTCAGGAAGCTATGCTATTGCATATATTTAAGTGAACAGAAAAATATATGACAGCTGTGGACAGATTTTAACTAACAACAAATTTAAAAAAAAAACAAAAAACCTACCTGCCTTTTAAGACTTTATGAAAAAAAAGACCAGGAAAATACATAAACTATGCAGAAAGTATTTTTTCATAAGGAAATATTACCTGTACTTTGGATGTCAACTGGTTTTGCCCTTGAGAAAACCAAAAATTTATGTCCCATTTTAAGTTCATTTTGCAAAACAACCTGAATTATAGTGTCTTTATCAGCATTTCCATTTCCATATAGTACAGGATAGTATCAATGTCAGTGCTTAAATAATAATGAATTGAGTGGGAAATGAGACATGTATTACATCAACTGAATGAAGAAACAATTAAATTCTAACCAGAGAAAATTAATAAAACTTAGCGCTTTTACCAAGCTTTTCATCCTCAAAGTACTTTACTAATCAATTCTCATAAATCAAGCTATTTGAAGGATACTTTGTGAAAAAAATTATCTGACAAAAGTAGCCCTTTTCTTTTCTGCTTCCTGGGAATATGCATGTTATTCATAAGCATTATCCAAATAGCCTGAGTGAACAATTTTGATGTTAACTCCTCCCTGTTCAATATAGGCAAGGTGCAGTAGTTCAACTCATGGGACTGGTTTTGCTTTTAGAATGTGTGCCTGAAATGTTTGATTATGGGGAAGAGGAATTATGAAAGGCCAACAGGAATTCCCACTGTTTCAACAGGTTTGGATCATGACCCTACTTGACGTGCTTACACACTTGCATTAAAAGAAACTCTTTCCCAAATTAACATTCAAAACTGTTCAGACCGTGGCTGAACTTGTTCTGTTCCAGTTCCTCATCCCACAAAGATGAGTATTATCAGCATGGAGGGTGCTTCTACACAAGATGTTTACTGTGCATTAGCCTAATAATAGCGTGCAGTAAAGTGTCACAGCAAAAACCATGCTAATAGCTTATTAGCAGATCTGCTGGGCAAATGGCTCAGGCCAGAAATTGCCTCCAAAAAGCAGATAATAGATCAGGTCCTGATGGAGCAGTTCATTAATGACTTCAAGGAGGAAACCCAAAACTGGGTAAGGTGCCACTGTCCTGCCTCCTCCCGAGAAGCGCTCCAGTGGGCCGAGCAGTTCGACGCCACCCAGGGAGATCAGCGCCAGATGAAGGGCCCAAAAGGGGCAGACGCCGCATCTAGTCAGGTCATTGAAAGCAAAGGAAACAAGAAAGGGGGTGGGCAGGGCCCCACCTGCTTCACGTGCGGGAGGAAGGGACATTTCGTGTGAAACTGCCCCCAGGGGATGCGAGATAGTCCCCTTAGGGATAGATACCATCAAGATAACCACCAGGCCTTGGAAGTTTTGCTGGAGGTAGAAGCAATGGACTGCAGGGTGGGCAGCCATAATCAGGCCCTCATCCAACCTTTGCCTAGGGTACAGGTGTGGGTGGAAGGAGTTCCCATCCAGGCAGTGGTGGAAACCAGTTGTACCCAGTCCCTGGTTAGACCCTCACTCATTAGATGGGAACAGGCCCCCTGATGTGAGGGCATCAACATGGTGTGCCTCCATAAGGAGAGAAGCTACATGGAGCAACGAGCGCTAACCGTGCATGTGGGGAAGACCCAGCGAAGGATCCCGGTCAGGTTAAAGGAAGGAATCCTATATCCGATGATCCTGGGCCGTGATTGGCCAGAGATCATGGATATCCTCGCGTCAGGAAGAAGGCGCTGGAGTGAAGTAGGTGGCCTGGTCAGTGAGGGAGGTCGGGATATCGACGACCTGCAGATAGGCGAGGTGACCCAGACGGAGCCGTTCTGAAAAGAACAGGAGACAGACCCAGAACTGCGTGCCTTTTGGGAGATAGATGCTCAGGAAAACACCTCCCAGGTAAGCCCCCTGGGTCGCACAAAATGCACCCCGCGGATAGAAATAAGGAATGGATTACTTTACAGTGTGAAGCGGGGGAAGCGTGAAGGAGAAGAGGTGGCACAGTTAATAATCCCGCGCACCTTTTGGGAGCAGCTATTATGGCTGGCCCACAAACACCCCCTTGGAGGACACCTGAGGAGGGACAAAACAGAGGCGTAGCTGACTCGCTGGTGTTTCTGGCCTCATATTTATGAGGACGTAGCAAATATTGCCGTACGTGTCACACCTGCCAGAAAGTAAGCTCACACAGACCCCAAAAGGCCCCACTCCAACCCATGCCAGTGGTGCGGGAGGCTTTCTCCTGTGTAGCGTTGGATGTGGTAGGTCCACTCCCTAAGAGTGTAGCCGGGCACCAATTCATTCTAGTGCTGATAGATTACACCACCAGGTTTCCCGACGCTATCCCTCTCAGGGTGGTGACCGCCAATAAGGTGGCAGACACACTAATGCACTGGGTGGCTATGTTTGGGATCCCGCGAGAAATAGTCACAGACCAGGGGTCCAATTTTATGTCTGCAGTCCTAAAGGCCTTTTGTAAAGTACTACAGATTAAGCACCTTAGGACAGCTGTATATCATCCTCAGACCAAAGGGTTAGTGGAATGATTTAATGGGACACTAAAGGGGATGCTGAGGCGGTGCACACAAGAGGAGCTCCGAAAGTGGAGTCTAATGATTCCACCCCTGTTGTTCACGGTGAGGGATGCCCCACAAGCCTCTCTAGGCTTCTCCCCTTTTGAATTAACGTTTGGGCACCGGCCTCGTAGCCTGTTGGATATCAAACGAGAAGGATGGGAAGCTGGGCCTGAGCTCGGTGAAAGAATGAGCGAATACGTTCAAGAAATGAGAGACCGACTGCAGGTAGCTCAAGATATCGCATTGACTAACCTAGAACAGACACAGGTTCGTCAGAAAGGGAACTACAATAGTAGGACACAGGCCCGGGAACTAAAAATAGGGCAGAAAGTGCTGCTAATGTTACCAGATGCCACTAGTAAGTTCTCAACGCAGTGGCAAGGGCCATTCTCAGTCGTAAGAAAGGTGGGGCCAGTCGATTATGAGATTCTGCACCCCGGGGCCAAGCGAGAACGACAGATATTTCATGTTAATCTACTCAAAGAATGGCGGGAACCTGAGGGACTCCTGATCTCGCCTGAGCTAGGTGCAGGGGGAGAGGTATGGCCGGCGACAGAAAGCCTAAATAGCCAACGCAAGGTAGAAGAGGTGCCCATGGGGATGCACCTTGGGATGTCACAGAAACAACAGTTGATGGGGTTAGTTCATGAGTTCCGCGATGTCTTTACGGAGCGACCAGGAAAGGCGAGGGGAGTGGAGCACCAGATTATTAGTAAGGAAGGGCAGATAGCGCGGGAACGGTGGCAACAGATCCCATATCATAAGCGCGTGTTAGTGACAAAGGAAATTAGAATGATGCTGGAACAGGGAATCATAACTCCCTCCCGGACCCCATGGCGCAGTCCAATAGTACCGGTAGAGTAGCCCGATGGGAGCCTGAGACTGTGCATAGACTTCAGAAGACTGAATGAATTGACACAGTTTGACGCGTTCCCGATGCCACATGTGAATGAGTTGGTGGAGTGCATAGGTCAGGCCAAATTCATTTCGACCCTCGATTTATCTAAGGGATACTGGCAGATCCCACTCTTGGAGGAAGATCAGATTAAAACTACTTTTGGCACCCTGTGGGGACTTTTTGAATTTAAGCGGATGCCCTTTGGGCTTAACGGAGCTGCAGCAACCTTCCAGAGGTTAATGGATTGGGCCCTGGCACCCCACCAAGGGTACGCGGCAGCCTATATCGATGACATTGTTATTTACACGGACACTTGGAAGCAACATTTGTGGGCCCTGAGAGCTGTGTTACTGGAATTGAGACAAATCGGGCTGACTGCCAACCCGAGAAAGTGAGCGCTGGGAAAGCGCAAAACCAAGTACTTAGGATTTCTAGTAGGACAGGGCTGCGTTCGGCCACTGAAGGACAAGGTGGCGACTATCAGAGACTACAAAGCTCCTACAACGAAGAAACAGATGTGAGCATTCTTGGGGTTGGCCAGCTATTATCGACACTTTATTCCGCGGTTCGCTGAAATTGCTGCACACTTGGTAGAGACCACCAAAGGTCACCGGGCAGGGATGATTGAATGGACCCAGGAATGACAAAAAGCCTTCGAAGAGGCAAAAAGAGCCTTATGTCAGGAGGTGGTCCTGCATACCCCCAACTTTGCTATCCCGTTTACTTTACAGACCGACGCGTCAGCGTCCGCTCTCGGAGCTGTGCTTTTGCAAGAGATGGACCGGGCAGAAAGTCCCGTCGTGTACACCAGCTGGAAACTAAACGACCCAGAGACAAGGTACTCCACCATAGAGTGGGAATGTCTGGCTATTCGGTGGGGGGTGGGGTATTTTCGATATTACCTCCTAGGCCGCGAGTTTAAGCTGATTACGGACCACGCGCCACTAAGGTGGCTACACACGGCCAAAACTGATAATGCACGCATAATGCGTTGGGCGCTGGCTCTTCAGCCGTATTGCTTCTCGGTAGCCTACAAACCGGGGAGGACAAACACAGTTGCAGACTTTTTATCCCGGTGCGAAGGAAAGGAGGTGGGAGAGTGTCAGGAGCAGACAGCCAAAGGAGGAAAGATAGGAAGAACGCCTGGCGACGTCTTGAGGGGCGGGAAGTGTGAGAGAGCCCCAGCCCCGCTAAGCCCCGGAAGCAGCGAAGCGGGAGCCGTGGCGGCAATAAATTGCCGGCGGCCAAGGAGTGCGGGGCGAGCATGGCGCAGCCAGCACAGCACGCGAGCCACCGAGCAGGCATGGCTACGGGCGCAAGTCACCCGCGGACACAGAGGGTGGGATACTTACTCACCCCTTCCAGGTGTGTGGCAGGGCCGGCGGGCTCAAAAGCTGCACCGGAACAGAGAGGAGGGGGACCGGAAGAGCCGAGGCGGACGCGGATTGCCAGTGGGAATCCAGAACCGTGGACACCCACCAGCGTGCGGGGAGCACGTACGTTCTGGGGCAAGGGTAAGAGCCCGGAAGGGCAAACCCCTCGGGGGACATAATCCCTGAAGATAAGCAGGCGAATACTGACGACCAGGGGCGCGTAGCCCCGTGGAGGACTGCTGAGTGGGCAACCCTGAGGGAAGGGCTGCCGGCACTTGCCTCAAGGGTTCTTTGGAGAGTGAGGGAACTTTCCGCAAGAGGCAAAGACTCGGGGATAGGAGTCGTGAACTTGGCTCGGATAGACAGACATGAGACCCAGACCCAGGTGCCTGGGTAGGGCGGTTGGGAGGCTTATCAGCGTTAACTCCGCCTGGCATATCTGAGGAATAGTCTCCCCCCCGCCATTCATTAGGGGGAGACTGGGACCAGGACTTATTTTGGAGGTCCGGGCGAGGGTGTAGGGGAAGAAGGAGCCCTCAAGGACCCCGCAGCAGGGCGGACAGGCGGTCTCACTATTGGACACGCACGTCTCAAAAAATAAAACACTGAACCAGGTGAACATGCAAGTCGTGGCATGAAGTTTTCTGATGCATGCAACACCACAGTGAGTGTAACCCCAAGGGGAGGATATCGACCAGACGAATACCGGACGCGGAACAATCGGACACATCCACACTAAGGCGCTTTCATGAACATATAGACACACCCTGAAAGTAAGAAACTTAGAGCATCAACAGCTTGCCTGTGATCACAGAGTAATATGATATCATTGCTAGAATTCGAATTACGGATATCCTGGCTCCTACACCTGTGATTGAAGCAATGGATCATATCACTCCTTTGCTCTGAATTCATGACATTAAAAGAACTTTGTCCCATCACGGTGAAAGATCTTGCTGTCATACTCCATACTTGTCAACATGACTAAAAAAAGTCTTAAAACACTGCTTCTCAATGGTTCTTATTGACTCTCGAGGCACCCCTGAGAAAATGCCAGCTCTCACTCATTTTTTGACTATGATAAAATAATAGAGCAATTCTGCTTCTGCAAAGAACTTAGAAAGACCGCAGCAGGTCAGAATGGTTTTGGCACAGTGGATTCTTATTTGAAAGCTCTGGGTTTATCCTGTGAATCATGCAAAGCTGTTTTCCCAACTAGCAATGCCAATATTGTGTGGTGCCCCACTGTACTCTTAAAAACATCTTGTGGCCCCCCAGGATGCTGCAACCCTGTTTGAGAATCACTACCTTAAAGTTTGGAAGAGTCGGGTCCTGATCCAAAGATGGAGTAAAGTTATATCACCTGATTGATTTCAGACCCAGAGCTATTACCAGTTCAAGCATGTTCCAGCACTGTTTTCTTTGTATCCATGAGGCAGCATGCAGTGGTTATAAAAGCACGAATGACTTTTCAAATACATTTTAAAACTTTGCTCACCTTCCTAACCCAGACAAACCTATGATAGTTCTGAAGGTATGGACCTTTCTTTACATTTGTTACACTTTTAGTGCCCACATATTATCTGCATAATTGTACAAAAGACTAAGGTGGTATAAGCAGAAGTGTGGGAAACGTTTCAGGATCACATAAACAATTCGCACAAAAAAATGAGGAAAACTTGGAAAAATAATATACAAATGAATTAAACATTTCAACTTTTCATTTTGAAGTGGCATTTTAATTCTGAATTTAGATAAATATCATTTTGAAAGAAGAAGAGGAAGAAGACGACAGAGAGGAAGGAGGAGAAGAAAATTTTGAAAATATGTCAAACAAAACTTAAAAACAAAAAAAATACATGAATTTCCCCCTCAGCGCTGCAAGAATTGGAGCACTCTGCTTCAGTGAGAAGGTGCTCAACATTTTCATTTTACATTTACCCAAAATTGTTTTCATTTTTCTTTTTCATTCAGCCACATGACCAAAAATTATTTGGGCAACACTAGGCATGAGGCCAACCACTTCTAACCTTACATTAGATAATCACACTACAGTTGTGAAACAGTGACCACATACAGGTGTGGCACTTCTACTGGGATAATCACCACTCTCCTGGGAGAAACTACAAGCGTACAAGTCTTCATCCAATTCCTCCCAAAGGAAATATATCCCCTCTAGGAGAAAGAAAGATCTTTCAGGATTCAGTCCTGCAAGAATGAATGCTTGTACACTCCCAGTGAGAAAAATAGCACCTACAGGCCTGCTTGGATCCTTCCCCTCCCTAAAGCAATACCCAGAGCAATTTGAGCTGGGGATAGAAATATGGGGCGCTTCATGGGCACAGGTCTGGTTTCACTACAAAGTTTTCCCAGCCTAGATATGATTAGCAAGGAGGGTGCCAGAAAGAGCAGTCTGAGTCTGGACACAGCTATGCAAACTGGAAAGGGTTCCTGCCAGCGCAGCAAACATTGTGGGAGAAGAGATATATTTGGATGCCTATACACGAGGAAGGAGGTTGCTCCAATGCGCTGGATTCCAATGTGTCAGAGCAAACTCAATTAATCTATCAGCATCCCCATGCTTACAAATTGTGGCGGGGGCACTTTATTTAAAGCTCGTTCGATGAGCTTTAAGATAAAGCACTCCTACCCCACATTTTGAAGCACAGGGACACTGATACATGAGATGCTCTGGGCACTTTAAATAGAGCTCCCAAAGCGGCTCTAATTAAAGACTACTCCTCCCCACCACGTGCACACACACTCCCAGAGCACACAGACACACACACACACTCCCAGAGCACACGTATAAAAGACCTTTGTGTTCTCAGAAAAGCCATATCTGATACCATTGCAGGGCTCTGCTGACATAGCAAATGCTGGCATCGCTATAGTGGCAGCAGCTTCAGCATGCAGACAAGTGCACAGTCTGGTTCCCTGTTACTCCTAGGATGGACATCCAGAGCCAGTGGTAAAACCACGACTGACCTCAGAAGCAGTTCTGAATTGTAGATATCCCTTTTGTAAGTGTGTAAGTGTTTCCTTTTCATAGATTTAATAGATTTCACAGACATTAGGGCTGGAAGGGACCTCACAAAATCATCTGGTCCAGCCCCTGCCCGAGCGGCAGGAAGTCAGCTTGGGTCAGGTCACCCCAGCAAAATAAGCATCCAAGCGTTTCTTAAGCTAGTTGTTTCTTGTTCATTTAAACCAGGCCTTTATTTCACTTTGATTCTTTTTTTCTTGCTTTTCCGCCTACATCCGCCTCCCACACGCAGACGCATAATAGCAGACAAACGTAAAAGACCATTTTGCTGCTGTTCATGAAAACTGTAGAGAGTAAAGAGAATGGAAATCCCATTTGCAGATATTGGTTCGTAACATTTTATTAGAACCAGTTCCTGAAGGAAAAGCCATATTAAAACAGCATAGACCAGATTTTATTCTCCATCATAATAATGTTTTTAGTACAAAAGGTCTGGTGGCAGATTGGTTTCATTTCTTTTATGTCAGAAAACAACTGCATCTGTAGTTCAGCTTTTCAGAAAACAACCAACCTGGACAAAATGTGCATACACCGTAGATAATTGAAAACATGACCAGAGGCATGGGGTTTGGAAATATACATGTAGGAAAAAGAAGATAATACTTGTATCTAACAATTACTTTACATGGCACAAGAAAGAGCGAGGATATATATGACACCCCTGATTTACCAGAATGCCCATTGAAACATGGGTCATGGGATTGTAAGCCTTCTCTCAATACCCTGAAACTCACCCTGCAAGGAGAAACTCACGCTCATTCTTTTTGCCAGTCGGGTTATTGGCTGGTCTCCAGTCTCGTCTGCTGAGACTACTGATCAGCCCCCAAACATGCCTTGAGGACCCTCTTCTAGCAAATATCTCCCATGGAGAACACCATGTCAGCTCCTTCCTTGGACTCTTCCCCCACCAAATTCACTCAACAGTAAGAATAGGCTTCCACGGATGGGGGAACTGGGAAGACGGCAGTCATGGAGCTGCACGGTTCCTAAGACTGTCATTTCTTCTGGGACATGGGTCTTTCTATTCTGTATTTGGCATAGTCCTCATCCACGACTGATGCTTCTTGCATCAGTGGTGCAACACGGATGAATAATACAACAAGCAACACAGATGAGTAATATGTCTGTAGGGAAGCTGAAGAGCATGATCTCATCCCTTTGCTCTGAGCCCTTTGCAGTGTCCAACCAGTTGGACTGCGCTCTTTTTCCTGAAGAGAGCTCCAAGTTAAGTGGCAAATTAAGTCATCTCCAGGAGTGAATGAAATCCATAGAGCTATGCTAATAAACCAGGATAAGGGCCTAATCCAGACACCCTCTGCTGTGGAAAAATTGCAGGAGGGACACGAGTGCCAACTATTTGAATGGGCCCAGATGCTGCTGAAGTTACCGTGCTTGGCAGTGATGCCCTCCAGCTTGCAGTGTGGCTCTGGGAGGTCTAGCTAAACGGGAAGCAGCAAAGATACATCTGCACTGCAGCTTTGGTGAGGCTAAGGAGGACCTCTGAGTGATAATGCCAATTAGCTGCCCCATTTGCAGCATCCCATACAGAGCAGTGTGGTTGGGCAATGCTGCAAGACACAGGACATTTATTGTGTAGACACAGCTTCTGTCAGGACAGACCAAAAACAAAATTCACCCCCTTCCCATTTGCAATGCTTAGGACTTCATGTCACTGGAAGACTTTACAAGAGTACCTGTTGCAAAGCCTCATTATTGCTTGAAAACAACCTGCAAGATAAGCGGGCTGCTTGAAGTACAATTTAGAGATGCATAATTATAATGCATCCTTTATAATCATTCCCTTATCATACCAAATAAAATAAGAGCTTTGGTGAAGCGGTGTATCCGTCTTCTGAAGACTATTACATTTACTAGATGAGAAAACAAATCTGTCAGAGGAAAAAGCTGCATCTTCAACTTCAGATACATAATCAATAACCTTGCAAGGCATTCAGGCTACATATTCACTAAGGAGTGCTTTTTTCAAGCACATACATCCATGTCTCTTTCAGGATAAGTCCCTGTTGTCAGCTATAGAACTAAAACAGCATTTTCTGCTCTCGTTTTCATAATGTTAGTCCTACATGACAGTTTTGTGTCATCTGACAACCCTAATCCATCTCAAGGTTAGAATCTATTTTGTATTTCAAATCTCCCAAATCTCTGACCACTTAGTTTAAGTAGGATTAACATAAGCACCAGCAACTGCAGAGAAGCAACAAAAAGCCAAGGCAAGGCTTTGATCTGCTCATGTAGACATTTGCTGAACTCAAGCAGTACAGCATGTTGCGGAGCCGGGCAGAACAGGAAATCCTGGGCTCTGTTTCAAAGCTTTGTGCTGAATATGATTTGGTAGCAAAGCACCCAATATATTGTTTGCATTTTTAAAATGTTCCACTCAAAGGTAGGGGGAAAAAACCAGTTCAATTAACAGTGCTATCAAGTCAAGTGAGGGTCAACTGATGCTTCAGCATCAGGGTTGGTCTGTTCACTTTGTTTGAATCATTCTGGGGGTGGCACACTTCATTAAGAATAGAATTTAGGGCGTAATCCTGCCCCCTTTGAAGTGCATGGCAATATTCCCATTCACCCTTACATATTCATTAATGCTAATTGCAGTGGGTCATAATATCCCGGCGGCTTTAATCAGAATTCCCAATTTAATCCATGGAGGGTTCTGCTTAAACACTTACTAGCACAATATGGCCTAATTGAAATCTATTAATAGAGCCATGTAGTACGTCTTCTCTGGGGGGACAAAGGAGAATAATATCAAACAAAGGGTCCAATCCCACACCTTGATGATGGGGTTGGTAAATGTGTATTTGACAGCTGCAGTTTCAAGAAAAAAGATCACATCCGGAACACTGACATATTACAAACTCGTTTTGATAGACCACCTTTCTGTTCTGCCTTTGTACAGTGCCTAGGTGATCAGTGATTGGGCTCCTATATGCAAAAACAATACAAACAAATTAAATAATTGCATGAATGTTTCCTTATGCAGTCTTAATACCTCTGAATTAGGGACCTTATTAAAAAGACCAAAATAACTGATTAAGGGGATATGTGCAAAAACAATACAAACAAATTAAATAATTGCATGACTGTTTCCTTAGCCTCTGAATTAGGGACCTTATTAAAAAGACCAAAATAACTGATTAAGGGGACGTGTTCAACCTACTTGCATCCCTGTGCTTTGTAAATAAGAAGATGCTTCTACAAACCCTAAGAGAAATAGGAATAGTCCATGCACTTAATTGAATAGTCCAAGAGAAAAGGCACATTTTAAAAAATGACTAGTGATTTGTCATCCCTCAGCTTGTGAGGGGACCCAGCCTGGGGCTTTTTTAAGGACTTATGCAGCCTCAGAGAGCCAGGCCCAAGGCACCCACACTTATAGGTCACCTTTGAAAAACATGACCACTAATGTTTGCAGAAATTGGCCCTTCTGCACACTGATACTGTTTTCATATTGCAAGTATTGAGCTGCTGGCTGTTCCAGGAAAGTAAGTCCAGACAGAAATAAAAGTGACTTCAAGGTGAAAGACATGCAAGAGGGAGCAGCCAACAAAAATACCAGAACTTTTTTTTTTTTAAGGTTTAGGCCCAGATTCATATCTTAGTTGCTCTGTTATATTTCCATTGATCTAAGATTTACACCAAAATCGGGATCTCTCCATATAACAAATGTGCTATCTGTAATAATTTTTCTTGAACATATAGCTTTTAAATGGAGTTTCTATTTTAAAGAAGGAAAAATACCATTAATATTTCCATTAATCTATCATTTGGAATCAAAAGTGAGTATCATACATATTCCGAATCAAAAACTGCATGTATCATCTAAGTCTCTCTTGAAGTTGCTTTTTTTTCTGATGCTGATGCATTGAATATTTCAGTTTTTTCCCCCAAAAAATACTCCTCTGGTTCTGCTTTCATTATTTTGTTTATATGCTGTATACCTTAAAAATAATATTGCCATATTTTTATATCTCTTACTCTATCTAACCTATGTTCTTCAGGTTTGGTTTTGCTTTTCTTAAACTGAGGGTTCTGGTTTCTGCATTTCAAGTGATACTAAGGAGGGAATATGCATGTACATACGCAATTAAAAAACAAGGAAACATCTTTTCTCTTTTTATCCATCAGCTTTGTGTTGCTTCTGGCCACTTTACCACATGGCAACGGCACAGAGTTAATATGTGGAGTGACAAAGTACAGCAGATGGAGGGAAATAGGGATGAAAATGAAAACAGTATCCAAACTTTTGCAAGCAATAGAGTTCTTTTCCTTGCCATTTCTTAGATTATTTTTTTTTTTAGTTCAGTTATTCTCAAATGATCCAGTAAATCCACTGAAAGCCCCATGGAAATGGGCATTAACACAACCTCTTCCCTTCATTAACATTGGCTCCAAGACAAAAATCAGTATCCTTATCATTGACTGGGCAAGAAGTCCAGAGTCCAACCACCAATGTACATGATGCAGGATAACCTTCCTAGCTAAGTCCCTACTGAATTACCAGGTTAATAATACTGACTATACCTCATGTTAATCTGCAGATACCATCAAGAAGCAAAGTGTATACCCCAGGCTATCTCTAGCTTCCCCAAACCTTCTCACTGGGCTACAGTGAAAAGAACTACTGTCCATGGACTCATCATCAAGGATCCTGGTTTTCTCAGATTTAAAATAATCTCCAATTTTCAGATTTAAAAAAGTAATTCCAAAACCACATTTTTCTGTGATTAAAATAAAACACCATAGATAGCTAGATAGATAGATAGATAGATAGATAGGTCTATCTATATATATAATGTGTTATAATATACATAATATCTATAATACAATATATATCTATTATATAGATCTATATCTATATATTAATATCTATATTGATATATACCACTCATATCTATATATTAGTGGTGTTTCACTTTAATCATAGAAAAATGTGGATCTGAGGTTACTTTTTTAATCTGAAAATTGGGGATTCTTTTTTTTTTTTTTTTATCAGAGAAAACCAGGATCCCTGCTCGTCATCGAGAGCGCCCAGGAGGCCTGAGTGGAACTTGTGCGGTGGAACTTGAATCCACCTGTTGCAGTCAGGTCCTTACATGCCCATGGCATAGGGACTGGCCCTCCAAAATGATTTTACTAACCTCAATAAAGCAGTTCATTATTACCAATGTTGTTATGAGCCCACTGGGAATGCCTATAACACAGGGCAGTGTAGGAAACTGTGCGGAGTGATGGGACTCTGCAATACAATAAAAAAGGATTATTTTCTTAATAAAAACAGCTTTTCCCAGTCTGTCAAGTCGAAAGCACTCAGCTTTCCTTTCAATACTGAAAATCCACTTTCCTGTAAGCTCATAAGAAGCGCATCCGTCTTTACCTGTATCTTTTCCCTTCATAAATATCTGCTAATGTGTCCCAGAATCTCATGTTATGTGAAAATCACCTTTCTGCGTGGCTATTAGTAGAGTTCTGGGGGCAAAGCAACATTTCCATAAGTTTAATTTATCCATAAAAGTAATGGGCCTTGTAATGAGCAATTCCGTCCTACTCATGTCCTGTCAAAGGATAGTCCTCTCTCTCTTTTTTTCAGAATCTTTTTGTCTTGTAAAACAAAAAATGTTTTTGAATTATGATGTTTATCCTGGTCCATTAAAATTTCATTTAATTATGACAGCTGGCCAGAAGTGGTTTCCCTGTCCCAGGAACATTTTCAAGATTTGAGCCATTTTGCTGTTCAGTACCTGGACAAAACTAATAACTTTTGAAAGTGTTCATGGCAAATTAAAGAGCTAGTCAACCTGAACAGACAATATTCCAAAAATTGGGGCACTTTCCTGAGACAGAAGAGAACTTATCCTCGTTCAGATGACTATCCTGACTGATTCAGACCACAGGCATGTATCTGGGGTTTCAGAGGACCTTAACCTTTGGGTTTCTTATTCTCGATGGGTCATTTTCAGTGCTTCCCATCAGAAGTTCTTCTTTTTGTATAACCAGTTAAATAGCCATTGGGCCAAAGAGAAAGACTGTCCATTTTTTTGACTATTTCTACTCATTATTCCTCTTTGGCCTGGTACTTTTAAAATAATGTTGGACCCAATCTGCTTCCAGTTGCTTTCCAAAAAGCCAGACCAATGCAACTGGTGGGTGTGTGCTGGTTTTACAGGCCTATAACCAGGAGGGGAATTTAGTTCATGGAGAATCTTTTGGAAGAATCCTTGTAACTCTCCAAGTATAACTGAGAAACGTATTTTATGTGCATTTCTCCCAATTCATTTTTAGCAATATTCCTCTATATGTTCCTTTCTAGATGAGGGTCCTGAAGGATTTAAAAAAAAAAAGAAAACAACTGAGGAGCCCTTATGAAGGTATAAGGAAACTAACTTTTCAGATCATGGCACTGTGTGTATGTGTGTTATAGGCCCTGTGCTGTTCCTGGTCCATGGTGGAGATGAATCTGACAGAAGCCCATCCATGACAACAGAGTTCATGCTATAAGAGTGTGCACCCTTAGTTGTGGTAGTTCCCTGTTCAGTCCCTGGTGTGTGTCCTCCAAGGTGGAAATCAGACAGAAGGCATCCCCTGCAACAATCCTATTTCATTGCCATTTGCTTCTTGGTGAAGATGCCAACTGGTAAAATTGGTACATGCAATTGGTAAAATGCCAATTGCTTCTCGGTGGAAACTGTAGTATTCTCTATAGGTCAACCCTTCTGCAGGAAACCTCTTGTCTATACGAGCGCTGCCTGAATTAGGACAGCAAACGGATCCTATAAGACCCTTAACAAGAGATAGATATAGGGAAACCATTCAGATATAAGCAAGCGCTGCAACGTTAGGGGCTCTCATGGAAGGATTTCAGTTCATTGTATCCAGCGTAGAAATGTGGATGAGTAGAAATATGTATTGAGGGTAGATGCCACTCAGAGGGCTTGTCTGTACCATGACAGTTGTGTCCATGTGGCACAGGGCTGAGCACAGCTCCCTTTCTCCCTCCTCTCCCCACAAAGTCCACAAATGGGCTGCCAAAAATTCACCAGTGAGGCTGTTTTGACCTCATCTCTAGTATCTCTCTCAGGCCTGTGGAAGATGGAGGGCTCAAGTGTGGTTGCTGAGGACAAGCTCAGAGCAAGCCTCTGAGATGAATTCAGGCTGGGGAATAGGTCAGCAGACCGGATAGGAGAGGCAGGACCTATCCCATCCTCCCCAGGACACCACCACCACAGTACACCCCAGCCCAAAGGGTCCACATACCCCTGCACATCATGGCAGAGATCTCTTTGGCTTCTCTCTTTGCTCAAGAGGTTTTATAGGCAAGGTTGAGGCGAGACCATTGCACTACATACTTCTTAGATGTCTTAAAAATCTTTCCCAGGATTTAAGGATGTAATAGCTGCAAAATGTATTGAAGTTCTGGAGCTGAAGCAATCCTACACATAGCCCCTGTACTGCTCATAGGGAAATAAGTTTTTACTGTTTTTCTGCAGACCCTAAGCCTCAAATATTGCCAGCAAAACATCATTCAAATGCAACCTGTAGCCTTGGAAAAGTTTACTACTAGTAAACATGGGAAATTCATTGTCTCCTTTGCTTTAACTGAACAATCGAAACGCCCAGCAAATTAATACACAACAATCCCCCTCACCCTTTAAATCCTTTTAAAATGCCCCTACAGAAAATCAGCCTTCTGGTTCATTGCTTCAGTCCCAAACCCCTTGCATCTGAATCCATCTGCCTCCCTCTTTCCACTGTATCAAGCACCAAATGACTTCTCTTTGCCTCCTGTGATGTACATTACCACTGCATCCCTCTCTTAATGTGCTGTGAAGCTGTGGGCACTCCCCAGCCCATCCCTTGCTCTGCCAGCAGTGCTAGCCTTAATTGCTCATTTGTCACATGTCTGCTTCCTCCCACACTACCCCAAGAGCACAGGATGAGTTCCCAAGGCCACAATCCCATAAATCTCCACTTAAAACCCACCTATGATGTGATTCCTACAAACTATGCAGCATTGGCTCAGCAGCTGGTGCATTGTGAACCACTGCTTAGTATGCCAAGAGTAACTGTCTTGCTGTCACCTTATGCTATGCACCACACCATTTGCACCCTCCTTTCTAAAACCCTAGATCTTCTGCCTATGCTTGCACATGTTTAATTCCTTTAAAAGTCATTTATAACCCCAGGCGTTTTTGAGGCCTGGGCCATTGAAGTTCTTCCTTTCCTGGAGGAAGGAATTGCAAGGATGGGAGTAAATAAACCAAACCACCCCCTGCTGAAGAAAGCAACATAGGAGGGAGATTAGAGGAATTTCTAGGCAGCTCTTTAGTGAAGCAGAAGGTGAGGCAGATCAGATCCAGAGGTAGTCGGGCTCTTAATTCAAGTAAACCCTTTGTTTCATGCTAGAATAAGGCAGCAATGTGTAATTCACTACCAGGACAAATAGTGCATTTGGTTTTTTTATTTTTCTTTTTATGAGACCTCGATGTTATGAGATGGAATTCATCACCTTGAATTTTAAAGGTACAAGCGTGGAAAACCGGGGAGTGGATTCATTTAAGGAACACTAAAATTTGAGTTTGAGCCTTGCTCTGGGTGCGCAACAAAAGCTACCCCCTAAGCAACATGCCTAGAAATAGGAATTTTATCAATTGCTCTGGGACTCAAAGGGAGCTAGATATAGCTGCCAGCCACATCATTATGTTGTACACTATTGCCTATGGAAACTGCTTTACCCACGTTAACCTGATGAGCTCAGGCAGGTTATGACTGTCTGCCTCATGGCTGGCTTATCCTTATTTGTACAAATGAAGGACTATTTAGAAAAGCTAGATGTCTACTAGTTGTGTGCACTGCATGTGTGCAAGGACATGTGCAATGCATCTGAGGGTGCCAAGGGAGTTGGCAGATTGCAGAGCCATTGGCCATTACCTTTGAAAACTCATGGTGATCAGGGGAGGGATTTGGTAGTGGGGGATTCAGCAGGGATTTAATATCAGCCTTCAGCCAGCTGAAGAGTAGATACAAAGAGGACGGAGCTGGGCTGTTCTCAGCGGGGGCTGATAACAAAACAAGGAGCAATGGGCTCAAGTTGCAGCAAGGGAAGTTGAGCTTAGATATTTGGAAAAACTCTTTCACCAGGAGGGTGGTGAAGCACTGGAACATGTTACCCAGAGCGGTGGTGGAGTCTCCATCCTTGGAGGTTTTTAAGTCCTGGCTCAACAAATCTTTGGCTGGGATGATGTAGCTGGGGCTGGTCCTGCTTTGAGCAGGGGGCTGGACTACATGCGACCTCCTGAGGTCCCTTCCCACCCAAATTTTGTGTGCTTTCATGATTCTAAATTGCATACAAATCTGGTTCACAATTTAATTTTTGATCTTTGCAGTCAGTGGGGAACTGTAGGTATTCAATAAATTACAACGGAAAGCCTTTAAAAATTAGCATTGGCCATACAATCCTATACAGAATAATGAATGGACCCAGAAACTGGACCAAATCCTGCTCAACTTAGTTAAGCAAGCCACACAAACTTCTTTCAATTTTGTGTGCGCAAAACATAAGACCAAGCTAATGGTCTTCAAAACTCCTGTTAGTCATGGGTGAATCCCACAGCTGCAGAGTTCGGGCTTGGTTCAGATAGACACCCCACAATTCTGCATATAAGCCAAATAAAATGGCCCAGCTGGGCCAAATTTTCTTGTCTGCTGAAGTCAGTGGCAAAACTTCCCTTCACTTCACTGGGACTAATGTTCCACCTAGTGAGAGCCTAAGTTAGGACGTTTCTTTTTTATCCCCCCTTGATTCTGAAGTATTTAACTTGGAAATACAGAGAGAATAGACAATCCCAAAGATCAAAATGAATAGTTTCTAGAGTTTTTACCTTTATTATACTTGCAGTTTGAAAGCGGAGCTACAGTGTCAATTTTTTGTGCGCTAAAAAATGAGAAGAAAACACATACTGTTTTGGATTCATGAGAAAAGCAGTGATTTATGTTTGATTCATGAGAAAAATACACCGTACATGCAAGCATAGAAGTATCCAGTTTTCTATTGCATGTAAAATAGACCTAAAAAGTACTTCTTTTATTGCACAGCTTAGCACACTTATATTCAATATGCAGGATAAGCCCTGGGTTTGAAGTGTGCTGATTAGTTAAAGGGTTGTTTTGATATATTGAGGTCTCTCCCCTTCCTCCTGATCATCCTTGCTTTTGAAGGTTCAGTACCTGCTTGAAATGAGAATTTTCATCCACTGCATCAAATAAGCAATGATCTGTTCTGAAGGGTTTTATATTTAATGCCATTGTTGGAGGGGGGAGAGAGGGGTTATTTCATGAGCTCCTTGGTCAACTTGTTCTGTATTCTTTGTGGTCTGAATCTAACGTCTTCCCACAGAAATAAAACTATGCTGGCATTTCACTAATACACCAAACATAAACACATTAATGAAATGTTGGCATTTCGCTAATAAACCAAAAATAAATATAACACATCAGTGCAGTAAACGGGTTTATCATTGACCACAAAGTAAGAAGCCCGGAGAGGTGAGAAAATCCACCTAAAAACTTATAGAAAAGTCCAATGAAGTCAGGAACTTATATATGTAGCAGCATTAAAAATGGGTCCAGCTAAAGGAATAGGAAGAGCTGTCCCGCAGAGGGACAGAGAGCAAAGAAACAGAGTTGTCCCAGTAGGACACTGTTTGCCCCGAGAGTGAGCGAAGCTGTTTTGGAGGTAGCCCTCTCGAGAAGTGATGTAACCCCCGTAGGGTTTGAATGCGAGACCTGGGAAGAGTCCTGGCCTGGGATTGGCTGAGAGGCTTGCTTAAAAGAGGGGAGCAGTTTTCCTGGGAGGACAACAAAGGGGAGAGAGAGGGGGTGAGAGACAGGCTGGAGACCAGGGGAAGGATCAACCCAGACAGCCGCCTCTCCCAGAGCCCCTGGCAGAGCCCTGCAGAAGTAACAGCAGAGGCTGCATGGAGAGGGCTGCAGTGTGTCTGTCCCCCCCCGGCCTTTCCCCTCCAGCCTTGAGGGGCAGGACAAGAGAGGACCTGCCTGGGAGGAGACTCCAAGCCTAGAAAGACCCTCCTGCAAGCCGTGTGTGGCTGGGTGAGCACAGCAGGGGAGGGGGACGCAGGGCCGGGGGAGACAGCTGGAGACTGCTCTGGTTTTTCCCCCCTGTGAGTGAGAAGACCCCGGGGAGGGGCAGGCTCAGGGGCTGGAGGGAGCCCTGGGCTAGAGGGGCAGGGACAGCTCCAGCTACCAGAAGCCCCAGGGCAGGCAGGGCCCATGGAGGGGCTGCATTTGCCAGGTGCTTTGAGGCTGTGCTGGGCGGGGGGAAACTTATACAACCTGCAGCCGAGACGCTGCTCCCTGCTGAGCCAGGGAAGGCGTCTGGGCAGAAAACAGCTCTCTTGCAGGGACCACAGGGAAGGAGCCACCGCCTGCTGCACCGACACCCCTGGAGCTCGTGCGAGGGACAGCCCACAGATCCTGTGCAGGGGCACAGATGCAGCCCTGCTCCCTGAGACACCCTGCACTGCACGCAGTGCACACACAGTCCTCAGTACACAGTGTACAAGTTATAGACTGTGTAAATAATAGGCCTGTGCAAATAGGGAAGTATTCAATATGGAATCGGCTGATTTGGAGGACAGTGATTCGATCTGGATCACTGTCCCAAATCAATTCAGCCGAATCGGCTTCAGAAGATTTGGCATCGATTCAGAGATTCGGCCATAGACTATAATGGGGAACCACTGACATATATATAACTTTGTCAGTTTTTGCCAGATTTGGATGAAAACTGCAGGGATGGTAGCCCCTGCTGAGGCCATGAAGCCTGCAAGGTTTCAAGGAGATAGGTGTAGGGGTTTCTGGGAAACTTCACCTCATGCTGCTATCAAGCAAAACTCGTGACGTGTGTGAGTGCATGTGCGTTAAGGCGCAGCGGGGTGAAAACTGCAGGGATGGTAGCATTGGCGATGTGTAGGGGGTGCACGTAGGTTCATGAGTATCCCCTAAGTGTGGTGGTGCACCGCCTGTGAAAAGGCACCGCTGATGCTGCCGGTGGTGCCTGGAAGTGGTTGCCACTCACCACCCCATCCCCCACCGTCAACACTGCTGGCAGTGTCTGCGCATGGTTGCTGACCACTGGTCAGTGCTTACCACCCCCCTTCAGCCACCGATAGCACTGTGATTGCCTGTGGGAGCTCCCCATTTGCCACCGCCACGCTCCCGCTGCCAACAGCACCGCCGCTGCCTGCAGGAGCTCGCCGTGGCCCCCCAGCCTCCGGGGGCATGCAGCATTCATGCATGTTAGCCCCTGTTCTCATGCTCACAACTCCAGTGCAACCAGTAAGCCTCAAGCGCTCCTGGTTGCACTAAACGACTACGACTTAGTGGGGCTGACGGAAACCTGGTGGGATTCATCCCATGACTGGGCGGTACATATTGAGGGCTATAGATTGTACAGAAAGGACAGAGTGGGGAAAAGGGGGGGAGGGGTTGCGCTCTATGTTAAGGAGCAGTATACATCAACCCTCATCAAGACAGAATCAAAGGATGAGGAAGTAGAAGGACTGTGGGTTAGGCTACATGGGGGGCAAGGAGAAAAGGATTTGGTGGTAGGGGTCTGCTACAGACCCCCACATCAAGGGGAAGAAATAGATTTGGGGCTCCTGAGGCAACTCTCAGAGACCATAAGAGCTAAAGAGGCGGTGGTCATGGGGGACCTAAACTACCCGGACATCTGCTGGGAGACACAGACAGCAAAGTCCCACCGCTCACGCAGGTTTCTAACCTGTGTACAGGACCTCCACCTGACGCAGGAGGTACATGGTCCCACTAGGGGGAATGCCTTACTGGATCTGGTATTGGCAACGGGGGATGACATAGTAGGGGACCTACAGATCGGTAGCCATCTGGGGGACAGTGATCACCTAAAAGTACAATTCAACATAAGGCATCGAGTGGGTAAGGTAACTAGTAGGGTGAACGTGCTGGACTTTAGGAAAGCTGATTTCAGCAAACTCAGGCGATTAGTGAAGGATGCACTGCAGAGTAGTAGTTTTGAAACGATGGGAGCCCAAGAAGGGTGGCTGTGCCTTAAGGAAGCTATCCTTCGAGCACAAAGCGAGACGATCCCCGTGCGAGGTAAAAGAGGGAAAGGGGCCAGGAGGCTTCCCTGGCTGACCAGAGAAATCCTGGGCAGACTAAGGGCCAAAAGGGGAGCACATAAAAAGTGGAAACAGGGAGAGATCACCAAAGAGGAATATACCTCTTCTGCTCGTGCTTGTAGGGAGGCAGTTAGACAGGCCAAAGCTACCATGGAGCTGAGGATGGCAACCCAAGTAAAAGACAATAAGAAATTGTTTTTTAGATATATAGGGAGTAAAAGGAAGGCCCAGGGAGGAATAGGACCCCTGCTAAATGGGCAGAAACAATTGGTGACGGACAGAGGGGACAAGGCTGAACTCCTCAACGAGTTCTTCGCCTCAGTGTCCCTAAGCGAGAGGCACGACAAGTCTCTCACTGGGAGTGTAGGGAGGCAGCAGCAAGGCACCAGACTTCCATGCGTGGACCCGGAGGTGGTGCAGGGTCACTTGGAGGAACTGGATGCCTTTAAGTCGGCAGGCCCGGATGAGCTCCATCCGAGGGTACTGAAGGCACTGGCCGACATCATTGCAGAGCCACTGGCGGGAATATTTGAACGCTCGTGGCGCACGGGTCAAGTCCCGGGGGACTGGAAAAGGGCCAATGTGGTTCCCATTTTCAAGAAGGGGAGGAAGGAGGACCCGGGTAACTATAGGCCAGTCAGTCTCACCTCCATCCTTGGCAAAATCTTTGAGAAAATTATCAAGGCTCACATTTGAGAGAGCCCGGCAGGACAAATTATGCTGAGGGGAAACCAGCACGGGTTCGTGGCAGGTAGATCATGCCTGACCAATCTAGTCTCTTTTTATGACCAGGTCACAAAACGCCTCGACGCAGGAGGAGGGGTGGATGTCGTATACTTGGACTTCAGGAAGGCCTTTGATACGGTATCCCACCCCATACTGGTGAACAAGTTAAGGGGCTGTGACTTGGATGACTGCACAGTCCGGTGGGTGGAGAATTGGCTGGGGGGTCGCACCCAGAGAGTCGTGGTGGATGGGTCGGTTTCGACCTGGAAGAGTGTGGGCAGTGGGGTCCCGCAGGGCTCGGTGCTTGGACCGATACTCTTTAATGTCTTCATCAGCGACTTGGACGAGGGGGTGAAATGTACTCTGTCCAAGTTTGCAGATGACACTAAGCTGTGGGGCGAAGTGGACACGCCGGAGGGCAGGGAGCAGCTGCAAGCAGACGTGGACAGGTTAGACAAGTGGGCAGAAAACAACAGAATGCAGTTCAACAAGGAGAAATGCAAAGTGCTGCGTCTAGGGAGGAAAAATGTCCAGCACACCTACAGCCTAGGAAATGACCTGCTGGGTGGCACGGAAGTGGAAAGGGATCTTGGAGTCCTAGTGGACTCCAAGATGAACATGAGTCGGCAGTGTGACGAAACCATCAGAAAAGCCAATGGCACTTTATCGTGCATCAGCAGATGCATGACAAATAGGTCCAAGGAGGTGATACTTCCCCTCTATCGGGCGCTGGTCAGACCGCAGCTGGAGTACTGCGTGCAATTCTGGGCGCCGCACTTCAAGAAGGATGCGGATAACCTGGAGAGGGTCCAGAGAAGGGCCACTCGTATGGTTAAGGGCCTGCAGGCCAAGCCCTATGAGGAGAGATTAGAGAAACTGGACCTTTTCAGCCTCCGCAAGAGAAGGTTGAGAGGCGACCTGGTGGCTGCCTATAAGTTCGTCAGGGGGGCACAGAAGGGAATTGGTGAGTATTTATTCACCAAGGCGCCCCCGGGGGTTACAAGAAATAATGGCCACAAGCTGGAGGAGAGCAGATTTAGATTAGATATTAGGAGGAACTTCTTCACAGTTCGAGTGGCCAAGCTCTGGAACGGGCTCCCAAGGGAGGTGGTGCTCTCCCCTACCCTGGGGGTATTCAAGAGAAGGTTGGATGTGTATCTAGCTGGGGTAATGTAGGCCCAGCACTCTTTCCTGCTTATGCAGGGGGTCGGACTCGACGATCTATTGAGGTCCCTTCCGACCCTAGCACCTATGAATCTATGAATCTATGAAAGCCTCTCAAAGATCTTGCAGATCTGGGCATTTCTTGGGGCTGCTGTGCCACCAGCAGTCCCACCAGGCCTCCCGACCCTGGCAGGGTTCAGTTTTAGGTTGTGCCCAGGATGATGTGGGGCCTCCTCCTCCCTGTATAGCCCCAGCCCTTAAACCTGCAAGTTGTTCCTGGCACAGGAGCTCAGCAGGGAAATGCTCTTTGTTCTTCCCCTGCTGGCTGGTGAGAAACTAAACTGCTGCCTCCTGCTCTGAGAGCAGAGCATTAAATGGACACCCTCATTAGCACCTGTCCTGACACAGACATCACCCCTCGTACATGCATGAGAGAGGCCTGCCAGGTTTCAGGCAGAGTGGTGCAGTGGTTTCTGTGAAACGGCACCTCAGCCTGATGAAAGCAAAAGTCGTGTTACCTGTGTGTGTTAAGCGGAGTATGTTGTAGCCGTGTTGGTCTAAGGATATAGTCCAGACAAGGTTCTTAGGGACAATCTGATATCTTTTATTACAGCAATGAACTACTTGGCGAAATTCTTCTTTGCAAGCTTTCGGGTTTAAAAACCCTTCATCGGGCTGAGGAAGCATCTGCAGTTGGTGTGTGCTCTTCCTGGATGGAACGAATAGTAAAGAAGCCAGAGGCTGGCATGCAATGCAGGCAAGGAAGCCAGTCAATTAAAATGAAAATGGAGGAGCCAGGGGGTGAGGGAGACAGGCTGGGGTAGGGGAGATGGGGGATGTAGCAGGTAAAAGTGGAGAGGTACCTGCTACTACCTGGGGAGTCAGATGTCAGGTCAGTTGTAGTATGTCGTAAATCCAATGTCTATATTGAGTCCATGAGTTTCCGTATCCAGGAGGTTGATAAAGTGAAGGTCATAGGCCCGTCTGTGAAAAGTGGTTTGTAAATTCAAACAAGCACCAAACCTCACTAACTTCATCACCAGAACCCAACTTCCTAGAGCCCAAAACACACCAAATGGATCCAGACCATGCCATGACAAGACGCATAAAACCTGCCAACACATCTCCAGTATCCCCACAAATTGCGCACCAAACTCTATTAAAGACAAGAATATCCAACTACCTGTGAGGGCACCTTTCTCACAAAAAAAACACTTGTCTCCAGGCTCTCAGTCCTGATCCTCAGAGGTAATCTACAAACCCCTTTGCACAGACGGGCATCCCAGGCAGCTAAGCTGAGCTCACCTGGAGCCTCACAACTCCACTGCAACCGGCAAGCCTCAGTCCTCTCAAAGATTTCATAGACATTAGGACTGGAAGGGACCTTGGGAGATCATCGAGTCCAGCCCCCGATCTTAGGGGTCTGGGCGTTCCCCAGTCAGGACTGAGTGTGTACGTGGTAGCTGGAGGTTATAAGGTACCCCCTGCCCACATTTCACCAGGGAGATCCTCAGCCCTGGCATTTCCTGGAGCCGCTGCACTACTGGCAGTCCCACCAGGCCTCCTGACCCTGGCAGGGTGCAGTTTTAGTGGCCATGCCCAGGACCTGGGGCCTCCTCCTCCCCTATAGCCCCAGCCCATACCTCCAAGTTTGTCCAAGCATGGAGCTCACCAAGGACGTGTTTTTCCCCTGATGCCTGGTGATACAGTAAGTGTCGTCTCCAGCTCAGAGAGCGGGGTATTAAATGGTTTTTTAAAAATGGAAATAGATGCAGATAGAGTGAGGAGGGTGGCATTCACTCCATCGGCAGGTGAAGCTTGGGGAACCCCAGCAGCGGGAGGTTCACCTTCAGGAACACCAGCTGCCCCACCAACGTAGGATCCAAGCAGGTGCGGCGCGGTGTCACAGCATCCCCGGAAATGCTGAACACCCTCTCGCTCGGCACACTGGCTGGTGGACAGGACAGGTGTTCACGGGCAACCATGGCCAGATCCTGCCACATCTGGCTGTGGGTTGCCCAATAGGCCAAGGGGTCACACCCCAGGGGCTCCACATCCTCGGCGGAATAGGGCTGGGGTCTGGTGCCTCTGGGTCCCAACATTGAAGACATACCCTTGGCCCACATTTGCAGCAGCTGGCATGCAGGAGACTGACTGGTGCTGGGAGTGCTGGCACGGGAAAGTGGATCCCGCCCTTCCACATCCTCTCGACTCTCTGCCTTTCTGCCTCCCTGACTGTTCACCAGCACCTCTGTCCAGTGATTGAGGGTTTTGATGCTGCCAGTGCACATGCTGTCCTTCACCCTCGAGTCACACAGGCCCACCAGAGTGTGGACTGTACTGGACCGCAAGGGAACCAGCCATTTTTTTATTCCCTCCTTCAGTTGCTTCACCAGTGCCTGCACGTCTGGTGACAATGGCCTGCCCCAGCTAGGAACATTGATCCAATTCAATTCAGATTCAGTGATTCAGCCTCCAAAACAGGCCAAATCTCCTCCGAATCAAATCAGCGATCAAAGTTTCACACACCCCAGTAAATAAGTTCTTGCTGGCTAGAGTATCAATGTACTTATTTATTGCTTCCTTATTTATTATGGGCAATTTATATACCTTCTCCTAGTGTAATGTGTATCCAAGAAGCATTAACCCTTAAGCCACCATCGCCAGGTCATGCAGTGTAACATTTGTTTTATCGCATTGGTTATATGTTACTTTATAATTAATTAAATCCTATAAATAGTTTTATAATGGTTTGCAAGATTGTTTTTAAGGGGAGGCTCTTTGCCTGGGGACCCTGCAGCAGCAACCCAGGGAGCTGAGCAGGGCGGCCAGGTACCCCAGGATCCCACTATTCAGGTGAGGGTGCAGGTAGCGTCATGCCCCGGATTATATATAGCATCCATCATTAAGGATCTTAAAACATTTACAAATAGTAAGTAAACATACTTCATAAAAATGAGGTATAATCTCATTATGATGATGAGAGTCATTTTATTAATGGTCATGTAGAGAGAAGTTCAGAAAAGATGTAGAGCTGTTTCACCACTGATTATGGGAGTTGCTGTCAATACGGTATCGATCTTGGCAATCCATATGTGGCAGGGGTACAGGAAGAAGCAATCTCTGTCCAGGAAACCATGCAATTTGAAAGGAAACCCTGGACCAGATACTTGGTTAATGTAAATCAGATGTGCTTTGACCTCCATGAAGCTTTGCTCATTTGCAGGATCTGACTCCACCATCCCAAACCAAAGTCTATACCTTCAAGGAACTCAATGGCTAGGGTCCACAGTCATCTATCACCCTGGGACACAAAGTGGACTCTTGTCTCCTCTGAAATGATGCAACATTATACAACAGACAAATAGACAGGGCTGGGAGGAACCTCAAGGGACATCTATTCCAACCCTCTGCACAAATGCAGGATGCACTGTTTTCTAAACCATCCCAGACAAATGTTTATCCAGCATCTACTTGAAAACATCCAGTGCAGGATACTCCACAACTCTCATTTCTTTATGGCCGCCTTTCAAATACGTGAAAACTCTTAATGATTCCCCGTTTGATCTTCTTTTCTCCAAACTAAATACATTTAGCTTTCTCACTCTTTCCTCATGTAGCTTATATTTCTTAGCCCGTTATTATATTTGTTGCTCAACTCTGGAACCTCTTGAGTTTCTCTACACCCTGCTCAAATATATGGAGCCTAAAATTGCACACAGTACTCCAGTCAAAGCCTAACCAGTGTTGAACAGTATGTTCCTATCACCTCGTGTGTCTTAATACAATAATTGTACTGAGGCAGCATTTGCTTTTTACAAATGTGTAACTCATACATGTACATTCATGTGCTGTTGTTACTGCGCATTAGGTTTAGTACCTGTGATAACAGGTGCTAACTCAGTGCGCAGTAACTGGTGCTACTGTGCAGTAGTGCAGTGCATGGTCTTTTAGTGACGCTAACGTACAGTAGACTAAGTGTTTTGTGCATTAGCGCATTATAGCGTGACTTTTGCCTGTGCTCAGTAGAATTAGTCTACTGAGCATTGTCTCATGTAGACACACCCACTGTGTCTCTGATCCACCAAAACACACAGATCTTCTCAGCAGTGCTACTGCTTAGCTAATTATCTCCCATTTTGCATTTATACATTAGGATTTTTTTCTTTTGTAGGAGTAACACCCTGCATTTGTATTACATCCACATACCAATCAGGGGAAGTGACCTACAGTTTTGGAACGAACCTCACAATCTTTTACTACAAGGGTGAGGCACATTTCTTTAAGCTTGTCTTCTCTTACATAAACATATAAATTTGTAAGTGCATGCACGCACGTACTGGTAGATAGATACACAGTTCTATATTTATATAATACACACTATAATAAAAATCCAAAACAAAACACTCCACTGCACATGCTTCTTCCCCTAGGGAGAGGATGAAAGAACAAACAGCCCATGACAGATGTTAGTCATACTGCTTAATGCACTTCTAGAAGGTGCTTAGATACTATGCGATTAAGCAAAAGACAAGAATCTATACAGAACAGAAGAGAATAGACTAGAATACCATTGTCACAAGGTAAGTTAGTATTTAAATTGCATGGCAACAGACACACGCACGCACGCATACACACATATACACACACGCGTGCGCATACAAATTGCAGGTTCAACACCAGCACACAGACCTTAAGGGCTTGTCCACCACATGACAGTGGCATGTTCATTGCCATTGGAATATGTTCCATATGCCTGCACCCACACACACACACTAAATCCAAAAGTGTGCCTCTAAAGCCTCTCCAGAGTCAACCACAAGCCTCAAAAAGGCTGGAGGCCAAGGGTTGAGAGTGGCTATAAAGGGACACCCCCAGAGTGTCTTTACTAGCTTTGGTACGTCCAGGTTTAGATCACGGCTGCTGTGAGGTGAAGATGGGACCTGCCTGGGAATGGTCCAGCCAAAACATGCCACCACTCCGATATAAACATGTCCTAAACAGACAGCGTCTATTCAAGTGGAGGAACCCGCATTTGCAAAAGCTCAAAGGATAAAAGGTAAAATCTACTTGCCAAAAATACATCTAAAATTGGCAGGTTAAGTGTTACGGTAAAGATGTGCAAGTGGTGTTTAAACATAAAAAGTGTGCATTCAGGTCTGCAATAGTACCAGACCAGAGGCCCTGTTTAAAATTGTGCCCATACTTCAGATTTCACAATGGGTCTTTGTCAGGACAGCTACTGGAACCCTAAAATCCTGACTCCCAGTCACATTTGAAATGTCTGCATCACAATTCCTCCCTCACAGAAGTAGCAGGAGGAGGATTCCTGTAAAACCTAGAAAACCCCAGACAAAATCAGGGGTCCTTTCTGCTGGACACTGTGAGGACATATTGTAAGACACCATCTCTACTCCAGCAAGTGTCCAGTCCAAACGAAGAGGAGAAACCAATAGTGAGAGGGAAAACAGAGCCACAGAGAGGTGAAATGACGCTCTCACCATCACATAGAATATGACTGGTTAAGCTAGGCATACCACCTGCGTTGTCTTACTTTAAATACCCTTCCTTATTCATTGGACCAAACTACATCCAAAGTATGGGCACATCTGTCAAAGATGCACGTGAGGCAAGTGTTAAAACAAAACTATTTGCCAAAAAGGGAATAACACACCTGTAATGCAAGCAAGCGAGAGGGACTTGCAATCCAATTAAGTATATCGACGTTTCCCAACGTAATTATGGAAGGAAAGACGTTTCTTAATCTATGTCTCATAGTTTATGGTGCTTTTCAATACAACGCGCTGTTGCTTATTTCATCCTTCTAACCTGGCATATTGCTTCTTTGTTTGTTTAATGACACCAGACATGTACTTAAGGAAATTGCCCTCCAAGGACCTGATTTATTACCCAGGATTCTATTTGCATGGAAAAAAAAACAACAGCAAGGCGGGATCTGGCAGGTACATATCAATTGAGCTCCTTAGGGGTGCATTTTCAGTCAATTATGGAAGGAATTAGGCATGCCGTTTCCAACGATTTATTTATTTATTTTAATCTGTGAGCATTTAGCACTTTGTTCAGTTGAGCAAATTAACAGCAAGGCTGACTAGACCCAAGTAAAATACAGGCACGACTCTGCTAACACAGCTCAATCTTGACCTATAAGAAAGTTCATCGTTCCAGTGTGGGGTCCCTGCATCTCATTTTTAGCTTGTCTATTCCCATCTCAAGCCACGGTCAATAAATCACGCCATTGTGGTGACCTATCATTGCTAATGAGAGGAGCAGTATCTGGGTAGTCCTCTGCACTCCACCCTGAACATGTATTTACCAGATGCAGTCAAGAAAAACTAGCTTGCAGCAGAACAACCTGCTCATGTATTAGGGCAACTATTCATAAAATCTGGAATATTCAGCAGCTGACAGACCACAGGACTTCAGTTCAAGCCTTTGCTGCTCTAATGTGATGGATACAAATCCCTGGCACTTAAAAACAAGACAGGGGATACAGATATTGTTGCCTGAGCTGATTTCTCATCCACTCACCAGGTGGCAGGACATCGCTAAGAAAGGCAATAATAAGGTCATATTTCCGACAAAAACAGGGTTGTTGGAAAATGCCAGTGTTTCCAAACAAAATGCTGTCATAAAAAGTTACCAGCTCCAACAAGTTTTCTGGCAAAATTCAAGCAGGTTTGACTGCAACCTGCCTGGCTCAATGCCAGATCACTTTGTTGGATGCTAGGGAAGCCTGTATTTCAAGGAGACGTGGGTTTGCAACAGCCCTATCATATCAGTTGTCCTGCTGCTGACGCCGGGACATTGTGCAACAAAGAAGGAGTAGTCAGGAAGCCAGATGGACTTAACTAAGTAAGGAGGAGCATAATTAATTTAATAGATTTCATAGATTTCTAGGGCTGGAAGGGACCTTGTAGATCGTCGAGTCCAACCCCCTGCTCTAGGCAGGAAAGAGCGCTGGGGTTAAGTAACCCCAACTAGGTGCTTGTCTAATCTCTTCTTGAACACCTCCAAGGTAGGGGAGAGCACCACCTCCTTTGGACACCCATTCCATATTTTGGCAACCCTCACCACAAAGAATTTCTTCCTGATTATATATATTTCTTCCTTAATTATATATCTGGGTGGTTAGGGCACACAGCTGGAAGAGGCTAGATCTGGATTTCATTCCCTATCTCCTGATTTAGTTCTGGTTTTGACCTAATCATTGTTTCATGTAAAATACAGAAATAGTCCCAGTTCATGTAAAAAAAAAAAAAAAAAAAAAAAAGGAGGGGTGACTTCAAGTGTATTTAGGTGTCCATTAAGCAGGGATTTTTAAAGTTGCAGTTTTGGGCTTAGACTCCTTTCCTACACTTAGGTCATGTTTTAAGTGCTCAAGGTCCTTTTTGGATTCAGTCCTACATCCTGATATCTGTTTACATCGAGCCTAACATCCGATTCTGTTTGGGGCCCATTTCATTTCTAACACAACCTTTATCAAAGGCTCTTAAAATACTTTACATTGATTAATGAATTAAGCATTAAAAACCACAGCCAGGTAGATAACTATTAATTATTTCTTTTCAACTAAGGTGCAGGCTTCTGTTGGCCACTTGCACAGGGATTTCACTCTACAGTGGAGATCTCAAGAGCACTTCATGGCAAGAGATTTAGCGACACAAACTTCATTGAAAGTCAATGGGGCTTGTGCTCCTGGTTCAGCGCCATGAGGAATCGCTGTTTGCTGTGTCATTTCTTTAAAACATTGTTTTCCTTGATCACTGTATTATTTTGGAGGGAACACATGCTGAGATGGTTGATTTTCCCAGACAAAAAATGAGAAACCCCTGCGGATTCCAGCTGAGCAAGGGAATCTGATCCAATACATTAGAGTGTATGAGGAGGCTGATTTCTTAGCTCATTAGAGAGGGGCTGCATAGATGAATGAAGCACACCTACCTGTAGACAACCCCACTCATACACTATATGCACACAGCACTATGAAAGGGCTGCAGTCCTGTATTGCAAACCAGGGGATTTTGGTTCCAATCTCAGCTCTACAGTGACCTTCAGAATGACCTTCAGCAATTCACTTTCCCACCCCATGTCTTTATTTCCTCTGCCCTCTTTTGTCCATCTTTTCGATCTCAACTGCATGCCCTTTGAAGCAAGCATTGTTTCTTCCTATGCACTTGTATAGCGCCGCGTGGAGCATTATTCCCAATCTCAGTTGGAGCCTTTAGGCAGAACCATAGCAGAAATCATTAATGATAATGAGACATTACAGAATACTGTACATGGACTGTTTTTTCGAACGAGATTACTGAGCAGGGACGGAACAGCAAGAATCATCATGCACACAGTAAATCACAATGCCAACTTAGACTGATATCACACACAGAACGACAAAAAAGGAGTCCCCAAATGTAAAAGAAGCTTTACTAGGCGATAGGCCGGAAGCATGAGTTGTCTGCCTTGCTCAGTTTTTACCAAGATGCAATGGCAAATGCTATCCGTGTAGGTAGGCAGAAACAATACCAGGCAAATGAAGGCTGGGAAGTTGAAGCCCGCTGGGTCAGGACCTATCATTTTGTTCTGCGCTTGAACAGCTCCCAGTACATACGGTCCTGATCCACGTCTGGGAAATGTTGGATAATACAAGACAAAAGTAACAAACACAGGGATGCGACATTTCGCTTTTGGGGTTTTCTACTGACACATTTGATTTTTTTTTCTCATTTTCATCCGACTTTCCTATGGAAAAAAAAAAACAAAACATTTTCTAAGCTAGTTTCTCATTCATTTTGGATCAGTTAAGCAACCAAGAGCATAGATAGTAATGCACTGAAGCCTTGGTCTTGGGTACGCATCTGCAGAAGGAAGTGAAACTAAAGGCCTGCTTCCCCTTCCCCATAGCAGCTAAATGGAAAAGGGCTGGGAAGATATAGGGAGGGGGCCAAATCTTGGCTCTTCCTCCCACTTAGAATCATAAAATAACGAAGGCTGAAGGGACCTCAGGAGGTCACATCTAGTCCAACCCCCTGCTCCAAGCAGGAACAACCGCAACTAGATCATCCCAGGCAAGGCTTTGTCTACCTGGGTCTTAAACACCTCCGAGGATGGAGATTCACCCACCTCTCTGGGTAACCCGTTCCAGTGCTTCACTTCTCCCTGGTTGTAGATGCTAAGCCAGTGAAGTCATTTACTGATGGTTTAGGCTGACAGAAAGTTGCTAGACACCTCCTCCAACGCAAGCAGGAAGCAAGGAATGGAGTTTCTCAGGAGGAAACATCACAACAGTACCCATTCGTACTCTGCCCTGTAGCCTAAGTCACAAAGACTTCAGCTGCCCTCGCTACTGCCAGTGTGCATCGCAGGAAGGTGTCAACAGATGATGCCCCTTCTTTCCATCTTTCTTTCTTAATTTCTTTCCTTCTTTTTTTAAAGTGGAAAACATTCAGAAAACAAACCTGATATGCAGCCCTGCCAACCGCACTGTTCCAGTTATGACAGCTCCCTGTACATGTGCTAAATGGCTGCCAAAATATCTAATGTAGCAGATGTTAAGCCTGGCATATTTTTCTGTTAAGTAAAGAAGTCATAGATGAACTTGGTTCCCACTTGGGCTGACTTTTCTTAATGAGCACTTCATGCAGAGAAGAATAACTAGTCAAGCACATTTTTTTTTTCCACTCAGTTTTATCCATCTGCTTACACACACGCGCGCGCACACACACAGACGCTATATTTATTTATATTTATGTATATATATTTATATGTATGCACATCATACATATTTATTTATACTTATATATAGTTATAAGGATACACACACACGGCTGTGTATTTTTTAACCAACGTAACCAATAGCGGATACCATTGTGTTCGTATAGCTCAAGAGCTGAAAGGATATATTGCTTATTTGTTTACTGTGTACGGCAATTTTAAAGATAGCATTCATTCCTGCTGCGTGGGCAACTATTGTCTGCGTTTCTTTTTAGAAACAGAATGCTACTGAGTCACTGTCTGCTCGCCTGCCCTCCGTCTCTCTCTTTCTCATAATAAGCCTTATACAAGAACCGTGGAAGTGTTAGTCTAGAAGGGACCGCAAGAGGTTCATCTGGTCCATCCCAGGTCCTGAGGCAGGACCGAGTCTACCTAGACGATCCCCAATAGCTGTGTGTTTAATTTATCCTTGAAAACTTCCAGTGAAAGACATTTTTCAACCTCCCCAAGTAGCCTATTTCAGTGTTGCATAGCCCTGTTAGATGGTGTTCCTACTATCCAACCTAAACCTTATTTGCTGTGAATTAAGCTGTTTTCTTCTTTTCCTTCCCTTTAGTGGCATGAAGAACAACTAGTCACTATTCCCTTTGTAACAAATATTTGCTTAATGTAAGACTGTTACTGGGTTTCCCCTTTAACCTTCTCTTGTCTATACTAAATAGATGCTATTGTTTCATTGGTTCCTTTTTTAAACCTCTTGTGGCCTTTGCTGCTTTGCCTTTGCTTTCTTAATTTGTGTTAATCTGAAATAAAAGGTTAAGAAAAACCCTAAGCTTTATTCTCTGCAGATTGAAACTAGAGCAGATAATGAGCCCATTATGGAGCAATGCCCATTTGCATCTGCCAAAGAACTACCCATTACCCATACCCTTCATCATCTTGGAAGTAATCAAATTTACTGCTTGGTACATCATTGGCAATGCCATGTCATCATCCCTTTATTGAGTAGTCCCTATGCAGTTAGTCAAAAGGAAAAAATAAAGCGAAGAGTTTATAAGGCGAAGAGTTTTGATGGAAAATAAAGGACAGTGCTGTGACAACAAAAAACCCTATCTTGCTAGGCGAGTCTCCTGAAACCTTTTATTTTCAAATGTCTCCAGTTCTGAAAACCTTCTGTCTCATCTCCCGTAGCCTGCATTTAGATTTGCAAATGATTTCTCATGGAGTTAATTTTGCTTTCAACAGTAAATTCACATTAAAATCTCTTGTTCTGGGCTTAATTAGTTGACTCTCTAACAGCTAGATGTCTCCATTGTTCAGGTAAGTTATTTAGGTAGGGCAAAATTTAGGAACTGAGCCTCAATCTAGCATATTTAATATGCAGCTCTTGTTATTAGTTCTTTTGCATTAATGTTGCATTCAAACCAAACCACCTACAGCAAGCAATCCAGTAGTATAATTTTACGGCATCAGTGCTGCATAGTCACTCACCCACTCTGGCCCCTTTGGATCAACCCAGTGACAATGAGCTGCTGTAGGCAATATTTAAATGGCATCAGTGAAGCGACACAAAACAGCCAGTGTACCAGTGAACCTGGCCCTCTGTCTAGAAAGGGCTTTTCTGCTTTTCCCTACTATCTGCTCCAATTAATCCATAGCTCTGTTTAAATGAAAGGTGTTCATACGACCTTGTGCTTTCTGCAGTCTTTACTCAGGAATAACTGACCTCAATAGGTGTTTTGTCTGTTCAGGTGGCAGAAACGGGACCATAAAGTGTCCCCAAAGGATGTGTAAGAGGAGCTCTGCTAATTCCTACAGATGTGTTGGAGTTTGTTTCATATGAAAGCAACAAAGCGGAGGATGAGGGATGTGAAGAATTAGACATCCGTCATTTATAAACGTAATTTGCTTCTGTAATATCCCCCCTTCAAAGAGATGCTGCGTCTGAGGTTTAAAACTCCTTTAGGTTCTTTGAGAGTTCATGTCTTTGTTTCGTTTGTTATTATGACTTGAGCACCCTGAATCTCTTAAATAAAACCCTCCTCAATCATTTTGCTTGGCCAGGACTTTCCACTTCATTGCAGGATGAGATGACCCACTCCAAGGACAAGCCCTCCCTGAAGGTCAGAGATGATGGGATGCAGAGATGATTCCTGTTATTCACCAAGGACTAGATGGACAAAGTGACATACGTGCTGCAATGCAGAGCAGAACCTCTCCTCCTTTTTAGGGTCCTGACTGGGTAATGGAGGCCATAGCCATGAATAAGATGCATAGTCTCCCTATATGATGCATATAGAAAGAACAAGAGAGGCAAAAGCGAACGAGCTGAACAGGAAGCTACACACATTAGCCAATAGCAAATTAGGGGAAAAAAGGCATAGACTCCTCTATGCAGCTTAAATCTGATCTGTAGGGAAATACTTCCCTTCACTTGGGATTCACAACTACAAGCTCCTTACTGCAATTTACCTACTTTTTGTGTGCGCCCAGGACCAAATTAACCCTGCATTGCCTGCCTGGTATATTCACCCCAGTAAAGATCCTTATGAAAAGAACAATTAACTTGTATGTAGAGTCATCCCTCAGTCATTATACACTGCATTTAATCCTGAAAAGGCTAAATCAAGTCTGACCTAGTTCTGAATGCTGCTCTGGTCCTGTAAAAACCAAGGCTGCCACTACCAGTGCATTACCTCCATTGCTTTTCTTCTGATGGTTTTCCTTTGCAGTGAGTTTATATCAAATGTAAACATTTTTTTTTACAGTCTCCAGTTACTGTTATGGGTGTACAATTAGCAGTCTTTATGAATTACCTATATTATGCATTTATTAAACAGTGCATAAAAGTTATGAGTCCGGTGCATTTAAACATTTTCCCTTTCTTTGCAATAAAGCCTCTAAGCAAGAGTCGCAAAAGAATGACAAGCCAAAACACCCTCCATCCCCATCTATCATTTAAATTATGCAGGAATTACTAGAAATGAATTTCTGGCACTTTATTTCTCACTGTAATGGAGCTCAAGTATTTCATAAGCCATAACAACACAATGGATTCAGAGATCATTTCAGAATAATCATGACACTGGCATTCCTTCTGTAGCTTTATAAGACCATTAAGATTTTCCCCATTGTAAGCAGTTTGTAAAGCTCTACTTTTCTATACAAGCCGAGCACTGTTTAACGGCATGACAAGCTGAGAACTACTCCTCCAATGGTCTTCAGCTCCTTTTTGTGGCTCAGTTGAAACAGTGGTGCCATACAGATAGTTCATAATTAGAGGTTTGGAGAGAGCATAAGAGCCATTGTAGATTAAGAAGGTAATTTTGAAACATCAGCCATTTACCTCCGATGTTACTCATTTTCAACCTATATATTAATTAGCCCTGAACCTAAGTGAATCTGAACCAGAAATAGCTTAGCTCTCTGAAATCTTTAATTGTACCTTAGAGTAATTTAATCTCCTCCTCTTCGTTCACTTCAGAAACCTTAGTTCACCTTTTCCCATCCTTCCTACCAGCAGCAGCAACAAGCCTCAAAACCTTCCTAGTAAGACATAGCAAGTATAATTTTAACCTGTTTTCTGAATTGATTGATTTTTTTGGATCCATGATAGTTAAAGGACTTCTTCAATTAACAACTGCTGAGAATCTGGCCCTGTATAGCTGCATTTAAAACTGGAACCCATTGATTGAAGGTATGCAAAAATAGTCAAAATCTCATTTTTAAGAAGCAGTACAGTAATTATGTAGCCATGATGGTCCAAGAATTATTTTGGGTGATATCTTTTATTGGACAAACTGCATGGTAGAGATAAAGGCAGACAAGCTTTTGAAGGCAAGGTATGACTTGATGAAGAATGCTTTGCATTCAAAAGATTGTCTAAGGGTAGAAAGAACTGTTGCCTTTGTGCAAGCACATGTCCATAACCCGTGTCACACCCTCAATGTCCCAAATTTGTGACTGCATGTAAAAGGCAAATGCCTGGTTCACCTGCCTCCTGCATCATGTGCAGTTGGGCAGGGGTGAGATGGATGTGGATTGCACCAGTAGGTGCACCCATGGGAGGACTGGCCCTGCATGTACACAGCAGGGGTCATCATGAGGTGAAGCCAGACCTCTCTCAGTGCCAAATCCAGAAGGGCCTGCTCGGAGAGGGCAGTAGGGGCCCAACAGTGGAGGCTAGAGGGGTATGCAAGGCCATAAAGTAACCCACACCCTCACAATGGGATAGGTTAGGAGCAGCGAGGCATCAGTGCCCTTTCTAGCCATCAGGTCTGAGCCATTTGAGTTTATTACCTGTTTAGCTGTCCTTTCTAAACAACCAGAGGCTAAGGATAGATCTGTGCAGATTCAGGCCCTATCAGTACTCCCACAAAGAAGATCAGGCTGCACCATATGGGTTGCATCAGTGATGACAACATGTGAGTGGAAAGGGATGGGGTGTAGGGAAATACGAGCCCCACAGAAGATCTACTACAGTAGTCACACATGAACCCACAGAGGACCACTGTATCACCTCCAAACAAGTACAGGTTCACCTACTTGAATACCAAGTCATGATGGGAGAGAGAGTCGGTGTTATGTGACCCCAGACATGCAGGATATGCCTGTGGCATGCTGGTAGAGGTGCTGGGCATGAGCCTGTCACACTGCAACATACTTAGTATCAAATTGTACCACTTTATTGTAGCAGATGTCTGTTAGGTTTAAGGTATGAGAACATGGTCAGCCCACAGCTACTTATGCTCTCCAGCTGCCATGGACAAGCACTCCCAGAGCTTCAGCAGACCAATCCTGTGCACCCCAGGAATGCCATAGGAAATGGGAATTACCAGGGCTCACAGGACTGAAGTCCCTCATTTGGAGTTTCCTGAACACTGATAGACGGCCTGGTGAGGTCCTGGGATTGGCAATCCTGGGCCCAAGACCACACTGGAGTGTCTAACTCACCCCGGTGTAAAAAAAGGGCTGAGACCCACCAGTAATCAGCTGATTGGTGGACTCATCCCCTAAAAACACACTGGAGCCCACTTTCTCCTCATGCGGAGACATGCCATAGAGAATCCTTGGGGTATATCCCTGCAAGGGAGGGGATATGTCACCCATTGTCCCATAAGATGAACAGGCAGGACAATGGGCAACATATGGTTTGCTCCATGAAGCAGATCAGTTGTACCAGTGCACATTTCAGCACTGCTGATCTGCTTCATTTGGCGACATCTGCTTATACACTAAATTTACCCCAACCATGCAGTTTGTTCAAGTTTTGACTCAACCTTACTTTTCAAAGAGAATGTGCTTTATTGGAAAAATTTTGAGCAGCTGTAACAGCTATACTGATATAATTGATGGAAAGGTGTTGAGACTGTCAGCCTGATGTAAATATGATGAGATTTGGGCAGATTATACCTATTGAGCTGAGTATTTTAAAAACAACATGAGTATAGTAAATATGTAGTTTTCCTACATGCCTAAGGCTAAAATTTTTCTGACAAAAAACTCTACTCTAACCTCCTTGAACTCTTGGGAAATTGGGAAATAAATCCTGATGTTGAGGCCTGGACCAATCTCTGTAAAGATCCAAATAAGAATTGCAATTCTGAATTACCTCTGACTTTGGTGAGATTGAGCTCCAGAAATGGACAGAACATTTCAGACCCATGTTTAGATTTCATGGACGGCAAGTCATATCAGCACATCTTGCTACACCAGTTGGCAGAGCTGCCTGTTTCCAAAGCATTACAGGTTCTGCTTGGAGAAGTTGGGCCAAAAATGTTATATAGTTTGACCATAAATCTTCATCCAAAGAAAGGTATGGCTGTCAAGGAAGTTGAATAAAACCAGGCAGTGCAAAGTAATCACCAATTTATGGAAGGAAACTTATCAAAGTTTCAATGGAATCACCCTGTGGGAAATTCTCATTCTCGTGATTCAAGTCAGGCAATTATAATTTATGCATAGTAGCTAGAAACTGAGATCAAACAATGGTTAGCATTCGGTTCTGAAGCATTACTATGTGAACGAGGCATCAATCCTTATCCTTGAAGCTATCTATCATGTTCTCTTGATAATAAAGGTCTGAATGGTGCTTATTAATGCTGGCTGACCACTTGGCAATCCATTATCCTTTGCCAAATGTGGCAGGGCACTGTGGGTGCCTGCCACTTTAAGGGCCAAGCCAAGCAGCCACCAGGTGCTTAATTGAGGCACCCACTTTAGATTCATGGCTGCCTATATAAACAGGGCAGTTTGCTGCTGGCAGGCAGGCAGTAACATTGCCTGGCTGCTTGGCACATCCTGGAGGTAAGGGCAGGAGCTGTAGGGGATGGTTTGGAGGCTCCTGGTCCTAGGCACAACCTAAAACTGCACCTTGCCGGGAGTGGGTGACCTGGTGAGCCCCCAGAAAATGCCAGGCCAGTGATCACCCCATTGAAAAGTGAGTAGGGGTGCCTTAACCCCAGCCCTCACCTTGGGGTGAGCCGTAGTAATATCAGAGCAGGGTAGGCCAGGTAAGCTTCTGGAGGTGCCTGAGCCTGCTGGGGAGTGACCCCGCAGGGCCAGGCATACTTCTAGGAGCACCTGAGCTGGAAGTGGAGGGCCCTGACCCGTAAGTGCAGGCAGGAGGCAAAAACCCTGCTGAGATACTCAACTGTTCAATGCTGGGGCTAGGAACAAAGGTGAGAAGGGCCAGAGGCCCACCATGAGGGATGCCCATGAAAAATGCAGAAGCTTGGTGTCCTGACTGGGCCTGAAATGGGGCCAGGATTTATAGAAGCCGAAGGTCCCCAGGGTTGGGGCCACAGCTAATAGGCAAAGGCGATGGTTTAGCTAACTGCCTGAGATGCCATCCACAGATAGCCCCCACCCCCAAAATCAGGGTGTACAATGGCAGCCTCCTGCCTTAATGAACAACCTAATTAATTACCAACAAGGCATGGTGGGCGAGACAGGCGGGCAGCGTGCCTGAGGCAGGTGGGAAGCTAGCTCTGTGGCTAGCCATGGACTCCCACTTCATGCTGTATCAGCTGAGCAGCTTTCTTGATTGACACCAAAATTGAAAATGTAGTAAAATGACAGAAAAAGGCAGTGCATGTACTATGCACTGAAAGATATATAGTGCTAAAACAAAGGACTTGCACTGCCTACCAGACAGTGCTTTACACATGTAGATATAATATAAATAATATCTTCATCTGAACAAGCTGTAATGGCTCCATGAACAGAACTGGAACCATAATGAAAGCAAATTTTCAGTGATCTTTTACTAGACATGATCATAGAAAAGCAGCCTTCAGAGTCATTTGCTTTTTGAGTGCCCTCCTGTATTGAGGTCTCCCTTGAACCACTGTGTACTGCTTTTTCCCTGGACCAAGATGAAGGAGCAAGTTCTGTTTGACACTGTAAATGACATCTCTGGGGGTCTATACTAAAGGGCACAGTCTTGCTGCTGTTAAGAGCACAGAGATGAAAGATAAAACAGGTTCTGGCCACTTCTGTTCCAACATGAGTAATTCCATTAAGACGACTTAGGTTTCCTCCTCTAGTGTCATCAGGACACAAGATGTCACCAAAGAATTTTGTACAGTGTCTGTGAACCTTTTCACATAAGGTTGATGGATGATATGTCCTGTGTAAGAGGTGGATATCCTTGCCACATCGACTCCGGCAATGACCAGCTTCTCTCAAGCAGAGAGAAAAGACTGAGAAAAAAATTCAGCTATGATTGTCATAAATCAACATAGCTTCACTGAGTTCAAACAAGCCAGGCGGTTTGCACCAGCTAAGAAAATGGCCCATGGCTTATAGATCAATGTGCATGGCTCTTAGCATCCTTCTGGATGAAAGGCAGTACATTAACATAAGTCATTATCAGCAGGTCTTATTATTTCATTATTTATTGTTCTGCAATACCCAGAAGCTCTCTCTGCACCTCCTAACAGAGATGAGGAAGCATTTGAAATGCTAATAAACTAACTTTGATATGAGACAGAAGTGTGTGTGTGTGTATGCACGTGCACATGCATGTGTGTGTCTTCCCACACATGCATGCACAGGTGTGTACACATGTGGATATGCACACACATTGTTGAGGGGGAGAGTATGATTAAACTTTTGGAAGGATTACAGGGAGAAAAGACAGGGGAGCACAGTCAGGATTACAGTGTTACTTAGTAAAGGTGTGTGTATAGTTTTCTGGTGAGAATGTTACATATTTCTGCTACTGTAGAGGCTGGTGATTATACCTTATACCACATTCACCTTTTTCCCCAAAGATCAGTGATCAAAATTTGCAGTGCATGTCTTAAACATAGAAACTAGTCCCAAACAGTTTGGTTAAAAGGAAAAAAAAATAACATTTCTTTAGTCTAAAATATGCACCAAGATGCACATTTTATATGGCAGTGTTTGGCAGATGGATAAATACAATAGTCTCTGTGTCTGCAGGGGATAGGATGAAAATAGACTCAACTTCCAACAAGACAAGCTTAGATTGTATATTAGGAAGAATTTCTAATGATGTGTATGGTTAAGCATGGGAACAGAGTGCCTAGAGAGCTTGTGAACTCTCCATCACTGGAAGTATAAGTTGAAGAAACTTTTATCTCAGGAATTTAAATAGAGATGTTCCTGCTTTGACCAGAAGGTTTGAGTAAATGGCTGAGGTCCCTTCCAGTCTGATTTCGTCTATGATTGTATTTAAGAAAATGGCAGAAAAGGAAATGCAGCCATTTCAAACTTTTGATTTAAAAAATTGTTTAAATTGGACAACTCATCAAAATGGTGACCCTTTTCTGTAAACAAATCTGTGTTTCCATATAAAGAAATGAGTTTGTTAAAAAAAAACCTAAACCCTGGCCATTACCAACTGTAACCAGGGAATTCCTATAATTTATGATTTCCAGACACCAGGGTGGACTTTTAAGACCATGAGCAGCTGATGTGAGCAATCATCAGTCTCCTCTGATCCATGGACCAACTCAAACTGGCTCCCATGAGAGTTAGTCATCTTGTTTTCTCTTCCACTACCCAGCCAGAGGTGAATCCAGGATTTACCAAAGGGGGGTGCAGGAGCAACAAAAACCACACTACAGGGATGGCTGCACCCCCTTGTCCCAGGCTCCTCCACCCACACCAATGCTGGCAAACTTTCTCAAGTCCCTAAAACAGGTGAAAATCCCCCCCCCCCACCTTTCCCTTCCTGTTCAGAGGCATGCCCCTTCCCCTCCTCTTCCCCATCTCCCCTGCCTGCCACGGCTGCTTTCTCCGCTGGTTCAGGGCAGGAAAGCTCCAGAGCCAGCTGGGCAGAGTGGGGACCAGCCTCAGCGTGGGAGGGAACAGCGGCAACAGGGCAGCTGGAGAGTAGTTCCCCTTATGCTGTGCAGTCCTGGAGCAGGTACAGGGAAGGGGAACCAACTCATCCATCCATGTCCGTGCCGCTGTTGTCTGCATCCTCAACTGAGCCCAGCCCCTGCACAGAGAACAGAAGCTCTGGTGCTTCCCTATGAGAAAGCAGGTGTGGGAGTGGGAGAAAGGGGTGGGGAGATGGACCGTCTTTGAGCAGGAAGGGGAAGAGATGGAGGATTTTCACCTGCTGTTGGGATTTTAAAAAATCCCTGGAGGCTTCCATGGTGAGATCCAATCCAAAAGAGGCAGGGTGTAGCCACGCCACTGCATCCCCTATGGATCCACCTGTAGGCACAGCACATATGGATCCAAGGACTTGGGTAGCATTAAACTTGCAGTACGTTCACTTGTAAACGTAAAACTGATGCTAAAGTACTGGTCAGGTCTTGACCCATCTATGTTATATAGATTTTTTGACCTGCCCCTAAACAAGTCCCCCCAAAAGATAAAGCCCCAAAACATCTAACCATTCAATTTTTTTGCCAAGCTTTCATAAATCTTGTAGAGCCAGAGAGTCAATCAGCTAAGCTTCAATAACTGGATAATTATTGTTTGTTTAACTTTTAAATGAGAAATAATCATCAGTCCAGGACCTGGCATGCCAGAGAAAGGCCTGGGGAAATAGCCATGTATTACTGATTATATTAATTCAAAAGTCCTTTTGCACAGTCTATAATTAAATGTTCTCACAGCTGAATACATTCTTCTTTTTTTATTTGCTCTTTACTATGGTTCAATATTGTTTGGACCGATCCACTTCTCTTGCTACCTTGGGTGTATAATATGCATGTATTATGTATTTCAACAGGTTGTTTTTCTCAGCTCAGATACAGAAGACAAAAATCTTGCTCTTCGATCTGCAGAGCAGATGTCTCATATGCAGTGAGAATCCAATGGTGGGATTTGAAGGTGAATAGTTTAGATGATTCCTCTGTTTATGTTTGCATCCCATTTCATTGCTAAGGCTCTGTGTTCAGTGGGATGAGGCAGCTTCTTATATTTCATTGATAAGGTACTGTGAAAAAGTTTTCAAACTTCCAGGGTGCTACAAGAAACAGAAATGGTTATGTTGGAGGTAAAATTGTATGAACTCCTAGAATCAAAGAAAATTGGGTTGGAAGAGACCTCAGGAGGTTACATCTAGTCCAGCCCCTGCTCAAAGCAGGAACAGCCCCAACTATATCATCCTGGCTAAGGCTTTGTTGAGCTGGGTCTTAAAAACCTCCAAGGATGGAGATGCCATGATCTCTCTGAGTAACCTGTTCCAGTGCTTTACTACCCTCCTAGTGAGAAAATTCTTCCTAATATCTAACCTTAACTTCTCTTGCTGCAGCTTGAGCCCATTGCTCCTTGTTCTGTCATCTGCCACCACTGAGAGCAGTCCAGCTCCATCCTCTTTGCAACCCCCCTGCAGGCAGTTGAAGGCTGCTATTAAATCCTCCCCTCAGTCTTCTCTTCTGTAGACTAAATCAGCCCATTTCTCTCAGCCTCTCCTCATAAGACATGTGGCCCAGTGCCCAAATAATTTCTGTTGCCCTCTGCTAGACTCTCTCCAATTTGTCCATACCCTTTCTGTAGTAGGGGGTCCAAAACTGAACTCCAGATGTGGCCTTTCCAGTGCCAAACAGAGAGAAAGAATCACTTCCCTTAATCTGCTGGCAATGCTCCCACTAATGCCGCCCAGGATGCTATTAGCCTTCTTGGCAACACAGGCACACTGTTGCCTCATATTGAGCTTATTGTCCACTGTCACCCCCAGGTCCTTTTCTGCAGAGCTGCTACTTAGCCAGGCATGCCCCAGCCTGCACCAGTGCATGGGATATTCCATCTTAAGTGCAAGACTTTACACTTGTCCTTATTGAAATTCATGAAATTTCTTTTGGCCCAATGCTCCAATTTGTCTAGGTTTGTCTGAATCCTAACCCTACCCTCCAGCATCTCTACTGCTCCCCACAGCTTGGTGCCATCTACAAACTTTCTGAGCTTCCACTCAATCCCATGTGCCACATTGTTGATGAAGATATTGAACAAACCAGCCCCAGGACTGATCTCTGGGGCACTCTGCTTGATACCAGGTGTCAATTAGAAATCGAACCATTGATGACTACCATTCAAGTGTAATGATCCAGCTAGTTTTCTATCCATCTTACAGTCCAGTCATCCAACCCATATTTCCTCAGCTTGCTTGCAAGGATATTGTGGGAGACTATCAAAAGCCTTGCTAAAGTCAAGATATATCACATTCACTGCTCTCCCTGCATCCACAGAGGCAATCGTCTCATCATAGAAAGCAATCAGGTTGGTCAGGCATGACTTGCCCTTGGTGAATCCATGCTAACTGTTCCTAATCACATTCTCCTTCAAAAGTTTAGAAATGCATTCCTTGAGGACCTGTTCCAGGATTTTTCCAGGGACTCAGGTGAATCTGACCAGTCTGTAGTTCCCCAGATCCTCCTTCTTCCCTTACTTAAAGATGGCCACTAGACTTGCCCTTTTCCAGTCATCTAGGACCTCTTCTGATCACCACAAGTTTTCAAAGAGCCAGGAGCTCCGCAATCACACTAGCCAGCTCCCTCAGCACCCTTGGACGTGTCGTGCCCAGCTCCATAGACTTCTATACAAAAAAGAAAAGAAAAAAGGAAGCTTTTATCTTAAGGAAATGTCTTACAATGTTTAATAAGAATGTAATATACAGATTTCAGTAACTGCTTTTGTAATTAACAGGACTGTTGTAGTACCTCAGCTAGGCCCCAAAAGAGAACTCCATGGGGCTGGGTACTATACAAAGTACTAGAGTATCTATACATGCATACCCGTTCTGTTGAACTTTTGAATTATTTTGTAAACTTCTCTAGCAGAGAGATCATTTCCCTTTGTCACGGACCAGGGCGCAGGAGCGGCCGTGATCTCTCTAGCGCCCCCTGCCATGCCAAGTAGGCAGTCCAGCACCCTCTTACTCGCCTGCCACGTCTTGTTGTTATATGGTTCTAGAAGGGAGGCTGCCTCTTGTCGCCCTGGACACCGTGCTATGCTTATACTGTCCCCCGTTCCGTATGGAGTGACCTGGTGCACCCCAGCCTTATGGGCTATGCGTGCCTCCAACCTCTCCTTTAGCACGCCCCAAGCCTCGCAGATGTACCGGACGTTATCTGGTTAGATTCCTGTACGCGCCCTTCACTGGCGCCCCGGGCTTGTCACGCAACCGGCACCCCTTTACTGGCGCCCCTGGGCTTGTCACGCAACTGGCGCCCCTCTATTCGCTAGCCCTCTCGGGCCTACTAATTATATCCGCCCCCCTCCTGGGGTCTGCTCAATATACTCGCCCCTCCTGGGGCCTCTCTACGTACAGATGGTGCCCCCACTGGGGCCTGTCCCTTCGCGCACTCGCCCTCTCCGGGCTCTCTATCATCGCGGACTCACCCTCTCCGGGCTCGTCTCTATAGTAGCACCCTACCCTGGGCTTCTTTCCCTGTGTGCCCCCCTCCTTGGGACTAACATGAGCCCCTCGGGCTGCTCGCTGGTGCTCCTTGCAAGTGGGGCTCAGGTAGCCTTAGCCGTGCCTGGCCCCCAAAATCCTCTTTGCCCCTTCTCAGGGCTGGGGTATTGCACCCCAAACTACAGTATCCTCGTCAGCGCTGTGCACCTTGCCAGGGCCGGGGTAGCACAACCCTGCTACGGTGCCCTCACGGGCACCGGAGTCCCCACCACTATGGCGCCCCTCTGGGACTCTTCCCAATTGGGGCTCAGGCGGCCCTAGCCTTACCTGGCCCCCTTGACCCCTTTCTCTGGGCCCTGCCCCCCTGGGGCTTCTACCTACGCCCACGCTGGGCTTCCTCTCACTAAACCTGCCCTCCCCGGGCTCCTCAATCTGTTCGCCCCTTCTGGGGCCGGGGTCTAGACGCCCCGCAATACAGCACCCCTCTCTGGCACTGAGAGCACCCCACCTCCCTGGGGAGCTCCTGATGAGGCCTCCTCCACCCCTACAGCCTCGCCCGGTCCTCCGGTATAACAATAACTAAACAGAACCATAAGCCAATCGGCTGTAATGCAACAATAAGCCTCCTGGCTATAACAAAGGATCTAGGCCCACCTGGCTGTCTTGCAAAGGCCTCCCCGTCAGGGTTCTCTCCACCCTTACCACGATGCAGCCCCTTGGGTGCTCAGACTGCACCACTCGTCTCTGCTCTGCTTGGCTCTCCTGCAGAGCTCCTGCACCTCAGGCTGCCAGAAGGGAACTGCCGCTAGGCTTTGGCCTGGGCTGTTTATAAAGGCCTGGCCCTGCCCCCTTCTGGTCATGTGACCAGCCTGGCTGCTCCGGCAACCAACACCTGTGCTGTCTCAAGGAGCTTCAGCAGCCCTTATTCCTTCATAGGAACAGAGCACCCAAGTGCTCCTGTGACACCCATACCTATAGGAAGACACAGTGCTCTAGAAAGCTTTTCATGCACTATTAAATGATATGGAGTAGTTGCAAATCCGCTTCCCAAGGGCATGCGATTTGGTCAAAAAGAGTTCTTGAAGCACCTGTAGTACACCACCTTTAAATGAGAATGTGGCAACACATTACTGTTATAGGCCATCACATACAACAGCTTCAGCTTCAGCCAATGGCAGGGATGGCAAGGACATACTGGGCACATACTTTAGCTACCTCAGACCCCCCTCCCCCCCAATGCTGGCCCTGCTCCATTACCAGCACTGTCTCCGTTCCATAATCGCTCGTGCACCCACAAATTTTCATCATGGTTTTCTGCCTAGCAACTTTAATATCAGCTACCATATAAGAACATAGGACGTATATTCATAATCAGTGTCAATAGTAACTAAGCATGGCTTCTCAATTAGCTGGCAGTTTTCCATTTGCTTCCTTTGCATGAGGACCTCACCTTCGTGGCATTAGAAGCATCTACCATTTGTGGCCTGCTCAGGGCCTTTCAGCTCATTTGTAATATAGTCCACCACACCACTGGAATAACTTAAGACAGGGCAGGCAACCTCGGCTCAAAGACACAACCTAAGCAATCTTCATGGTGGAAATTTAGCTGGACCAAATTATTATCATTGGCAATTATATTTAGTACTTATATTAATTATAATGTGGAGTAGTAATTCATGTAGTGGTACCCAGGTCCCAATCAGGACAGGGGGGCTACATATGTTAGAAGCTTTATGCATAGTTCAGCTAAGTCATGAGACAGATTATATATTAGATTCATAAATCGACTGAATTCACAATAAGACAGGAGCCTTAGATTTATCTAATCTAATAACTCAAAAATCAGACTATAAAAGTTCATCCAGGGAATGTGTATTGAGCCCCAACTCTTATATTTTAGGTAAAGCATGTCATCCGGAAAGGCATCCAGTTTTGATCTGAAACCAGGAAGAGGCTGAGAATCTACCCCACCCCATGGGAGTGTTTTCCCAGTACCTTATCACCCAGGCTGTTAAACATTTGTTCATTATTACCTGTTTGAATTCATCTAGCTCCCAGACACTGGTCCTCATTATGCCTTTCTCTGCTGAATTCAAGTGCTTTTTTAGTCTCCGTGTTCTCTCCTGTTAAGGTACTTACACACCGAACTCGAGTCACCTCTCAATCTTCTTTTTGATAAGCTAAACAGATTGAGCTTTTTAAGTCGCCCACTGCAAAGAATCTCCTCCTGCCCTCAGATGATTTCTGTGGCTGTGTTTTGTATCCTCTCTAATTTTTCAACATCCTGCTTAGAGCATAGGCACCAGAAATAACATCAGTATTTTTACCATCAGTCTCACCAATACTACAAACAGAAGAATAAGCACCCTTTTTACTACTACTCCCTACTTCCCTGTTTACACATACAACTAGCACATCCATCTTTCCTGATGCAACATTGCATTCAAAGCACTCTGTTCAGTTCCTTGCCCATTTTGACTTCTTCATGCTTCTCAGCACGGGTTTGTTTTGTTTTCGATTGGGACCTATTTTCCATACGAGCACGTTGACTGCCAATATGTTCCTAAACTACTATTCTTTTCCCCATAATAGGTGTTCCATTATTTTACCCAAGATTAATGCCAAGCTAACAAGACTATAGTTGCCAGGCACCCCTCTCCCCAGTTTTGTACATTTGGACAATATTGGTCTTCCAATTTTCGGGATAGAAATCTGGATCTCCCTTCCCAGACTGACCAGTTTCATAAGGCCTCTTGGGTGCAAATCATCAGGACCTGCTAATTTTAAAAGGCTTATGACTATTAGATGTTGTCTAAAATCCACCTCAATTAGTCATTGACTGGAAAGTATTTCATCGGTCTCTGGGATATAAGCATATTTCATCCCACTTCCTTCCAGAACAGAAATATTTGTTGAACACTTCTGCCTGCTCTGCATCATTGTGTGTGGTATCAGAAATACCATCTAATCAGAGCCAACAGCACTGCTAGGATTTCTTTTATCCGTAAGACACTACAAAACCTTCTTATTGTCTTTAGTCCTGTCAGCCATTGGGTTTTTCCCTAATATCTTTAGCTTCCCTTATTAATTTTCCTAATTTCATAGCTTTTCATTTACATAGATTTATATCTCCCTCACTTAATTACTATACCAGAATGGGTCTTCAGCCAACATTTCTGGATTGGAGAATCATGGATTTTCAACATCTAATAAACATTTATCAAAGAACTCCTAATTTTTAGTCACACCTTTTCCCCATATGTTTCCTCTCTATATATTTTGCTGGTAATTTTCTTCAGATCCAGGAAATTAATTTATGTTACTATTTGGGACTGTTCTCTGTTTACCATATTGAGTGTAATCAGATCCATTATCATCATTCCCTAGACAACTACTAATTTCCAGTGCAGTGATTTATTTCATCTTTATCTTTCATTTTTTTTAAAAAAAATAACTAACCAATGGAGAAAGCAAGGAATAGGAAAGAGAGTAAGGTCATTTTAGTATGTTCAAGCCAAGCAGGTGTTTAAAATCAGAGAGCAACTTTTAAACAGATCTTGAAATGAATGGGGTCAGGAGGACAAGCATATCTTACTCTAGTTCCATTTCTCAGTATAATGTGCTGTGCATTCATTTGATGACTATGGCAGTATTTATCCCAAGTACAACTCAGCTTTATCACGAGAACAGATTTGTTTTGCATCATATCCTTTCTAGCCGGTTTCTTGGTGGTGAAGATGAATCAGCTCATAATATCAGTGCCAGAAGATTTTCCTTGCATTTGTTTTATTGATAAATATTTTTGTAAAGGGCAGAATGAAAGGTGGAATCAATTTGCGCTCATGACAATCCCACACATTATGACAAGAGGATAGAGGCCAAACATTAATCTGCTCTGGAGATAACCAAGGACTATGCAAAATACATTCAGAAAAAAAAAGCGAGGGGGGGAGAGAGAGACTTTAGGAAGTGATCAAGCTCATCTCAACTGAAGGACAAAAAAGACCTAGGGTTTTTATCTGTTTTTGACACACTGTTTTACATGCCTTTTATTACAGTGGAACCACTGCTGAGTTATAAGGGTGATGTTTAATTAGTACCAGGTCACTCCTTGCATATGTGTATACTGAAACACGAGTTCATATTTTGTCCATTGCTTACTTTGTGCAGGCACCTGCCTCATGAAACAGTTAGTGCTAAAAATCCGATCGTATGAGGCTCGTTTCTCTTCCTGCTTCTCTCAGCCTCACTTGGTGCAACTTTTATTGACTTCAGTGGAATGACTTGTGATTTACGCCAGCGCTAGTGAGAAAAGCATCAAGCGAACGCTGCATAGTAGTAAAGTGCTAAGTACGGGTAATTCTGCAACCTGTGTTTAAATGATTCACTGAACATGTAAAGAAGCTCTGAGTCTGACAACTATGAACTAAGCAGCCAAGGGAATTCGAAAATACAAATGATTGCAAGGAAGATTACCGTTAGTTTGGGATGATGGTTGCTTCTAGGTTACAGAGGTTTTTTTACTGATGGTGGAAAACAAGAAACAGTAGGCCTGTCTCAACACAGTTATAGTAGATATACGTACAGGGGGGCATGGATGTACAGCACACTTGAGTTCATCAACTGAGTACGGAATCCATGACAGGCTCCTTAAATTCATAAAGGATTTAGCATCTGGAGAACAATGAAAGCAACTCTCTCCACCCAAATTTTTCTTGGTTCACGTTTGTTGACCATCATGTTAGATTCCTAGATTGGAAGGGACCTCAGAAGATCATCGGGTCCAGCCCCCATGCACCAGGCAGGCAAGACAACTGGGGGTCCGGCGACCCCAGCAAGGTGACCATCCAGTCTCCTCTTGAAGTTTTCCAAGGTAAGTGATTGCACCACCTCCAGAGGGAGCTTCTTCCACAGTCTGGACACTCCCAATGTGAAGAAGTTTGTCCTAGTGTTAAGCCTGAAACGGTCTTCCAGGAGTTTGTGGCCCTTACTCCTGGCTTTCCCCAAGGGCAACCTGGTGAACAGTTGTTCACCAAGCCCTGGATGTATGCCCCGATGTAGCGGAAAGCCGCTACCAAGTCCCCTCTCAGCCTCCTCTTCCTCAGGCTGAAGAGTCCCAGCTCCTTGGCCTTTCCTCATATGGCTTGCCATGCAAGTCTCTGACCATACAGGTGGCTCTTCTCTGGACCCTCTCAAGCTTTACCACATCCTTGTTAAAACACAGTGCCCAGGACTGGACGCGGCACTCCAGCTGCGGTCTCACCAGTGCTGAGTACAGTGGAAGAATCATCTCCTTAGCTTTGCTGGAGGTGCATCGATTGATGCATGCCAGGGTATTGTTTGCCCCGCTGGCTTCACCCCCACGTCCAAATCATTGATAAAGATGTTGAACAGCACCAAGCCAAGCATGGACCCTCAAGGGACACAGCTGGCCACTTCTCACCACGATGACACAGATCCATTCATTAGGACTCTCTGGGTCCTACCCCACAGCCACCTGACTGTCTCGCAGTTAAGCCCACAATCCTCCAATTTTCTCACAAGGGAATATATGAATATATGAAACAATTTTACCAGATTTAAATTATTCTGGTTTACCTCCGGTTACGCTGAGCAGGTGCAGCTGTTTTGCCTGCCTCCTCCTATAACCGTCCAAGTAGAAATATAAGCTCTGCTTATAAGTAAAAAATGACCAAATAAATAAACTACTGTAACAGTAAACCTGTTCCAAACCATTGCATCAGTTCAGCTGATGCACACTCCTCCTGAGTGGTAAGTATTCCCCCCTACCTTGTTTAAAATAAAAGATCATAACATGTAGTCATAGCCTGTGTGTCATCATGTTCTGTAGAAACAAATCGTCCCGTCTTTAGACACATCACTGACTTTTGTCACCGTTGTTCTGTTGTTAAAATGTTGCTAGGCTGGAAACCACGGTGAGCAAGGCTGAAGATAGTCACGTGCATTAGTAGTTATCTAACAGAGTTATTGCTGGGTACATAGCGGGGGCTAATGTTTATACAACGGGGCCCAGCATCAGGGGAAAGCTGAAGTGTCTGAACAGAGTGGACTTGGCTAGAGAACAAAAGCAATGCAGACAAGCAGGAAGGCGCTAACCCCAGGCCAACCCAGGGCTGCCCAGGTCTGTGTTGCAGGACCATCGATAGCACCCTGTGCCCGGGCCCTGGCCCAGTGGAGGGGACCCAAGGAAAGGGAGGCCTTGTGAGATGGGACCACAGGAAATGTGTTCACACAGCCCCTTCTCAAGGGTGCTGCTCCCCACCCAACTCTTAGGTTTGGGACAGAATTTCCATAACCCGGTTTACCCCAAATCAGTTAAGTCTGACACTACATTCAACCAGGTTTATCTTAAACTAGTTTCAACCATTTACAAACTGGTTTATGTGCACTGAGCTTATGTTCTGTTATAGGTTTAAACCAGTTCCTGGCTGCTTAAATTGGTGTATGTGTCACTTCTGCCCCCAGCCTTTGAGTCCAGCTGTCAGGGAACATTTCTGTAAGGAGGTTGCAAGTCCGGGTGGTCACTTATTTCACCGTCCTTGTGTCTCTGAGTCATCTAAGTTATGATTTAGTGATACCAGGGGATGAGCTTGGAGCAGAGGATTTTGCTTTGGGCTCTCTTGTATTTTATTCTTTTACTGAACAGCTATCTTCAGTACATCCTTGCTGAACCTCCCAGCAGGCAGTAAGGTTCTTGCTGAACTTGTCATATGCTGTAGCCTCTGCCACTGACAAATTTACTGTCTTACCATGTGTTCTGCATCACGGCTGCCCTGAAAACTCATCCTGACCAAGTTCCCTTGCCTCAGGAAGGTGGATTCATGAGCAATTTTGCTGGAAGTTATATTCACTTAGCAAATCATCTACTCAGGCTGAGGACTGGGCTGATGCATGTCAAGTAGTCTTCTCCTTAAACTGACCAAGCTGCAACATGGATGCTCCTATAATCCAGAGGATGAGCTAGGATCTTGTCCCTGTCCTCACTACTCCAGTTTGCCCTATGTCCCACTCACCTTCTGTGAAATACTAGTCAGGAAGCCAAGCACCTCTTTGCTATCCTCGCACAGAAGATTTGTGCTAGTTCTGCGGTCAAGGGAAAGTCTGTCTTCATGGAGCAGGGTATGATTTGAATGAGGACAGCCAGAGGATTGTGTTCCCAGTCACAGGAGGGTTCAATTAATGGCATGACATTTTTCTGGGAGACAGGCTGCATTTCCATATACCTGTCAGTTTTGCTTCTGATGCAATAACTTGCTAAGCATTAACTGAGGAACTCAGGAGCTCTTTATTATCAGCACAATTCCTTTTGTCTTGCGCCAATGAATTAACAGTGGGATTTGAAACACTTTGAATATCCCCTCTGACTAATCTTGAGGCAAAGATGCCACCCCATGAGTATGTCAAGAGCATCAGGCAACTGGCTTCCCGACGAGGCACTTCACAAAATGTTAGCAAAAGGGAAATTGCTGTGATGCTGGGAAGTGACTAAGCAGTGTCAGTAGTGAATACAGATATTGGCACTGAGAATTTGAACTGGATGGAAGGTATGTTACAAAATCATTGTTAATGCAAAGGAAATCCACACCTGAGACTAGGGAGGGATAATTAGGGACCAGCCAAAATCGTGATTTTGCAGGTTTCACAGATTTTGCAAAATCAGCCATTGCCTGCAAAATCCACAAAATAAGTGGGGCGGGGGAAGAACTTACTTATAATAAAATGCTGGCCCCCTCTGGGGAGCCAGCAGTCCTCACTGCACTGCAGCCTGGCTGTGCAGCCCACCAGCAGGGAAACGGGGGGTAGGGGAGGGGTGCCACCCCTACCCCTCACCTCTGATTGGCTGAAAGGGCTGTCAGTCATATGGCCTCTTCTCTATCGACCAATCAGCAGTTGGAGATGGGGCCACTGGGGCCCTCAACCAATCGAAGGCAAGGGGGGCCCACTGAGATCTACCCACAAAAATGGCTGCCAAGCCCACGTTTCCCCCATAAAATTGTCTGGCAGCTGCCTCGAGTTTGGTAGGTCCCTATCCCTAATAGCTCTTTCCATTCTGGGGGAAGTCCAAGCTCCAAATGGTGGTCCATGAGTGGTTACCATGCTGCCTACTGGTCCCTGCAGCAATCCCTCCCATTGCTGCATGGAGGTGGAGGATCCCTATGGCTGCTCCCGTGGCAGGGGGTAGGGAAGATTACAGGGCACCGCGTATGCACGGCCCCCAGCTGCACTGAAGCTGGACAGCCCTACTTGACCTCCTCATGGGTAGAATCCACAAAGGCTAGTGCAGGGCCGGTTTGCCATGAGAAATGGGAGGTTCCTGAAGGGAATGCAATTTTTGGACCCTGTTCCCAAGTGTTTTGCCTTTAATGAAGATTTCATGTTGGAAATAAAGTGCTGCCCACATTCACTCTCCCTTACCATAATGTTTACCCAAAGCACAGTACATAGGTAGAAGGTGGGTTCTTCACCTTGCCCAAATCAGTGTGGTCCAGTGAAATGAAAGAAGCTAGGCTTATTCTAAAGTCTGACTTTATTATCTCTTCAGGATAAACTGAAGTGCAGAAAAGATGGCAGGACCTTTTCCTGGGTGTACCTCACAAATACCAAGTAAGCTGTTTACTGGACTTGGCAGCCCAGTTCAGCCCCATGCCGAGCCTCTGTCAGCACCAAGGGCAATCCAACTATATTATTTTATTTATGGGATCCTTGTTTATAGGGCAATAGCACCCAAGCACCCTTACCAAGATTGCTACACCACCCACATTGCACATATATGAAGACGTGGTGCCCGATGTTGTGCCACAGGCACTCAGAGTGAAGGAGTTTGACAGCGGTCTGCCTGTTTCCATTTTCAGTTGGTCATCATTGAATAACATGAGCTATCATGTAACAGAACTACATCCAAATGGCTTCTTGAAGTTAAAAATCCCCACTTCTGTGTTTCTGAGCCAAACAATAATAGCAACTATCATTTTGCATATAATTTCATGTGATTCACAGAATTTCAAACACTTATAAGCAGTTGATTAAATAAATTAACTAGTAACTTTTATTCACTCCCTTAGGGCCCAAGAAACCTATGGTTCCCCTGGAGGTGTCAGCACTATGTCTGTTAGTTCTGATTAGGCCTGCTATGGTGATTACCTATTATCAGGCAAACTGGAAGTTGGAAGAAGGTAGGCATGTCTACCCATTGCCCTGTGGTGACGTAGCGATGTGCTAGGTCTCCATGCAGTGCTCTGCAGTGACATAGCAATCACATGGGTCTGGTCTACACATGGGGGAGGGGAGCACCTGTGGGGGGGCTAGGGGAGTGAGGGGTGGTCAGGGGGCTCATACAGAGCCCCCCATGCAATGTGGGGCAATGAGGGGAAGCAGAGATCGCCCTTTCCCAGCAGCACCCGGTGAACCGGGGCTTCAATTTTATTTTATTTTTTTTTATTTTTATTTTTTTTACAAGTCCCGGGAGCTGGGGCAGCCATTACTGTGTGGAGGATGGGCCTGGCCTGGCTGATTCAGAGATTCGGCTGAATCAAATCGGGACAGTGATTCGAATCACCAAATCAAATCACTGTCCCCTGAATCGGCCAAATCCTAATCAGAAGCAAATACTAGCTGCTTCGCACAGGTCTCGACACCACTACAGACACATAGGAGCAAAATCTAACCCTGTACCATGTGCACGGCAAAGAAGGGGTGTTTACTACACCATGCTTTAGTATTTCCAAAAAGAAATACCAAAGCATGGCAACATGTAGATGCACCTATCCTGCCTATTTCTACACTGTCTGTGTCCATCTGGAATAATAATCTCCTATGACAAATGCCGATATTTTGTGACATCACAGTTGTTTGCAACAATCATTTCTCATACAGTATCCTGAAAGGGCTGGAGCTCCCAGAATCACAAACCATACCAAGGTTTTCTGTTTTGTCTTATTACTTTCTTATATAAAAGCCCTTGGTGTCTTTTAATAGGGCAGGCTTCCTTATTTTCACATTTCTGTTGATCAAAATGCCAAGTGACAATTTATGCTTCACTGCTACTATTCTGTAATTTGACAGTGTTAAATACAAATCAAAGTCTGATTCTGTATCCTTTTTTTTAAGTAGTCACTTTATTATTTCACAACCATTCTCCATTCTCTGAAAATGGTTACTTGTCTAAACCTGAATGTCACTGCAAAACTGCTTAAATTCATGCCCACTGCACTGAGCCCCATTGTCGGGCATTAGTATGCTAGATGTAGTGTTTCTAGTGAAAATGGAAATGATATACATGATTACCCACTTAACTATAATATCTCCTAGTAAGGCTATCTCAAGAAAGTAAGAATAACAGTTCAGGGCATGCTCTTAGATTTTCATTGGCTGGAAAAACTTAGGCCTACTTTGTGTTAAGGGAACATTTTTTCCTGTGACATAAAACTGAGCTCTTTTGCTAAATCTGGCCTGCATTTTTTGTCTTTCTTTAAATCATTTAAAGTAACCCATTTGGGGTCCACTTTAAATCAATGGGAACAGGGACTCTCTTTTCCTGGCTACTGCTTCCCACTAAGTCTTAATTACCTTCTGGTATTCACATCCCAGGGTTGAGATGGAGGGATAGTATTGCCCCTGTTTTTTTGTTGTTGTTCTTTTAAACCAAGCTGACCCAGATCTAATCTATAATTGGACTTTGCTCTACTGCCTTTTTATCAAAATAAAATGCTCTAGAGTGTGTCCACAACCACCAAATCTCTCCCAGGGTTGTATTCAATTTGCAAATCATACATTTTTACTTGGAGCCTCAGGGATGTGTTTGCCAAGCCTCTTCTGGCAATGGCAATAATTGGTTTATGGTCAGTTTACAGCCCTTGTACTCCTTTGAATAAAGATACAAAATTAGTTTCATTGATGAGCTAAACAGCTAATGCTGCCTCTTCTGTTTTACTGGATTGATAAACTGGCTTTGCAAATACTCAGGATACATAAGGCATTGCTCTCCAGTTCTGGCCACACTGTTGTTAGTGTGAATCAATATCCTTGGAAGCATCCATGGATGACTTAGTTTTGTGCTTATTGACATAGTATTAACAGGCCTGGGGTCCGGTTAGATAATTCCTTCAGTTTCCTGATCTCTGGTAAGAATGACGCCCACGTCCAATGAACATATTTGCTAGGCCTGTGCGAAGGAACTAGTATTCACTTCAGATTCTGATTCGGCCGATTCGGGGGCCAGTGACTCGATTCGGGGATTCCAATCACTGTCCCAAATCCGAGGCCACGGCAGAAACTGGGAGTCCAGGGGTTTTGGGGAGGGAGGTTTCTTAAAGGACTGGAGCCATGGGGGGGCTGGGAGAGTGGAGAAGGGGTTGGGGGGGTTGTGGCAGAGCCCCCCATGCAGCATGGGGCAGTGGAAGGCAGTGGGGATTGTCCCCCACACAGCAGCAGCCGGTGAGTTGGGGCTTTTTTTTAAGCACTGGGAGCTGGGACAGGAGGGGTAGCCATAGGATGGCTGGGGGAGCAGGCAGGGGATGGGGCCTGGCAAGGGTCCCCCCATGGTCCCCTCTTCCCTCCTCCAGCCCCCTCTCCCCTGCCCCCTGCTTACCAGGTCGGAGTCCAGGTACAACACGAATCACCAAAGCTCTCTGAATCTTTTCCAAATCAATTTGGAGAGCTTTGAATCAATTCAGATCTTTTAATCGGTACACTGATTCAATTCAGATTTGGAGATTTGGCCACCGAATTGGGCCGAATCACCTTTGAATCGAATCAGCACCCGAAGCTTCGCACAGCCGTAGTATTTGCACAGTGGGTCTCTTGGGTTGGTTTCAGGCAGCTAGATGCGATGCAGATTTCCCTACATGACTCGCCCCTCCAAAAAGCTGATGCACCCCTTCCTTGTTTGTCAGAGTAAACACAATAAGGTGAGAGCCTCCACCTTCCTGTTCTCTACCTGTACACAGAGCTCTGTTATCTGCTCTCCATGCTATTATTTCAGTTATATGGAATTTATATTTCTGTTTGTTTAGCTTCAATCCCAGCAGTGCAGGATCTCTATAAAGCTGCTTGGAGCCTCTGATCATGCTCTTGTACTGTTTTCTCCAGATCAAAACATCTTCAGCGAAGACCTGAGTGACCCGCCTTACCGTCAAAAACTTGTTGGGCTTTTCTGTGAAATGCCTTCAATACCAACCACGTCCAAAATGGCAGGCTGAGTAAGTAGTCCCTCCCAAAGCAGGGACTCAATTTGCATACATGTGTGCCTTTTCTTTCTAGGAGCACATTAGCAGAACTTGGTCAATGTATCAAGCATAGAAAAATGTTTGGCATCAAATGCAAAAAGTGAAAATATTCTTTTTTTCCCCCCACATGTTTGATTTATTCTGGTCCATACATAAGCAACCAGTTCTTTCTTTTTTCATCCCTCCAGTGTACCTACTCTGCCATTCTTTCTACTCATACCTATTATTTGCAGAACAATAAGTTTATCCGGATCCTCTTTTAGTCTCTGCCATGGCAGAAGGGAGCTTTCCTAGCAGCATAAATTATGAAAAAGTTGGCATTTATGAAGTCTATTCTAAACTTTCTTGAGAGATTTCCTCTTCCCTGGTAGCCATTCTCAAACTCATCCTTCATTGTTTTTATTCCCAGCTCCTCCAAAGAGTACACCCTATTGCTAAGACAATAGCTTGATTTGTTTTTTAACCCCATAATGGATATGGCATTTTTCTCTTGCACTATAACACTTTGTATCTTTTCCAGTGTATTATTTTCCAGTTCATTTGGTTCACTCTCTGTCTTATCTGAGATTATTTTGCCATCCTAAGCAAGCTAAGTAGCACCTGAGTACCACCTAAGCATCCTGAGTACCACCTGTCTACCTGATACTGCATGTGGCTTTTTGTTTCAGGGTAATGTCACTGTTTCTAATCCAATATTGTCTCTTACTCCTATAACAATTTTCTGTGCGCTAATGATGATTTTGACATCATCTGTGTTCAAGGGCAGGTGGGACTGTTCAGGGGTGTGCAGATGAGGACTGTGCTTGAACCTACTTCAATGGAAAGGGGTGAGCTATTGGAAGGACTTGAATGTGGTGTTGGAAATGACATGAATATATCCATCCCCAGGACAGTAATCCTAAAAGCTTCATTTTGAAGAGACTAGGTATGAAGTGAAGCTCATTGAGACCAGAAAAGAGGAGATTGCTGTGTCCTGGATGTGGATTCAAGGGGCAAGGAACAAGGCTTGAATTTAGCAATAGGATGGAGATGGAAAGATGGCTAGGTTGCAGAATGGATTCCAAAACAAAACTTCTAGTGGCCCTCAAAGTGTGTGCACCATCCATTGTGAATGAGAACAGCATAGCGGGGAGGGTTTGTGAGGAGATACTAGGAGCTCCACTTTTGTCAGGATAAGTTTCAGCTACAGATAGACTGAGACAGAAGAACAAGAAAGACAGATCAAGTAATATCTTCTTTAATGCCAAAGAGAATCATTGCCGTGAAAATGGTAGTCGGTACCATGTGAGCAGATGAGCTCCTCCAAGGAAGGGTTATATTGGCAGAAGCAAGTGACCCGTTCAGACTAGAAGACAGGAAAAGAAGAACCCTTTCAAGAGATGCTGAAGAAGTGATTGGAGAGGTAGGAGAAGAACCAGGAGAGGATGAGGTCCCAAGTCCAAAAAAGGATCAAATGTCAAGAGGGGGGGTATGACAGATGATTTGATAATTTCAAGAACAGAAAGAAAGTCGAGGACAATGGAGGTGGAATAGTTGTACTGGGATTTGTCCAGATCAGTGCAAAATATAATGTCCCTTGGCTGCTTTGGTTCCCAGACCTTTCTTTGGGGATCACTGCGGTTTCCACAAGGCTTTTCAGAGTCCATTGCTCATCGCACATGATGAATTTCAGCAGATGAGAAATGTGACCTTTTTCTAAGTGAGAAATGGGTTTTCACACTCTTGTGGCACTGAAACCGCAGTGTGTGATGTTATTGGTCAATGTTCTGTGATTCACTTGTAGCTCTTCTTAGCTCAGTAATAGGAAGCAAGACAAATCTACTTAAAGCCAAAATCTACAGCTTCTTTGGAATTACTTACATGTTTCAATTTAAGTATGTACCTAGGTGCCTGGCTGGATCAAAGTCCTACTAGAGATGGCCTCAGAAGACTGCCATTTATGTAAACACCCTTCAGCTTGAGGAAAGTTGCAGCTCAGATCGCTCTCTAGGATTGGCAGTGTTTACTTCAACCCCATTTCCTTACTGTGACCAATGCTGCTTTGCTTTTTGTGTTGGGGGCTTTATCCATGTAGCATACTTGAAAGCAGGGGAAAATATGTCCCTGCATATTTTTTTGGCCCGTAGCTCCCCAGAGCATCTGTGGCATAAATTAAACAGTACCACCATCAGTTAAAGCAACAATTGCCAAAATAAACATGGTGTGGCTATGCATAGCTGGCGGCTGCCTTCCAGACTCAATTAACGGTAATTAATGACTCTGCCAACCTGGGGCTTTTCTCTATTTTATCTAGTGTGTAACAGCTTACAGGCCCTTTTAATACTAGAAAAGAAGACCTTTTGCCCTGATAGGATGGAGTAAATCAAATTTAATGGGAGCTATTACGCAATCCTATCCCAGCGCACCATCTATCCCCCTGTGACCTGCATGCAGGTGAGCACACAAGCAATCTGACGAGCCATAGTACACCCGCATTAGAAACAGTGAAATATTCATCATTGCATAATTGTCCGAAAGACCACAATAAAATGCCATGAACAGGCCTCACTCTTTACCAGCTGAGAAGGACTGACAAGCAACATGGCAATTTGCTGAGTACTAAGTATATGCTCCCAAAGTTGCCCCATGCAAAATAAATTCCAGCATCACAGAATGAAATCCTTTGTAATTATATTGTTATCACACTGGAATCATTTGGCCCATTTATACTGGACAAGGTGGATTGCAAGTACAGCCGGCCAAAATAAAGACCAAAACTCCTGTGAAAATATTCCCCCATCTTTTGATCAGCTGCAAGTGTAACCAGGGTAAGATCAGGGTCAGGTTTTTAGTTTATTTGGTGAAGTGATTGGGACAGATGCCAGCAATTTTACAGGGAGAAGGAGAGAGGAGTGGGAGACTGGTCAGCTGCAACGTGTAGGTCTAAATCTGCACCTCTGGCTTTGAGAATTCACTTAGGGCCTATTTAGCCATTAAGTTCCTCTGCATCTTTTGCACTGAACTCCCATGCAGTCATTGAACTAAGTGGCCGTCCAGAGAGGAGAACTGGGGCACAGCAGAAAACTGTGATTGAATGGGAAGAGGACTGTGAATCCCAGCTCTGCTTCACGAACCGGGGACTGATCGTGGTCTATCAGAGAGCATCCCCTCTTTCCGACAGCTGTGGTGCATTAGTTATCCTGCATAATAGAGCTAAATGCATCATATGGAGAGATTTGAAGTGGGGAAGGGAGGATGTTTTTATACTTTGCAGGGAGGAAGCTGAGGAAGGGAGAAGACAAAGTGCTGGGTTTCTGCAGAGCAGGATAAGGATGATGAAGAGGTATGCAATGAAAAAGGAGATGGCTCAGAGAAGAAGCCCTCTGACAGTTAAAGGATTAGAAAGCATGGCATATCATGAAAGATTTAAAGAGATCAGGCTGTTTAGCTCAACAAAAGGAAGTTTAAGAGGTGATGTGATGACTATCTATAAGTGCTTACCTGGGGAACAGAGATTTGATAATAGATGGCTCTTTAGGCCATCAGACAAGAGTATAATGAGGTCACATGGCTGGATCTGATGAAGTGAACTTGGGTTCATGAAAGCTTGTGCTCTGTGTAAAAGTCTTATTTAGTTAATCTATAAAGGTGCAGATCTATCTTGCCTCCTGGAAGTTAAAGCTAGACACATTCATATTGTAACCACAGATATTTAACCATGAGGGCAATTAGCTATTGGAACAACTTCCCGAGTGTTGTGGTGGACTGTTTGCTGTTTTTCTAAAAGATATACTTTAGGCCATGCAATAAGTTATTGAGGGAAGTGTATGGTCTGTATTACATGGGAGATCAGACTAGGTCATCATAATTGTCCCACCTTCATAATTGATGAATATATTAAAGTGGAGTAGAGAGGTAAGCCAGGACACAGTTATGCCAGTTGACCAAGGCAGAGAAAAGAATTCAAGTGGGGAAGTTAGCGTGGTCTGTGAATAAAGAAATTATAATCACAGTGATGTCTTTCTGGCTAAGATGAAGGCTAAAGTATAAGGAAAAGATGATCAAGGTTTAGGCATAGGTTGGGAGACAAAGTCTGGGCTTTACTGATGCCACAGAAGAAGTACCAACACAGTGTAGGAAAACCCTATGCAAGGTCAAAGGAAATGAAAGAGGTGTCACCAGCATAGAAAGATGTGCTGTACATTTAAAGATAGGTCCAGGTAGAGGTCATCTCGATTCCAAATTCTGACCCCAAATGGAAAGACTGGTGAGGAGGTCTCGGGCAAGGCAGGCAGAACAAAAGTGGACTTCCATGAGGGCAGGACTATTTAGCAGATAGAAAAATGAGAAGCTGGTTATGGGATTGGAGATTGGCTTTCTGTAGAGGAAGGGAGTGAGCATGTCTGTACCTCCTGATGGGCTGCGGAGAAAATACAGCCTCTTGATAGCGGCTCCATGACTCAGAAGCAAAATGTTATGACGCACGCAGCATTCAAGGGTAGGAAGGGCTTGCTCCAAACCCAGAAAGAAGAAGGGGGCTTTTCCTTCTTTACTCACTGGTGTGTTTTGTTTTAGTTTCAAATGACTTGCTACTCAGGAGGCGGCAGTCTGCTGTGTTTGTACGGCTGTCAATGCGCCACAGATGAGGGGGATGCTCTGCAGCACGGGGCAAAGAGGTGGGGAAGCAGAGGCTGCTGCACCCGACAGCTGAAAACCACGAGCTCTTGCTGCCTTGTCTCTTCGAAGTGATGAACAGTAGATGGCTATCAGAGCGCTGCAAGAAAAATCCAAGAAAGCAAGTTAAATAGCTCTTCTCATTTTGCATCTATGCACTGGATGGTTAAGTTACACTCCATGTAGCTTTTTGGCCATGTCCAAATTCCTATTACATCCCTTGTTGCCTTAACAAATGGGGTCTGCAAACGGGGCAGATGAAATGGTAATGAAAAAGTAAATACTGTAACCCCAATAGCCCCACCCTAGACTTCCAGTGGAGCTGTGATT